>NC_080674.1:189946796-190546796 GCF_030445035.2 Dasypus novemcinctus
TTTGATACGTATTGTCAAATTTCCCCCAAGAACGTTGCACCCATTTACATGTTCATGGGCATTGCAGAAGAGTGCCTCTCACTTCCGCCTATGGAAGAGGATGCCTCACTCACAGCCAAACCTGAAGCCAGAGAGAGCTGGGGCTTAAGCCCCGGCCAGGGCAGCTCCGCGGCCAGCGTGCTCTGCGCCCTGGCGGCTGCCTCTGGCTTGCACTTGACATCTCCACCCTCTCTCCCCTGCCCGGCCCCCACGCGCAGCCGGCGTCTCCGCATCTCATGCCCGCTGCTCTTCCAGCAGCATGTGGCCCGTGCACAGTCTCAGTGCCCTCTTCGTGAGTCACGCGAGACACGGATATCCATGAAGCACAGTTCTGTAGAGCCTTGCAGGGTATAAAACCCCTTGGGGGCCTGGAGGACACCATGCACGATTTTTATGGACTATATGAAGTCTTAACAGCCAAATGCGATGTGTGGTCCCTATTGGTAGTTACTCTGAACCAAGAAACCAAAAAGATGGACTTGGCCCAGTGGTTAGGGCGTCCGCCTACCACATGGGAGGTCCGTGGTTCAAACTCCGGGCCTCCTTGACCCGTGTGGAGCTGGCCCATGCGCAGTGCTGATGCGCGCAAGGAGTGCCCTGCCACACAGGGGTGTCCCCCGCATAGGGGAGCCCCACGCGCAAGGAGTGCACCCATAAGGAGAGCTGCCCAGCGCGAAAGAAAGTACAGCCTGCCCAGGAATGGCACCGCACACACGGAGAGCTGGCACAGCAAGATGACGCAACAAAAAGAAACACAGACCCCGTGCCACTGACAACAACAGAAGTGGACAAAGACACAGCAAGTAGACGCAGAGAACAGACAACTGAGGTGGGGGGGGGGAGGGGAGAGAAATAAATAAATAAAATAAATCTTAAAAAAAAAAAGATGGTTTTTAGATGATCGGGGAAAAGTGCATAGGGATTCGATCCTATTGAGGCATAACAGTGCCTTTTATTGAGCGTTATAATAGTCTTTACTTGTGACTGCACATTATGAAATACCAAAAAATCGAATTATGTCAGAATTTGTTCCAGCAAACCCAACAGAAGTGGGAGGGATAGATGAACCCCGATTGGTTAAACTTTGGTAATTGTTCACTCTGTGTCATGAGTACGTGGGAGCTGATTAGACTATTTTTGTGTGTGTTTGAAATTTTCCAAAGCAATATGCATATAAGTGTTCATGTATCTGCTAAGATGAAAAAGATTTTCTAAAGATAATATGGTGAGGAAAGGACATTAAAAACTGCACAGTCTAGTTTCTATTTACAAGAAAAAGAAGATAATTTTTTAGTTATTTTAGAACATGAGCAAAACAGGGCCATGTCAGCAGAATGTGGAAAGCTCTATTTTAATGTCCAACATGTCTTGTCCACAAAGGAGGTGTTTCCCATTCCCAGAGGCACCAAACCACACACATACCCGTCACGGCAGCTCTCAGGCTGGGTAGCAGGAGAGAAAAATCTCCACGCCTGGTAATTGTCTATTCAGTGATGCGGGGGGGGGCGGGGGGCGGGGGGCGGGGGGAGGGCCCAGCCTGGGCAGGGCGGACACCCAGACAAATGCTCAGGCATCGTTCAGTTTCTGGGAGCACCGTGAGATGTAACCCAAGCTCTCGGTGCTCTGCAGAATGTGGAAATGATGGTAACCAATCATCCCACACATTGTGCAGATAGTGGTGCCACCAGTATCCCGTGAGAAACCTCGAGGACCTTCCCAAAGATCCTTGGAGGATCACGTTGCAGCAAGGATCCCCCCTGCCAGGCAGAGCCCACGAGGAACGGGGCCAGAGAAGAGGGCAGATGGTCTTGAAGCCCCTGGGGTCGATGATCGACCTCGCACGCAAGTCAAGGCTCTTCAGGTAGCAGGCATCAGAGCCTCAGCCCCGCAAGTCCACATGGGTGCCTGCAGGCAAGGCTGGACCAGGCGCTCCAGGAATGACCTCCACGCTCTGCCTTGCTCCAGTTCTCACATCTGTTTTCCTCTGCTTTAGCCTCACTCTCAGATTCTTTCCAGTTGGGGTCAACTTGGCGGCAAGTGAAACCCCAGCCTTACATGCGTACAGCTTTGTAACTTCTCTGGAAAGACGGCCCCTGTTTTCTGGGAGGTGCAGCCAAGCTACTGTGGTTCTCATTGGCCTGATGGAGATCCCCTGAACTAATCCTGGCCAACCTCTGGGGGCCCCCTTGTCCAGGCCCGGGTCACATGCCCATCCCAGCAGCCAGGGGGCCAAGCCAAGCTCTGTGTGATCCAACAAGCCGAGAGTAGAGAAGGAGCGACTGCACAGAGGAACACCAGGAAGCTGTGTCCAGAGGAGAGGACCAGAGGCACAGGTGTCCCCCCTGCCGGTCCATCACTCCAGAAGTCACCTTTGCTGTACGAACAGAGAACACCCAGGAACGTCCCCCCCAAAGCCTCCGTCCTGCACCAGAGGAGCCTGGGAGGCTCTCACGTCCCAACAGGCTCAGCGAACACGGAAAGGAGGCAATGCCTGAGCACAGGTGGCTCCAGCCATGCTCAGGGGGGTGGTCTAGGTGGACCTTGGCTTGCAGGGATGCTGTCCTGTCTGCGTCCCTGGGTCACCACCCCAGCCTCCAAGCCCCAGGCCGAGCTCCTCAGCCAAGCCCAGCCGACAGCCTCGTCCTCCGGATTCCACGAAGGAAATGCCCCCAACAGGGGATGGGGATCCAATGCGGGGCAGAAGGACCAACGTGGGCTGCACCTTCCCTCCAGTTCCTCGGAGCTTACGAGATGCCCTGCCGTCAGTGGGGACATCCCGAGCCCTGCTTCTGGGAACACCTTGCTTCGGCCTTTCAGAGAAGCCCTGCTTCTAGAATGGACCAATAAATGAAACTTGAACCACTCGTCCTGGATTATTAAAAAAAAGGCTCTTACAAGCCTTCCACTCCCATCTCAGTCCAGTGGCCAGCCTTTTTTTTTTTTGTACCAGGAATATCCTTAAATGGGGCACGTGATTCCCAGTCCCCACTACCCCCTTTTGTCCCCTCCCCCCATACACACACTCACCTTCCTTATTTACATGGCCTGGACCTGTGGACATTTGGTCCTAAACCATGGGTGGAGGATTGACAACTATGTAATATGTACTCCCTATGCTGGGCAAGCTTGTTCCCACCTGCTGGGTGTTTGCATATGCTGTTCCTTCTGCCCTTCCCTATCTTGTCTGCCCTTTGAATGCCTTTGGAACTTTCAAAATTCAGTATCTTCCTCCCCTCCACCCATCTGAACCCCACCCCTTCTTTTCTCTGCGTATGCCCAACTAGAGCACAGCCTCCTCCAGGATGGAAAACCCGATAGGTTTGCTCTTGCACTTCTGGGCCTCGCGCAGGGCAGGCCCACAGAAGAGTGGAGAACGTCTGCAGGATTAGGATTAAAGAAACACCCCAGCTGTCCTTAAGCTACGATCTGGAAATGCAAGACCGGCCCCGGCTTCCGACAGGGGTCCCAACGACACGGCCCCTTTGTCCTGTGCCGGGTTAGCTGCCAGGTGTTAGGAAAGCTGAGGCAGCGCAGTGCAGCAGTGGGGAGACAGTTATCGCCGTCACTCCCCTCGCTCTTGGCCAAAGAGCCGTCAGGGATTCCTCGCGGTGGTGTGGACCCGGCCGTCTCCACGAACTTCTGTTTCACAGCCATTGCTGGACGTGCTATCAGATTCTGCTCGTCCCCCCACCTGGACCCTGACACTCGCCCCAGCCACACAGAGCAGGGGGGAGACCCAGGTTTTCCTGGGTGCAGGGGCATCAGGCACAGCCATTGGCCTTCCTGGGCCATGTCCAGGCTTTGCAGCACGATTTGACATTCTTTCTAACCAGAGGTCAAACTCCAGCAGCAAAGCGGTGCTTGCAGGAGGACCATGTGGCTGTTCAAACAACGCCTCTGCAAAAAGTTGACAGTGGCCAACCCTTAAAACTTAAGAAAAATAAAATCTGTATTTCTTAAAATGAACGTGTATTTCTTCCATAAGATAAGAAGTTAGGGAGCAGAGGTGGTTCAAGTCTTTGGGTGCCTCCCTCCCACATGGCAAGTCCTGGGTTCAGTTTCCAGTGCCTCCTAAAAAGAAGAAAAGTACACAATGCAAAGAAAGGGGTGGGGGGGAAATAAATAAATAACATAAATCTTTTAAAGATTAGAAGTAGAATACATAATACTTTAGAAAAACTAAAATGAAGTAAAAAATAAATTGGGGTATTAAAAAATGAAAAATATCATAAAAATTTGTTTTTGACGTTTTGCCCTTTCATCACAGTAATAGGTGTGCCCTGCATGTACAGTGGCAAGGCAATCTCCTTATTCCTTCCTCAGTGTCTACATCCTTTTTTTTTTTTTATTTTGTCTTCTAAAAAGTTTTATATCACAGTAAAGTCACATAAACAAAATAGGGGACTCCCATATACCCAACATCAAACCCTTTTGACACTTCCCTGGCAATCATCTTTTTATATGTGGATGTTGCATTTGCTATAGTTGATGTACAGATATTGAAACATAGCTACCAACCATGGTTCCATTATGGCTTACATTATGGTTTATATTTTAGACTGTACACTTTTCTAAATTTTTGGTGAAATTTAACATGGTTTATATCCAGCATTGCATAATCTTGTGGAACACTTCCATTGCCCCCCAGTTACTCCCTCTTCCATCTATTCTATTCCTCTCTCCCCCTCCCCTCAGGGCCCACAGTGGCAACAAAGCTTCACTGCTCGAAGGACAAGATTCATAGATACTTAACAACAATGCTGAGGGCTTAACACTCTAGTCTGTCCACTCCCATTGGGAGCCACCCGTGCTCTTGATAGACACCCTCTCCCTTCTTTGAGAACATCAGTTGGCCCCAGGATGGGGCTACAGCACTTTCCCACTCATTGTATATGTCTCCACCCACTGACATAACACAGTGTGACATGATGAGCACTCACACACTCCCTAGAAGCCTGCCCCAGGGGGGGACCCTGTGCCAGATGCCTCCTGTCAAACACCCTAAACAAGTAACCCTCCCTTATTATATGTTCTGAAGAGTTTTCTCAACACTATAGTTTCAACCACGTACCGCACAATCTCCCATGTTCACCTGCTCACCCCAAACCCTCCCCCCTATTCCATGGACCGTCTGACCCATCCTCCCAACCCCTGTCAATACTCTTGCATTTTCCTACCTAATTGAATTTGGCAATATTATTAGGCTTCACTTTTTAGGAAGTTTTGGATCAGAGAGGGGTTTAACTATGGCAGGGGGGGAGCACCAGTGTGGAGTGTCATTGATGGGGGATGCATGGGTGGGAGGGAGTTCTCCAGGGCATGCATATAGGGTATCTGATATGTTCGGATGTTCATTGGGTATTGTCATTGTGGATAGAGTTACACATGACAACTGAGGGAGTGCTGAGTTCCCATCCAGGGGAGCTCTGTCACATTCCCCAATGGAACAGCAACAGTCCCCCAAGTATAAAGACAAAGACTAGTGAAGAAGGATGGTCCAATGATGGGCCCTTGATACTGATGACTATGTTTATGAGCCTGTGTGCTTGTAATTTCAACTAGGCCTAGAGCTGCAGGGTGCCTAAGAGTTACCTCCTGAGAGGTTCCATATTGTTCAAATGTGGCCACTCTCTAAGCCAAACTCAGCATGTAAATGCATTACCTTCCCCCCAGCATGGGACATGGCTCCTTTGGATAAGCCTCCCTGGCACCAAGGGATTACTAGCATCACCAGCTGATGATGCAACTAGAAAAAGACCTTGAATAAAAGGGGGAAATGGTAAACACAAATGAGTTTACATGGCTAAGAGACTTCAAAATGAGTCGGGAGGTCATCAGAGGGGTCACATTTATATGCACATCTCAGCAGGACCCCAGAGACAGTCAAGTTAGATACAACCCCAGGTACTGGCACTCCTGAGGGCTACAGAGACACACAGGTTCTACGGTCATGACAGATGGCTCTGGAGTTCATTGCCTTGCCAGTGCACCCTACTTTGGAATTTGTGCTCCTGAATGTGATGGAGTTGGACTCAGATGTGACCTCTCTACACATGTCTCTTCTGTCACTTTTACTGAAACTGTGAATGGCACTGGGGTTGATGAATGTTCAGGAGACTTGAATCTCTGAACTACACATATGCTGGCTGGGCCCTGAGCCTCAGCAGAGTTGCAACACCTACTCTCTGGTTCGTTGGACTTACCCAGATCAGCTGATGGGGAAGTGAGAATGGTCAACCACCACACCAGGGAACCCAGAATGTCTACAACTGCAAGCAGGAGAATTGCATCCATCAGCCATGTGAGATTTAAGTCCCCTCTTGATTTAGAGGTAGAGTGGACATCGCCATTCCAGGATCCACAGGATAGAGGAATATAATATGGATTGGAGTGGACATGCTGGTATTTTACTATGGAACTATTGTGACTCTAGCAATGGAAGTAATTGTATCATTGATGTGGAGATGGTGGCCACGGGAGTTGCTGAGGGTAAGGAGAGGGAGGAAGAGGTGTGATATGTGGCATTGCGGGGACTTGGAGTTGTCCTGAATGATACTGGAGGGACAGATGCAGGACACTGTATATCCTGCCATAGCCCACTGGATGGACTGGGGGAGAGTGTGAACTACAATGTAAAGTATGTTTCATGCAGTGTGGCAGTGCTCCAGGGTATTCACCAAATGCAATGAAAATGCCTTACTGATGAAAGGGGATGCTGATGTGGGAGGAGCGGGGTTGGGAGGGTAGGGAGTGGGGTATATGGGAAACTCTTATGTTTTTTAATGTAACGTTTTGTGTGATCTATTTATCTTTTTTAAAAAAAGACAATAATTTAAACAATTTTAGAAAATAATAAAGCAACTTCAGAGAGATTCCGTCACCCATGATCGATGCTGGGTGAGTAGAAAAAAAAGGGTAGAGGGAAACGGACTTTGGCCCAGTGGTTAGGGCATCCGTCTACCACATGGGAGGTCCGCGGTTCAAACCCCGGGCCTCCTTGATCCGTGTGGAGCTGGCCCATGCGCAGTGTTGATGCGCGCAAGGAGTGCCCTGCCACGCAGGGGTGTCCCCCGCGTGGGGGAGCCCCACGCGCAAGGAGTGTGCCCGTGAGGAAAGCCGCCCAGCCTACCCAGGAATGGCGCCGCCCACACTTCCCGTGCCGCTGACGACAACAGAAGCGGACAAAGAAACAAGACGCAGCAAATAGACACCAAGAACAGACAACCAGGGGAGGGGGGGAAATTAAATAAATAAATAAATCTTTTTTAAAAAAAAAAGAAAAAAAAAGGTAGGTTGCTTTCATCCTCTGCCTATCAGATCTTTGAAGGGAAAGTGGGCTTTTAATTCTTTAAATATAGCCTGATCAATTGTTCATAAAGGTTTTTGAAAGAAATCTTATCCTACAATGCTTTTCTGGTATTTTATGTATGTGCATATGAAAGTGCACATATCAGCTACTTGTTTCTTTAAGTATTTGTGTTAATTTTCTCTCCTGAAATAAATGCTCATAATTTAAAAATAAATAAATCTTTTTTAAAAAGTTATAAAAATTACAGTTAGCCCTCTATTTAAAAATCCACCTAAAATGATAAAAGACATGTATGAATTCAGCTTTGTGGCAGACCCCGTCTAAGTCCTGGGGGATGGGAAGGGGGGGGATAGAACATAAAAGTAAAAGCCAGTGTCTCCAGGAATCTCTATTTCTGTCTGGAAGAGAAGGTTTGCACACGGGAGACTCACCACTGCTTGGCTCTGGCTATGCTGAAGAATGAGCGGGGGTCCTCTCTCTCCTCAGTGCCAGGGTGGGGGTGGGGTCAGGGGTGGACCCACCTAGCGGCAAAGCCCCTGCGAAGCTTCCAGGGCCCCCCACCCCTAGGCCCTGGCTCTGTGGAAGATACCTGCCTCAGTTTCCCACCCAGTTTTCCATTTCTGGCTAGACCCAAGCCAGTCCCTAGCCTTGGGGACTTTGTGTCCCGCCCTCTCCCCACCCCCACGCAAGGGTGGTGGAGGGGGGCTTTCGGCCCCTAGGTCCGGGGGGTGAACTCCTGCTGCGCTCCCTCCTCCCACCTCCAAGTCTGTGCTGAGGACGGGCCACCTGGAGGCGGAGCACTCCGCACGGGGTCCCGGCATGCCCCATGGTATGCCCCTGAACCCACCTCAAGGGCGCCACCCCCGGCTTCCTGCATCCTCAGAAAGCCAGTGCCCCGTGGCTCTGGGCAGGACCAGATCTTTGGCCTCACATGGGGCAGGCCACCAGGGCCACCTGTCATTTCAGGTCCCAGGCAGGTAAAGGGAGAGCCGGCTGCCCAGAGGCCATGGCCCCGTCGGATTCTAGCAGAGCAGGAACACTTGGAGACTCGGGGTCCCTGATGACAACCTGGGAGCTGCAGGAGTTAGAGGGCAGCCCCCTCCTGCTCTGTGGGCCTTGTACCTCTCCCCAGAGCCCAGCAGAAACGTCACAGAGAGAGCAGCTGAACAGGCCTGTGGCCAGGGAGTGGCAGCACATTCCAGGTCTACGGGACAGATTCGGGGGTGGGGGGGGGGGGTGGCCCGTGGACCTCTGGGTGGTTTGGGAAGAGCCAGAACACTGAGTGAATGTCCCAGCAATAAAGATTGGCTCCGGTGGGAAGATACTGTTCGAAGATACGTCTGTGGCTGCTATTTACAACCTCCAGGGTAAGGTCCCACCCTGCTGGCCAGTGAGGTCAAGGTCACTCCCAGAAAGTGGGGCCAGAGCCAGCCCAGGCCTGGACACCCCCGGACCCAGTGGAAAGGGTCTCTGGCCCTCTCCAGCCAGGCTCTGGGGTCCTAGCTCCAGCCACTCAGCCTTGCCTTCTTGGGGGTAGAAGCATGAGCAGAGGTGGGTGGGCCAGGCTGGGAGAGACATCCGTTCATGGCCCGTCCCCCTCCCTCCTCTAAGAGCGGCTGGAGCTGGGCTGCTGGATCCAGACCTGGTACCCCCACTCTCTTCCTGGCTGTGTGACATTGGACAGATGGCTTCATCTCAGGGGCCCCCGAGTTGGCAGTGGGACAGGCTCCTGCCAAGGCCGAGGGCGGCAAGAGGGGAGCTGCCTCCAGCCAGCAGGACTGGTGGGGTGGGTGGGCCACCATGCTGCCTCCCTAACAGCTCCCCTGGGCCGCAGACCCCACGGCTCCAGCCAGCAGGCTGAGGAGTCAGGGTGCTACTTGGCGGCAAATGGCAGAAGTCACTTCGGCCTGCCTCAAGCAACGAGGGGAATTTAAGAGGCCCTGGAACTGAGAAGTCTGGAGATCCAGCTCCAGACCCAGTTGGATCCAGGGCCTTCAAAACCGTGTTATCTTTTTCCTCCCTTTGGCTTTGATTTGTTCTGGGTTGCGTTCTGCCCACGGCCTCCCCCTTCCCAATGGAAGGTGTCTCTGTGCTAGCAGAAGGGCCTGGCGACGGCCCCCTGGTCCCCACCTCGGTTACAGAGAATGGAGGCCAGTCTGGGACAGAACGCCCTCATCTCCAGTTTCGAGTTCTAGGCTCCTGCCGCAGGACCTTTGCACATGTGCATTCCTCAGTCTGTTTTCCTTCCCCTCTCTCCTGTGTTCCTTTCCTCTGGCTCTAGGCTAACCAGCCCAAGTCCCCACCCCTCCCTGCCTCCTCTCCCTCCTTCCCTCTATCCCATCTGGAATGATCTGGCACTCTGTAGGAACTTTGGGCTTATGTCTGCTTCCCCCAGGGCCATAAGGGGCACTGACAGCATCTACTCTAATTTATCAAGTGCTCAGGCCCAGGTCGGGGCATTCATTCATGAGGAACGAGTGAATGGGTGAATGAAGGAGAGCCTGCCTAGGCCATGGTGAGAAGCAAAGGCTCCTGACCCAGCTCGCCACTTCCCAGCAGCCCGCCTTGGCCAAACTCCCAACTATCTCCCCGTTCCTTCGGGTCGCTGAGCCTCAGTTTCCTCAATGGGCTAATGGGTACAAGAAACACCTCCTCTTCCTGGGGCCACAGAGCCGTGGTAGAATATGTTTTAGACAAGACGTCAGAAACCTTCGTTTTGCTCTCTAACACGACTGGGGAAGATCTGTTTAGGATTTGGGGGATTTTTCTTTTTTTTTTTTTCAAAGGAAAATTTAAAAACACCAGATGGCTTCAAAGTACGCAAATGTGGGGCCAGTTCCCGTGACCTTCCTCGGGAGACTCGGGGCTCCGAGCACAGCGGGGAGGGGAGGGGGCCGCCGGGAACCCGGGCGGGGGAAGGCCGGCCTCGGGTGACTCACGGCGGCGCCCAATTAGGGCTCCAGGCAGGCCGGGGGCGGAGGAACCCGCCGCGCCGCGCAGAGGCTGCGCCCCCACCCCCGCGCGCCCTCTCGCCCGCAGGCTGCTCTGCCACCCGGTCAACCCGCGCCGCTCGGGGAACGCGTGTCCCCGCCAGCGTGAGCCCGCCTGGGAATTCCGGCTCTTGCATGAAGTGCGGGGTTCGAATCCTGCCCCCGTCGCGGCTGTTCAGTTTGGGCAAAGTCCCTTTCCAAAGGCAAGTATTAAAATTATGCCTGACATTGTGACCTGAGCCTTCCCCAGACGGCCTTGATCCTGACCACGACCCGCGGGTTAGGCCTCGTGGTGACTCCCATCTTAGAGATGGGGAAAGTGAGGCACAGGGCGAGTCAGTGCCCCGTCGGAGGCGGAATGCGGGTCTGAATTCGAGCGGTCCACTGTCCACGCCACCCCTGGGATCTCCCCCAGCCGACGCCCTCGGGTGACTGCCTCGACCTGCTCTTGGGAGCCGCCCCGCGCCCCCTTCGCGGACAGCTGGGGGCTCCCTCCCGGCCGTTGCCACGACAACCGGGGCCCAATGGGGAGCAGGCAGGAGGGAGGAGGCCCCGCCCCGCCCGCCCCTCGCCCAGGGCTCGGGCTATAAGGGCGGGAGGCGGACCGGCGGGAGCCGTGGAGAGCCCGCGGAGCGCCAGGCGCGCCGTACCTGCGGTGTCCGGAGCGCTCAGAGCCCCTGGAGCTGCCGAGGATCCCGAGCGGCCGTCGCCATGTGCGGTGAGTGCGGCGCCCGCCCGCGCCCCGCGCGCCGGCCCCCTCCTCCCGGCGGCTGCGGGATCCCGAGAGCAGAGCCGGGCGGCACCGGGATGCCGATCCGCCCCCGTCCCCAGCCTAGGGACACTCATCGGCCTGGACTGCCTCCTCGCCGGCCCTCGAGTGTGTGTCTCAGGGAAACGGGGGTGGAGGGTGCCCATCCGGGGTCCCCCTCGGGCCCACCCCTCCCCCCAGCATACACATAGAGGGGAGGGAATGGGTCCTGTCCCAGGCCTTGACCCCTGGCAACCCAGAGGTGTCACCCACCCCATGTCCAGGGAGGGCACTTCTCTCGCCTCGGTCCGAATCGCCCACAAAGGCGGCCACGCGCGATCTCGCGCTCCCGGGCTGGGGGTGCCCCACCCGGGGCTCTCAGTCTCCCGGGTGCCGGGACGCCCACCCCAGAGGGTCGACCCCCCACACCTGTCCCCTCCGGTCAGCGGCCGCCGGGCTCTCTCCGGCGGCGTGGCGCACAGCCCCCGGTGCGCCCAGGAAGGGCCTGCGCGTCCCGCTCTCGACCCACAACGTACCTCTTGTTCCCAGCAGGGTTGATTTAGTCTTGCCCGCCCCTTGGGTGAAAAGGGCCGTAGACGAGGCTAGGGGAAGAAGCGTCAGTGACCGCCGAGGCTCAGGACCGCGGGCTGGGAGCGGGAGCGCTGGGCCGGTGGCGCGCTGGGGAGGGCGGCCGCGGGCCCGGCGCGCACATCTGCAATTCCTTACTCCCCTGGCTGGGGCGCCTCCGCCGGCCCGAGAGAGCGCCGGCAACTTCAGCTGGGACAAAAGGTCACTGTGCCTTTTTTTTTTTTCTCGAGTAGGATTCAGTTACCCGTTCCAGCCTCCTGTGGCTGGAGGACCTGGTGGAACTTTTGAAGCCATGAAAGGGCTCTCTCTGCCTTCGCGGAGGGCTGCGGGTGGGGTGCGCCCGCGGGGGAGCCGGGCCACGGTCTGTGCAGGCCTTGTTTCCCAGGCCACTCCATCCCCCAAAGCAGGAAGGAGTTCCGGGAGGAACAGGAGTGACCTCGGGGGTGCAGCTTTACCCTCAGCACGCGCATCGGTTTAAATTCCCGAAACCGGCCCCCAAAATCTCAGGTCTCCCCACACTCTGGGCAAGGTATAGGATCTGCCTCCCCACATTTCTGGGGACAGAGATGAGGCAAAGGGGGCCGTTCTGTGGGATCGCCAAGCTCTTTCTGGGTTCCGGTCTTTCGGTGTGATATTCAGGGCCTTTGGCCAACGGGCGGCCTAGAGCCAGGCTGTGCCGGGGACCCCCCTATGGGAATGTCCCTCTGCTGCCAGCCCCAGCCTTCCCTCTTCTCCTTGTATCTTGCTTTCTCCTGGTGCCTTTCTGAGTCAGGTGGCTCTGCCTCCTCCAACGTTCAAAATCACAAGTTTTCTGCTTTCTTCGAAGGGCTGCATGTGTTTTGTCTCCAGTGGAAAGGTTGAGTTTGGGGTTGTAGCCAGCCTGTAACCTCACATCATCTGTCACATGTGAGAAGGGTTCTGAGGTCGCCAGAGGA
The DNA here is from genome assembly GCF_030445035.2 of Dasypus novemcinctus. Taxonomy (NCBI): domain Eukaryota; kingdom Metazoa; phylum Chordata; class Mammalia; order Cingulata; family Dasypodidae; genus Dasypus; species Dasypus novemcinctus. Next base: position 189,959,406 of record NC_080674.1, read on the forward strand.
CAGTCCAAGGCTCAGAAACAGCCTTGGCCCCTGGGGGTGCCCTCCCCAAAGCACTCAGAGCTGGGATCCAAGAGCCTATGTTTGGGGACACCAAACAGACGGGATTTCCCTAAGGGTACGCTTTGCTGATGATGGGATATGGCCAGGCAGGCACTCAGGTTGAATCCCTGCATGGGAAAGTTGCTTCCTTTTCAAAATATGCCAGGAGAAAGTCTCAGCTGGGTGCAAATGTGTCTTTAACATCTCTCCGGCACTTCCCAAGCTCCCCTTTTCACAGCGGAAGCCGCCCAGGGCTCAGAGCAGGCAGTAGCAATTTAAACATTGGTGCTGTTTGTTTGTTTTTTTAATGGGAGAGATTATGGTTGGTGGATGTACAGCAAGTGAAACTGGGTTTCATTTTATGGTTGTTTTCTTTGGTAATGAACTCGTGTACGTTTTTGAAAATCCAGTCAATCTGACAGAAAAAAATGTTAAGGAAATCATTGTGCCACGGGTACAGGGATGTTGGCAAACGAAGATGCTCCTGGAATGAACCGCCTGCCGCCTTCATTTTCCGTTTGGGGAAACGGAGCCCAGCCAGGTCTGTGTACGCTGTGTCTGAGCAGGAACGTTTTTAGGTCTTCTCTAAGGGCCCAGCCTGTGGCTGCTGGTTGTGGCCCCTCTGCAGATCTGCCACCTCCCAAGCAGCCTCGGATCTCAGATCTCCCTGGGCTCCTCCTGCCAGAGCAGAGCCCCAAAGCCTTTCCCATACAGCTTGCCGATGACCGGCTGTATTTGGTTGTCCCGTGTCTTTGCTGTTTCTCCCACAGAAAGCCAGGACACATGCAGCCGGTTTGCTCATACTGCGGCCTAAAGGGTCCTTGCCGTTTATCTTATCGGTGGGAGTAGATGGGGGAAACAGCAATTCAGGAAGATTAAGTGACTCGCCCAATGGCTCAATCTTTTTTCCCCCAAACTTTTTCCAGCTCTCAGAAACCCATCCTACTTGACACTCCTTTCCTCCTGGAAAAATGTCAGGGCGTAGACGGTTTCCCACCAGGAAGCATCTTCTCTTGTGTGGACTAGAGTGGATGAGGGCTCAGGCTCTGGGGCTAAATTTCTTGGGCTTGTTTCCCTCTCTAAGTCCCAGTGCCCTCACTGGTAAAAGTGAGTGAAATAGAGACCCCTACTCAGGGATGTGCTGGCAAATGTTTAACAGCAAACTCTGATTTGCCCAGTTTCTTTGGTGTAAATATTCTCCAGTCATTTGCCTTGAGGTTGGGAAGAGATGCACACAGTTGGCTCTTGGGAGCCAGTACTCCGGGCTTTAGCAAACTACTTCTTCAACATTCAGGATTGTTATCAGCACTCTTGGGTGGAGGGCTTAGAAGAGGCCCCATGAAGCAGGGGCTCTCTTGGTGCTGACTTCTTCTGAACATTATGTGATCCCTCTGTTGGTCAGTCTTATCCTTTAGGAGTTTCCCACATTCAGAGAAACCTTCCAGAAAATCCGTGGTATTGCTCTCGTAAGCAATGTTTCTCACTGAGGGCTTCTTTGTATATTTAGCCAAATGAGCTTATCAAGGGAGATTCACTCGAGGCCACAGAAAATTTTGAGAGAAGAGTCTGAAGGCTAATTCAGTGCACAAAGAATGAAGCAATCTGCCTTTTAATTTTCAAAGGAAATGTTTCTCTCGATGAACAAAATTTTTTTTTTGCCATAGCCAAATTTGGACAACTAGGACTTTCTATTTTTTTTTCTTAAAATTTCATCTAATAAAATTTAGAGTATATGCTGCACTTCCTTTTTCTGCCCTTAGCAAAATTGCAGCTTGACCAGGACACTAGGAACTTTCCTCTTAAAAATAGAAACGCCTTGTCCCTGTTTACTGCAGGAAGCAGGGTCTCCTGTTATCTCCGGGACTCCCACGGGGGCAGGAACTTTAACCCTCGGAGGCCCAGGGAGGCGGGAGAAGCCAGGCACTCCCCCCCGCCGGGTGGGAGCCCCTCTGCCTCCGGGAGAGCTGGGGTGGGGCCTTCCAGGGCCCCTGCGCCTATGTTCTCGCTGAGGAGGCTGCAGGAGCTGTCTCCAGCCCCATGCCTTGGCTACGAGGGCACCCCATGTGGTACTCGAAGTGGGGTTCCCCGGGAGCGAGGGGAGCCGGGGAGGAGCGAGGGGAGCCGGGGAGGAGCGAGGGGAGCCGGGGAGGAGCGAGGGGAGCCGGGGAGGAGCGAGGGGAGCCGGGGAGGAGCGAGGGGAGCCGGGGAGGAGCGAGGCCTGGCCAGCCCCTGCTCTGCTTCTGCTCTGCTCTGCCACCCTCCCTCTCCGACCTGCCCCGCCCCCGCCACGCACCATCCTCAAGAATTTTACGAGCATTCCTGCAGGCCCGGGTCCAACCGTGTGCGCCCCTCTGTTTGCAATATGGGATTTACAACTACCCGAATCTAATCTCCATAAAACAAACGGTGAGAGAGTGGCCTCCACCTGCGGAGGGTCCCAGCTGTAGCTTCTGCGTAGCAAGCTCCTACTGTGTGTGGAGGCCCGTTCCTCTGCCCACGGGACTGTCCGCCCTATTCAGCGCTCTGCCACTTGGATCAAGGATGCTGGCACGGAGGGATGGACAGAATCGGCGTGTGTCGGCCGGCCTGCCCCACCGGGAACTCAGCCTTCTTGCCCCCTTCTCCTGGAAGTACATCCTCCAGGCCCCAAACTGCCCCTGCCTTCAGCCGCCACCCCGAGCTAGCCCTCCAGGAGTCGTAGAGAAGGTTCTAGAAGTTTAGTGACCCAGGCGGCTCCTCCTGGCCTTCCCGCTGCGGGTCAGGAGTCCCAGGGACCCAGTGCCGCCCGCTGCCGATCTGCCTGGTGTCACCCTCTGTCCCCTGGGCGTCGGAGCCCATCACGTGGACCTGTGTGATGACGGCTCTGTGTCCCCGAGTCCCAGGAGGAGCCTCAGGCCGTGAGGGGGGGGTGGCCGCCGGCAGCCTTGGCCCCCGGGCTGGGTGTTTCTCCTGCACACAGGAGGGGTGCCGGGCCAGGCAGCTCTGTGCATGGAGGTTGGAAAGGGCCTCCTGTGTTTAAAAAGACTTCGAGGATTCTCTGTCCGCCTCTCTTTAAATCCCCCACTTTCCAGCCCTCCTGCCTTGGGCCTTTCCTGGCCTCTCCAATGTGGCCCACCATTCCCGGATCCCGAGGAGCCCACAGGCATCCCCCTTGCCCAGCCCTTTGCTTCATCTCCTCCTACCCCACCTCTTTTCTCTCTTCGGGGATTTTGCTGAAATGCCTTCTCTGCAGCTGGCCTGCCCTGCTGACCGTGCCTCTCCCAGGCTCTGGATGCTGCGCTGCTTGTATCCTTTCACTAGCATTCCAGGGAGGCCCCAAGGGAAATAAAGGCCTGCTCCGTGGGCCTTCCTCTCTCTCCCCTGCTCCGTTACACCTCTCCTTTAGTTGGTTAATACCAAGTAGATTCCGGAGCCGGGGCCATCTCCGAGTGGCCCCCTGACACCCTGCCCGGCCCCTTGGCCATGCAGGTCAGCAGGGGCACCTGGGCCTGCCGGGGCCCTCACGGAGCCCACAGTAACCCCAGCAGCCCTGCCTGGCCTGCCCAGGTCCTGGGCCCCTCTCTCCGGGAGGGAACAAGGTGCCAAGGCTGCAGCTGTACTTGCACAAGGCACGGACAGAGAGTGTGGGTGGCGGTCGCGGCCATCCAGGCAGCCCCGGGTGCACCACGCCCCACCTCTCCACATCTGCTGGCTCCTGGGTACCCACATTGTCCTCATGCGTTCTGCAAACCTGGCAGAGTAAGAATCCGTGCAGACCCTCGAAGGCAGCTGAGATGGGGCTGCCGCTCTCTCACTAATGTCCTTTGCATACTGCCTTCATAACCTTTACCCTTCCACCTTATCTCTGTGCGTATCAGTTAGGGTTCTCTAGGGAAACAGAACCATCGGAAGATATCTGTACCTGTAATGAGATTTTATGAAATTGTCTCCCACGACTGTGGGGATGCAGGAGTCCAAATGCCATAGGGCAGGTTGCAAGCTGGGAACTCCAATGGAGGTCCTCGATGAGTCCCCACCGGGGAGCTGGCTGGTTGAAGTAGAGATGGGAATTCTCTCTCTCAATGCTGAAATCCTTTCTCCTTTTAATGCCTTCAGCTGATTGGATGAGACCGTTAGCTCATTGCTGGAGGCAATCTTCTCAGATTGGTTGTAGATGCAATCAGCAATAGATGAAATCAGCTCACAGATGATTTGAGTTCACCAAACGTCCTTGTGAGAACAATCAGGCCAGTGCTTGCCTCACCAAACGACTGGGCGCCATCACCTTGCCGAGTTGACACATGAACCTAACCTTCACACCATCTTAGCTTAATGTTTTTCAAACTGACTCAAATTTTCACCTTGGCCCTGGGAATGTAGAATTACTCTTTGCCCTGCATAGAAGGTAATTGAATATCACACTCTCTGGTGAAAGCAAAACATTATTTCATTTTTGATAGAGAAGGTTGCTCACAAAATTCTCTAGGTCTGATGCCCACACCCCCTTGGTTCTGAAGGGGATCTCCAAGTGTAAAGGAGGGGTTAAAGAAAGAGTTGCACCCCATGGAAACTTTCTTTTTGACTTAATCGGAAGGACTAAGAGTATCAGAAAGGAAAGAACTTCTACCCCACCTTACTTCTCCATTCTTGGCTCACTTAAAATCCTGACGTGTGCCAGGGACTCCTCTCCTACTTATTGGGCAACTCTGGGAGTAGACGACAGTACCCGGCAGCAAATCAAGGTAGAAAGTGGCAGGTGTCTTGAAAAATGGTTGGAAAGAATGGGGAAGAGTTCAGAGGTGGGAGAGATTATTTTCAGTGGTGTTAGGAGGATGGAGGAAGCTTCCTGGGAGAATCATCATGAGGGACTGTGTCAGGCTGAGGTCACGCCCCAGAAGTGGAACCCCAAGTTGATCTCTGTGGGGTACGTGGGGAGCAAGGGTGGGTCTGATGGGACAGAAAGAGGCAGACGCCACTCTGAGGACTGCGCTAAGGGGCGCTGGCTCCAGTTGCCGGTTGGACATCTCGCCGGCCAGGTCTGCTCTTTCTCGGCCCATGGGGTAGGATGCTAAGGCAGGTCTCATGCCAGGCTGCGGGACAGGGGATAAGCTCCAGCCTGGAATCCCATACACTTGGGTGTCGAGTATTAACGTCTTCCACCTAGGAGCCTCAGAAGCCCCATCTATACAGAGAAAGAGGCGAGGATGAGATGAGATGAGGTTTGGCACACGGGACGCCTCTGTAAATGGGGATGGTGGTTTACGCTGCAGAGTTCTGGGCCCCTTCCCTGGGACCTCGTTCATTCATCTAGAAGGTTCTCCTCCATGGAGGTCCTGGGATCATCACCATGCCCAAGGCTGTGGGGTTGGGGGGCGGTCCGTGCCAGGGGACGTGGACTTGGTGCTTGGGTGCTGTGGGGTTAATTCTGAGCATTGGCAAAGCCATGCTGCCTTGGGAAAGGGGCTGGCAATCAGGGGACCCCAGACTCAGTGTGAGCCCCCTCCCTGCCCTTCTTCTACCACGCTGCGGGGTTCCGGCAAACAGTTCTGTTGGGACAGGCTTGCCCCAGACTCTGCTCAAAAGCTACCTTCTCTGACCATCACCCGCCCCAGCATTCAGCAAATATTCACTGAGCACTAATAGGTGCCAGGCCTGGGGCAAAGTCCTGGGGAGACTGCAGTAAATAAGATGGGTGAACATGACAGCCATGCTCTCCATTCTCTTGAAAAGTACAATCTAATTGGGAGTCAGACAGAAGACAAAGAAGCAAGTGCCATAGAGGAAGTAAACAGGGCTGCTGGTGGCTAAAAGGCCCGCGTCAGACCACGTGGGTGACCTGAGACTGCAGCATGGGCTGGGGCCCTCTGCAAAGAGCCAACAGGGTGCCCTGTGTCCCCACCCCAGCAGGAGCCCTTTCCCCACCTCTCAGCTCCCAGCCCCTCTTCCAGCACATCCCAAGGAGCCGGGGGGTCCCTGTGCTCCCGGTGCCCTCTCGACCCACGCTGTGAAGGCCCCTAATGAATGAGCACTGGCTCATCAGTCCCAGCACCTCACAGCACCCAGCCCAGGCACACAGCCCTCACAGGCCCAAGAGATGCTTGCCAGATGAATGAAATTATTTTTTTTTTAATTAAAAAAAAATGGTGATAGCATGAATATGTCTAACATGAAGTCCGCCATCGTAGCCTTCCTGGAAGGAAGGCAGCCCCTCGCTTCATTCTGTTTTAACAAACCCTTGCTATGGGCTGGGCGCTGATGTATGTGATTTGCAAAGAAACCCATACAATTCTGATAACCACCCTGGGAAGGTGGCACTGTCCTCACCCTTGTTTGACCGACAGGGAAACCAAGGCACAGAGGAGTCAAGCCACCTTCTCGAGGCTGCACAGAAGGGGAAAGGCAGAGCTGGCATCTGAAAGCAGGCATCGGGTGTGGTCTCCAGGCTTTCGCCGTCACGCTCGGTGCTTGTTAAGCCACACAGCTAGCGGGTGACAGTGGCCAGGCGGTGGGGCTCTGATCCTGTCTTTTTTTCCCTGCTTGTGGCTGTAGCTCCTCCAGGTGAGCTGGGGTGGAGCCACAGTGACGTCGGATGGGCCGCCTCAGCTCAGGGGGTGAAGGGGCGGAAGGGATTGGCCAGGGCAGGGGCTGACATCCATGCCCCTTGCCAGGGGAAGGGCCGGCACGCTCGGTGGAGGTGGGAGAGGTCGGGAACCCCCAGGGGGCGCTGTTCCCTGGAAGAGCAGAGCCGGGCAGCGGTCTGGCCAGAGGTCCCAGGCTTGTGCAAACTTGGCATTCTTTCCCCAACCCTGGACTGCTTCATCCTTCTCCCCAAGGGCACCGGCCATGGCCCAAAAAGGCAGTGCACAAGAATCCTGCGCTCACAAGGAATCAGGGTGAACAAGGGCCGCACCGAATCCACCACGGTCCAAACAGTTCATCCACGGCAACCCTTGTCCTGTGGCCAGACCGTCCGTCCCCACCTCCGGTATTTTCTTACTGAGATTTTTATAGCTAGCAATCTAGCTAACTCTCATGAACCTGCCCCTCTCTAATTCATCCAGCCGCACATGGTCAAATATCCTAACTGTACAAAGAGCTCACAGGAAGTGGAAAGGCACATCTTCCTTACCCGCTGTTTTAGTCTGCTGGCTGCCAAAATGCAATATACCAGAAAGAGGCTGGCTTTTACAATGGGAGCATGCTCGGTTGTAAGCTTACGATGTCGAGGCTGAGAAGAGTGTCCAAATCAAGGCATCATCAGGCGATGCTTCCTCCCTAACGGCCCCCGGCGGCCAGGAATCCTGAACCCCTCTGTCACATGGCTAGGCACATGGTGGTATCTGTGGGTCTCTCCCTTCTCTTCCAGGTTTTGCTGCTCTCAGCTGCTGGCTTCCTCTGCCTTTCGCTCTACTCCTGGGGCTCTCTCTCTCTCCCGTGGGTTTCTCTCTGGCTCCACCCCTCTTATAAAGGACTCCAGTAAGAGGATCAAGACCCACCCTGGCTCACACGCTACTGAAGTAACCTAACCAAAAGAAGGTGTACCTACAGTAGGTTCACACCCACAGGAATGGATTAGCCTTAAGGTCATGATTTTCTGGAAGCTATAAAAGCCTCAAGCTACCACACACACAGTGGCTTCCTCGGAGGCATAATCTTTCTGGAGGGGGCCCCCTCCAGAAAATTTATACACCTCTTTGCTTCCATCCTGCATGATTTACCCGCTGTTCTATAAGCTGGGGTTTTTTTTCACTTGGAGATTTAGATTGTTTTCCAAGAGACCCTCACTCAGCTTCATTTCCTTCTCAGCAGAGGGCTGCTTGCCAGAGGTCCCACCGTGTAGCTACGCTGCCATTTGCCTGGTACACTGCTGCACAGCTATCCTTGCACATGTGCATAATGTATCTCTGGATAGATAGCTGTTGGATAAATTCCTAGAAGTACTGCAGCTCTGGTTTGCAGATTGTGTACCTTTTGAGTTCTGAGAGATTGCCAAATTGCCTTCCATGGAGGGCGCCTGGATTTAAACTCTCACTTATTGTCGAGTTGTTTGATCTTGACCTATCTCAGATGAAAACTGGATTCTCATCGTAGCTTTGATTTGTGGAAGGACCAAAGGGGATGCTGATGTGAATAGTGAGAGAAATTCCTGGGAAGGCAGGGCTTTATTATTATTATTATTATTATTATTATTATAAGTTCTCACAGCACGTATAAATGCTCATTTGCTCGCTTCATTTCGGCAACGTGTAGGGAGAATCCAGCCAAGAGAGTAAGCTGTGAAAGGAAGGGGACAGTTCTTAGCTAAAAGAAAGAAATCATTGAAGAGATGTTGATATGCAAGGGATTCTATGTTGAAAACTGGATGTATGCCTTCTTGCGCAAAATCCTTGAAAATCACTTCTTGGCAGGCCCCCTCATCACAGTAATCTCCCAGCTATGGCCCCCAAGGGGCCGCCAAGCCTTCTGGCTGGGTGTGCCCAAAGGACGTTGTCCTGAGGACAAGGAGCCTTTAGCCTTTCCTGTCCTCTGGTGGCATCCTCCCTCCCCGCCGCCCCTCCCCCTGCAGTTCTGGATCTTTGGAGTCAGAGACGCCACGTGGCAGAACATACGTGCTTGCCATGTGTTCAGATGTGCAGTCTGGCCCAGGGGAAGTGGGATTTGCAAAGCTGGGGAGTGCAGAACCACAGAGCACTGCAGTAAACACGTTACAGGTCGTAAAATTCTGGGCCTCTGTGTCAGCTGCGGTGGCTGTCAGCTCCCCTTTCTGAGGTGCAAGTGTAATTGTAGAACAATCCCCAGGATGTGGAGAAAGTGCAGCTGTTTAAAATATACTACAAGTGTCACACAGTCTTCCCATAGCTATCGGTTCTTCAAATTTACTGGTATTTGACCATTCCCCATCCCCTGGAAACTTTCTGATTTTTGAAGAGAAATGAACATTATGAATTTTTTTTTTACGTATGCACAGAGGGTGGCCATGGTTGCCCATCTTGGTGAATAATCTAAAAACCATAGAACTGTATGCTTTGGGTGAATTTTATGGCATGTGAATTGTAAAGCTGTTTTATTATATTTTAATGTTAACATTTAAAAGTTAACTACCTTTTTTTAAATGTTATAAGTAAGGTGTCAAAAATACACATACACACACCCAGATTTTTTTGGTTTGAAGGCTAGGGTGAAACGTGGACTTCTCAATGGCATAAACATTCAGCAGTGGCAGGCGCCTTTAGCTGGGAAAGCATAAATCCCACATTGCCAGGGAAGGGCCTTGGATGCACACACATTCAGCATCTCTCACCTGACCTAGAGTCAGCAAGAAAGGTGAAGGTAGCTTACCATCAAAATTTCCCTGGGTCACTGCTAAAAGAAAATGTCTTGGCTCAGAAAGTTAAGCTGCACCATAATATGTGGGCACAGATCTGTAATGTGACATGCAAATGGTAAGAATGCAAAATATCATTTATAACACTATTTAAATTATTTGCATCTCCTATTTTTTTTTTAGTTTTGTTTTTTATCTCCTATTTTTGACTGAGTGTGTACAGGTCAATTTTAGTAAACATTCCTATGACAGCATCCTACTAAGTGTTTGGGAAAATAACATTCATTTAAAGTTTAATCACTCATTCAGATAGCTTATTTTGAACTCAGATCTACTCTACTTAATCACCAGAGTTATTACAAGTGGTTGTGGCGAGAACTTGTGGTCAGCTCCCTTCTCTGCGGAGTGGCTTATCTCCATGAGGTTTATCTCTGGCAAAGTATCAGGAGAAAGGGCAGGTCTTTCATCCCAGCACAATGCATTTAGGAAAGTAAGCCTCGTCACAATTACCGTATTCACCCGGAAGGCAGCGCCACCCAGTGGTTGGGAGAGTAAGTTCTGCGGTCAGCTCTGGATGTGCCCCAGCCTCTCCAGGCTTCTGTTTCCCGTAGGGGGAGAGTTAGGGAAGGCCGGATGGAACCCGACTCTAAGGTGGGTGAGGGCTTTGAGTGGCATCTGGCTGGAAACTCTTGGCCCAGTGCTTGGCGCCCAGTTAGTTCTCCATAAGATTCATTACTGTAACTATACCTGGAGCCCAATAACTTTTCCATACTCTCTACTGTTCCGTTGCTCCGTGAAGACAGATTTATGCATGCTCTATCCCACAGACGTTTTTTGAACAAGGACTGGGTGTGAGGTAGTATGAGGCCAGACGCGCCTGCCCGTGATCTTGCCCGTAGAATTATGTCCCAAGTTTGCAAGAGCCACGCAGGTGCAGGGCAGGGCACTGGACAAGTTTTCTCTAGCAGCTGGAGTTGGATTTGCGCTTTGAGGCAGGGTGGGATTTCCCAAGTGGAGGCAGAGGGGAAGAAAGGGCAGAGGCCACCCTACGGCGGGCTCCTGGGTGACGAGGGTGGTGGTGACGAGGCCCTGACGGTGGGTGGAGGCAGGGGGGGATAAGAGGACATAGGAGAGTGCGCGGTCAGCCTCCAGTGGGACTGGAGGAGTTGGATACAGCAGCAGCAACGCGGCAACCCCGATGTCCTATCTGGGAAAACATTGTTTCGAAACACAAACAGGAAATAAAGCCAAACTAATTCTTCTTGGCTCGTGGGGCCTGCCCGGAAGCTGAGGATTCTCCGGGGTTCGTGGAAGCAGGAGGTGGTTGTATCGTGGCTGTTGGAAAAGTTAGTGTTTGTTCCTGGGAAAACCCCAAGAGGGACGGAAGAGAGTGGGAAGGGGGAGAAGGCAAAATCCCCTGTACCTGTCCCCACCTGCCCCAGGAGGCTGCGATGGGCTTCCTTGGGACCTTTTCCAGGTGCACTGGGTGTAAATCAGGGGTACGTACTGGCCAGGACTCTAGAGGTTTCTGGGTTGTTGGATTGTTCTGTTGTTCCTTGCTGGTATAAATGTTGACCCAGGGAAAGCTTCTTCCCCTTTTGTGTGATTCTTCACGTAGATCCATGGGACAAATTCTCAAATTCGCGAGGTCCAAGGGTCTGTGCTCACCACGCTCCCCCCACCCCCCGGTACCAATGCATGGTGCAGGAGTCTTCTTGTCAAGAGGGATAAGGGCTGAATAAATGAGGAAGACGTGCTTCCGGAAGCAAAGAGGAGGGGTGTGTAGCTTTTCAGTTATGTCCAGGGAGGCTGCCCCTTCCTCGGTAGGCAGGCCAGCCTTGGAAGCTGCCCCCCGTGACATCCCATTTGCCTGCACCCCCGGAGGTGTTTCTTCTAAATAGAAACCAAATGTTTTAGAAACGTATGATTGGGAAGCGGCTGTGGTTCAAGTGACTGAGCTCCCGCGTACTACGTGGGAGCTTTGGGTTTGGTTCCTGGTACCTCCTAAAGAAGACAAGCAAGACAGGGAGATGATGCAATGGGCTGGCACAACGAGCTGACGCAACAAGAGACCAATGGAGGAAAAACTTAATGAGAGACACAACAAAGCAAGGAGTGGAGGTGGCTCCAGCAATTAGGCACCTGGGAGTTCCCATGTTCAGTTCTCAGTGCCTCCTAAAAAGACCAGCACACAACAGACACAGCAAATGCAAACAGTGAGGGGGTGGGAGAAATAAATAAATAAACTAAATCTGATTATCCCCCCTCTTTTAACAGGGATTTTTGCCTACATGAACTACAGAGTCCCCCGGACAAGGAAGGAGATTTTCGAAACTCTCATCAAGGGTCTACAGAGGCTAGAGTACAGAGGCTATGACTCGGCAGGTGGGGTTCCCCCGACAGCCCCATGTTCTCAGGGGACCACTGGGCTCCCCTCCTCACATCCTCCTTTTACCACTGGGCATTCTTCTAACACTGTGTCTAGTCCTTCTTTTCAATATGAAAGAATATATCATCTTCCAGTATTAAAGAAATGAATTCGGAAATAATAGAAAAGTAGAGAGAAGAAACAAGGATAAAAAAAAAAAATCCCCACCATAAAGTATGCCCCACGATACCTTTGTGTGTCTCTTTCGGTCACTGTCGTGTGTCTGTGATTGTCTGGGGGGGGGGAGCGGGACATAGGTGGAGCTGTCGCTGCATAGATTTTTCTTTTTCACCTAGGTGTAAACTCAACTTACCCGGTTTTGTCGTTGTGTGCTCTTCTTTTTTCACTCCCTTACGCATTTTTCCGTGATTCTAAACTCTTCCTAATTCTCGTTCTAAATGGCTGCACAGGGCCGCCCTGGGTGGATATCCTAACAGGTGGATATGTAAGTCTGCTTCCCATTTTTAGTTAAGCGACATTTAGGGGAGAGAGAAAGACATGTCTATGGCCAGATAATTTTATCTCACTATTCATTTTTTCCTAACTTTATTTTGAGGTCATTTCAAACATACAAGACAGTTGCAAAAATAATACAAAACCCACACAGAGAACTCCAACATGCTCTCTTCACCCCCCTCTCTCCCACACATCCACTGCATCCCTTCCTGCCCCCCACACACACATCCAGATCCCCAGATGGATCAGTTTTAACATTTGGCCAAATTTGCCCTTTCATTCTCCCTATCTCTATTAATTCTTAAGAGAGAGAAAGTCAGATTAAAAAAAAAACACTGCAGGAACATGAGTGCCAAATCCCTTCAGTTAAATATCAAAATCGCAAAGAGCATTCTAAGATAAAGGGCCCTTACATAAGCCCATTGCCATCACCGATGGCCGAGGAGCATCTTTGCCCGGCCAGCTTCCCGCATCAGGGCAGCCGCCACCAGGGTTTCCAGGCCTCCTCTTTCTCTCCCTGCTGTTCTGGATCTGCACAGTCACGAGCTCCAAGATTCCTGAAAAACGTAAAGTTCTCTTCCAGTCGGCAAGCCGGGGGCCCGAGATCAGCTCACAGGCAGCAGCCAGTAAACCCTGCCGAACCCTGGGGATGGAAGGTGTGAGTCAAAACTCTAAAATGCCTATTGAAAACGTAATGATAGGGAGCAGATGTGGCTCAAGTGTTCAAGCACCTCCTTCCCACACGGGAGGTCCTGGGTTCGATCCCCAGTGCCACCTAACAAAACAAAACACAAAAACAACAAGCAAACAAAGGAACAAACCAGCTCAGGGGAGCCGATGTGGCTCAGTGGTTGAGCGCCGGCTTCCCACGTACAAGGTCCCGGGTTCAATCCTCAGCCCCAGGACTTAAAATAATAATAACGATAACAATAATACTGTTTCAATTACAGGCGTGGCAATCGACGGAAACAATAATGATGTCAAAGAAAGACATATCCAGCTCGTCAAGAAAAGGGGGAAAGTCAAAGCTCTCGATGAAGAACTTTATAGTAAGTAGAGGGAAACGGGCACAGCTAGAGTCATATATGCAGAAGAGCTTTTCTTGTGTTGGCCTACTAGTCTACAAGAATTTAACTGATCCAAGCTTGGATAAATGGAAGGATGGTTAAGCCCTGTGTTGTGAAACAGTGTTTCCCACTGAGATGATTTTTTTTCAAATGCTTTAACCATTTTTATTCATTTCTAAAGATTTACAAACAAGTATTTTAACAATTCTGCACAGATTAACCCTCAGCTTTCCATTCTCTACCCTCCTTCTATTTTCTGGTGACCTACATTCTAATTATTAACTCCATAAGTTTACACAGTATATTTCGTTCATAACAGCGCAATCACATAGTATTTGTCCTTTCGTGTCTGACTTGCTTCACTCAACATAAGACCGCATCTTTATTGTGCAGACATGCATTAAAAATATGCAAAAAAAAAAAAAACCCAAACCAAAACAAAACCCCAACCACAGTCAGAGAAAGATGTTTTTCTGCTTTGGAGACTTTCAAAACAGCATTTAATTCAATCTGGCATGCATGGCTAAACCTGAGATGATTTTCAGTGGTGGTACGTGGAGCCCTTTTTTTTTTTAATTTTAGTAATTAGGTATTTATTTTAATTTTAACGGTACATGAGGCAGCTTTTCCATTTATAATAGTGACATAAAATTTTCTCTTTAAAATAGATGTGTTTCTTTTTTTCTTTTTTCTTTTTTAGGAGGTACTGGGGATTGAACCCAGGATCTCATACTTGGGTGCTCAACCACTTGAACCACATCCCTAAAATAAGTGTATTTCAGTTTGTTTGTTTTAAAGTGAGTTGTTACTGATAAATATTAAATAACCATCTGGCTGGCCCGTGGGGTCTGGCAGAAACCCCCAGGCTGGGAGTGCAGGGCTGAGGGCTGGGGAGTGCCTTGGTGGTAGATCTGCTGCGCGACGCCTCCTCGCCTTCACAGAGCTGTCAATGCTTGCGTTTAAGGTGCGGCAACCCGGTTTTCCCTCCCTTTAGGACAGGACAGCATGGACCTCAAGGTGGAGTTCGAGACCCACTTTGGCATAGCCCACACGCGCTGGGCCACCCACGGAGTGCCCAATGCCGTCAACAGCCACCCCCAGCGCTCAGACAAAGGCAACGGTAGGTGGGCTGGCCGGCTCCCCCGCCCCCGGGCATCCTGCCGCGCCCTCCCTGATGCACCCCGTGCAGAGCGGGCCCCACGCCCACCGCTACCCCGCTTCTCAGCAGGCCCCGTCTTCCCAAGGGTGACCCCTCTCCCAGAGCCCTGCCTGGTGGCGCTGGCCCCTGGGCGGTGCTGGCTTCCTGGGCGTCCCTTTCCTGCCTGCAAGTGGGGCTCCTTGGACCCCAACCCACAATGGAGATGCGGCAGGAGGAGGGATGAGACCAAAGCTCCTCGAAACTTTAGGTTCCCTCCTCTCCCAGCCACCCCTCCCCAGACACCGCCCCAAAGTCGGGGGTCCTGAGTGAGGACGGATGACCCTGCCCGTCGTGGCTACCCTGTGAGGTGCCCGCTCCCACCCAGCACCCCAGCAAGGAGGTCTGAGCAGCCAAGGGCTCGGGATTTGGACAAGCAAGGGCTGCAGCTGGCAGCCTAACAGCTCACCCAGGCCAGCCGGGCCCGTGGCTTGGCTTCCTCCATGCTTTTAGATATTGAAGATCATCGGACCTAAAAGTCCAGGCTTCTGGCATCTCTTGGAAAAACTGGCCGATAGCTAAACGCCGGGCTTGCAGCATCTTGGGAGGACCACGGGTCCCGGTGGGCCGAGGCTGCAGAGCAGGGAGGTGCTGCCCCGGTTCCCGGGTCCCCCTCACCTGCCGGGGCCCCAGGACGGGTATCCGAGCCCTGGTTCTGAACGACAGCCCTTGGCCCCCTCTCATGGGGAAGAACGGGTGGGTCTGGAGCCCCCCGAGGACGGCTCTGTGTTCAGCCGTGCGGCTGGGGGTGAGCCTCCTGCAGTAGGACCCAAGCGGGCCTCCACGATGGGAGAGGCTAGAAACCCTAGCGCCTCCAGGGCTCCAGGCAGGACGGGCGGGGTTTAGCCGTGAGGCGTTTCTTCCAGGACGCCCTGCTCTGGGTGCTGCCTGCTCAGGAGGCTCCGAGGTTCACATCTAGACACGGGAGGGTGTCCCGCAGAGAGGATGATTTCTGGAGTCATTCAGCCGGGATCCCCCACTCCCAGAAATCCCCTTGGTAGAGAGCAAGTTCTTGCTAAGCCCCGCAGTCGAGCAGGGATCAAGTAAGTCAGGGTGCCCGATGGGTGCTTACTGCCAGCCAAACACTTGGCAAGCATCATTGCCATTAAAGCTCGTGGAAGTCAGGCCCCAGGGGAGAACCACCCTGCTTTGTCCCTTACCCACTGCGGACCGGCGGTACCCCGAAGCCGTGCGTGTGCAGCACTGGGCAGGAAGTCCGAGCACCCCATCCCCAGCAGGAAGTGTGGCGGTGGGGGGTGCAGCCTCTCTCCAGTGCGCTGTTCAGGTGTGCTCCAGGGAACCGAAAGGGAAGTCCTCACCTGGGGAGTGGAAGGCAAGCTCTGTCCCCACGCTCGGCAGAGCAGCTGGAGGTTGCACAGGGCCCACGTGGGCAGTCTTTGGGTAGTGAGGTTCACCAGAGACTGCTCCAGGGATCTGATCCCTGCCCTGTTGAACACGCTGACCCATAGGGAGTCCCCATTGCGCCCAGGAGGACAGCAGATCCCATGCTTCTGAGGACCTGGGACATTGCCCCAGGCAGAGCCCAAGACAGATGCAGATGCTGGCTGAGGAACCTCGGTCCTGAGACCATGTGTCCTGAGGCGTGGCCACCTGGTTCAGCGTAGATGATGATTCCCACCGAGCTCCCAAAGCGGGGAGACTCCGAGGAGAATCCACCCACACTCAAACTTGGAAACTCTTGCCCTGACTCAAGGATGAGTAATTGAAAAGAAAACAACAGAAAAAGGATTCTGTCATTCTTCTTTAACAACTCATCAGTGATAGCTGAGGAACGTAAGAAAATTTATACCTAGCAACTACTCTGCACAAGGAAAGGACACAAGGAAGTTTTCTCAAATAAAACATGGATTCTAGGAAACAAATGAGTGATGAGAAAATAAGGCAATAGACTGAGGTGAAAAAAAGGGATAGTTAAGAAAATAATGTAAAGGAACAATGTCACAATAGTTAGGAAAAAATATTTGGAGAAAGGGATGGATATGGAGACAGTTAATAAAGATGCAACAAATGAATAACTGGTGTTCCTAAGAAGCAATCAAAACAAACGGAACAGAAAAAAAATATATATGTAAAGCTTTAACAGAGTTTGGCTGTGGCTACCACACCTGCTAAAAGTGGGCTTGTCTTGTTCAGACCCTCCCAATTTTGGTGTGACTTCGCAAAAATAAACAATAGGCTTTAAAAAGTAGAGAGGAAATTATGGTAACATTACAGAAAGAGCATAAAGGATTTAAAAACACAAGGAGAAAGTGTTCCTGCACTGAAGAAACTGAGTTGGCAGATCCAAAGTTTCACGGAGTAATAATATTGATGAAGAGCACCCAACATCTGGACACATCCTTGTGTTGTTGAATAAAGAGTCTGTCATCTTGGCTGAGGGGTATGTGGAAAGGTGGTTACCAGCCCAGAAAAAAAAACAAACCCCAGGATGGCCTGAGATGTTTCTCTCAAGTTACTCATTCGTCAACCATTTGTTGAGAAAATGCAGTGGCGACGAGGCAGACATGTCCCTCGCTCTCCCAGGGTAGCCTTGGGTTCACACTCGTGCAGAGAGGACCCCGATGTGAGTGAGATGTGCCGCTGGTGTGTGGTTTGATGAGAGAACCTGCAGGGGGCAGGTCCTGCTAACAAGAAGTACTTGTGATTACCTGGAAATACCGGGAGCCCAGAGGTGCCAAAACTTCTTTTTTTAAATCCTTCGAGAGAAAACAAGAAATTTTAAGTGAAAACTCAAAATTTTTTTAACGCAATTAAAAAATACAATGTGGGTCAAAGAGAGCACATCTGTGGACCGCTGGTTTGGGACTTCTATGAGTCTGGAGTCTGTTAGGGGAGCTTGGAATCATTCTGGATAATTAAGGGTTAATCCTTCCCCCATTTGGCATAAATACCAAAGCCCACTGGATAACATTGTGAACCACAAATAAGAGGTCTGTGCACAGTCAGGTTGGTGGTTGCTTCCTTTTAAAAGCAATTTTATTGAGATATATTCACATACCATACAATCCATCCAAAGTGTACACTCACAGCCTTTAGTATAATCACAGTGTTGTGCACTCATCCCCA
Organism: Dasypus novemcinctus; assembly: GCF_030445035.2. Taxonomy (NCBI): domain Eukaryota; kingdom Metazoa; phylum Chordata; class Mammalia; order Cingulata; family Dasypodidae; genus Dasypus; species Dasypus novemcinctus. The sequence goes on from NC_080674.1 coordinate 189,976,982, forward strand.
CAAAAAATTTTAGGACAATTTCGTTACTAGAAAAACTCCACACCTCTCAATCCCACTCTCCTTCCACAACCCAATATAGCTACTGATTTCATTCCATCCTCATAAATTGATTTATATTTACATTTTATATAAATGGAACCATACAATATGTAGTACTTTGTGTCTGATTTCTTTCACTTAGCATAATGGGTTTTTTGTGTTGTGTTTTTTTGCCTGATATTGGCATATTGTAGTATTAGCATACATAGCATTTGTTCAGTTTCAAATAAAAACAGTCTTATCTATGCAGTATTACCCATGTGGGATGCTTTTTATTGGAAGGGAAATGTGTTTTTGCTCGGGTTAGAGCTGTAGTCATAGTCACATCGGTTTGAATCACGTGGAGAGGAAGTGTATTTAACAGAAGGTTTTTTTCTGCATGGTTTTAGGATGTTCAAGTTGTCAAATCATTTTCCATAGAATCTGGCTTGAACCTCCTTTCTTGATAGCATTTCTCTATTGACTCAGCTTTTCTTTCAGAATTCGTTGTCATCCATAATGGAATCATCACAAATTACAAAGATCTGAGGAAGTTTCTGGTAAGAGCCTTCCCCTCGAGTGTCATTTAAATGGAGTGGTTCTGTCTTCCCCAGAAACTTTACAACCAGCTCATTTCCCTCTGGCAACAGAGTCGGGAAATGAGGGAGAACTGGCTCTGGGCCCTATCCAACCTTGAACGTCAACTTCAGCCCCGCTGAGCCAGCCCTCCCCAAGCTTGATAGAGGATTGTGATAAAGGGCATTAGCCTTTATCGCAAGGGCTGGAGCAGATTCGCAGAATCAAAACAACGTGGGCTTTCTTTTCTTGAAGTATCTGCACGATATAACATTCGACTCACTCACCCGATGACATGCAGGGTGGGAAGTCAGACGATGAGTGTCGAAAATATGAAAAAGTTGTGGTGTTGGTTGAGATGTGGGTGGATTTGACTCAACCTATTTTATCATTTTGACTGCTGTTATTTTGCAACGTCCCGATTAAAAGCAAGGACAAGCCTCTGAGACGGGATGATCTCAGGCGATCCTGGCATGACTCAGCGGTGTTTGGCTGTGTAATTCTGGCAAATTCGTTCTCGTCCCTTCCCAGTTTTCCTGGTTATCACCTTAAGTCACTCCACAGGCAAATCCTCTGGGAGGAGAGGGAGCCAGCCGGGCTGGCATTGCGCAATGACCGTTATCTGTCACTCTGTGTCCAACCAAATATTCCAGGAAAGCAAAGGCTACGAGTTTGAGTCAGAAACGGATACGGAGACCATCGCGAAGCTGATTAAATATGTGTTCGACAACAGGGAAACCGAGGACATTAGATTTTCCACTCTGGTCGAAAGAGTCATTCAGCAGTTGGTAAGTCACAAGCCCCATCTGTCTGAATCAATCCTTCATGTGCACACTTTTCATAAAAAGCAAATGTGTGCAAAGTACTGAGGACGGACGATGGCTCGGCTACAGGGTCTGACCTTAAGACGTTATGTTCTGGAAGAACTGGGAGAAGTTCTGTGATTTTTGTAGGAAACAATGAAAAGGCAAGTGTCGTGTTCCTTCTCTGTGAGTGCACAGTATTTCTCACTTTTAAAAAACTTTTAATTTTGAAATACTTTCAAACCGACAGGACAGTTATAAAAATAACATAAATGCCCTGCAGAAAACCCCAACGTACTCCTGTCCCTCCACCCAGATACCCATATCCATCAGCAAAATATTTTGCTACATTTGCCTTTTCTTTCTTTCCTTCCTCCCTCCCTCCCTTCCTTCCTCTTTCTCTTCCTTTCTTTCATCTATGTCTGTCTGTCTGTCTATCTGTCTATCTATCTATCCATCCACATCAATCCACTGTCTGAACACTTGAGGATAGGTTGTATACATAATGCTCCTTGAACACTTACAACTTCCATATAGATTTCCTAAGAACAAGAATATTCACTCATCTGACCACCCAAAGCACAGTTACCAAGTTCAAGACCTTTAACACTGATACCAAGCTCACAAGCCTATCTTCCAGTTTTTTCATATGTCCCCAATAATGTCCTCTTGAACCTTTCTCCACTTATTCAATCCCATCCAGGATCATGTATTTCATTTAACTGCCATTGTCTCTTTAGTTGTGCTTTCTTTTTATTTTATTTTAAATGGTGGGAACATTATGCAGCATAAACGTTCCCATCTCGACCCCTCCAAGCAGGCCATTCAGTGGGATTGATCACATTCACGACGATGAGGAATTTTTCACATTTTAACACCTCTGCAGTTGTCACTGGCCTTCCAAACCATGACTTCTTACAATAATACGTGCGTGCGGCATGTGAGCTCGTTGTGGTGCTTTGTGTTGTTGATACCGCTTCAGCTGAGTTGTGTACACTGCATGAGATGAATTTGACTGCTGTTGGAAAGTTAGAATTGTAGTCTTTCATCCGATGGTAGAAGTAATGTGGCTCTTTGTCCCGGGGAAGACATACCCACGATTCCTTAGAGACAGCAGGTGTAGACTTCTGGGAAGTTTAATTGTAGAGGGGTGCAAAGCAGTGGCCTGGTGACCGAGAGGGGAGAGGTTCCAAAGGACCATCGCGTTTTTGTGAGGGCAGTGACCCGGGGCAGGGGGAGGCAGGTTGGTGATGGCCCAGAGGGCTGGACCCAAGGAGCAAAGCCCTGCAAAGAAGAGCACACTCCTGGAGGAACCGGCTGGGGCAGGAGGGCAGGGCTTGCTTGGAGGAGAAGGTGGAGCAGATCATTTGGAAGACAGGTTTATAAACAAGAGCCTGACCTTGTTTACAAAATTATGTGCACATAATTGTATTATTGTGTACACAAAATGTGCAGCCGACCAGTCTGATATTGGAGACCAGTATTTCTTCTTTTCTATTGATAATTCTAAATTGCTAAAATATCTCCCCAAGGCAGTTGAGTGCCTTTTCTTCCCTGAAGCCACATGGGACTTTTTCTGGTAGGAAACGGGAAGTGGTTTTCTGTTCAATTCTACTTCTCTGTCAGCAAAACCAGCACAGTGAATGTCACGTCCCTGGGGGTCTCCCTGAGCCCCCTGTCCTGGGCAGTTTGAATGGCCCCTTGAAGCCTGGGGGTGCTGGCTATGTGGCTGAGTTGGCAAACTGGTGGCAGCACACAGGCTGCGTGGAGCCTTGGCTCTGCTGAGGGTTCCAAAACGTGGGTGATTCCCAGGTGATTGCGTGTAACGGAGGTCTGCTGGGGGTCGTGGTAAATTATAGAGCATGGTCAGAATGGAGATCTTTGCGTCAAGAATTTAAATGGAAAGAGCCTTTGGAGTCCTGAGTTAGGACAACCAGATTCTAGCCCTGGCTTCACAGAAAACCAGCGAGTTGAGGGGGAGAGGACAAATAGTCACAGCTAGAGAAATAATGATCATAACTAAATCTGTTATTTTTCCTATGGCTACAACTGTCATTTGCCCTCTGTCCCTCAAGTAATAATAATAGACTACTATATCTGAGACCTAATGCACAACATACAATAATATATAATAAATAATATCTATTTTAATTATCAGTATTATACCACTTCCTGCTTCTCTTGGATTCTTTGTTGCCAGGCCCTGTTGTTAGCTCAGAAATGCATTCGATTGTAATATCTTATGTCCTCATAAGTAACTGCGCAAGGCAGGACTATTCTCATCTCAGTTCACAGTTGAGAAACACGAGGCACATGGATAGCTAAAAGTGACTTGTCCCCTAAGAGGTGAAGCAGGATTTGAACCCAGGCTCTGATGTGTGTTGGGCTGAGTGCGGTTCGTGGATTAGCCTCTTTAATCCGTGCGGTTTTTCCCCGAGGAAGGTGCTGCCCCTGAGGTCCAGTGCAAGACCTCCCTCTTCCCCCCTCCCCACGTTCTCATTGGCTGGGGCTCTAACTGCCCGTCCATCCAGGATATCGTAACACTGGGAATTCCTGACAGGGGCTCTGGGGGTCCCGGGGAGGGTGTGGTCACGTTGCTCACAATTCCATTCCCCAGTAGTCGCCATCCGTGCGGTACCACCACTTCCCACGGGACCCCAGGGATCCCCCGCAGCTCAGAGAGGTCCCCGGAGAGTGTCCTGGGCAGCCGGCTGGTTCAGCCGGACGTGAGTTATCCTCCCTCCTCTTCCGTGTGTTTCCAGGAAGGTGCATTCGCGTTGGTCTTCAAAAGCATCCACTACCCGGGAGAAGCCGTCGCCACGAGGTGAGGCCAAACACGCGACGTCGACGGTGAAACATCGATCGATCAAGTAAAATACTTCCGAGTGCCTGGCGGCTTGCCGTTCTGGGCCTCAGGTTGCAAACTGAGAATGTGTGGTACATTCTGCACGACCCTCTTATCCCTGCAGAGGGAGAGGGAGGTGGATGCACCCCTAAGCCCTGGGCAGCGAGGGTGTGCGTTTAAAGTAAATGGACGCCCACGGCGAGGGCTGGGCGTGTTTAAATTTAAAGTAGCGTCAGCCTTGAAGTCTAACCTCCACCCAGTCATCAGGAAGCCAGAGATTCCTGCACTAGGAAGAGGGCCATTTTACTTTCTTGTCCCTCTCGTCACCCCCACGCAGCTTCGAATGGCCTAACCCACCCATCCGAGACCAGTGGGCAGGTGTGGAAAGAAAACCATTTCTTCCCTGCCCCAAATAAGCAGCCCCAATGAGAAGAGCTGTCTGTCTGTCCAGGGCAGGGGCCACCAACTAAAAAATAAAATGAATAAACCTTGATGATCCCTCATTGATGCTTTCCACATACCTGGATGGAGACTTTATGTTGCATCCTCACCAACCCAATGAGGTAGAGGTCATTATTAAGTCCATTTTGCAGATGAGCAAACTGAGTTAGGTAAAGAAACGCGCTCAGGGTCTCAGAGGCTCTGAGTTGTGGAGCCAGGACTTGGTCCCCAGGAAGGCTGGCTTCGGAGCTCAGGGCCCTTGCCTCTTTATGGCCCTGCTTGCTCAGAAGCCTCTGGAGGCCGGGCTGGGCAAATAAACAAAACAACACAGCTAGCCATAAGAAACCCATGGCTCTCTTGGTCTGCTTTCATTTTCACATTTAGATGCAGATTCAAGTATAAAACATTTCACTTTTCCCTCTACAGCATAGAACGCGATAATGAATGAAAAATGTCAGGAGGCACTAGGGAGGGGTAGGTCCTGCGGCAAACTGAAGATACTCGCTCCACCTGAAGGGCAACTGTGGCTTAGCTGCAGAGACTCTGAGGCTGGCGGTGCTGGGGCTTCTGATTTTTATTTTTTAAAGAGAAGCCAGAGAGTTGGGTTTTTATTTGCAATCTCCTGATTTTTAAACATTGAAAACAAATTCAAATTCTTTTAAAAAATGTTGTAGAAGAGCAAGATCCAGGTTGGAAAGGGCCCGAAACATATGCAATTTGGGAGCCCCCCTTTAAGAAAAATCATGCCAAATTATGGACATGAATCTAGGGACAAAAGTCAACACGGATTTAGATCAGCAAAGTCAAGGCCTTGGGAAGCACAGAGCTGGAGCTTCGGTGGCTTTGCGGGGACACTGCCTCCGTCTGGGGCCAGAGCTGGGCCGACAGCCTTTATAAAGGGTGGAGCGGGTGCAGGGGCACCCCAGGGGAGTCAGTTGAGAGCACCTGGGCAGCCCACACTTCCTACGTCACAGCCCCTCGTCACAGCCCCTCGCGGCCCCCACGAGGCTTTGATTCGCACAACGGTGTCGGGTTGCATCATCCCGTTGTTTTTTCCCTTTGGGTGGGTTGATTATGCGCTTCATCCGTCCATCCATTTAGGTTGTACTGGCTAAGCACTTAGAGTGCACCGGGGCCCAGGGCCCAGCGCAAGTCCAGCCTGGTCCTGGCTGCGCAGGAGGAGCGAGGAGGTCACCTGAGGGGCAGGGGGCAGCCCCGGGCAGGGCAGGCAGCGGGGAGGGCGTTCCAGGCAGAGGGAATGGTACGAACACGGGCGAGAGCGCGCGAGGCCAGGGGGATCCACAGCGAGGCCAGGGTGGTGGGGGGCATGGGTGAGGTTGTCCCGTCACTCAGCGGGTGCTGATTGACACCTGCCGAATGCAGGACGTGGGCCCAGCAGGGAGCAAGTGTGTGTGGCCACCGCCCAGCAAACCTCACGGGCTGGAGTGCGTGGAGGAGCGGGCGGAGGGCCTGGGGCACCCTCTGGGCTGCGAGCCTCATTCTGCAGGCACGGGGAGCCATCGAGGTCCCCTGTCCGTGGCCCCGGGAAGGCGGGCCAGCGAGGCGGAGACGGTTCCCCCGCAGGCTGTCGCGGTATCTGGGCAGCAGATGAGTATGAATTGAGCAGAATTATGTTTTTAGTTTATTTTTATAATTTAGTTCCTGCCAATCAGAGAGCTGTAAAAGACCAGTCGGTTCCCATCAAATTTAGAAACGTCTTTTAAAATCTGATAGGATCATGGTATTAGTATTTAAAATGAAGGCAGCATGGGAGCAGATGTGGCTCAAGCGGCTGGGCACCTGCTTCCTGCATGGGAGGGCCTGGGTTTGCTTCCTGGTGCCTCCTAAAAACAAAAACAAACAAACAAACAAACAAGAAAACCAGCCAGCAAACAGATGGAAAAAAAACAACTCAGGGGAGCCAATGAGGCTCAGTGGTGGAGCTCCAGCTTCCCATGTAAGAGGTCCTGGTTTCAGCCCCTGGCCCTGGTAGCTCAAATAAATAAAATAAAATAAAATGCAGGCAGTATGAAGAAGCAGTTCAAGCTTTTATCATTATTCTTTTATAAATATTATTTTGTGTAACTAATGGCTCTATAATCTTTGGGATGCCTTAGAGAACTATATGTCGTGAAATCTAGAGACACCATGGAGCTCGATCCACAACAATAAAATTTGGGGGACACGTTTACCAAGAAAATTTGATAACCATAATACTTTCTCACGGTCCTTATTCTAAAGCCTTTTGTTAAGCTAGTTCTTCTCTGGACCCAGAACTATGTTTCTGGTTTGTTTTGGACCCACTAAGAGAGTGCCCAAATGTCGAAGCTGCTCACAGCCCCTCCTTCAACCTGCAGGCTTTGCCCCTCACTTTGGGAAGTCAAAAGTGGGGCCCCGACTGGTCCAGCCACGCAAGGTCTGTGCAAAGCCTGCTGTTTTTCTGATCTTAAATAACATCGCTATTACGTCACAGAAATATTTATGGCCTCTCCTGAGTCAGGTTAACAGACCAAACAGAGGTAGTTGGGTAATATTCCAGCTGATTATTAAGTAGTCCATTGGTATAAGGTGTTAGCAAGAAACTGATGGAGGCAAAATTTTACCCCATTGTATTCAAATTAGTGTACCAGAGACAGCTCTCTTAAATCTCCACTGGTTTCTCCTAAGTAATAAGTTAGCCTAGAGGGGCAAAAAGGCAGGCATCCGTTAGTAACTACTGGAATTCTACCTGTCAGAGTTCTGGCCAAGAATCTCAGGTGTACCGGTGAGTTGCAGGAGTGAACTCTGCTTGCCCCATCGTGGATTTGATTCGCGTGCTAATGGGCAAAGAATTAGATTTCAGAGGCAAGACACCATTAACATCATGAGTCCATACTTTAAGTGCATTCGCCGCTGGAGGTTGTGAACCGGACAGAAGTAACCATAAGCCCCATCACTGAAGAGGGGGCAACCCCCTGGGTAGCTCTGAGAGGGTCCTGGGAGAGGGTCCTGGGAGAGAAAGGTGAAGCGGGACTCTCTCCCAGGTCGGCCACGGGGCCCCCTCGAGGCTTCCCTTGTGAAAACTGCTGTCGCCTTGATGATGGGGTTGCACCTCGTGCCAGTCGTAGGTTCTCAACTTAGCCCACGAGGTGCCCAGCAGGCCGAGACAAGCCCACCCTTGAAAGTGCCCTGAGTAGCCCACCAAGGAGAGTACCCACAACTGCCAGTTAGTGCAATCGGAGGGCAGCAAAAGGTAGACCCAAAGGAGATTTGGGGGAGGCTGGTCTTGGACTTGGAAAGGATCCCGCTTTAAAGACGACACATGAGGCTGGGTGCTCCCTTTGCCCTCGTGATTTATGCTGCGTTTAGAGATGAAGGCTCTGTACTCCGTGTGAGTGCGTAGCATGTGACCATTCCATGAACCCAAGAAGTGGTAGGTGCCCTGAGGGTGGGGGGTGGTAGATCAGTTTATCGGGCTCACCAGGCAGGTGTGGCCCCATGAAAACAAGGTAGCCCATTGGTGACACTCTTTTTGTCCCCTGCTTTAAGCCTTGGAAGCACGGGACCCTCCTCCAAAACAGCGCCCTGTCCTGGAGAAAGGGCTGGATTTGGAGCTCCCATCTCAGAGGCCAGGGGACATCCCACCCCGGCTGACCAAGGCAATGGGTAACGCGATTCCCTCTTCTCCCTGCAGGAGAGGCAGCCCACTGCTGATTGGAGTGCGGAGTAAATACAAACTCTCCACCGAACAGATCCCGATCTTATACAGGACATGTAAGTTTCTGGCAAACGCCTTGAACAATGCCAGTCTCTGGACGTACCAGCTGCTCAGTGTACGTCAGCTCCCCTAGGAGGCAAGTATGCCTTCGACGAAGAGGCGGGGCTCAGCGGGGCCGTAACTCTGAGCCCTAAAGGTTCTCTTGAATCTGAGGCTTGAGTCCCCGGTTCCCCCCCCCCCCCCACCTTTTTATTTTAAAGCTTTATGTTATGGATATTTTCAAGCCTATAAACAAGTCAAAGGAACCGCAGGTGGCTCTGTTATCTAACGACAACTGCGCCCTGATTCAGGGCTTTTATTGGGGTTTGTTTTTCTTTCTGTGACTCTCAAAGCTGTAGCAGTTTAAAGGCTCTGGCAGTGGCCCTGTGCTATTTGGGGCTCTTTTACAGGATTTGGCTGATGCAGCCAAAGCTAAAAATTGCAGATTCCTCCCACACATATTCAAAGGGGAAAATGGGCTCCTGGCTGAGTGTGATTCAAACAGAATAGTTTAATGGGCTCTGCAATTTACTAGGCAACATCGAGAATGTGAAGAACATCTGTAAAACGAGGATGAAAAGGCTGGACAGCTCCACCTGCCTTCACGCCGTGGGCGACAAAGCAGTGGAATTCTTCTTTGCTTCTGACGCCAGGTAACTAAGCCTTTTTTTTATCCCCCCTTTCTTTTCTGGGATTACCGAAGAATGGCTAAATGTCACCATTTCTCACGTACCCCCCATACGGGCTGTTTTCTCGTGGCTCAGGCCTCCCTGCCCCTCCTCCAAGGACTCCCTGTGCCTGAGCATTTTGTGGGACTGTCCTTGACAGCCCACGAGCGGTGTAAGTCACCACCTGGAGGCCAGAGGCCAGAACTACCCATGGCCGGACCAGAACATTTTCTGCCTGCACAAAAGAATTGAATCAGGGGCACGGATGTAGCTCACGTGGTTCAATCCCCAGTACCTCGGAAAAAAAAAAAAACAACCAACTCTCATTGGGGAGCAGATGTAGCTCAGTGGTGGAGCACCTGTTTCCCATGTACAAGGTCCTGGGTTCCATCCCTGGTAAGGCCGAAAAAAGAAATTTTGTCAGTTGCCAACATTTTAGAATGAGGAGATTTCACATAAATACCTCAATTTCTAGCTTTTCCAGTGTCTCCGTTTCCTAGGGCTGCCACAACACAGTACAGCAAACTGCGTGGCTTAAGCCAGCCGAAATGTGTTGTCCGACCATTCTGGGGCTAGAAATCTGAAAGCAAGGTGTCGGCAGGGTCTTGCTCCTCCTGAAACTTGTAGGGGACAAATCCTTTCTGGCTTCTGATGTTTGCCAGCCTTCCTTGGCGTTCCTTGGTGTGTAGCTGCTTCACTCCACTTTTTGAAGCCTCCATCTTCTTTCTGGTGTGTGTCTCTTTGTCCAAATTTTCTCCTCTTATCAGTCTTGGGTTAGGGCCCACCTTAGTCCAGTTTGGCCTCATCTCAACTAATCACGTTTTCAAAGACTGTTTCCAAGTAAAGTCATGTTTTCAGGACCAGGGATTATGATTGAATGTGTATTTTTTTGGTGGGGGGGGGAATGCACTTCACTCCATAATATCTGGAAAAGCCAGTCGATCTGAGCACACTGGGCTGTCTCTCCTGGGGTCCCCAATTGTCAGGGGCTGCACAGTGACGTCCCCTGTAGACTGTCAAGTACTCTCCAGATCTCCAGAGTCTTTCCCCACCCCACCTGTCTTTGTCTGAGTTCGTACCATTCCTAAACAATAATGCCAAGATTTCTTTTTTATTTTTTGCAACTTGATTCTAAAGCTTGTGTCTCATCAGTGCCTAAAAGAATTAATAAAGAAACTTGAAAATTCTGCTTCATACCCATTTTAGCACACAAAAAAAATTATATACACACACGATCACTTAGAAAAGACTGAAATACTTTCCTAGAAGAGCACTGTAACCTACCTCCTTTGTCTTTCCTTTCCAGATGAGTTTTCTCTTTCCCTTCCAGCCTCAGTCAGGGCTTGCTAAGTCTCTTAGAGCCCAGACTTCAAGACCTTTTTCAGCCCACAGTGCTTCAGCATCATACTTAACATTGATAGGTGTATTAGTCAGCCAAAGGGGTGGTGAGGTAAAATACCAGCAATCGGTTGGTTTTTATAAAGGGTATTTATTTGGGTTAGGAGCTTACAGATATCAGGCCAGAAGCATAAGTTACTGCCCCATCCCACCTCCCCCAAAGTCTATTCAACGTGCTGGAGCAAGATGGCTGCGAGGGTTCAGGCTCCCTGAGTTCCTCTGGGCTCAGCTCCTCTGTTTTCTCCACAAGGTCAGCTGTAGACTATGAGGCTCTCTAGACTCTGCCTCTCTCTACAAGGTCAGCTGTAGACTATCAGGTGAACGGCTCTGTCTCTCTCCCTGGGGTTTCTGCCATGTCTAAGGAGCTGTCTCTACTCCTCTGTGTTCTTCTCCTGGCTCAGGTCCCCTCTTCCTGGGGTTTGCTTCTCTTTCATCTGCATGCTTCCTTCCTGGGCTCCAGCTTAAGACTTGAGCATCAAACTCCAACATCAAAACTCCAACATCAGAAAACCCTCAACTCTGTCCTTTGCCATGCCCTAATGATGTGGCCCAATCAAAGCCCTAATCATAACTTAATCACGTCCAGGCACAGACTAGATTACAAACATAATCAATATCTATTTTTGGAATTCATAACCGTATCAAACTGCTATCATAGGTAAGGGCAGCGTTTCCCAAACTGTGTTCCCTAGAGCACCATTTCAACAAGATGCTAATATTATTTCAGTGACGCTAGGACACACAAAGCTTTGTAGATTTTAGCATCCCTAAGTGGCATCTTGCAATTATAATCTTCAGCAGTTTTTATTTCTCACAGGTATAAAAATAATTGTGATCTTACAATCAAGGACACTTAAAATTCAATGAAACATGGGAGATATTTCACAAAAGAGAAAAGGTTCTGTGGTCAAATGATGAGAGCTCTTGGGGTTTTAACAGTGAAAATTTTAAACATTGCATGCTGTTCATTCCTCACCCACAGGTTTCAAGTCAAATTGAGAAGTAGATGAAGATCAAAATATTAACTTTTCAATAGAAAGACTGGACTGAAGGATGTGCTTTGGATCTGTGGCCACAGTTGGGCTCTTATTACTTCTTCAGAGCTCTGGGCCATTCTACCCCAGGGAGAATTTGGGTTTGAACAGCCGACCAGCTTACCCAGAATCTGGGTCTCTCACCATTTGTGTTAGGTAACTTTGCATTAGATAAGGGCAAACTGATCCAAAAAACATAAAAGGGGCCAAATTCTCCTCGAAACTCAATTTGGGAAACACTGAACTAAAGGCACTTCCATTATAGTGGTGGTGGAGGGGGAGAAGGGTACCTGCTGCCTCCCCAACCATTTAGCAGTGTTTTCTAAAAGTGGTAGCCATTGCAATAGAAGAAGATAAAGAAATGATAGGTAGGAATGCCTGGAAGGAGGTGAAATAATTATAAGCAATATGATTCTATACTTTAAAATCCAACTGAATCAACTGAAGGCTATTAGTACTAATACTAGTAACTGATCAGAGATTTAAAATGTGTACCAAAGTTGTACACTGAGCCCCAGCAATAGCCTAACCACTAAACTGTCAGCTGAACAGGAGTCGGAGCCCATGCCAACCTTGTTTCCTTTTGTTTGTCCTCCCATGGCTGAGACACAGCAGGCTCTTAGCAAACATTTGTTGAACAAAAACAGTGATCCTATTCACCACAGTTGAAAAAAGAATTTTTAATTAAATTCCTTAGAATAAATTTGACAAAAATAGTCCAGACTCTGCTGAAACAAAAGGAGATTTGAATAAAAGGAGAGCTTAACACATTCCTCAGTAAGAAGGCTTGTTTTTTGTTGTTGTTGTTGTTGTTTTTTAAGATATTGATTCTCCTAAAATCAATCTGTTAATTTTTTACTCTACTAATTAAAATCCTCAAGATTCTTTTGTGCTTTTTCTGGTTTGGGGGACTTAAAAAAAGTGATTCTACAATGTTATGGCACATAAACAGGAAAGCCAGTATATCCTGAAAAAGAATGATGATGAGGGATGATCCTCCCCAAATAGGAAACACTCTGCTGAGCTCTCCTGGCATAGCCGCGTGGGCTGTGCTTCTTTGGATGGGCGTTGTGCTAGGGCTTTACCAGGACTGTCCCGGTTAACATTCTCGGGGAACTTCTGGTGAAGCTGCAGTGATCATCTCCCAGTTTCACAGATGTGGAACCCGAGACCTAGGGCTGAGAGGGGTCATGTGCATTACTTAAGGCCACAGGGCTGGTGAGGGACAGGCTAGGATTCCACTTTGGGCTTCTCTTATGACCATATTCTACTGCCGTCCATTTTGTAAATAAACGTAAAAATTAGATTTAAACACACACATGAATGTGCACATGCTAAGATTTAAACACACACATGAATGTGCACATGCTAATATATGTATCCAGCTTTGTCTGGAGGGCAACACACTACAATATAAGCAATATTTATCCTCTTGGTGATGGGCTCAGGTCATTTTTACTTCTTCCTCTATGTTTTCTACTTTTTGTACGATTGGATATACGCTGTTTAAGATCTTTTTTCCAGTGCAATGACTTTCCAGCCTTCCTTGTCTTTTCCCCTAGGTTTTGGCCAGAAATACCTCTCTCAGAGCCAGAGACCTTGATAGGTTTCTGTCTTTAACTTTGCATCAGGAGTTTTAAATGTTCATTTCTCTGTGAAGGGCACGTGTGGGGGTGGCATGTGGTAGAACAAGGTTTTTTTCCTTCATTGATCCATCATGTACCACTTTCCCACCTTCATGTTTTTTTTTCTATATCTATGCACCATTTGTGCTATTGATTACCTAACTTCTTTTGAATTGACCAACTTTATTAACTTAAACTTCTTCTTATAAGAAAGTTTATCTCAATCCCAAGGGAAAAGCCATTATCATTTTCCATACATAAGAAGAAACACATATTATATATATTATATATATATAATATATTCCATATTATAAGAAACACAACTCCTTATTTCATAGGATAGACTTATTATATAAGTAATTTCTTTAAAAAAAATTTATTTTCTTTCTCTCCCCTCCCCACCCCCAGTTGTCTGCTCTCTGTGTCGACTCACTGTGTGCTCTTCTGTGTCCACTTGCATTCTTGTCAGTGGCACTGGGAAACTGCATCTCTTTTTTGTTGCGTCATCTTGCTGCATCAGCTCTCTGTGTGTGTAGCACCACTCCTAGGCAGCTTGCACTTTTTTCGTGCGGGGTGGCTCTCCTTACAGGGCACACTCCTTGCACATGGCGCTCGCCTACGCAGGGGACACCCCTGTGTGGCAGGGCACTCCTTGCGTGCATCAGCACTGCACGTGGGCCAGCTCCACACGGGTCAGGAGGTCCTGGGTTTGAACCCTGGACCTCCCATGTGGTAGGCGGATGCTCTATCAGGTGAGCCAAATCTGCTTCCTTAGGTAATTTCTAATCTCTAGCTCACTCCCATTTTTTCCTTGCAATGCATTTTTGTTGCCATTTCTGTTTTTTCAGAAACTGGGTCATTTATCCTGATCAGTTTCCCACCGTCTGGATTTTGCTGCTGGCATCATGTAACATGTTCCTCTGTCCATTATATTTTCTGTACACTGGAGTTTACAGGCAGCTAGAGGCCTGATCTTATTCAGGTTTGATTTCTTTGGCAAGACTATTTCATAGGTAGTGATAGGTACTTTCATCTGGAGGCACGTAATGTCTGATTGTATCTTTGTGCTCACTGTTGATTGGGGGGTCAAGTGTCACTGGCCTTATCCATCCATTATAAAATGCTCTCAACTCTTCAGCTCTTAGCTTCAGCAGCCGTTGTTGGTCACTATGACCCATTAACGAGTAGGCGTTTGTAAACTGATTATTCTAATTATGCCATCCCTTCTTTATTACCTGTATTACTTCCATAAAGAGAAACTTGCCCCCATAAATTATATGGCTCCTCTGAGAGATGATTGTGTGGAAAAGCAAGACAAATGCTTGATCCTTCATTTATTTACGATTCACAGTGATGTATTGGTTCCCTTGCCTTCTCCAAAGACGACCTTGTTTGGATCCAGATTTGAAAAATCCAGTTGTGAAAGGACATCTCTGGAATTATGGGGCAAAATGTGACATACTGGATGTATGATGATTTTAAGGAATAATTATTCATTTAGATGCGATCTTAGTGTTATAGTATGTTAAAAAAAAAAGAATCCTTATCTTTTAGAGATATATGTTAAAATATGTTAAAATATTTACAGAAAAATGATATGTGTGGGACCGGTTTCAAAATAATTCTGGAAGGAAGGGAAGAAGGTATGGGGGATATGGATAAAAGGAGCTTTCCCTTGAGTTGGTCATTTTTGAAGCTGGGTGATAGGTACATGGGAATTCATTACACCTTTGTCACACTTTTGAAATTTTCCATAGTGAAACATTTAAAACCTAAATATAATGGAATCAAGTTCTGCCATTAAATTCTAAGTACATTCTGTGGCCTATCAAAGACAGTGTAGGCACCATCCTCTTCTGTTGGAAACGGGGTTAGCAAGTATGTGAAGAGGTTTTCAAAACATATCAGCACCCAACATCAACTTTGTACTTGGACATAATTAATCAGAAGGATTTTAAGAGAATTGGAAAGTGAACTCTTTCTCATGTGCACATCTATGGTTTTTTAAAAAAGATTTATTTATGTATTTATTTCTCCCCGCCCCCCCCCCAGTTGTCTGTTCTCTGTGTCTATTTGCTGCGTCTTCTTTGTCCGCTTCTGTTGTTGTCAGCGGCATGGGAATCTGTATCTCTCTTTGTTGCGTCATCTTGTTGTGTCAGCTCTCGGTGTGTGTGGGGCCATTCCTGGGCAGGCTGCACTTTCTTTTGCGCTCAGCGGCTCTCCTTACAGGGCGCACTCCTTGTGCGTGGGGCTCCCCTACGCGGGGGACACCCCTGCATGGCAGGGCACTCCTTGCGCACATCAGCACTGCACATGGGCCAGCTCCACACGGGTCAAGGAGGCCCAGGGTTTGAACCGCAGACCTCCCATGTGGCAGACAGACACCCTAACCACTGGGCCAAGTCCGCTTTCCTACATCTATGTTTTTACTGTGGTGTCTCTGGCCCTCCTAAAAAGCCATCCAGTGCTGCTAATACGGGCCCAACACCTTAGGACAGAGTGCATGATGGCTACCTTGTAACTGCTGGGGAGACCTCATCTAGACACCTGTGCTTTCCTTGCTCCAGTGCCATCATAGAACACACCAACCGGGTCATCTTCCTTGAGGACGATGACATCGCAGCAGTGGCGGACGGGAAGCTCTCCATTCACCGGGTCAAGCGTGCGGCTAGCGATGACCCCTCTCGAGCCATCCAGACCTTGCAGATGGAACTGCAGCAGATCATGAAAGGCAGGTATCCTGAGATTCTGTGTGTAGCAGCCTCGGGGACAGGTGCTCGGTGGCGGAGCTCCTGGGGACACTTTCTGCCCTGCCCTGTATCAGCCGCACCCCTCCAGCCCACCACGGCACCCACGCTGGCCGTGCAGGTAGTCTGTGGTCCACACAGCTACGGGGACATCGGCATGCTGACCTGGCACCTTTAAGGGGGACATATATCTCTACCCAGTGCCAGGCGCCCCCTTCCTTGACCTGACGCCAGCCCATCAACTGCCTCCCTTTACCGACTCTCAGAAACACATTCCTATGCCTCTGGGTGTCATTTCTTCTCTGGGAGGGAGGTCTTCGGGAATCATGGGGGTCAGCGAGAAAGTCTATCTGAACCCACCACTCTTGAGCCCCGGCAACCTCTTCTCTGCAGCGCAGGATGAGTCAACTGTTCAGGGCACGAATCCACCCCGTTCTCCCTCTGCACTGAACCTGCCAATGGCTCCTGCTGTTCTTATAATAAAGCCCTGACTCCCGACCCTGGCTTGCCAATGCCTGGGAGCCTGGCCGCCACCTCGCTCCATGCTTTGCCCACCCAGCGCCGCCCCTCCCTGGCCACCGCACCGTCACGCAGGGTGGCCACTTGCTGCTCTTCTCTCAGGAACTGGCTGCCTTTGGTCATTGAGTCTCCCCTAGGACGTTACCCTCTCGGAGAACCCTTCTCTCATCCTGCATCTGCAGTGGCCCCACCCTAGCCCCCCACCCACAGCAGCCACCTCATCTCTTGTCTTATTTGCTTCAGGGTCCTCTCTGCGTAGGCAGCAGACAGCAAATGCCAGCAATGTTTGACACCACAAGTGCTTGTATATCCTAGCGCATGTTCCCCTCCATGTCCACGGAGACCACTGGAACAGCAGGGACAAAACCGCTGCTGGGAGAGGCTGTTTAATTTTTTTTAGGAGGCACTGAGGGTTGAACCTGGGACCTCATATATGGGAAGCAGGTGTTCAACCATTCGAGCTACATCTGCTCCCCCTGGGGGATCCTTTAACATCTCACAGGGCTGACTGTCCCTTTGACATCATCTGATGCCATTAAAATCAGAGCACTGGAGATGCACCTGTGGCTGGAAAGCTTTGTCGTTAGAAGCTAGGAGAGTATTTATGAAAAAGAAATTAGCCTTATTTCTTCGGGGTTGCTTAATGTATACTTCCCCTAAGTGGGTGGATTATTAGAAAGGAAAGTGTCTTACTTCCTTCCGACCTTGCTAAGGTGAGTGCAGGGCAGAATAAGTTTTATGACATACCTGGCCTCAGGCAAATCCCTCCCTTCCTCAGCCTGCAGGGACTAACACAGAAATTGGGAAAGTCAGGGCAGCTGCCCTGCTTTGCCTCTGACTTGTGCTCCTGAGCCAGGAGGTGGACACAATATCTGAAATGCAGTGGGGCTTCCATGGATCCTTTTTTTTTAAAGATTTATTTTTATTTATTTCTCTCCCCATCCCCCCCCCCCCCAGTTGTTTGTTTTCTGTATCCATTGTGCTGCGTGTTCTTCTTTATCCGCTTCTGTTGTTGTCAGCGGCACGGGAATCTGTGTCTCTTTTTGTTGTGTCATCTCGCTGTGTCAGCTCTCCATGTGTGCGGCGCCATTCCTGGGCAGGCTGCACTTTCTTTTGCGCTGGGCGGCTCTCCTTATGGGTGCACACTCCTTGCGTGTGGGCTCCCCTACGTGGGGGACACCCCTGCGTGGCAGGGCACTCCATGCGCACATCAGCACTGCACATGGGCCAGCTCCACACGGGTCAAGGAGGCCCGGGGTTTGAACCGCGGACCTCCCATGTGGTAGGCGGACGCCCTAACCACTGGGCCAAGTCCGCTTCCCTCTATGGGTCCTTAATATTAGGACCTAACAAGTCTTCGTCTTGACTCGAACGTGGGCAGTGGAAATGGAACCAGGTTAAAGCTGACCCGCCTTACTGATGTTCACGTGACCAGGTAACTTCAGCGCCTTTATGCAAAAGGAGATCTTCGAGCAGCCGGAGTCTGTTTTCAACACCATGAGGGGCCGGGTGAATTTTGAGACCAACACAGGTGAGTCCGACAGACCCCGGTGACCCCTGTTAAGATGAACGCGTGTCCCCTGTGTAAAACCAGCGTTAACGTCGCGCCCTGTGCCCCGCAGTGCTCCTGGGGGGCTTGAAGGACCACCTGAAGGAGATCCGACGGTGCCGGCGCCTCATCGTGATTGGCTGTGGGACCAGCTACCACGCGGCCGTGGCGGTCAGTGCCCGATCCCGGGCCCTGCCCAGCGCTGGGGAAAGGAGAGGCCTGGGGCGAGAGACTGCTCTTAAATTTTATCATGGGCTTGGTCCTCCAGCCTCGGCACGGCCCTTGCCCCCATGCCCGTGACCCAGCGTGAGAACTGGCCTCCAGCCCTTCCTTCCGCGGTGGAGTCCCTGGGTGCCCGAGGCCCCCCGGCCGCCCTGCAGAGGCACCCCGGGAAGCCCAGCTGCCCCCCCTCCTTAGCATCCACGGCTCCCCTTAGTCCGCGGTGGGGTCCCTGGGTGCCCGAGGCCCCCCAGCCGCCCTGCAGAGGCACCCCAGGAAGCCCAGCTGCCCCCTCCCTAGCATCCACGACTCCCCTTAGTCCGCGGTGGGGTCCCTGGGTGCCCGAGGACCCCCAGCCGCCCTGCAGAGGCACCCCAGGAAGCTGCCCCCCCTCCTTAGCATCCACGACTCCCCTTAGTCCGCGGTGGGGTCCCTGGGTGCCCGAGGCCCCCCGGCTGCCCTGCAGAGGCACCCCGGGAAGCTGCCCCCCTCCTTAGCATCCACGGCCCCCTTAGTCCGCGGTGGGGTCCCTGGGTGCCCGAGGCCCCCCGGCCGCCCTGCAGAGGCACCCCGGGAAGCTGCCCCCTCCCTAGCATCCATGGCCCCCCTTAGTCCTGATCCTTGCCGGCTTCAGACGCGGCAGGTGCTGGAGGAACTGACGGAGCTCCCGGTGATGGTGGAGCTTGCCAGCGACTTTCTGGACAGGAACACGCCCGTGTTCAGGGACGACGTGTGCTTCTTCATAAGCCAGTCAGGTGAGGGCTCTGCACGCGGAGCTGCCGCGCAGCCGGGCTGGGTGGCGCTGTCGTGGCTCTGCCCCGGCCCCACGGCCCCTCCCGCCTCCTGCCCTTACAAGGCAGAGTGTCAGCGCCGACGCCGAGGCGCGCGGGAAGGTGTGCTGGATTTTAACATGGCAGAGGAGAAACAAACCTCCCTCAAGGTTCTCCCAGATTGAGAGCCAAGCGTGGTGCAAGCGGACGTCCGGGTTGCCTTGGGAGACTGGGTGCTGTTGGCTGGGTGCTGGGTGCAGTGCCCACACTGCCCAGGAGGGGGGCAGAATAGGGACGTGCTGCTTGAGCGTGGGGCTCATGGCATGCTCCAGGGCTAAGCTGGACAGCCCGGTCGCTTCTCAGCCCTGGGCGTGGGCAGAATGGACAGGCTGGGAAGGGCAGCGGACCCCGGAGGTGATCCACGGCCAAATGTACGGAGTCCTCAACAGCTCTAGGAGGCTCCTGGAAATGTCTGAATTATGAAGAATTCCAAACCTTGAAAAAGATAGAGTCACACCAAGTACCCTCACCTACCTGTCACCTAGTATCAGCAGTTATCACCTGTGTCATCCAAAACCCCACCAGCCCCTCCTCTCCACTGGGTGTGTTTTTAAAATATAATAATAATAAACTTTATTTTTTTTTGGAAAAGTTATATCAAAAGTTTAGGGGATTCCCATACACCCCAACCCTTGCTCTCCTACGTTTTCCCCTATTAATAATATCTTACGTTAGTGTGGTACACTTGGTACAGTTGAGCTGATATGGACGCATTGCTATTACGCGTTTGCAGTATGGTTTACACTTTGCGCTGTAAAGTTTTATAGGCTTTGACAAAATGTACAATGGCCTGTATATGTCATTGCAATATGCAGAGCCCTTCCAATGTCCCCAAAATGCCCCATGGTACACCTATTCTTCCCTCCCCCTCTCCTCAAAACCTCTGCTGACCACTATCTTTATATCAATGTTACAAGTCCTTCTATTAGTACAGTAAGTCTACTTTGGTCTGTGTGGTTGCATCCCCCTTATGTGTTGTTCATTCCTTAATCTCGAGGAATTTGGGATGATGATGTCCACCTCTGCTTAAATCGAGAGGGGGCTTAGATCTTATGGGGAAGGTGGAAGGAACTGTTTTGCTTACACTTGTAGATAGTCTTTGTTTTTTGAGATGGGACTTGTCATTTGGTTAGTTGTCCTGGGCGAGTTTGAAGAACTGGAGAATAGGTGTTGGCTTCAACTCTGCTGAGATTCAGGGCTCAACCAGCACATGAACAGACATATATTACAAAATAAGGTCTGCTGATGGGGTGGTGTGCCTTGCCTATAGTGTCGGGATGGCTCCAGGATCTCAGCAGCACTCCTGTTTGAGGCTTTGTTTACAGTGGCAGTTAGTGAGATCTGCCTGAGACTTGCATAAGTGTGACCTCTGAAATGACCTGACTCACTTTGAAATCTCTTAGCTGTAAAAACCCTTTTGTACTTAATGTTTTCCCCCCTTTGCTCAAGGTCTTTTTCCAAATGTGCTTGGTAGTAATCCCTCGGTGCCAGGGAGGCTCATCCCCAGGAATCTCGTCCCACATTGGGGGGAAGGTTCCACTGGGTTATTTTAAAACCAATCCTAGATATCATGTAATCATACATACTTCAGATTGTATCTCTAACTGATTAGGCTCTTAAACAGGAAAAAACAGTGCTAGTGAGCACTAAAAAAAATGTAATGCCCTACTATCTACAGGGATTTTTAATCCTGCTTCCACTTTGAATTTTTAAAACCATTTCCATTTTGATGACAAACTAAAAACAAAACAGACAAGCCCAGCATCTGACCAACCCCCAGGCAGCCAGAGGCTGCCCCGTCACTCCAGTGGCCACGCTGGCATCTGTGCCTACCGCCCCTCAGAGCCTGAAGATAATTTGTGAATTGTGGGAAGCCACTAACAGGACAGAGGTGGATTTAAGGTGAAAACGATGCCTGGCAGCTCCTGAGTGTCTACAGAGAAGGAGTTTAAGATTTCATTTTGTTTAGCCCTTTACGTAAGGTTGAAAAAAATAAACACATTGGGGGCAGGTAGGGAATGAGCAGCCTCCAGCTGTCCTCCTCCCTGCCTCCCTGCCCACCCCACCGATGGGGCTGAGGGAATGCCCAGTGACACCCAGTGTGCTGGGCCCGGAAGCCCGAAGAGAAAAAGAAAATGGGGAAAAGGGCTAGGTCTGGCACAGCCAGGGGCCATGGACAGAACAGCCTCGCAAGCTGGGCGTGTTCACTCGAAAGATTTTTATTTCCCAGTTTGGCTTGTATTTAATTTGTTTGCTTATTTTAGCTTGAGTTCTTTAGTCTGCGTGAGTCGATGCGTCAATCTACTGAATCAGCTCTGTTAGAAAAAAGAAGGAGTCTACCCTGGGAAGCTGCCAGAAGTGTTTTTATTTAAAACAAGATCCACTTGAGGAAAAAGGAGTTGGGAGCACTCGTGCTTTTGAAATGTTAAGTCTTGACAGGTCTGAATAAGGCCGCTGGGTCGTGGAAAGCCGATTTGGAGCCAGGCACACCTGGGTTCACACTGATCTAAGCCCCCTCACGACTGTCCCCCGCCAGCTACGTGGTCTTGAGTGACGCAATGATTTCCCATCTCAGAGCTCCTCAGGGGAAATTATCGTAGGTGCACCTCCAGTATATTTACGAGACTTAAGTGAAACAGTGGGTGAGAAAGTGCTTACATAACCCATAACTAAATCTTGAATCAAAGAGAAAAAAAAATTGTTAAGGAGGTACTGAGGATTGAACCCGGGGCCTTGTAGATGCAAAGCAGGTGCTCAACCACTGAGCTACACCTACTCCCCAAGAAAAAAAATTTTAAGCATACATTTTCCTTTCTGAGTAAATTAGTAGAAGGGGAGTGTATTCATTTCCTATAACCTCCATTCCAAAATACCCCAAATTGCGTGGCTTAAAACAACAGACACGTATTCTCTCGCAGTTATGAAGGCTAGAGGTCTGAAATCGGGGTGTCGGCAGGGCTGTGTTCTCGCTGAACGCTCGGGGAAGACTCTGTTGCGTGCTCTTTGCTGGCTTCTGGTGGCCGCAGGCATTCCTTGGCTTGGGGCTCCATCCCTCTGGTCTCTCTCCATCTTCACCTTGGCTGTCTTCTGTCTGCCTGGCTCCAATTCACGTCTTCTTATCAGGACTGGGTCCTACTGGATTAGGGCCCACCCTCACCCAGTTTGGCCTTAGTTTAACTAATCCCATCTTCAGAGATGCTATTTGCAGGCACAAATAAGCTAGACATAAGAGGATGAGGACTGCATGGTCTCACTGGTATAAACTTAACACGTGAGTAGGCTTATGGGCGTGTTGTGTGAAGTGTAGGTTGGCGGGAGATGGGCTGTGGGATGAGAAGGGGTAGATGATGCTGGGTGGACGGAGGATGTGGAAGAAGGTCAACTGTAAATATGTGGTAACAGCTGGACTTGAGGGTAACACACGATAGTGACTGTAGCAAACACTGTTGATTTATGGACGTGATTGTGGCTGAACGAATAATCTAGGGAGGTTAATGTTAGTTGAAGGACAGCTGGAGGATAATATAGGGAATGTATTCAATGTTTTTGGCAGTAGATGAGGATTCTGGTTAATGGTATAAATATAGGAATATTCTACTGCAAGGGGTGTGGTGATACATGGGAAAAATATAACTAATTTGTAGAGTATAGTGAGCAACAACATTGTAATGTTTTTGTAGCAAGAACCAATGGTACTATATTAATGCTAAAGGCATAAAATTTTTTAAAAAAGAATATGGGGTTTGGTTTTTGTGAGATACCAAAGCATTTTTTGGTTTTGTGAGATACCAAAGATACTAAGCATTTTTTCTCTTCATTTTTTTCAATAATAAGGAGACCTCGACTATGTCCCTTAACTAATCTGGGTTCATCTGCGTATCTTCCTGAGTCTTAGGGGAACAACGGAGCTAGTAGTTGGAATTAGATGAGGCAAAGGTGCCTGGACAGAACTTGTTAGGAGTAATGCTTTCATAGCTGGTTGAGCTGCCTTCTTCTGTTTTGTCGTTGTTGTTTTAATTTGAAATAAACTTGCAGTTTTTTTTTAAAGATACTATTTCCAAACAGGGTCACTCTCAGCACTCGGGTTAGGCGTGGAACGTCTCTCTCTGGGGCGGGGCACAGCCCGTCCCCTGGCACGGGGCGGGGTGGCCGCCGCGGCGTCGGCGAGCAGGCCGCTGAAGGGTCCCTCTGTGGCAGGCGAGACCGCCGACACCCTCCTGGCGCTGCGCTACTGTAAGGACCGCCGGGCGCTGACTGTGGGTGTCACCAACACCGTGGGCAGCTCCATCTCCCGGGAGACCGACTGCGGCGTCCACATCAACGCCGGCCCGGAGATCGGCGTGGCCAGCACCAAGGTAGGGCCTGCCCAGCGCCCCCTTCCTGGGCGGAGGAGGGTCTCCGCGGAGCCAATGGCCAGGCAGGGGGTGAGGGCGCCCCGGAGCCCGCCCTCCGCAGGGGGCGCATTCCCTGCTCCTTTCTGTCCACAGGCTTACACCAGCCAGTTCATCTCCCTGGTAATGTTTGGTTTGATGATGTCCGAGGACAGAATTTCGTTACAAAACAGGAGGCAAGAGATCATCCGCGGCCTGCGGTCGCTGCCCGGTACGTTGGAGAGCCGTGCTTTCCTTCTTTCCAAATCCAGCAGACCGCTCTCGTTGTATCTGGCGGGAGGTGGTGCCGGTTGCAGGGCCTGGGTCTCCAAGCGTTCATCCATTAGCTCACGCATCCATTCACCGTGCCTGTGCCCAGGACCAGTCACTTGCCCCACTCTGCAGTATCCTGGGACTGCCAAGATTAGCAGCAGCTCCAGCCCTTCAGGCACTGGCATGCCAGGGAGGGAGAGAGACCGCATAGGTTTTCTTTGTGCAGCCCTGAGAGTCTGAAGTCAATCGGATCTTACCCCACAGCTGATATGGAGTGAGTCCTTGGGGCGGGATGGTCAAGGGGTGGCTCCTGCCAGAGATGGGGTGGACACTGGGTCCTCCCCAAGAGTAGCTCAAACCCCAAAGAAGATGGGGGGCAGGAAGGAGTTGATTAAAGATGGCCAATGCAAGGCCGAGGGGTCTGGGTCTGGCAAGACGTGCTGAAAAGCTGTTGAAGTAATAAGTGAACCTTACATTAAGCCAAGTAATAACCATGCAAAACCAGGACTCTCTTCTAATGTGTGAGTCAGCGTTCTCAAGAGGTAGTCTCTGGATCCTGGGGGTCATTCACTGAATGACTAATGATGGCATATCCAGATAGAATACAAGGCCCCTTTGGTCAAAATCGTCTTCATCGTTGTTTTAGTATCTGTTGGCTGCTCAGTGTGAAATGGGTTGGGTTAAGCAATGGAAATTTAATGGCTCATGGTTTTGAGGTCAGGAAAAAAGCCCAAATGGAAGCATCATCAAGGTGATGCTTTCTTCCTAAAGGCTGATCTTCTGGGGCTGGCTGCTGGCGATCCTTGGTCCTCAGTTTGTCACATGGCAAGGCCCATGGCAGTATCTCCTGGTCTCTACTTTCTCTTCTAGGTTCCATTGACGTTCAGTTTCTGGCTGCTCCTTCCGTGACTTTCTCTGCCTCTGTCTGAATTTCTTTCTCTTATAAAGGACTCCAGTAACAGGATTAAGACCCATCCTGGTTGAGGTGGGCCACTCCTTAAATGAAGTAGCCTCATCAAAAGGCCCTGCGTACAATGGGTTCACACCCGCAGGAACGGATTAGGTTTGAGAACATGTTTTTTCTGGTGTACAGACAGTGCCAAACCACCACAATCACAATATGTTATTTATCATAAATAAGATGTGGGCTCTTTTTGCCTTTTTCATTACGCTGACATTTGCAAAAGCAATGGTGGATGAAACTGGCTCCTGAGCCTAACTCAGAATCCTAGCCCCTGCTTCTCCGTAGCCGTTGTGCTCTTTCCCACCACACATTCAGTTTCACGTAGGAATATCCTGGATGACGTGGTAACAATTATTCATCTTATTAAATTGCAACACTTTCAATGCATAAAGCTTTGCTGCTGCATAAAAGGATAGTCATTTCAATGAAATGCTTGCTAGCGGATTGCTGGAGTACCAAGCTAATTTGGGTATTTGACCAGCATTCTTTCAAAAATGAACAAAGTTAGCACATCAATTTGAAAAAAACTGCCAGTACATGGTGACAATGATGACATTTGACCTTTCAAGCAAATTTTATTATTCTCAAAAACTTTCATCTGTCACCATGAGCTTGACTGCTTCCCAGCAATTAAAAACCTCCCTGAGGAGACTGTTGTGATTTCGACAAATTCCATTTTTTACAAAAACATATTTTTTATGAAATATGTGCATTTTCAGAAGATTTACAAAACCCAGTAAACTAATATTTTCCAAATGACCATTGCATAATGTTACAAAATCATGCGTGTGTAAAACATCCCTTTATAGTGCAAGATAGACTAATAAATTTTAATGGAACAAAGGAGGAAAAGTTCAGTGATGTGGTTTCAGATTCCACATTTGCAACTGCCCTTTAAGAAACTACCACTTCTTGAATTTGATGTAGTATCCAAGAAGAACTTTCACAATTATTTGAAAAGGTTATTTAAATATTCCTCACTTTTCCAACTACAAAGCTCTGTAAGGCCAGATTTTATTCATATACTTCAACCGAAGGAACCTATCACAACAGATGGAATGCAGAAACAATGTGAAAATCCAACTGTCTTTTATTAAGTCAGACATTTAAAAGATTTGCAGAAATGTAAAATAAAGCTACTCTTCTTATACTTTTTTGGAAAATATAGTAATGTAATAAGCTTATTGGTGTTATTTGAAAATGAATTAGTAGGTAAGTATTTTTAAATTTCTCATTATTTTCTAATATGGTAAATTATGTGAGATAACTCACGTAAACAAAGCTCCTGGAGATATCAATAATTTTTAAGACTGGAAAGAGGGAAACAGATGTGGCTCAATTGACTGGGCTCCTGTCTACCATATAGGAGGTCCAGGGTTCATTTCCCAGGGCCTCCTGGTGAAGGCAAGCTGGTCTGTGCAGCGAGCTGGCCTGAGCAGAGAGCTGGCCCACACAGAGTGCTGGGGCAGCAAGATGACACAACAAAAACAGACACAGAGGAGAGACAATAAGAGACACAGCAGACCAGGGAACTGAGGTGGTACAAGAGACTGAGTGACTTTCTCCCACATCGGAAGGTCCCAGGATCGGTTCCAGGTTCCACCTAAAGAGAAGAAAAACAGACACAGAAGAACACACAGAAAGCAGACAGCAAGCACAAAAACAAGAAGGGGTGGGCAGGAGAAATAAGTAAATAAAAATAAAATGATTTAAAAAAAAGACTGGAAAGGGGTTCTGAGGCCAAAATTTTGAGAACCACTGGTCCAAGTTACAATGGCTTTGTCTTGAGATGCAGCATATGGCAGGAAAGAAGGCATTTAGTTTGAAATGTCAGCTCCCTGGCTTGCCAACTGATGGTTTAGCCTTTCTGAGTTGCTTTCCTATGAAAAGAAGCTAGAAACAATAATTCCCCCTCCCCCACCTTATAGGAGCTCAGGAAATACCTAACACTGGTATGACCCCGCATCCCAAAAAATCCTGTCCAGTAACCCATTATTTTTCTATAATCTAATTTTAAAACCCTCCAACTCATGCAAGGAGGCAAGGTTGACTAAATGATGGGTTTCCAAAATCTTATTTTGTGCACCATAATTTGTCCTTAGGAAGATTTTTTTTTTTAATCAGAATCATTGGCTCATTCCTTCTCCTATGTTCTTAATTTAGAGCTGATCAAGGAAGTGCTATCGCTGGACGAGAAGATCCACGACCTGGCCCTGGAGCTCTACACGCAGAGGTCTCTCCTGGTCATGGGGCGTGGCTATAACTACGCCACGTGCCTGGAAGGAGCCCTGGTGAGTCAGCTCTGCTCAGTGCCCCACCTCCACCTGCCCGACACCCACCTCCACCCGCCCGACACCCACCTCCACCCGCCCGACACCACCTCCACCCGCCCGACACCACCTCCACCCGCCCGACACTCCGCCTCCACCCGCCCGACACTCCACCTCCACCTGCCCGACACCCCACCTGACACCCACCTCCACCTGCCCGATACCCACCTCCACCTGCCCGACACTCCACCTCCACCTGCCCGACACCCCACCTGACACCCACCTCCACCTGCCCGATACCCACCTCCACCTGCCCGACACCCACCTCCACCCGCCCGACACTCCACCTCCACCCGCCCGACACTCCACCTCCACCCGCCCGACACTCCATCTCCACCTGCCCGACACCCCACCTGACACCCACCTCCACCTGCCCGACACCCACCTCCACCTGCCCGACACCCACCTCCACCCGCCCGACACCACCTCCACCCGCCCGACACCACCTCCACCCGCCCGACACTCCGCCTCCACCCGCCCGACACTCCACCTCCACCTGCCCGACACCCCACCTGACACCCACCTCCACCTGCCCGATACCCACCTCCACCTGCCCGATATCCCACCTCCACCTGCCCGACACCCCACCTCCGCCCGCCTGACACCCACCTCCACCTGCCCGACACCCCACCTCCGCCCGCCTGACACCCACCTCCGCCCTGCCCGACACCCCACCTCCGCAATGCCCCTATTGCCAGATAAGGTCCCATTCCGAGGTACTGGGGGTTAGGACCTTAACATGTCTTTAGGGGAGCCCAGTTCAGTCCATAACAGCTTTCTCCGCCTCCCCATGGGGGAAAATGGTCATTCCTTTTCCACTCCCATTCCAAAGAGAATACTCTGCCTACGGGCCGCCAAGAACAGTCTGAGACTATTTCATGGGGTTGGGGGTGCAAACCAAGAGCTGCGCAAACCTCACGAGCTTCAACTTCTGCGCCCGTAGAATGGAGATTTGGTTTCTGACAGATGAAGTGAGGAGCGGGCCCGAGCTGCTTCGCAGGGGTCGCAGGAGGATGGCTGGGGGCCCTTCGGCAGCTCTGGTGGTGTGGGGGCTGGGCTGCAGCTGGCTGAGCCTGCCGGTGAAAGATGCGTATTTAGCTATGCCTCCATTTTTTTTCTGGGGAAAGAAAGGTGTTTACACAGCCACGTGTACAGATCAGTGGCCCTCCGTGGTCTCTTTGGCGCCATCACTCCAGCTGTCTTCACTGTCCAGTTGGAGCTTACTCCTTACAGCATTTCCCTGGCCCCAGTAAAGAGTTGTAGAGTTGTTGAGAAATGTTGCCTCCGACCTCCAGTTAAATGGGCTCAATCTAACGGTAACTGAACATCGATGGATCTATTTGAACATAATTTCAAATAATAGCCCTGTGTGTGTGCATGATAATTGCTTGCTAAGTAAGTCAAGCCATCCTTTTAGATGTTAACTGTCTAAAATTGGAGGGACGCTCAGTCAAATGATTGCATGGTGCCACATCTAGATAGAATGCAATGCATTTACAGATGATCACTGTGGCAGGCTACAGAGGGGACAGAGGGCAAGCCAGATCAATGCCAACTTGTCCCTCCAAACGAGTCGGCCGTGCGTGGCGTGGGGGAGGCTGCCACGCCCCTGGATAGCCCGGGATACAGAGGCTGCATGCTAAGCTTTTGTGCGT
Source organism: Dasypus novemcinctus (assembly GCF_030445035.2). Lineage (NCBI taxonomy): Eukaryota > Metazoa > Chordata > Mammalia > Cingulata > Dasypodidae > Dasypus > Dasypus novemcinctus. The sequence goes on from NC_080674.1 coordinate 190,005,582, forward strand.
GCTCTGGACAGCAGCCAGCCCCCTCCCTGGGTCCTGACCTGGCCAGGTGCCCGTGGGGCATTCAGTGCCTGCCTGGTAGCCCTCTGCTCCCTGACTTCCAGAGGGATTTCTCCCCAGGGGGCCCTCCTTGCCATCCCGCTGACCTGCTCCAGCCCGTCCTTGGCTTCACAGGGCTATACTCCCACCTCGTTTCCCCCCAGAAAATCAAAGAAATAACGTACATGCACTCAGAAGGCATCCTGGCAGGGGAGCTGAAGCACGGGCCCCTGGCGCTAATCGACAAGCAGATGCCAGTCATCATGGTCATCATGAAGGACCCTTGCTTTGCCAAATGCCAGAACGCCCTGCAGCAGGTCACGGCCCGCCAGGTGAGTGCTCCCAGCTGAGCCGGGGCGGGGCGTCGGTCGGGGGAGAGCACCTCTCCCCTGCCTCCTGCCTCCAGCACTCTCGGCCAGCACCCGTCATGGGCTGTCGTGCCAGTGAGCTGGTATGATGGCCGCACGCCATCACCCGGCCCCCTGACGAGTCACGGCACCAAGTCGAGAGACTAGCCAGCCCACAGGCGCGCCTGCGGTGGATCCTCACGGAGGTCCCGTGACTCGAGCTGCCCTTGAGCCGCACTTGATCCTTGACTTGTCCCTGGCAAAGGGCCCTGTGGGCAGGGATTCCCACACGTGACCATCCATCTCCCGGGAGGGCTCAAGAAATTCCAGGAAGGTGGAATTCCAACCAAGCCTGCCTCACCCTGATGACCAGAAAGAGGTTATAAAACACAATCATGGGAGGTAGACATGGCTCAACTGATAGAGCGTCCGCCTACCATGTGGGAGGTCCAGGGTTTAAATCCAGGGCCTCCTGGCTCATGTGGTGAGCTGGCCTGCGCATGGCACTGCCGCGCGCAAGGAGTGCTGTGCCACGCAGGGGTGTCCCCCGCATAGGGGACCTCCACGCACAAGGAGTGCGCCCCGCATTGAGTCACCTGGCGTGAGAAAAGTGCAGCCTGCCCAGGAGTGGCACTGCACACGCAGAGAGCTGACGCAGCAAGGTGATACAGCAAAAAGAGACACAGATTCCTGGTGCCACTGAGAATACAAGTGAACACAGAAGAACACAAAGCAACAGTGGGGGGAGGGGAGGAGAGAGAAATAAATAAAATCTTAAAAAAAAACAACCACAATCGTGCCACTCCCTGCTTAAAGCCCTCTGGTGGCTTCCCACAGCAACCCAAGGCGACCCCCAAGCTTGCATTACCATCTGGCCCCGTCCCCCCACCTGCCCAGCCCTGCCTCAGAGCCTTTGTGCCGGCTGTTCCCGCAGCCCGGTATGTTCTTCCCACAAATCAGAGAGCCGGCTCCATGTCCTTCAGATTCCACTCAATCATTGTCTCTTTAGAGAAATCTTCCCAGAGCTCACCACCTTCTCCCCATCACACGACCCTGTTTCATTGCTTCTGTGGCACTGACCCGAAATTCTTCTTTATTGGTTGGTTTGTTCGTTTTATGTGGTTTTTTTATTTTATTTTATTTTATTTTATATATCTGCCCCCCCCCACCCCACCGCCTGAGCTTGCTGTCCACTCTCTGTGTCCATTCGCTGCATGTTCTTCTGTGTCTGCTTGTCTTCTTTTCTTGTCTTCTCTTTAGGAGGAACCGGGAACTGATCCTGGGACCTCCGAGGTGGGAGAGAGGCCACCTCAGCCCCCTGGTGTGCTGTCTCTCGTTGTCTTTCCTCTGTCTCTTTTTTGTTGCATCATCTTGTTGCGTCAGTTGGCAGGGCAGGCCAGCCCTCCACGGCACGGACCAGCTTCGCCTTCACCGGGAGGCCCCGGGAACCGAGCCCGGGACCCCCCATATGGGAGACGGGCGCCCAGTTGCTTGAGCCACATCTCTCTCCCTGATCTTTTTGTTTTCCACCCCTGGACTAGGAGCCCCATTAGAGTGAGGAGTGGGTCCGCTGTGCCCTTTGCAAGGCACATGGAAACTCTCGACAAAGGCAGCAGGTTGGGGATCCTCTTACCTGCTGGGAAAGACACCAAGAGACAGCAGGAAGGGAAGGGGAGGAACGACACCAGGAAACAGCAAACAGTGATAAAGGGACACCTGAGTCACAGGCATCGCCTCCCCCATAATTCCAGCAAAACCAGAGCGTTGCTGTGAACCTTGTAACAGTGTTGATGTCGGAAATGCTGCTGCTCATGAATGAATGCTTTTTTCAGAGACGACAGTCATCTTGTGATCATATCTCTCTGCTTTAGGGTCGCCCGATTATCCTTTGCTCCAAGGACGACACTGAAAGCTCCAAGTTCGCATATAAAACAATTGAGCTGCCCCCCACTGTGGACTGTCTCCAGGGGATCCTGAGTGTGATTCCACTGCAGCTCCTTTCCTTCCACCTGGCCGTTCTCCGAGGATATGACGTACGTCCACAAACCTCACCTATCTCAGTGTAGAGGGAAAAGTGGAATCCTCCAATTTTTTTTGGTGTTTTTAAAATACTTTTTGGTGGAAATATTCAAGGAGAAATAATCTCATTTAAAACAACTTTCTTTTTAAAGTAACATAGACCCCCCCAAAAAAAAGTTGGAAACTACAAAATGCATAGAGAAGACTATCATTAAACCTTGACCTCATCACCCGGAGGCAGCGTTATTAGCAAATTTAATAGAGTCCAGTCACTTTCCTGTGCATGTGGATTTTGTTTAACATCTGCAAGATGATACTGAGATTTTGTAGCCTCCTTTTATTATTATAGTACAAGTATTTCCCCACATCTCTAAAAATGTGCTGTGACAATCATTACAGAATATTCTATCACATTGATAAAATAGGGATTTTCTCAATACTTAGCCAAACTATTATTTAAGCTGTTTCTAATTTTTTATCTTCATAAATAGCACTGCAGTAAACGTCTGTGTACATACATCCTTATACCACATTTAAGATATGTCCTTGGTCTAGGAAATGATTCAACATTTCAAAACTCTTAACATATATTGCCAAATTATGTTCCAGAAAGGAACCAATTTATGATCTCATCTGGAAGTAAGAACACACAATTAATTGTGCAAAGCAATGGTAGTTTCATTACAATTTTATTTCGAGAAGCCTTTTAAAATATGAAACAATGGGAAAAATAGTATAACAAACACTTGACAGTGTTCCCATCACCCAAGATTGACATTTGCTAATATTTTGTCCTATTTGTTTCATGTTTTAAAACATCTAAATGAAAATAAGACACTGCAAATAAAGGGGAAAGCCACTTTATCAGCCATTCCCATTACTGCCCAACCCCCACCCTAAAGGAGCAAGACTCGTGGGTTTAGTGTGTATCCTTCCGAGAAAAAAATTTTAACAGCACAAATTGAGCTAGCTGTTTTTAAAAAGCACAAACCACAGTCTTTTAATGGTATTTCCCACAGCATGGCACATACCCGGTGCACAATAAATGTTGCTCGAGTAAACTAAACCTCGGTGAAGATTCCTGAGCCAGGAACCTACTTCCAAGATGCACATCTAAGATGTAGCACATTTCCAAGACCGGCAGGATTCTGAGCGGCTACTTTCTTTCATTTCAGGTTGACTTCCCCAGAAATCTGGCCAAGTCTGTGACCGTGGAATGAGAATGCGCGCGAAGGGACGGTCCAGTCTTGTCTGATCGCAGGACCTGTGCTGCCGGTGATGACGCTGAGCGGGAAGCAAAGCGGGCCTCCTGCGTGTTCTTGAGTTTGACATTCCAGTAGAGCTTGACAGCTTTGACGTGCCTTGTATACCCAAGTGCTTTTGCTTACAGCGAATACTGTTTCTCTGTGTCCTGAAGTTGCCAGAGGAGAAGGGAATCATTGTTTACACAGAGGGATCAAAGCGGACTTTTCCACTACTGTGCAATAGAGATACAGCTCTCTTCAGAGTAACTGTGAACCTTTTTGTAACCAACACTAGTTAGTTTTAACAGACAAAATATTTATAATGACGATTGTATAGCTTTTAAGTTATTTTTTTAGTGCGTGGCTTTCTGTAGCCGTGGTTAGCACCCAGATTGCGCGTCCTGGCTACGCAGGATGCCTCCTCTGGGCTGTTCCTGGAGGGTGGCACTCACCCAGACTTGAGCATAAGGCTTTGGCCTTCTGGACTCCTTCCTCCTTTCCCTTCCTCTGCAGGCTGTTCTTGAGTCCTGTCCCCTGACATCACCGAATCTCTCCGGCCATCTTTCTTTGCCTCCTCCTAAGTCCTGCCAAAACCTCAACTTCCTTCAACGTTTTCTCCTCCTCTCTGGCCAAAGTCCCTCCCACTCTCCAACTGCTTAATCCGATCCTGGTTCTTTTTGAAGCATTTTGGTCCCTGCTCCTGCCCATTGTAAAAGAGCTTGAAATATTCCCTGCGAGAGAATCGTTTCAAATGGACTGCCTTGCTCTCTGTTTAAAAGTGTCCGCCATCCAAGTACTATGCAATTTAAAGACAATAAAGAACAGAACCTTTTTTTGGTCTTGTGTGTTTGGATTTTGCTAGCCTCGTTCTGTGTACCTATTTGGATTTCAAGGGCTCCGTGGAAACTCAGAAGTGTTGGGTGGAAGCAGCCCCATTTGTAACCACTGGCCCTTGTCCACACCCTGTGACCTGCATGCTTTTAGTATAATAACTAGGACTATTTTGAAAGATACAGTAAAATGCAGGTGATTCAGGACGCCCAGCCGAGGGTCTATTGGAGGGAGTCTGCTTGAGATGGTTTCCCAAAGCCTTTTGCAAGTATAGAGGGGTGAAAGTCTCAAATTTATAATTAAAAAAATAAAAACCTGTTATAGTCTCTTAGTTTGCCAAAGGGCTGCCAATGCAAAATAGCAGAAATGGGGTGGTTTTTATAATGGGGGTTTTACTTAGGGTAAAAGCTTACAGTTCTGATGCTGTGAAGTGTCCAAATCAAGGCACCATCAGAGATTATTTCTTACCAACGTCACCTGCTGGTGAACCTGGCATCTTGCCACATGGCTGTCAGGCATATGGCAGGGCTCAGCTCCTCAGCCTTGAGCCGCTCTGTGGGCTGCTTTCCACGTCTCTAGGCTCTACTGCTTCCAGACTCCAGGACCTCTCAGCTTCTTGGGGCTTCTCTGCCTTTCTGCAGCTGCAGACAAACCTGGGGTCCTCTCTACATTTTCTTTCTCTCACTTTTTCTTTCCTGTGTATCTCTTCCTGTGTCTCTGTTTACATAAAACCCAGCAAGACCGCAGAGACTCAGCCTGCGCCACGCCTTACTGACAGTCCAATCAAAAGGACCCCACACCCATGGGAAAGGATTAGCTCAAAACATAAACTTTTTCTTTTGGGAATTCATCTTTAAACTGTCACATATAGTCCCTGATTTTATTCCAGACTGGAAAGGTGAACACCCCGGACAAAGCTCTGAAGGTTTGTGCAGTGGGAATTTAGTCTCCTTATGTAAGTGCTATCACAGACAGTCAGCTCAACTGATGTCTTCATGACAACTGATTGGTTTGTGTAGTTCTAATAGCTCATGAAACCTTTGTGCTGGATGGCTGGGCTACTCAGCAACTTTCCCATCCTCTCCTCCCTTCTCCTCTGTATCATCAGGGCTTGGAAACCTGGGAACTACACTTTCAGATTAAATTTCACAAGTAAGAAACACTCAAAGAAGATTTTGAAAGAGAGTCAAGAGGCAGAAATTATATTATTTAATGCTCCTCCTGCAGAGGTAGAGGGAAGCATGGCTTAAGCAGAAATGAGATTTGCTCCCCAAAACCCTGCCACCACAGTACTCCAGGCAATGGTGGCCACCAGCAGAGATTTCCCACAGCTCCTCCAGAATCCCAACTCTGGAAAACTGGCAGGAACCCAAGAGCTGTGGCAGCTTTCCCTGAGTTCCACTTCTCCAGCCCTTCAAGCAAATGTACAAGGGTATCAGTCCTGCTTGGAACACCTAGACTGGTTTCTGTCTTTCTGACCAAATTAGCACCAATAAAACTTTGGACATTAGGAGACTAGCCAGAACATTTTTATTTTGACAAGAATGAGAAAAAGTGTGTTGTATCCCTACACTCAAGAGGTGACGAAAGCCAACCCAGCTTTTTGTGTCCATCGTTTCCATGCTTTTCTTTATGGTTCCACCACCCTTGTGTTATCTATCTAGATAGTACGTTTATCTAAACAACATACTGCCTAGTTCTGGGGCCAGCACCCACTAGCTGTGTAAGGAGAGGGCAACACCACCTCCACTGGGTGGAGGCTCCAGTAACAGGAGCTGAAGAATCTCCAGATTGTAGTCTGTCTTCCACTTCCCAGAGAATTGACAAGGCCCCTTCTGGGAAGGTCATCAGCGGGGTCAAGGGTGAGTCTTGGCAAATACGGGGCTCAGCACGGTTTGGCACCCTGCCAGCCTGAGGCTGAGGGTCTGGACATGCTGTATTGTATGGTCCAAGGGAGTGGGCCTGGGACAGTTTAAGCTGGGTGGACCCCAGGAGATCATGCTCTTAGGACTTAGTCCACTCCCATGGCTGTGGACCTAGTATAGGTGGGACTATTGATTAGATTACTTCAGTGAGGTGTGACCCATGGTGGGTGCAGCAGTTTGAGATTATTTTATGAATCCCAAAGAGAGAAAAATTATGTTCTTGAACTAATCCATGCCTGTGGGTGTGAGACCCTTTTGATTAGACTATGTCAGTGAGTCCTGACTCAGGTTGCGCCTACGCCCTTTTGCTGGGTCTGATAAAAACAGAGACACAGACAGTCACAGGAAGCTGCCATTTTTTATCCTGCTATGTGAGAAAAGATCGGAGGATTGCTTAAGCACGAAGCCCTTAAGAGCCTGGGCTCTTGGAGCAAATCAAGAAGAGATGAGCCCTGCCACATGCCTGAGAGCAGACAGCAGAACTCAGGAGGAAAGTGGAGCGGCTTAGACTGGTAGAGGAGGTCTGGAAAGAGACAAGCCCTATGCCTGGTTCTCACAGCTGTGCTCCAGGAGCTGGGCTCTGAGAGAGACAGAGATCCTGGAGGGGGAGGCCGAGACCTCAGCAGAGATCGCCAGCTATCCTGCTTTGCCAAGTGTCTGGACAAGAGAATTAATAGTAGCGGACTTTGGTGAGAAAGCACCTCTTATGGTGCCTCGATTTGGGCTTTACAGAGCCTCAGAGTGGTAAGCTTTTACCCCAAATAAAAGTCCTTTATAAAAGCTAACCCATTTCTAATACTTAGCATTGGTAGCCCTTTGGTAAACTAACACAGTGGGCCTTAATCCTCTTGCCGGATTCCTTTATAAGAGAATGAAATTCAGGTGAAGACAAAAAGAGAAAGCCACAGAAGCTGAGAGAGAAAGCCCTAGAAGCCAGAAGCTGAAAGCAACAAAATCCAGAAGAGAAGGGCAAGACCAGCAGATGCCGCCATGTGCCTCACCATATGGCAGAGGAGCCCAGGGCCACCAGAGGCCAGGCTTCATGGAGAAAGCATCGCCTGATGAAGCCTTGATGTGGATATCTTTTTCTCAGCCTCAAAACTGTATGCTTATAAGAAAATAAGTCCCCATTGTAAAAGCCAACCCATTTCTGGTGTATTGCATTTTGGCAGCCTAGCAAACTGAAAACAGGGCCACTCCGTATTTTCAGCTTCCAGGCTCATCAGGGCCTGCCTTCAGCTGTCATTGGGAAAGCTGGAAACTTCTGTGAGTGACAGGTGTGTCCTCAGCAGAACACGCCAGGGAGACCTCATCAGCACATGGTCAAGACAAGCCAAGTCCTGATGAAAACCTGGGCCTAACTCTCCTGGGCATCCTGCCCTTGGCTTAAAAAGAAGGACCTATGAAAGTGGGGATCTTGGTGTGGACAGCCTGTCTCTTGAGTCACACTAACGCAATTTGGCTCATTTACCCTCTACAGTGGGTGCAGAGCTGTCAGCCTGGTGCCAACTCCTCACCATCCTCTGAGGGACTCTTTCCTCACTTTTCCTGTGTGCTGGGTTTCCTCTTTCCAGTATCTCGCATCTTCCTTCTGGTTTATTCTTTTGTTTTGGTGGAGCACATCCTTCTTGAGAAAAATGTGCTTGGTGGGGGGTGGGGGTGGGGTTGAGAATGTGCATGTCTGGAAATATTCCTCACACTTGATTAAGGGATAGCCAAATAATAGAATTCTAGGTTAGAAAAACATTTTTTCTTTCGAATTTTAAAGGGAAAGCTCCACTATCTTGCTCCCAGTATTGCTGTGTAGAAGTCCTAAGTCACTGTGAAATACCTTTCTAGGAGATGTACCTCCCTCTCCCTCTCCCTCCCCCTCTCCCTCTCTCTCTCTCTGTTCCCTGTATGCTAAATATCACAATGAAGTATCTTGGATCTCTTTTCATCCAGCATGCTGGGCACTCTATTGTCCCTTTCAGTATGGTAAGTCATGTATTTCAGTCCTGGGAGATTTTCTTGAATTACTTCATTGTGGATTTCTTCCTCTGTTTCTCTAGTCTCTCTGGAATGCTTACTATTCAGAAGTTAAAGCTGCTAGACTGGCCTCTAATTTCTTATATTTTCTGTTATTGATCTCACTGTCTTTTTGCTCTGCTGATTAAGTTTCACCTGAAAGATGTGAAACTATTTTGCCTAGTTTAGGACATTTCTTCAGCTTTGTCTCTCAACCTACTACTAAAATTTTCATTTTTACCAACTTGTTAATTTCTAAGAGCTCTTTTTTTTCCTTTTTCTTTTCTTTCTTTTGTGTGCGTGTGTGCACTCTGATTCGGATTTCACAGTACCTGAGTTCCTACGCCTTGCTTATTCAAGTACTGTCTTTCCATTATTCTCTCCAGACTCTCCTCTTAGAATTCCTAAAATATATATTAGAATTTCTCATATTACCCTTCATGTCCTTTAACTACTTTTTCAAGTTTCCTATCTTTTGCCTTTCTGGGCCACAATGTGGGTAGTTTCCCAGGACCTCCCTCAGGGTGGTCTCTAGCTGGCTACCTTGAAACACAGGACAATCTCCCCATCTCAAGATCCTTAACTTAATCACATCATCCAAGTCCCGTTTTCCATGTTAGGTAATACATTCCCAGGTCTTGAGGACTAGGATGTGGGCATCTTTGGGAGGAGGCACGATTCAGCCCACTATACCTCCCTCTTCTGCCTCACTTACCGTACTTCCTGGGATCACTTCCAAAGTAGACTCTGTTCCAAAATCCTTGTTGCAGGATCTGTTTCTGCAGAAACCCAGAATGAGACCCTGAACTGCCAGCACTTCCTTGGATACACCTGGTATTTCCTAACCTCTGGGCTCTAAGTGGCTACTGCTAGTTCTGTCACCTTGGTAAGAACACCCAGTTTTCCACTGAGGTTCAGTCTTGTTCTGTTGGTTTGGCTGAGGCCAATCTCAGCTCTTGGCTCCAGGGTAGACAGGTGGCCTTGGCATGACCAAAGAGAACAGCCCAAGATGCTGGCAGCCAGATAGACCCCCAATTTAGTGATCAATCCTGACAAAATTTGACACCAGCACTGAAGAAAGCAGCACCAAGAGATGGTGAGAGAGGCTGATTTCATTGTCTGAGCCCTTGGATCCAGCAGTTAAAGCCCAATGCAACCTGGACTTTCCAGTGCATGAGCCATTAAAATCCCTTTCAGCTAAAGTCATTTTGGGTTGGATTTCTGACCCTGACACCAATATAGAAAATGAAACCTGGAAAGAGACTATTATAAGCAGTAGTCCCTGATCCACTGGGAAGTTGGCAGTTCCTATAGTAAAGCACATGCCTGAAGTTTCCAAGACCCAGGCCACATGCCTACCCAGGCCAAAGCTTCCAGCAACTCAGTATAAAAATGTCTGGTCTTTGGTGGTGAGAACTGCCTCTTTCTCTATGCTTCTGGTAAGGTAGTATGAGCAGAGCAAGTTTCTGCCAGCAGCCAAGACTGAAAGCTGAAAAGAAAGAACTCCAGCTTTGCCCAGAAAGGCCCTTCCCTATGCCCAAAAATCCAAGACAGCTAAGATCTAGTTAATCTGCAGCTTCATGGAGTTGGAAAAGCCAATTTTTCTGCCCTAAGCTAAAACTGGTGCAAGCACCCAGGACAACTAACAAGGAGATGATGATGGACAAAGACTATCTCAAAGAAGAGAGAGAGTATACAAGCAAGAAAGTCCCATCCATCTGCACCATAGGATCGAAGCCCCTCTCAATTAGAGGTGGAGTGGGCATCACCATCCCAGAATTCTCAGGATTGGGGAATGAACAATGGACTAGAATAGATTTACTGTTATTCTACTATAGATGTCTTGTGATTCTAGCAATGGAAGAACTGTTATCATTGATGTAGAGGTAGTGGCCACTGGAAGTTCTGAGGGAAGGTAGAGGGAAAAATAGGTGTAATTTGGGGGCATTTTCGGGACTTGGGAATTGTCCTGAATGACACTGCAATGGCAGACACAGGCCATTATATATCTTGTAATAACTTACAAAAATGTGCAAGAGAGAGTATAAACTACAATGTAAACTATAATTCACATTTAGTGGCAATGCTCCAAAATGTGTTCATCAAATGTAACAAAAATATCACACTAATGAAGAATGTTGTTAATGTGGGAAAATGTGGAGGGGTAGGGAGTGGGGTATATGGGAATCCCCTATATTTTAATGTAACATTTACCTAAGTATCTTTAAAACAAATTTTTTAATAGTGCAAGCAAAAGTGAGGAGGCTAGAAATAGGAGGTCCATGTGATAAAGACCAGGGAGAAACCCAAGCTCCACCCAGCCCTAGTACCTGCTGCAGGATCCCCAATATAAGGATGCAACCCAGCAGTAAGGAACAGATTAACTGGGCCATGGTAGTAATCTATGGCCTGGCAGTAATCAAGACAGAGACCAAGCTGGAACCATTAAGCTAAGGGCTAGGGGATAAAGAGATCCAGTCCTGCTGTTCAGAGACAATTCTCCTCCTACACCCCCTCCCCTGGCTTCCCCTCTCCCCCTTCATACAAGTTGAGGACCAGGACTCAATGGTATTTCTTTCTTTGGGTTCTAGGCCATGGGGATGAGCAAATAAAGTGATCCAAAATTCTGCCAAGCTCCAAAGGCCTTGCAGAAACGGCAGCCTTGAAAAAAAAGGCTCAAGGGAACAGGTGAGCACCTGCTTCCCATGTACGAGGTCCTGGGTTCAATTCCTGATACCTTCTAAGAAAAAAAAAAAGAAGGAAAAGGCTCAAGATTACATCAGCAACCCCCCACACCTCTGAAGCCTCACCAACAGGAAAAGTCCCCACCCCCACTCCAACCCCATGTCCCTGTCAAATACGGCCCTGGAGAATAGCAAGTGGTGAATGGCGCTCACCCCAGTGGCAGCTCTTTGCCTTGGGCAATTCCAGGCCATTTACAAACACTCTCGAACCACCCAAGCAGCAATTCCCTGCTCCTCCCTTCTCCCATCCCCTGGTAATCTCTAATCTACTTTCTGGATCCATGAATTTGCTATTTCTAGATATTCCATTTAAGTGAAATCATATAGTCTGTGTCCTTACGTGCTGTTTAGTGTCCTGTCTGCTAAAACAAATACCATATAACGGGTTGGCTTAACAACAGGAAATTATTGGCTCACAATTTCAGAGGCTAGAATGGCTTCCTCCTGGCGTTGGTATCCTCTGGCCAACTTTGAGGTTCCTTGACTTTTCTGTTATATGGCAATGCACATGGTGGCATCTTCTCTCCAGGTTCCATGGATTTCTGGCTTCTGACAGCTGCTTCTGGCTGCTCCATGCATCTCTCCCTTTCCGAATTTCATTCTTCTTATAAAGGACTCCAGTAACCTGAATTAAAGCCAACTGAATCAGCTGGGCCACACCTTAACTGAAGTAACATCTTGAAGACATCTTATCTACAACGGAATTTGGACCAAGACCAAGAACAAGTCCGACTGGGGGACACAATTCAATCTATCCCAATCTGTCCTCTAGATCCCTGTGGCATATATGACTTTGCATTTTTCTCCCCCAGCCCTTCCAGCTCTTTTCCCCACTCCAGATAGTAGCAGCATTACTAAGTAGCTAAAACAGTAAGGCTCTGTAACCCACAACTAATCCACAGATCTTGCACTAGAATATTTAAACTGTTTTTCCGGGACCCTGCTATGGTACCTGTTTTCCCCAAACTGCCTGATCACCCCTATATCAATAAACCTTTCCATCTATGTATAACTTCTGCCTTGCTAAAAATATCTGTTCCTTTAGGAACATATCACGTGCATCCCCCGCATCCTTTGATAATTATTGTCAAGCCATGTACCTTTGGTTCATTCTTTAGAAGGCAACTCCCCCTCAGCTGCATGTAGATATGCCCCATAAAAGACCCCTCTAGCAATAAGACAGATGGTCGAGCTTGGAAAATGCTGTCTCTGCTCCCGCCGCTGTGAATGAGGACCCCATGTTAGCGCCCCTAAATAAATGCTTGTAACTCGCCAAGCTGGACTTGTCTGAGTTTCCTTTTTTTTTGGTCTGACCTACCCCCTCTCAGTTTGGTGGGAAGCTGCTGCTTTACACAGCTCCTTGCCATACTCTGGACAACCCCCCATAGTATATGCTCTTCCCACATGCAAAATATATTCATCCCATCACAACATTCCAAAAGTCTGACGTCATTTCAGTAACAACACTAAGTGTATTACAAAGACTCATCAAAATGGGTCATGGGCAAGGTCCATCCTGGGGCACAATTCCTTTTTGTCTGTGGACTTGTGAAATCTAGAAGAAAAGTTATCTGTCTCCATTATGCAATGCAGGGACAGGCATAGGATAAACATTCCCATTCTAGAAGGGAGAAATTGGAAGGAAAGCAGGGGTCACAGGTCCCAAACTAGTCCAAAACCCAACAGGGCAAACTCCATTAGATTTCAAGGTCTGGGGGATCGTAGCTATTTTCTCCTATTCACAGATGATTTTTTCCACTTCCTTTACCAGGTCCTTTGATGGGCATGCTCTTTATTGGTTGAAACTGTTCACACGCCCATCCCTGTGAAGCCAACAGGGAAACAATAGATGATCTGGAACCTGGCAGAGAGTCCATGTGAACATCAATAGCCCCAAGATGGCTACTAGAAGACCCTCCCCAAGATTCTGCCACTCAGAAGAAGACTTCCTCTGGAAGCCAGGAGAAGCCCCTGGATATTCCCCAAGGACTTTATCACTGGGCCCTCCTGGGCGATTGATGGGTGGGGTAATCAATCAAAACAGCAAACAGCTGGAACCCCTCCCATGCCATTAGCAAAGGGGTGGAATCATTAACAGTTCAAAAAGCAAACGGGGAGGTCTGAATGCGCTCTTGCTCTCACTCACTCTTGCTCTCGTGCACTCTCTCACCTCTAGACCGTTCTTGCCCTCTGCACACTGCTCTCACCGTTTTTCCTCTGCCCTGTGGCCCCACAAGTAAAACTTGGGCATTTATAACCTATAATGGAGAATTGTAGCCTGCAAATCAGCCCTCTTTATCACTTTCTAACCCCTTCCTCTTCACCTGGGACCCATGGTCTGTTATTTTCTCCCATTTCTCGTTTTTCTCTACCTGAATAAATTACTGGCCTAACTCACCCAATGTGCTCTTGAAATTCATTTCTGCAGAATAGTCAGAAACCTAAATAAAATCTGGTAATACCTGGATCAATCACTGAGGAAATGGGGTACACTGACGGTCTTAGAACTGGGCCATGGACCCATCCCTGGAGTTAGAATGCGGGTGGCCAGTAATTCCATAACCACAAGGACTGAGAATTGGGGGGTTCTTCAAAGTCCTGCCAAAGTACTGGTGCTGATACTCGGTTGGCTAACACAGCCACACCCACGGCAGCACTGATTGCGTTGAGGAAATGGTTATCCATGATTCTGACTGCCCAACATCCCCACCTTTCCTAAGTGCTTCTCCTTTTTCTCCTGCCGTATCCTCATATGACCCTGACTGCTTCCCAGCTCAGCTGTCCAGCATGAAAATGGAAGCCCTATCCAATGGGGCTTTCAAGAGGGTTTGCAACTGGATTTGGGAAAGAGGCCAGTCCCTTTGGGTGGTGGAAGACCATGACATGGGGAGGAAGGCAATCCAATGTGAGAGAAAAGAAGGCTGACACAAGCAGAGAAGAAGGGATGTCATGGAGAGTTTGCCAGTCCGAGGCCACAGTCCCTGCTCTGGATCCCGGAATTCCTTAAGCCAGGTCCACCCCTGCCCTCCTCCTGGTGTGATGTGATCCCAGGAACCTCCCAATAAATATCATCCCCAGTTTAAGTGCAAATAGGCTCTCTATAATACACCAGTGAAACTTACCTGACAACCTGCTCTAGTTTGCTAGGCTGCAGAAAGCAATATACCAGAAATGAGTTGGCTTTTACAATGGGGATTTATTAGCTTACAAGCTTACAGTTCTGGGCCATGAAAATGACCAAATCAAGGCATCAACAAGACTATACCTTCTTCCTGAAGACTGCCTACAGGCGATCCTGGACTCTTCTATCACATGGCAAGGCACATGGCAGCATCTGCTGGTCTCTCCTTTCTCTTCTGAGTTTTGTTGCTTCCAGCTTCTTGCTGTTGAGTTTCTCTCTGTCTGAATTTCATTCTTTATAAAGGACTCGAGTAAGAGGATTACAACCCACCCTGAGTCAGGTGGGTCACATCTTAAGATCCTACTCACCATAAGATCCTACTTACAATAGGTCCAAACCTACAGGAATGGATTAACTTTAATAAGATACTTTTCTGGGGTCCATACAGCTTCAAACCATCACATACACCATGGCACATCTCTAGTCCTAGTAAGGGTTTGGGGAGAAGGAGGGAGGTGGAGTTGGGGGAACAGGCAATGCGAAGGTGGGATACAGAAAGCCAGCACAGGGAGACTCACCTTCCTGCATGCAGTCCGCACCTGGCGCCTTACATACCTTCTCCCCTTGAGTCCTCATGGCATCCCCATCAGGGTGGAGTCTTCTTCCATGCCTGCTTCCTAAAAAACTGAGGCTCAGAGAAGGGAACCCCTTGTCTAGAAGAGCATAGCTGAGAAGCAGGGAGTGAGACTGGAGCCCAGGCCAGCCCCAGTGAATGAGATGGCAGCCGTGGGAACCTGTCAGCACTGTGGCAAGCCCCCGGGCACCCACTGCCTCCCACCCTAGCCCAGGAAATCAAGGCCCCTGTGCTCTCTTCCATCTCCCATAACACCAAGCCCTCTTCTTGGTGGAGAAGACAAATGAGGGGCAGAAGGTGAGCAGTGTCTGTCCCCTGTTGCATCGAGGAGTGGCTGCAGGTCAAGACTGGGGAAGGGAATGGCAGTGGGGAGGCCAGAGAAGGGAGGCTGAACTTCTCAGGAGGAATGGACTGTGGCCTTCATCGCAGAGGACACAGCCAGGGGCTGCAGAGCTGAAGGTGATGGGGAGAAGGGGGAGGCAGGTAGATAGCCAGATTCAGACTAGAAAGGGGTAAGGAACAAGCAGGTGAAGCACAGGACATTTTTAGGGCAGTGAAACTGTTCTGTATGATGCCATAATGGTGGACTCACATTTGCGTTATAACACCGAGAGTGAACCCCAATATATTAATAGTAATATATCAATATTGCTTCATCATAACAAATACTCCACACTGATGCAAGATGTTGATAACTGGAGAAACTGTGGGAGAGGAGTAGAGCTAGGGGAGGGAGTATATGGGAACTCCCTGTACTATCTGCTCAATTTTCTGTAAACTTAAAACCACTTTAAAAATTAAGGTGCCCTAATTTAAAAAGAAAAAAGAAAAAAATCTTTTCAGGCACATAGTTCCATGAGTTTCGACAAATATATAGTCACATAAACACCACCATAATAAAAATATAGACTATATCCACCATACCAGAAAGTTCTCTTTTCCCTTAGCAGTGAATCCCCTCCTCTCACTCTTGACCTCTGGCAACCATGGATCTGACTTCACTTTCTCCAGAATATCATATAAATGGAAGCACAAAGAAGATCATCTTTTGTGATTTGTTTCCTTCCCTTGGCATAATACTTTTTTTTTTTTTAAGATTTTTTATTTATTTCTCTTCTCTAGCCCCCTCCCCCCAGTTGTCTGTTCTCTGTGTCCATTCACTGTGTGTTCTTCTGTGACCGCTTCTATCCTTATCAGCAGCACCAGGAATCTGTGTCTCTTTTGGTTGTGTCATCTTGTTGTGTCAGCTCTCTGTGTGTGCGGCACCATTCCTGGGCAGGCTGCACCTTCTTTTGCGCTGGGTGGCTCTCCTTACAGGATGCACTCCTTGTGCATGGGGCTCCCCTACACAGGGGACACCCCTACGTGGCACAGCACTCCCTGTGCACATCAGCACTGTGCAGGAGCCAGCTCCACATGGGTCAAGGAGGCCCGGGGTTTGAACCGCGGACCTCCCATGTGGTAGGCCCCATCCATTGGGCCAAGTCCGCTTCCCTGGCATAAGACTTTTGAGAGTCATCCATGTCGTGCACTTGGCAAGTGATTGTTCCTTTTCATTGGCAAGTAGTAGTCCACTGCTTGGCTATACCAGTTTAGCCATTCACTGGATGATGGATGTGGCTGTTTGAATTTGGTGAATCCCGAAAAGAGAAGGAATATGTTTTTAAACTAATCTATTCCTGTGGGTGTGATATCTTTTGATTGCATTAAATTCAGTTGAGAGGGAAGTGGACGTGGCTCAACTGATAGAGCGTCCACCTACCACATGGAGGGTCCAGGGTTCAATACCCAGGGCCTCCTGGCCCAGGTGGTGAGCTGGCCCACATGCAGTCTTGCTGCATGCAGGGAGTGCCGTGCCACATGGGGCACCCCCACATAGGGATGCCCCACATGCAAGGTCTGCACACTGCAAGGAAAGCTGCCCTGTGTGAAAAAGCACAGCCTACCCAGGAGTGGCACCGCACATACGGAGAGCTGACGCAGCAAGATAATGCAACAACAACAAAAAAAGGAGACACAGTTTCCCCCTGGCCCCTAACAATGCAAGTGGACGCAGAACACACAGTGAATGGACACAGAGAGCAGACAATGGGAGGGAAGGGGAAATAAATCTTTAAGAAAAAAAAATTGGTTGAAGGTCCTTTGATTAGATTAGTTGATAAGATCGCTGAGGCACCAGCCAGCTTTGGTCTCCACCCTCTGGCTGAGTCTGCTCTAAATGGAGACAGAGACAGACAGACACAGATAAAGGGAGCCGCCATATTTGATCCTGCCATGATGAAAGGATTCCAGTTTCGCCCACAGTTGAGCTGCGAGGAGAGAAGCCCCCGAGAGGCGCAAAGAGCTGAGGCCCAGAGAGAAGGCGCAGTAAGAGACAATGCCAGGTTTGCCAACAGCTGCAGAAAGGTGGACGCCTCGGCAGAGCTCGGCAGTCATCTTCCTTTGCCACACGGCAGCTGACTTTGGTGAAAAAACATCTCTTACAGTGCCTTGAGTTGGGCTTTTCATGACCTTGGAACTGTAAGCTTTTATTCCTAATAAAAGCCAACCCATTTCTAGTACCTTGCTTCAGCAGGCCTTCGGCAGAGTAAACCAATGGAGATAGAGGTTGTTCCCAGCTTTTTTAACTATTATGAATAAAGGTGCTTTAAACGTTCATGTACAGCTCTTTGGTATGGACACACTTGTATTTCTCTTGGATAAATAACTAGGAATGGGATTGATAGATTGGAGGGTGGATGTATGCTTAACTTTACAAGAAACTGCCAAAATGTTTTCCAAAGTGGCCATACAATTTTGCATTCCCAGCAATTGTTTCACATCCACCAAACAAGCAGCTGGCATTGTCAGTTTTTTTTTTTTTTTAACTGTGTTAAGAGGTGTGTAGTGGCACCTCAAGGTGGTTTTAATTTGCATTCCCTAAAGACTTGAGCTAGTTTTAAAATCAACTCCTATGGCCCCAGGGCAGGCTTCATCCTTTCTCACAGTGGCCTTTGCAATAGCCCACTAACTGGTCTGATAGCCCTAAGTTCCTCACCATCACCCCCAAACCTCCAGTGCTCCAGTGATTTCCCCAAAACAAACATCCAACCACATTGCTCACTTCCTTGTTTAGTACCTCTTAACAGCTGCCCTTTGTCTCCATAGTTGGGGTCCCATCTTGTGACACCCCAGGGACACAAGGTAAAGAACAAGGAAAGGCACAGCCAGGTGTAGGTAATAGGGAATGGTGGTGACTGTGGTGAACTGTGATCTTACCTAAAGGGGTTGCTACCGCTCGTGGCAATGTGGGCTCCATGATGCCAGATCTTTTAACTACTCAAGAGATGCCAACACTAGAAATTTTCCCAAGCAAAATCCACCAACGTTTAAATGTTAGCCACTAAATCTATTGGAAAACAGAAAATAAAATAAAACACCTCTCTGGGCCCAACAAGATATTATCAGTGGGTTGCAGCCAGCCCAGGGACCACCCGTCAGCGGGGCTGGTCTGACTCTAGGGGCCCTCTAATTTTCCAACCCCTCCACTCCCATGCTGCGTCTCCAAAAAGACAGGGTGACTCGCTGTTCCCTGAATACAGCCCTCGGGCCCTCCCTTCTGAACCATGGGCCCGAGTACCCACGTACAGTAACAACCCTGCTTGCTTTCCAGCCTCTGGTGCCAGTTCCTCCTCATCCAGGAGGCCTTCTCCACCTGGCAGGCTCAATCAGGTGTTTACCAGTTCCACCCCCAGTTCTTGCCACACTCGTCTGCCGTGTCCAGGATTCTGTGCACTCCTCCAAGAGGATTTTGTGCACTTCCCAGCCTGTCACCCAAGCTCTTTGTCCACAAATGCTCACTGCATGTCATAACCCAGGGGGAAAAAAAAGGCAGTATCACTGGATTAGATTTCTTATAGAAAACTTAGGGTGAAATATTTATGGATATGTGTGTGTATGCCACACATGCTGATTTTTGGCTACTCCCTTGGCACAGAGGATAGAGTGTGTTTCTGGCAACGAGTGTCCCCTTCCTTTTCTGAGGGGCAGGGCTGGCACAGCTCTGAAGGTCAGGTTTTTTACTAGTTTGCCAAAATCCTTGATGGGAGCAATTTTTGGTTCCTTGTTTTCTGTCATGCAAATGTGCCTGAGACAAGTGGCAGGGGAGGCTGCGGTGTGGGCGGGAAGCTGCCAGGTGCGCCCTTCCTTGTAGGTCACTCTAAAGCAGGGATGAGCCCGTCAGTTTTAGAAAACTCCCTCTGGTGGCCAAGGTGGGGAGTGGCCTAAGGGAGACACCTTAGCTGGAGCCCTTCCTCTATCCCACCCCTCCTCTGAGACCCCAAGACCCTGGTGCCACCAGCCTTGTCCCACCCTTGGGTGCTCTGGGTCACAGCCTTGCTGCCTTCTCCAAGTTCTGCCAGCACCCTCCATATCCCTCCCCCCACCCCTCGACCTCCCCATCTGCGGGGCCCTGCTCCTCCTGCCACCCACTTGGGCCCCACCCCTGGACAATGCGTGGACCCAGGCTTCTTGTGACAGCTGCTCCTCCTCCAGTCACCACTTACCAACCACCCTGTCCCCCAAGTCCACTCTCCCCACCACACCCCCCAATTCATTGAGCTCTGATCTTTCTCTAAATGTGTCCCCCCTCCTTCCCTCACTTGCAGCTTTGCTAATCCCAGGCGCCGATGGAGCAACACCCAATACCGAGATTGTCCCCTCCTGCCAGGGACCTCGGGCCTGCAGGAACCAAGGTGGCCCGTGGGCTGCAGAAGCCTCAAAAGCAGCTCAGGACAAACGGACCCCAGCCCCTAGCAGGCCCTCAGCACTGCAACCCCCCTCCCGCATTTATCACCCTGCCCCTTTACTCCTCCGTGACAGAGGCGACTGTCGCCTCTGATCTCCCAGGACCTCCCGCCACCCAGCGCCCCGGCTCGTCCTGTCCTTCCCGGCCCCCCCGGGGGAGTTGCCTACTGCTACTTCTCCATCTCCTCGCCCTCCTCTCCCACCCTCCTCCCGTGGGGTTTCTGGCCGCGCCCGCCGCAAACCCGATGGCTGAGGCGCGCGTAGCGGACGCGCCAGACCCCGCGCCTCTCCCGGTTCCTCCCTCGCCATCTCCGCCTCCTCCTCCCCGGGGCCGTTATCCGCCGGACCCCGCCAGCCCTCGCCCCGGGCTCTCCCCGACAGGGGTCGGCGCCGCGTTCGCCTCCAGGCCGCCGAGGCGCGGCGAGCTGCACCTGCCGCGCCCAGGCCGGGATCCCCCCGCGAACACCACAGCGGTGAGGCGCCCCCGCCCGGCTCCTCGACCCGTGTGTCTGTCAGCCCACCCTCTCCGCACCCTCCCGGAACCAAGTGCGGTCGCCGGGCCCCCCGCGACCCCCGCAGCCCCCAGCGCGGCGGCCAGCCGGCGGCTCGGCGCGTCTGCTGGGCCCCGGGAGCGCGGCGGCGCGCCGAAACCCGCACCGCCACCTCAGGCGCCCGGCCGCGCGGCTGGCCCCGCCCCCCGGCGGCCCGCCCCCCGGCGCGATTGGCTGCGCCGGCCAGGCTCTCCGAGCGCTGATTGGCCGGCCCGCGGGTCGGTCAGGCGCGGCGCCGCGGCGGCGGCGGCGGAGGGGGAGGAGGGAGCGGGACCGGAAGGGTCGAAGCGCCCCGGCGCCCCTCACACCCACTGCGGCGGCGGCGCGGGGCGGCGCGGGGCGCGGTGGCGGCCGAGCCCGGGGGCAGCGGAGCCGCGAGCAGCCGGCGCGCAGAGCCGCAGAGCCGCCCGCCCGCCCTCTCCGCCTGGCGCGGCGGCGGGGAGGCGAGGTGAGCCCGGCGGGCGGCGGGCGGGCTAGGCCTGGCGGGGGCTGCTCGGGCCGGGCCCGCGGGGAGGGGCGGCGGGCGGGCGCGAGGCCGCGGGCCGGGGGCTGCGGGGCGCCGGCGGCCGCGGGGCGCCGGCCGTGCCCTCGAGGCGGCCGCGGTCGCCCCCTCCCGCCCGCCCGGCCGTCTGCGGCCCCGGGCTGCGGGCTGGCCCTTTGGCCCGGCCCCGGCCGACCTGCCTGGGGGTCGGGTGGGGGTGTCCGCAGGGGCCCTCCTTCCCCACCGTGGGGCACGCAGCTGCACGGCCGCACCGAGAGGCTCGGGAGCCCGGGGTCTGGTTCCCGCGACCTTGGCCAAGGCTGGGGTCCCCGCTGTGCCTAGATTCCCCCCCCCCCCCCCCCCCCCCGGGAAAGTGAGGGAAATGTCTGTTCTTTTGCACAGGGTTGTCGTCAGGCTGTAGGATAGTGTGAAAGCCCCTTTAGCAGGAGCCCAGGGCACCTTTGTGGGCATTTGGGCGGGATAGTGCCTCTTGCTGGTATGTGTCTGTAGCAGGACCCTCACTCCCCCTTCTCCCCTTAGTCCCCTCCTCTTGTCCAGTGCCTTGTCATTGCACACTCAAAGCCTTACGATTCCTGAGTGGGCCCTGCCCATCTCTCCTACCACTTCCCCTGTCCATGGCACTGAGCCCCTGTCCCACTCACCTCACCCACCTTGACCATGCCAAGCCCCGTGTACCCCAGGACATTTGCACTCGCTGTGTCTTCTGCTTGGAGTTGTCTTCTGGATCTTTGCACAGCTGGGTCCTGGTCAGCATTCATGTCTCTGGCCAGCATGGCCTTTGTACACTGTCTTTCTACCCTTAGTCATTCTATCTCCTTGCTTCAATTTTCTTCCTAGTTGCTTAGTCTGGCTTGAAACTATTCTATTTATTTCCCTGTTTATTTTCTCTTTGCCCTATGAGAATGTAAGCACTATGAAAACAGGTAGTTGTCACATTCATTCACTGCTGTATTCTCAATACTTAGGACGCACACAATAAGTACTCAGTAATATCAGTTGAATGAATGAATGAATGATCTAAAGAATTAACCTTGCCTGGTTGTTGCCTCTGGTTTATCCATTCAGTTAGTAACTTCTAAGTTGTAACTTGTGAGCAGGTGGAAGCTTGTTCTCATTTTTGAAACATTTTAATGCCCTTGACCTCTTTATTTGGTAACTGTTGTAACAAGCTGTCGATTTAAAAGCTAACATATTTATATCTTAGCTTTAGCGTCCTTTGATACATTCAGGAGACATTTACGGAGTTCTGCATTATCTAGGTCAGGCTTTCTGCTAGGCACTGGGGACACAAAGGAGATGGTGACAGGGTCCCTTGCCCCAGAGAGCCTGAGAAACCCTGAAGGAAGGCAGACATGCAGGACGTCTGCAGTAGCAGAGGGCCTGTGCCGTGGAACATGGAGGAGGTGACAGGTGGTGATGGAGTCGGGCCTTGAGGGGTGATGAGAAGTTTGCCAGGCAGGGAGAGACCCAGAAGTATGAAAGGGGAGGACAAGGGAAGGACATCAGCTCAGTGTGAAGTTTGCAACCAGCTGGCAGGGCCAGGTGCAAGAAAGCTAGGAGTGATGGAGAACTCGGAGAACCAGAGAGACCTATCCATAGAAAAACCGGAACGCCAGGTTTTTTGGTACAGTCTCCTTAATTTTAAATATTGGCAATAACTAATTAAAAAAAATTTTTTTTAAACTGTCACAAAACATAAACCTCATTCAGCTTGGTTGCAAGATTTTCAGCTTCCGGGACCTGCTGTGTAGGAGGGAAAAGCGGTGATGAGTAGAAAGGTGGCCTAAGGCCAGGGAACCAAGGCCCTGCTTACCTTTGCAAGGCCCAGGTACTCTCCTTTAACCGTCACAGGAACCCTGTGAGTAGCAGCAATGGAATTCCTTTTTACAGAGGAGGAAATTGAGGCCTACTGAGTTTAAGCAGTCTGTTTCATACCAAGTGGCTGGTAAGTGAAATTTGAACCCAGGTCTCCTGCCAGACCCAGCGTTCTTTCCATGGTCCCTTAGTGCTGAGCTTTTAAAATTGAATTAAAATTAATTTTAAAATTAAGTGCTTTGCCTTTTCATTTGTTGTATTGCAAAAACAACATCCAATTGAAATGATGCTTTCCTCCATTTAACCTTTTTTTTCTTTCTTGCAAAAGGATCCTGAGGGGTTAAAAAGAATCCTATTTACATGCAATCTTCTCTGGAGAGCTTTGATATCACTGAGACTTGAGTTTTCAGAGTGCCATGCCTTTAAATATAAAGTGTTGGCAGATTAAAATGCATTTATTTGATTCCCTAAATGTTAGCTGGTACACTTGAATTTCATGTTTGTCTGTCTAAAATAAAATCATCTTAAATTTCTAGATAAAGAAAAGTTCCAAACAAAGCTGTTAATAGTGAGTAAATACATTCCCATTTTCATGATGCATAGGGTAAAAAAAGGAACTCCATTTTTTTCTTTAACACTGTTGATCTGGTAGTAGGGAAGCTATCTTTGGTAATAACCAGTCAGTCTTCAAATTTCCAGTTGTCCCAGGAACTTTAAAGTTGAACAGTTTCTTTATTTGAATCAGGAGCCAGCTATGGTCCATCCACACATTGTGATTGTTTGATGTCTTTAAGTCTCATAATCTGTAGGTTTTCTCTCTATTTCTTTTTTTTTTTTTTTCTTATTACTTATTTGTTGTCCTATATTTCTTGGGGAATTTTGTTGTTCTATAGCATTTATAGAGTTGGGATTGTGCTGATTGCATCTCTGTAGTGTGATCTAATCTGTTTTTCTGTATTCCCTGAGAAGTAGTGTTTAGACGAGGCTTGTCAGGTTCAGCGTGGATTCTTCGGGTGAGACCCCTTCCTAGGTGGTGGTGTGCTCTTCCAGCTAGAAGACACCCGGTTGTCTCATGCCATGAGATTAGCACATTTGGATGCTCAGTGCCAAATCCATTGATTCATTAGGAGGGCGGATTTGTTGGGAGTCAAGTTTGCATAGCTTTGGCCAAACAAGCTGGTTCTTTGAAGAAATCAATAAAATCGACAAACCCATAGCAAGACTAACAAAGAAGAAAAAAAAAAAGAAAGAAGATACAAGTAAATAAAATCAGGAATTAAAGGAGCACATTACGACTGACCCCATAGAAACAACTCATTTTTTTTTTAACTGTAGATTTTCTGAATTTCATAACTGGCCTTTGAATTGCCAGTTAAAACATTTTTAATGGCTTCCTCACGTCCTCTTTGGAAGAGGTTGGAATATAAATGAATAGATTTAAAAATAATGAGTGAGAGTAGCACATTTTAACGTATTAATTCCTTACAGCTAAGAAAGTTTATTGAACAGTTGAACGTAAGATTCAGCAATTGATTTTAATTTCATTAGTTTTTTCCCTCTCTAACATATTCCCCTCCTTTTCCCCCTGCCACTTAATTTACTCTAGTGTATTTCTTAAGCAAAGATTACATATTCTGATATCTCAGGATATATGGATTCTAAGGACATATGGATTACAAATGAGATATTGGTTTTTTTTTTTTCTTGAAATTAGGCATTAATAATATGTCCCTTTATGTTAAATAGGCTCTTGCCTGTTAGGAAATTAAAATTTGAAGTATTTCTATAACTGAATCTTTGGCTGTTGGAGCACAAACTGTGGAAACCACCTTTCAGTGGCATGCCAGAAGCGGTACACCAGTAGGTCAACTTTCCATAGGCCAGTTTAGGAGAACTGAGAATTTGGTTTAAAAGTATATTTTTTTATCCTCGCCCACCCGTCATGGTGCTAATTTTGAGAAAGAATAATTGCTTTTAAAATAACATGTTCGTTAGGAAAACATCTATCTCTACAGAACCATAAGTGATTTAAGTAAGTTTTTCAGACAGTTTAAACATTGTTTATCTATCTGATGCTGCTGCCAGTTGGGTTTTTGCAGGTCTAGCCATGAGAGTGCAGCCCAGGAAATAAATCCACCAGCTCTGTCAGTGTGTGCAGTCCCAGCACTGGCTGGTAACTCTGTGTTCAAAATCTGCCTTACCAGCTCTTTAACTGTACTCTCAGAAACGTATCTACACTTAACATGGTATGAAGCAGGTGGTTTCAAAACTGTCTTTAGAATTTTCTTCAGTTTTCCTGAAACATCATCTGCCTGCTCCAGCCTAGGATGAAAAGTCAGTTCAGTGAAGAATTGCCTCCCATCCAGTGTGACTTTCACTGAAGTCACCCAATATTAGTCATGTTATCAAGGTTTGCACTTACTAGATTTTAGTTTCCATTTTCAGATCCAGACAATGGCTTGTGGAAGCAGTTTAAGTCAAATGGGCCTGACAGTATTTGTCCTGATAGCAGCTAACATTGAGAACTTACCCTGCCCTGGGTCCCGTGCTAACTGTCTGCTGAGGCCAATCTGTGCTTATTCGCATCTCTCTTTCACAGATCAATCTAGTCACTTGCCCATGGTCACCCACCTAAGTGGCAGGCCACCTGCGAACCTGACTCCAGAGCCTTGATCTCCACCACTGCCCCACCACATTTACTCTCTCACTTAGTTTCACCTTTAACCAACATCCACCCACTGAGGAATTAGGGAATTGAGAAATGAATCAGACACATTTTCCGCCCTGAGGGAGCTCACCGAGTGAAGTGATCATAGACTTGCAATGCCATAAAACAGAGGGCATGTCCTGCACAGTTTGAAGGAAAAGAGTATAGAGGAAGACTTCCAAGAGGAGCAGGTGCTTGAACTCCATTTTGAAAGAGGGCAAAGTTTGACCAGGAGAACAAATGGGGGAGAGATATTGCAAGTAGATGGAACTCAGGTGAAGGCCCAAAAGAGTGCAGTAGCCAGTGCGTCTGTGCATTGCAGGTGGTTTGATATTGCCAGCCGGTGAGTGAGCTGGAGGTGCCCAGGGTTTCCTGTGCTTCAAATTTTATTCTCCATGCAGGTTGGTCACCATTGAAAGAACCTAAACATGATCACAGCTTATTTTCAATAGATGACTCTTTTTTCCTTTTAACTTTTTATTTTGAAATAATTATAAAGCCACAAGAAATTGCAAAACTAGTGTATACCCTCACCCAGTTTCCCCAATAGTTGTATTATTATATTACTATAGTCTAATATTAAAACCAGGAAATTGGCATAAGTACAGTGTATGCAGAGTTCCATGCCATTTCATCACATATGGAAATTCATGTCACCATCGCAATCACCCTCAGTATTTCCCTCATGCTCCCCCGTTATAGTCACACCACCCCGTCCTCCCCCATCCCTAACCCCCAATAATCACAATCCGCTCTGCACCGCTATTATTTTGTCATTAAAGGAATGTTGTATAAATTAAATCATACAGTATGTGACCTATTGAGATTGACGTTTTTTTCGCTGTGCATAATGTCCATAAAGAGCCAGCTGAGTTGTGTACATCAGTAGATTGTTCTTTTTTAAGGCTGAGTAGCATTCCACAGGATGGATGTAGCGCAGTTTACTTCACCATTTCCCCATTGAAGGGCATTTGGGTTGTTTTTAATTTGGAGCAATTACAAATAAAGCAGCTTTGAAAAAATTCATACACCCGTGTTTTGGTTTTGTTTTTTATACACACAGGTTTTTGTGTGGACAGAGGTTTCTCTTTTTTTTTTAACTTTATTTTTAAAGAAGTTCTAGACCACAGAAAAGTTACATCAAAAATATAGGTGAAGGAACCTCGGTAGGCTGAGGCCAAGAGGATAAAAAACCGCAAAGGCCTGCCTGTGCTTTTCTGGCCTGGTCAACGACCAGCCCTTGGACACATCCCTGTACTTTCTAAATAAAATCAGAGCTATCAGAGCAGCACATGGGGCAAGAACGTGAATGTTGAGATCAAGCACACCCAGACGCAAATCTGGGCCAGGCCACTTCCCAGCTGGGGATTTGGGCAGCTCCCTCACTGTCTCCAGGCCTCGGTTTCCTCATTTGCAGGGGTGGAGATAGCAATGCAAACCTCAAACTGTGCCAAGATAGTTTGTAAATGTGTGGCTCAGAGGCTGGCCCCCTCTCCTGGCTCAGCTGCCCCTAACCACATCCTCCCTACAGGCATCAGAATGAGATTCTCCAGGTTTTCATTTCAAATATTTTGTTAAGTTTTTAAGTGTGAAATATGTGCATTGTTCAAAAAATAAATCAACAGAAAAGTTATAATGGGAAAAATGTTAGTTTTATCCCACTTTCTTTGCAATTGCTGGGATGTTGTGTGTACATTTTTATATAGATTGGAACTTAACCATGTGCACTCTTTTTCAGCTTTCTTTTATGTATCTTGGACATCTTTCCATACTGATACAATCCCTGTATTCTTTTTAAGGACTCTATTTTGGGTTTTGGGGGTTTGTTCGTTTTGGTTTTGTTTTTGTTTTTGAGGTACCAGGACTGGGGATTGAACCCAAGACCTCGTATGCCAGAGATTGGCACCCAATCACTGAGCACCGCCAGCTCCCCTGAGTTGATTCCCTCGTCTGTTTGTTCATTGTTTTGCTCATAATTTGTTTTCTTTAGGCAGCACTGGGAACCAAACCCTAGACCTCCCATGTAGGAGGCCGGCGCTCAAGTGCTTGAGCCACATCCACTCCTGCCCTCTATTGTGGTTTTTATGCCATATTTTATATAGTCAGTCCACAGCCTACCTTTTAGGTTATTTCTAGTTTTTTGCCTGCTGTAGAAAAGAAGTCACAACCATCCTTGCACAAAGATTTTGAATACTTATGCACCTGTATTGGTTAGATACATTTATAGAAATGTAGTTGCTAGTTGTCTTTAAAATGTTAATGAGCTACCACCTCTTTTCCTTCCCAAAGCATGTTTGAGCAATTTGCAGTTCTTACCAACATGTGTGAAAGTACCTGCTTCCTCACACCTTGACCAGCACGCTGAAGCAACTATAGCTTAGGTTTTGCCTCCTCCAGTACTTTTTTTTTTTTTTTTTTCATTTTAAAAATTTTTTGTCATTAGTGTTGCACTCCGGTACTTTCTGAAGGCAGCAAAAGCAGGTGTCAGTTTCTCAGGAATCTGGTTATATGAAGAATTCTTATACTGCCCTATGTGTAAACCCGTTTTCTTAGCCCTGGATGATGTTCCATTTTGTTGAAATGGAGTCTCAATGGAATTTACTTATTAATAGCTAAATTACCTGTTTCCTGACTTGCCTGGAGGTTCTTTCCCTTGCTCTCAAGAAGCCCAAGCTTGGCAGAGAATGTGACTTTAACAGGTTCTCTCTCTTATTAATGAGTTGCCTGATGGATTTCAGTTTCATCATTTACCTAAAATATCACACACAAGTGATTTTTTTTTGCCTAAGAAGGGCAATTTATTTTAATTTTAAAATCAACTTAAGTCTTGAGATGAAATTATACGAACCATTCTAGAACCTAGTACGATCGAATGGACTCCCCAAATTCAAAGAACCCAACCCGATGTTCTTGTACTAGTCAGGGTATAAATAGGTTACAAGCGGCTGCAGCAGAGAGGGTTACAGAGCCGCTCAGCAAGGATGAGAGTCGTTTGTGCAGCGCCAAGGGAGACAGGTGGTCCAGGGCTGGGCGTCTCTGCATACCCCCAGCTTGCCCAGGAATCCAGCTGGTGGGTATACAGGCTTTAGCTATGACTTCCATCTCTGGATCTAAAACAGCTCTTCTCCCAGCCAAGGAGAAAAATGGATGGGAGGATGTTTTAGTTTCCTAGCTGCTAAAACAGACCACACAGAACAATTGGCCAGAAAGCTTGCTTCCTCCTGGGGTCAGCATCTTCTGGCTGGCCAGCAATCTTTGGGGTTCTTTGGCTTTTCCGTCACATGGCAGTGCACATTCTCTTCTCGTTTCTCCTCCAGTTCCATTGCCTTCTGGCAGCTCCCCTGGGCTTCTGTCTCTGCAGCCTTCTCTTTAAGGCCTCCAGTAATAGGATTAAGACCCATCTTGCACAGAGCAGGTATAAGTCAGTGGTTGAGCACCCAGTTTGCATGTACATCCCTGGTACCACCTTAAAAAAAAAAGATACATCCTGATTCATTTGGGCCACACCTTTACTGAAGTAACCTCATCAAAAGGTCCTATTTTCAATGGGTTCGCACCTATAGGAGCACATTAAGATTAAAAACATGTTTTTCTGGGGTGCATAATGCCAAGCCACTTTCTGTAAAAAGGTGATGCAAAGTATCACACAACACTTCCGCTGATATTTCACTGGTTGCCAAGAAAGCTACCAGTCTCTAGTCCAGCCAAGGTGGAGAGGCTTCTGCATATGAGGTGGAAGAGGGGGAGAAGTGGACCCTGGAGCACAGTAGCAGCCTGTGCCACAGTCCTCTTGCCTGTCCTTTGTCAAGGCTTAACCTGTCCAAAGCTGAACTCACCAGCCCTTGGCAAAGATCTCCTGCTTACCTCCAGCTCCTCCACTTTCATTTCTCCCCATCTCCTCCAGGTCAGCAAGTCACAGACCCCCTTCCTCCAAGCCATGCCTTTCCTTCTGTTCTCCAGCTGCCGCTGCTTTGCCAGGATCTCGCTGTCTTTAGGCCTCCCCACTCTAAGCCCTCCCTCTCTGGCTCCCTGAAGAACCCTTCCCTGAACACACATGCTCGCATGCCTCCTGCTTTGGTGGCTCCCGCAGCCCTCCAGACCGATCCCAGGCACTTTGGAGTGGCTCAGGATCTGGGGCCTTCTGGCCTCGTTTTCTCTCTCCAGCATTCTTCCCCCACTACCCAGAGAAATGAAACCTTCAAATGACCTGTGCTCAGATTGCACCTCCGCATATCCCCAGGCTGCTTCTGTTCCCCTTCTCCACCCTTCTGCCTTTCAGGCTCCCCCCACATTGGGTCCCCTCCTGCGTGTGCCCGTAGCGCCTGTCTGTGAGCCGCCTATTGGTAGGCACCCTGGAGCCATTCTGGCCCAGGGCCTGGCCCATGTGGGTGCTCAGTAAATGTTTTATTGGTGTATGAGACTTAATGGTGTATTTATTTTATAGTATAAGCAAGGAAACAGTTGCTCCCAGTATAGCTGGTTGTAGCAGGGACCTGCCTGCCTTTGGCAGAATCTGCCTCTTATCCTTTGCACTTGCCCTCTGCCAGCCAGCCAGCAATTCACCGTGTCTGAACACAGGTCAGGCAGAGCTCTGTGCCCCTGTTGTCTATCTCTGGCCCAAGTTTAAGTTTAGGCAGATGCTGCCTCCTACGTGAAGCTTTCCTGGTCTGCTGTACCCCTGCTGGTACATAGGCTCTCATTTGCCTCTTGCCTTAGAGCACTTTGTTTACATTTTGCTTATGACCCCTTATACCTCGTTGTAACATATTATGATAAAGAGAGTGGGCTTATACTTCACATTTCTCCCCCAGATAGTGAATCATATGCTGTTTCAAGACCAGTCCCTAGCCGAGCTTGCTGTATTCCCTGACACACTTAGCCCTTTTCTTGTACAAAAGCATATATGTTGAGCCTCAGCCTCTCAACCATGATAACTCTGTTTATCTTTGGAATAAGCAGTTCCTTTAGACGTCAGTAAAAACGGAGCAGCGTCGTTAGGGAATCCTTAAATGTTCTCTGATGAGTCAGGTCACCAAAGGTTTATTGACGATCCACACTGTCCCAAGGGGCTGCGTCCTCCCTGGCCTGTGAGTGTGGGATGCCACCGTGAGCAAGACAGAGCATAGAGGACAGCTGGGACCAGCTCCTCAGCCGCTCTCCGACCAGCAGCGTGCCTCAGGCAGGCTGGTTACCCTCACCAAGCCTTGGGCAGCCCAGGCGTAAAATGGACCGACAGTCCGTACCGTGCACGGTCTTGTGGTCATTTGTGTTTGTTCAAGCATCTAGGGCAGTGCTGGTGTCCCCTGAGGCTCCGCATGGGACAGGGGTCCCAAACAGCTCTCAGGAGGCAGGGCTGTTCACCAACACCTTCTGCTTCAGCCCCTTTCCCCGAGAACGGTGAGAAGAAAACGAAGCATCGGTCAGTCGGAGAAACTATTAATTTGATTCAAGTTCTTTGATTGGGTTTGTTATTAATTGATTTATCTCCTTGTTTAATGACAGTCCCCAGCACCATTATAGTAACAGAAATCATCCCTCTAAAAAACTGATGGGGCTGACATAAGCATTAGATACACAACAGAAATGGCAAGAATTTGCTGGAGCTCTGGAATACGGTTTAGATTCTTAAATTCTTTGTGTTTTTGAACAGTACAGAATGTCTACTTATGTATGATTTTATTCTTGATTTTTTAATTTAAAAGACCAAAATAAATAGTTGACTGACTTCTTTTTTCATATGTATTTTTAATTATTTTTATTAGAGAAGTTATGGGTTTATAGAACAATCATGCATAGAATGCAGGATTCCCATATACCACCCTGTTATTAACACCTTGCATTGTGTGGTGCACTTGTTACAGTGGATAAAAGCACGTTTTTATAATTGTACTATGAACTATAGTCCATGGTTTAACTTTAGGTTTGCTGTTCGTGTAGTGCAGTTTCATGGATTTTTTTTAAAATCATATATACAACCTAACATTTCCCCTTTTAACCACATTCAGATATATATTTCAGAACTTTTAATTACATTGACAATGTTGTGCTGCCATCAAACTTTATCACACAAGAGCCTGGGAACCAAGTAAATGTAGCTGCCTGCCACTTGCTATTTGTTTTCTGTATAAAGTCGTTCAGGTTCCTGCAGAGCAGGAATCTGCAACCTGCTACTTAGACCAAGGCAAGGTAGCTGCCAATTTATACACATACATATGTGGGTAACCTTCGTAACATCAAGAGCATTGGCTGAAGAGCAGCTATAGCCGTGTACAGCAAGGGAAACAGATTCCTTGTTTACTTGTTTGTTTTTTGTTTATTATTATTGAAATAATAATGCTGTAATAATGATTGAAATAATGAATGCACAACTATGTGATTATACCAAATGCTATTGATTATACAGTTTGGATGAATTGTATGCTTTATTAGTATGTACTGATAAAATTGATTTACTTAAAAACCAATCAGTAAATAACAAAAACAAAAAAAAAGGTCATTGTCTGTAAGTTACTGCAGAATGTCCTGCCTCGCAGGCTCATCTGGAAGCCCCAGTGCCTGGGGTTCAGGGCACGCAGGCCTGGCTCCCAGGCACGCACGGAGCAGGAGCGTCCATGGGTTTGCACAGCTCACGGCGCCACCACCGTCCTCCCACAGCCTGCTTCTCTTGAATTCCCCCTTTTTACAGTGGCTTTGAAAGACGAATCCTGCTTTATTGTTCATGACTTTAACCTCAGTTTGTGGACTTAGCAGAAGACTGGTCCATTTGTTTGGCTGCAGGAATTCTATAAGTGATCATTTTGAAACAATGCCTCCATCTCCACTTGAGACAGCTAGGCATAAACCAGCCCTACAAAGAAGCATGTAGTGATGTCGTTTCAGAATGGCTAGTAAGAACGTGCACATTCTTTTCTCCAAAGGTTGTGATTTTCTTCTCCAGTCCCTTAAAATGTGGTCACGCCAGGGCCTCAAAATTCCTTCCTTTCATAATGGTCTTGTACCACTGCATTTTTTATGTATTTAAGTTCACAATTTGGTCAGATTGAGATGATCAACTCACAGCCACATTCCCTCCTATACCAATAAAATTAGAAACACTCTTTGTGAACTATATCTAGATCATTTCAGTAAGAGTGCCTCTTGGTTCTCCTTTTCTTTTAAGGAATCTGACAACTGTACCCACTCCTCGGAATATCCTATGACACTACATCATGAGTGACAGTAAATGTGATAGTCAGTTTTACAGCGTGCAAGTGGCAGACTCAACTTTCACTGTCCTAAAACGTTACCAGCAGTTAAAACCAATTGGCTCTGGAGCGCAAGGGATTGTTTGGTAAGTCTGGTCTGTTTTAATACCGTGCGTTGAGTTTTTGCAATAACGAAAAGTAAAACTAAACCATCAGAATTTAAAAACACTGATGATAAAGCCACCCTTTTCTTTGCTATAGGTTTATGAGCTAAGTTGAATCATCCTCTTGCTCTAGTTACAGGTAGTCAGATTGTAGGGCGCAAACCCAAATTCTTAGAATGCGGTATAAACTTAAATAGGTAGCCATTTTTCTTTTCCTTCTTTCTTTTTTTCTTTTACTTTTTTTCATTCCCCCTATTGTGATGATATCAGAATACTAGGCATGACAGTGAGTTTTAAGAGGAATTTGGAGTTTTATTCATTTCTTCATCATGGCCACCTTTTCCCTCCTTCCCCTTTTATTCCCAATCACTCCTATTCATTTCTAGGCGCCATTCATTGGCAGGATGAGGCCAGGCAGTCTCATTTTCACTCCATGGATTAAAGCAGGAAGGGATGCTGTGTGAGGGGTTGGGCTGGCCGTGCCTTCCTTGGTGGCTCACTTCAACTCTGTGTCCAGCCCGAGACGCCAGAATCCTTAGTCTGACCCTGAACCTTAGTCTCTTGCATGGTAAGACAGTCAGCTGCCGCGACGTCACTGGCGAGCTAAAGGTAAAGTCTTTCACATGTTTTCTAGACTACGCTTATCAGCACTGCCCAAACTTTTTAGCCCTTACTTCTCTGGGCAAACTTTTTTTTTTTTTTTTTTGGTCTATAATAGCAAGATTGTCTAAAAGGAACTGTGATGAAGCTTCTATACTCCAGCTAATGTTTGCATCTAGCAGGCAGAGGGGATTCAAGATCAAAGAGAACTCTTGTGGATATGTGGGAGGGGAATTTATGCTTTTATCTTAGGGAGCATGAGTTTTGAGAACCTTCAGCAGTGGTTTTTAACTGATCCTCTGTGGCAAGTAAATGTGATCAGGGAATCAGTTGTTTTCCTTGGCTGAGGTGGTTGGTGGTTGTGGTTGCTAAGAGGAGATTGTAGTCCAGAGCTTCCTAGTAGAATAAGTGAAGAAGGGAGAAGGAACTTTTTGGAAGGAATGCCTAGCTTGTGTATAAAAGTGGTTATATTAACTTCTGAACAATAATGTGCTATGTTGGTACTGAAATCCAGTGTTCCAAGAGAAGTTCTAAAGTCAGTAGATGGTCCAAATTAGGAAACATGGATGTTAATAAAGAGTTTTTGAAAATAAAACATTCTTTGGATTTATAGTCCATCTCTTATCTGGAAGTAGAACATAATCTGACACAGATAATTTGGCAAGACTGATGTCAAGGACGTTTAATGTGATAATCTCATTAACAGATGAATAATAAAATGGAAAGCTTTAGAAAGGATGAGCAGTTAAAATGAATGACTTCATTACAGCATTGTAAATAACAATAAAATCACCTACTTTTTCAAAGATTGGTTTCGATTTCTACTTTGCCTGTGCTGCTTTTTATCTTTCTGTTTAAGATGAATGTTAAATTCGTCATGGTGGATGTGTAATTTTCATTTAAAAATTCTAGTTTTGAAATAAAAATTCCTAATATACCATGATACTCTAAATCTCTTCTGTAGTAGTAATGGTAAAAAGTATAGAGTGGAAAGTTCTGAATTCTTTAATAATTGAGAAAACTGGAAGATGCCTTAAACTTAGAATATTTGTTATTTTTCAATGAGTCCTGATCCTGTATTATTTTGTGTAGTTTCATATTATCTTGCATATAAAGTATGTTGTAATCTTCTTGTAGTAGCTTAAGTTACAAAGACAATCTTAACAGTAATTACATGTAATAATATTTTTGTCATATAAGTGCATTTACAACAATTTATTGAATAGCTTTCCTTTTATACACAGAAAAGAAGGATAGCAACAAGTATGTTGAGGCTAAAATTTTAACAGCAGCCTAAATTTTATCTCCTGCAAATCCCCATCTGTAGCCTGAGTTTTGATTCTAACAAAAGGTACAAAAACTGGGTTTTGCTCTTTTCTGCCCAAGAACAAAGTCATTAGTTTGAAGTGGTAGAGGAAGAGATCTTAAGAATCCCACGCATGCGCTGCTAACACTTTATTTCATGATCTTTGAAGCACTTAATTCATCTAATTGTGTAACCCAAGTCAGTTTTCATTAGCAAATAAAAACTTCTTTGTTGGGATAACATACTGAAATGGATGAAAGGGATTAGTTGACTTGATTCAAATCATTGTCATGTTCCTTTAGAAATGTTTATACAGTTATAAAAAGTATCCTTAGATTTCTGGGGTGTTTCATATTTTGATCTTTGGACAAAGTATTATCATAATAATGTCCACAATAAAATTTCTGCAATAAAGGAGATATATGGTACAATGCATAAAGGGTTATGATTCAGGAGACTGGAAATCCAAGTCCAGCTCTGATCTTCAGAGCATAGTGCTTTGTGACCTTCACCAAATCATTGTGTCTTTATGGGTCTTAATGTTTTCATCTCTCATATGAGTGAATTGGAACTTCTGATTTAAGGTGGTAGACTGAGCAACCAAACAAAGAGAATTAGAGTACAATAATCAGTAGATGAGGGCTTTTAGCAAATTTCTGAAATATAGAAAGTGGTAGGAAGCTTGTTGCATATAAAATAGAGCAGAGGAAGGGAGAATACATGGGTAAAACATTTGCAACAAGGAAGAAAACTTGTCTAGTAGTCCTCCAAAGAGACTGTGGGTATAGAGATGACAGATACAGAAAATGAGGGTAAAATGGGTGGCTAAAAAATAGGGGTAGGAAGGTAATTTAAAGTGTCCCTATAAAACATCTATGCCAGTTGCCCCACAAAATTCTCACCCTCAGCACTGTGCACAATGGTCAGGTAGCTCAGCATTTACTCCTAGACAGCTAGTAAGTTAGTGAAGAATTATTAGATCAGGATCCAGGGAAGGACAGAAGACTGGTGAATTGTTAAATGAATATGTTTAGCTGTTGCAGGATTCAAGATCAAGACACAAAAAAAATCAATTGCATTTATACACTCCAAAAGCATACAGAAAATAATTTTTTTAAAAAAGATAACATTTAAAATGGAATAAGAATTATTTCATATCTAAGAAAAAGTCTAATAAAATATGAAAGACTTCTGTGCAGACAGCTAAAAATATTAGAAAAAAATTGAAGAAAACAAATAATGGTGAGATATACCATGTTCATGAATTCAAATACTTAATACTGTAAAGGTATCAATTTTCTAATGTCCAAGATTGATTACAATCTAAATTTCAACAGTCTTTTTTATGGAAATTGACAAGCTGATTAAAAATTTATGTGGAAAAATAAAGTTCCAAAAATATTCAAGCCATTCTTGAAGAGAAAGGAGCTTAGTCTGCCAGATTTCAAAATGTACTTTAAAGCTGCAGTAATAAAGTTAGTGCTGTGTTTGTGCAAAGAGAGAATATAGAACAATGGAATAAAGAACCTAGAAAGGAAAAAAAGAACTGAGAAATGGAACACACATTTATGGGACCTTGCCATATGACGCAGGTGCCCTTAGCAGTGGGGAAAGGATAGTCTTCTTAATAAACGAACATACGCATATTCATATGGAAAAAGGTGAAATTTGACTCCAACCTCATATTATACATGAAAATCAACATCAATTAAGTTGGTCTAAGTGCAAAGGGCAAAAGGATAAGTTTATTTGCAGGTAATACAGGAAAGTTTCTTCATGATATGGGGGTAGGAAATGCTTATTTAAGCAAGACATAAAAAGCACTCACAATAAAGGAAAAGACTGATAAATTTGTATTAAAATTAAGAATTTCTGTTGATTAAAAAAAATAACACCACCAAGAGAGTGAAAGTTAGCATAGAGTATGAGAAGACATTTGCAAAATATGTGACTGACAAAGGACTTTTATTCAGAATACATAAAGAATTTCCATCAGTGAGATAAAGGTAGTCAATCAAATAAAACATAGTTTGTCATGCATGAGGGGATCAAGATGACCAATGAACAATAATTTTTTCATCTGGGAAGTGCAAATTAAAACCCCAGTGAGATACCATTATACATTAAACTGTCAACAATACTAGGTATTGGAGAGGAAGGGGAGCAGCTCTGATACACCTCTCGTGCTGCCGATGGGACTAGACATTGCTAGGACTGCTTTGGAAAGCAGTTTGGCATTATCTACTAACACAGAATATATGCAGTCCCACTCTTAGCTATGTACCCATCACAGATGCATACATATTGGACCCAGAGACATGTACAAGAATGTTTATGACAGTATTTTTTTTTAATTGCTTGAGAACTGAAAACAGCCCAAATATTTAGCAACAGTCAGGTAGGCACTTGGGATAGAGTCATGCAGTGGGATTGTTTTAGCTTGCTAAAAGCTGCCAAGGCAATATACCAGAAATGGGTTGAATTCTATAGTGGGATGTTTTGTTTGTTTGTTTAGTTAGGCCAGTAATTTATTAAGGAAAAGAGAAAAGATAAATGGGAGAAAGTAACAGATCATGGGTCCCAGGTAGAGAGGAAGGGGCTAAAAATTGCTGAAGAGGGCCGATTTACAGACTACAATTACCCATTACAGATTATAAATGTCCAGGTGTTATTTGCATGTTGATCCAGGTAGGGGGAAGAAGGCAAGAGCAGGGGGCAAAGGCAAGAGCAGGGCAGGTTTGACCTTTGTGCTTGCTCTTTTTTTTTTTTTTTTTGTGGTCTTTATTTATTTGTGCTTGCTTTTTAAACCATTAATTACTCTGCCCCTTTGCTAATGTTGAAGGAGGAATCCCAGCTGTTTGCTCTTTTGACTGATTACCCCACCCATCAGTCCCCTGGGAGGGCCCAATGATAAGGCCCCTGGAGAATATCCCGGGCTTCTCCTGGCTACCAGAGGGAATCTTGTTCTGAATAGGATTTCTCGCAAGGGTCTTCCAGCAGTCATCTTGTGGGGTACCAGGTGGCCACAAGTTTAATAATAGTGGTTGTTCTGCCAGGTTCCAAATTGGTCTACTGATTCCCTATCTGGCCTGACTCAATAGGACACATTACTCCAACACAGTAGGGGGTAGTGGAGGAGGCTGAGGGCAAGCATGGGGTCAGCTGCCCATGAACCACACCAGGGCTGGTAGGGAACAGAAGGACCTGGGATCTGGAGATATTTGTGGGGCCGTCTAGGGAAGGAATGGGGTCCTGGCAGGGTGGGAGATTCCGGGAGCCCACGGGAAGGCCCCAGGTCCCTTCCTGGGCTGAGAGGTGTGTCCTCTCCAGGATGTGGGAGCCCACACAGAGAGCTCTGGGTGTAGGAGCTTGGGGCAGCCCTTTCCTGGAGGGTTGACAGTGAGGAAGAAGCTGTGCTGGAGTCGGACCTGGTTCCAGCCCATTCTGCCGGCTGCATGGAACCTCCCTGTATCTCAGAGTGAGCCCCTGCATGAGCCCCCTGGCACCTGGCCGCAGCTCCCTGGGCAGCCCTCAGAGGAGCAGTGGGGGCGGCTGGGTGGGTGATGGGAAGGGGGAGGTAGGAGCGTGAGAGGAGGAGGGGGACAGGCTACGTTCCGGGAAGCTGGGGCCTTGTGGACCCCCACCCAGCCCTCCCAGAGGAGAAGGGGTGTTGCCAGAACCGGGGGCCTCCTCCCACTGAGAGGCTAGGGGCGGGGAGCTCTGCAGCAGGGGCAGTGCTCCAGCCTCTGGGGGAGGCTGGCCATCTGTGGGTTTTCCAGAGGCCCCTACCCCAGGAGCGGTGCCCAGTGCGTTATCCATGCACTGCATCCCAGTCTTTCTAGAACTTACTCCCCAGCCAGCCGTGCTCTAGAAACATTGAGGCTTCTGGCTCCTACTGAAGGAGCCCAGCTCCGTCCAAGTGCCCCCCAGCCTCCCCAGAACCCTACAGTCCCTCCAGCGCCCCCTAGAGCCCCCCAGCACTGCCCATCACCACCCCCCCCCCAGCTCCCCACCCTCAATGCTTTGTTGACACTGCGGAAAGAGGCCTGCTGGGGTCAGTTGTGCCAAGAAACAAGACACTGCCTATATCCCAAAAGAAACCACAGAGAGGCAATGGGGATTTATTAACTTATTAACTTACAGTTCTGAGGCTGAGGAAAAAATGTCCAAATCAAGGAATCAGGTGAAGCTCCCTCACTGAAGAACTGGCTGTAGGCAATTGTGGATGTTTGTCACATGGCGGCATCTGCCTGTCTCTGGCTTCTCCTCTGGGCCCCGTTGCTTTCAGCTACTGGTAGCTCCATCTGTGGCTTTCTCACTTAGCATCTGTGGATTCCTCTCTGAGCTCCTGGGGGCTTTTTTTTCTTTGTCTCTCCAAACCCATCCATTTATAACGGATTCCAGCAAGAGGGCAAAACCCCACCTAAGCAGTCCAATCAAAGGCCCTTAACTGAAGCAATCCAGTCAAAAGGTCCTCCCCACAACAGACTCACACCCACAGGAATGGATCAACTCCAAAACATAATTTTTGGGGATCCACCAAAGCCTCAAACTACCATAGGGATGCTATAGCAATGACCCAGAATGAATTCTAGCTACATGCAACACTCTGGATCTTGCCTCACAAATATAATATTGAGCAAAAGAAGGCAGACAGAGGATTTCAAAAGCCAAGCAAAATTAAACCACGGGTGGGTCTTGAGGATGCATGTTAAGCTGATGCGACCAAGGAAGCAATTATTACAAAAGTCAGAAGTGGTTATTATCTTCAGGGAGCAGGAGGGATCGTGATTTGTAGGGAGCATAAGGGAAATTTTGGGGATGCTGACAGAACATGGTTCTTTGGTCTGTGAGATATTAAAAAAAAGAAACAAATGAATAAATATCAGGCATAATAAGCCTTCTCATCAACACCAAGTGCTAGAAATTAGGGGAATAATGCCTTCACTATTCTGAGAGAAAATTGATTTTGATGACAAAAATTGGATGACAAACTATCAATCATGGGTCAGAGCAGAGTAAGATAATTTATCTTCCACATACTGTTTCTGAGGAAATTCCTTGAGGATGTACTCTAATAAGAAAGAAAAAAAAAAAAAAACTGTAAGACAAGAAACACTTGAAGCCAGTGAAAAGAAATCCCATGGTGACAGCTGTGGAGCAGTCTTTGGCAGAAGCTCCAAAAAACAAACAAAAAAAAAGTCTCCCAGAAGAATGAACTAGATCCCCAACAATAGATAACATGATAACACAATTAAGAAGCTATAATATATTGGTGGTAGGCTGAAAAAAGGTGGCATATATTTTCTTCTCTTAATAAGGAAAATAAAAGCTTATTAGAAACGAGTGGGTGGAAAGCTAGAAAAAGTCATAGTCTATAAAATAAATTGAGAGATGATTTTTGAGAAGTTGATGGAATGTAAGAGAAGAGAATCCATTTGACCTTGATGCCAGAAACAATCTCGGTTTTACAAGTGGCACCAAGAGTCATGTGATCTTTAGAAAATGAAATGTAATCCCAACTTTATCATTAATATTTACTTATGTTCACACATATGTTCTCTCTGTGTACTGAATTTCAGCTTTTGGACATATCCCAAAGTAGAAACACAGAAGACTTAGTAGTGAGTATAGAATAGAATATTTTGTGTTTTCAAGCTTGACCATTTTAGACAGAAGTTTGGAGGTAAAAGGAGGAGGAGCGAGATAGAGGAGAAAAGGGATGGAACGTAATATTCTCATTTTACACGGTAAGGAGTCAAGAGATTCCTTTGACAGTTGGTGGACTAAGAAGTTTCCACATGTTATTTAATGTTAAAAGGTAACCAAGGGAAAAATGAAAAATCACCAAAGAACAGAAAGCTGAGAGGAGTTGTTAGGTTCAAATAAGTGACTAAATCCTCAGTTTTCACAATGTGGAGTAAATAATTTCTAAATTGATAAAGAAAGAAATCATGATAAAAGTATATGTTTTTTGGCACTCAGAAGTGACCACAGGAACTAAAAACAGAAATAATTGAAGGTAGTTGCTCCTCGAGAGGGAACTAAAAGTGGGGAAGAATGAGTCAGATACTCAATTGGTCCATTTCCCTAATTTTGTACAAAAACCTTGAAAAAAAAGTCTACTTTCAAACTTTTGAAACTAAGAAATATATGTAGTAGGTACAAACACATATGTGTACAGATACATTAATGATTTGTTTCACAAAGATTTATCTTTAACATTTTATAATTCATATGAATGGTACATTTTCAAAAGGGCTTGTGAATTTACATTTGGGTTTTTGCATACACAGAGTGTGAATTAAGTCAACAAAAAGCAATTCCAAAGTTAGATTTCAAGATTCTAGTAATTTTTAAACAAATGCTATAGCAGACAGACTTCAAGTTAAAAACAAATAGAATTCAGTGAGGGGTGCTTGGCAAAAAAAAAACAACAACAACCAAAAAACATTATTATTAATAGAAGAGAATAAAGTAAGTGTAAACAGTGTTATAAACTGAATAGAATTAGTGAATAACGTAATTTTTTAAATGGTGCTTAGGTTCTTAGGTGGTATTAGCAACCTTTAACCCCTCATGGGAAGATAGCCAAAGAATGTTAGCACCAGTTGTAATATCAGTACTAGCTTAAAACCCAAAAATTTGTAATCAGGCTACTCAATTTTTCATGTTTATTATTATCTGGAGGAAAATGAACGTTATATTTCACCTGAGAGCTTGAGATCCTGACAACACAGCCTCTGGTAGATTTTATTCTTACTGCATTAGTATAAGAAGGTATTTCTAGTGGAATTTTATATATAACTGTTGCTTGAATTAGAGATTATGTGCCTTGGGGATTTACTATGAGCTGAGAATTTGGGGTTTCTGTTTTCTTTTAGATTCTTTTGTCTGGGAATAACACAAACAATCAAAACTTAGATTTGTTATATTCATCTGATGAGCTCAGCCATTTCATCCACTGTGATATACCCCAAAATATACTTACATTTTAATCTCTTATCACCATCGACTTTTTTTTTTTTTTCCAATTATTGACATATTTAAAGTAAACCGAAGATTTTATTTCTTGACTGGTCTGACGGGGCTGTATATTAAATTACCTGGCTCTCAACATCATAATCTCAGCTAATGTAATGAGAATTCAATGTGCAAAGCCTTGCTGAACCCCTTCCTGACTGCACCTGAAATGCCTGCGCATCTGCAGAAGAGTTAGTCTATCCTGCAAACTCCCTTGCTCTTCATGTGTCTAAATAATTTGGGTGGAAATGAGCAGAGAGATTTTTCCTGATTTGTTACTCTTAAAAAGATAACACATTGAATGCAAATTCTGCATAACTCCCTTTTCCGAAGCCATTCTAATGGACTGTTTCTTATATTTCCTAATTTTAGTGCTGCTTTTGATACAGTTCTTGGGATAAATGTGGCAGTCAAGAAACTAAGTCGTCCTTTTCAGAATCAAACTCATGCAAAGAGAGCTTATCGTGAACTTGTCCTCTTAAAATGTGTCAATCATAAAAATGTAAGTTCTGTCTATATATTTCCTCTGTCAAATTGAATGTTGTTAGTGATATACCTGTCTTCAGGGCCTTTGGAGATATGTTGAATTGAAACCTATGATAAACTAATGGCAAAAGTGACAATTAAAATGATTACATTGTAGGGGCTGATGCGTCTCAGTGGTTGAGTGCTGGCTTCCCACTTAGGAGATCCTGGGTTTAATGCCCGGGCCCGGTACCTCAAAAAAAAACAAAAACAAAAACAAAACACTCTATTGGTAAAACTCTTAAACATTGGGGAAATTGAAGTTAATAAGAGGCATCATGTTCATAGAAATTTAGGCCACTCAACGAAGGTAGGAATGTAAATTAATCCTGTAACCATTTGCTTTTCACTATGTCAATTTCTATAAAAGGGGAACAATATTGACCTAATGAGAGCAACTAAATGTGTTTTGGCAAAACATTTGTCCCATAAGTAGCTTTTTACCTTGTAATACAGACATCTCAGTTTTAAATATTACTAGATGTTGTTAGATTCATGATAGCTCTTCTTGGCATCTGTATAGAAATCAAAGCACTGTGAATTTTAAGAACTAGTATGTCTTTAGAAAGGGAGGTTGTACCCAGGCAGATGATGTCTCCTACCAGAAGGTCTGTGGGCATTATTTTGATCAGCTTGCCATGTTATGAAAAGATGCTTGGGAGGGGACGTGGCTCAAGCTGTTGAGCGCCTGCTTCCCACATGATAGGTCCTGGGTTTAATCCCTGGTGCCTCCTAAAAACAAACAAACAACAAATAAACAAATGAAAAACCAACCCAAGGG
Organism: Dasypus novemcinctus; assembly: GCF_030445035.2. Classification (NCBI taxonomy): domain Eukaryota; kingdom Metazoa; phylum Chordata; class Mammalia; order Cingulata; family Dasypodidae; genus Dasypus; species Dasypus novemcinctus. The sequence goes on from NC_080674.1 coordinate 190,048,433, forward strand.
AGCTGGTGTGGCTCAGTGGTTGAGCACCAGCTTCCCTTATACAAGATCCCAGGTTCAATCCCCAGCCCTGGTACCTCAAAAAAAAAAAACAAAAAAACCCGCCATGTTAAATCTGGGGAGATCACCTTATATGACCTATTACACTAAAATATCTGTGGCTCCCTATGTTTCAACACTTACGCTGGGTCTTTCTAGTGGCGAGACATTAAATATGAAACTAAGATGGATTGATTCAAAGAGGCTATAGCTTGGGTTTGTTTTTGTTTTAATTTCCCCAAAGCATGCTTTATTTTACTTATTTATTTAAAAATAATGTCTTAGGTTACAGAAAGAGAAAATATACTCATTATTTTAGAAAATTCGAACAGTATAAATAAAAAAGCAAAAATCCCTGAATCCCACTGCCCACATCTGCATATATGCTTTAACATTTTGGTACACATTCTTATGAAATTATGTATATATCTATGTAATAGGATTGTATCAGTCATGCTATTCTGCATCCTGCTTTTTTCTCACAAGGAATGTTCCTATAACTCATATATATTATTGCACACAGATAGCCACCATCTTTTTAAGGACTGCATAATACAGATGCATGATAATTTATTTAACCAATCACCTGTTGTTGGGTATTTAGATTCCTTCCAATTCTTTGCTATTATAAGCAGTGCTGCAGTGAACATCTTTATACATACATATTTACACCCTTGTCCGGGTGAATTTCTTGGCCAGGAATTGCTGAGTCAAAGAGTATACGTATTTCTGATTTTAATATATGCTGAGAAACTGACCTCAAGGAAGACTGTCAATTTTATACTTTAAGAGTATCTGAGAATGTTTTTTTCCTCAAAACCCCCAGCATTATATATATTGTTGATTTTTGTTTGTTTTACTTTTGCCAGTTGGATAGATGACAAGTGATATCTTATTTTTATTTATGAAGTTGAATTTCTTTCCATATGTTCATTAGCCATTTATTTTTATTTAGTTGAGAATTTGCTTTTCATGGCATTTAACCATCTTTCTCTTTGACTGTTGGTCCCTTTCTTAGGCATTTATAGAAGGCCTTTGTATATTAAGGTTATTAACCTCCCCTTTTTTCCCATTTGATGTTTTTTATGGTGTATTTGCCATAATACTTTTTTTATTGTTGTTTGGTTTGGTTTTTGTTTTAATGTAATCAACTCTGCTAGGTTTTCTGTCAGAGCTAGAAAGGCATTTTCTATACCAGGATTATATAAATGTTTATCCAAATTCCAATATGTTTATTGTTTCAAGTTTTAGATTTAGATCTTTGTTCCATTTGAATTTATCTCAATGTAAAAATTGAGGTGTGGATCCAGTTTTTGTTTTCTCCTTGGCTAGCCAGACACCCCAGCCTTATTTACTGAATAATGGTCCTTCTCCCAGTCATTTGAAATGATTGAGGATGTGTGTTTGATACTTAAGCAGCAAGACTCATTATTCACAGTCCTCATGTAGAGATGCCAGTATGGAGTCCAGCAGTGGGTCAGATGCTTACCCCTCTGGAACAGCAATGCTTAAGGACATATATAATGCTATGAGGTGTTTTCATCTTTATCACACTAAAGATATGAGGTTAGCCTTCATGTTTCAAATTTTTTTAGAAATCTGTACATGGTTTCCAGAGTTAAGATGCTGCTTTCTTGTGGTTTTTCCACCCATAATTTCTACTTCTTTTTTTATCTTTGGAGCTATAAGACATTATATGTTAGGATTCTGTAACAATCATTTAAGTTAGTGAGAATATTTAAAAGTGATTTGATTAAACGTACATCTTATCCCCAAGGTGAGAATCCTGTTTATCTTTTTTAAAAATGTCACATAATAGGATATTTTGTTAAAAGCAGTAATAAAAACACTGAGCTCTGCTGTGATTTTTTCGTTTTTATACATTTTAATGTTAAACTTAATTTTTATAATCAAGTAGTCATCTGATATGCTGAGGCATAATTAATTTTCTCTTTTCAGATAATTAGTTTGTTAAATGTGTTTACACCACAAAAAACTCTAGAAGAATTTCAAGATGTGTAAGTATACATTTAATTCAATATTGTACTATGCATCGAAAACTGAAAATTTAGGAAAGAAAGGAACTGCTTTATTTACTTAGGAAATGTAGGTAGGTGGCAATACATTTTTCATGGTATTATCACTTTTTCTCTATAGAAGGGAAATATTGAGAAAATTGGAGAGGAATAGTCAAGTATTTGTGATTGCCAAGACTAGAAAGTTATAATCTCTGTAGCAGACAAAGGATGGCTAAAAAGAATTCTTCAGGGGAGCAGATGTGGCACAAGCAGTTGAGTGACAGCTTCCCACTTGGGAAGGTCCCAGGTTGGGTTCCTGGTGCCTCCTAAAAACAAAAAACTAACAAGCAAACAAACGAAAAAACCAATTCAGGGGAGCCGGTGTAGCTCAGTGGTTGAGTGCTGGTTTCCCACATATGAGGTCCTGGGTTCAATTTCCAGCCCCAGGACCTCAAAAAAAAAAATTCTTTAGTGCTGTCAATGACCGTTAATGCTGCTGGATTTGCTTTCCTTAAAATGATTTTCTCTCGTCCCCTGACAGCCAGGATTGTTTACAATTATTATTTGAAATGATTAAGTCATAAAAATTGTGTTTCCCAATACAGAATTATCAACCAGCAATAAAAGAAAATATGAATTTTTCTGTTGAGGCATAATGCTGAACTTCATCCTAAATTTGTTGGCGTTTTCATTCATTCAATAAATATTTATTGTCAGCCACTTGCTGGGCACTCTCCTAGTCCTTGGCAAAAAGTAGTGACCAAGACAGGTAGCAATCCCTATTACCTAAGATATGTAAGTGTTAACACTCCCTCCTGGAGCTGATCATTTCAGCCAGGGAAGATAGACCATAAACATGAAAAGGAAGGAAGTTATCTAGTTCTTTAGAATGTGAGAAGTGATTATGGAAAAGAGGTACAGCTGGGTGAGAGGGATCAGAAGTGCTGGGGCTTAGGGGTCAGGTTGCAGTTTTAAATGGGGTCTATCCAGAAAGGCCTTACTGAGTTGTTGATATCTGAGGAAAGCCTAGAGGAAGCGAGGGGTCAGCCAGACAGATATTTGGGGAAGATCAAATCAAGAGGCTAAATGGTGCGTTCCAGGAACAGCAAGGAGGCTGGTGTGGCTGGACTGGACAAACAAGTGGAGGAGAAGAAGATGGGGTCAAAGAGGTGACAGGACCAGACTTGGCAGGGCCCCAGAGCCCACAGTAAGGATTTTGGCTTTTGCTCAAAGGGAAGTCAGAGTAAGATTTTAAACAAAGGTGTAAGTTGACCTGACCTAGTTTTATAAGAATAACTTTGGCTTGTACTTTTAGAATCCATAGTAAGGAGCAAGGGCCAAAGAAGACCATTTAGGGGCTATTGGCAGCAGTTCAGGTGAGAGATTATGGTGACTCAGCTCAGACTGAGAAATCATGATGGTGAAGAGAAGGGGCTGGATGCTGAAACCCTTTTAAATGGTTTCCTGATAGATAGTGTGTGTGGTATGAGAGAAAGAGAGGAATTGAGTACAGGGACAAGATATTTGGCCTGGGGATGTGAAGGATGAAAGTATCATCAACTGAGATGAGGAAGGCTACAGAAAGAACAGGGGCAGGGTGTGGAGAGGGCGTGGATCAGGAGTTCAATTTTGGACATACACTTGGAGATGGCTATTGGATATCAAGCAGAAATAGGAAGGAGACAGTTGGATGTGCTATCTGGAATTTAGGAGAAAGATCTGGATTGAAGATACGAATTTGGGAAGTTATAGTCGACAGATGGTGTTTAAAGCCATCAGACTGGAGGAGATCACCAAGGAAGTGAGTGTAGTTAGAGAAGGGAAAATGTTCAAGGACCGAGGGCTGGGACATTCCAGCAGGTAGACATTGGGGAGAGGAAGAGCAAGCAGGGAGGGAGGGAAAAAGCTAGAAGTGTGATGTATTGGAGGCCAAGTGAAGAAAGAGAATCCAAGAGCAGGGTGTGATCAGCTGTGGGGGCAAGTGAGGATTGGCCATTGGGTTAAGCAACATGGAAATCTTTGATGACTTTGAGGATGACAGCTTTGGCCAAATGGTGGGGGGCAAGAGCCTAATCAAAATAGGATTAAGAAAGAACAGGGGAAGAATTGGAGATGGCAAATATAGATACCTCTTTGGGGTGTTTTGCTGCAAAGAGAGAAAAAAAAAATAGGGCAGTAACTAGTTGGGGAAGTGAGATCAAAAGTTTACTTAAGATGAGAGAAATAATATCATTTGTAGGCTGGTAAGAATGATCCAATAGTAAATTTTGACATTGGAGAATTTGGATGTATGAGATTCTACTTAGAATATGATATAAAAAATTATTTTATTGTAAACTTGAAAGATATTCTCTAAGTTAATTATTTTACATTTTTTGGAAAATGATACATTTACTTCTTTTCAAGTTACCTTTCAAATGTTTTAGAGAAAATGAGTTATCTTTTTACATTAGTTAGCATAATGATTGGATGCATTAGCTATTACTGTTTCATAAAAATTCAGTTTAATACCCATAAAGGAATTTGGGGTAATTTTCACATGTACATGACTAATTTTTTTTCTTTAGGTATTTGGTTATGGAATTAATGGATGCTAACTTATGTCAGGTTATCCATATGGAGTTGGACCACGAAAGAATGTCCTACCTTCTTTACCAGATGCTTTGTGGTATTAAACATCTGCATTCTGCTGGTATAATTCATAGAGTAAGTAGTGACACTACATTAATTTTCGTCTTAAAATCACAATCATTCTTTGGTCAGTCTCTCCAAAGAGAATATGATAGTTTAAAATTTTTTTTTCAGACTTGAAACTCCAAATAGATTATGGAATTATGTTATGTTTCAGAATGTTGTTCAGTTTAGAAAACGTTTGTGAACCTCCTGGTTTACGAGGCTCTGTACTAGCCACTGGGGGTGGGAATGGGGGGCTCGCAGAAAGAATGAGGTACCAGGTACCATATTGGCTTCAGCGTTCATTTGGCTGCTCAGGCCAATTGCAGAAGAATGCTTTTTTTTTTTTTTTCCATTTTGAAGTGATTTAAAACTTAGAGAAAAATTGCAAGAATAGTACATAGAACTCCCAAATACATTTCACACAGATTCATGTATCATTAATATTTTTTGTCATATTTGAAGCCCCATTTTTAATAAGCAAGCTATGGAATTTATATTCGGGGGAGGGAAAGTTAGAGGTCAAGAGTAAATTAGAGTGAGATATGTATGTTTTTATTCAACTGTGTTTTCTTTTTCATTTTTAATTATTTATATTTTCAATTATGAAATGTACAAAATAAAATTTTAAAAATAAAAAATAAATTAGAGGGGAGTAGATGTGGCTCAAGTGGTTAAGTGCCTGCTTCCCACATGGGAGGTCCTGGGTTTGGTTCCCAGTTCCTCCTAAAGAAAACAGAAACAAACAACAAACAAAACAAATGTGAAAACCAACTCAGGGGAGCCAATGTGGCCCAGTGGTTAAGCACCAGCTTCCCACATACAAGGTCCCAGGTTCAATCCCCAGTCCCCAGTACCTTAAAAAAAAAAAGAAAAGAACAGAAAATAGTTACTTGATAAATTTTAGTTAAATTATGTCACACATGTCTAGTTCTCATATTGTGAAATTCTGCCACGGTGGCATCCCAGTCCTGCTGATGGAGTACCCTTGCTTTGCAACCTGAGCTCTTGGAAAGGTCCAAGGTGGGTCTCTTGATGGGCAGAGGGACTTGAATGAGAATGTTGCCTGTGATTTCAGGGAGTGTCTTAGTTTACCAATGGCTGCTTATGCAAAAATACCAGAAATGGGTTGGCTTTTATAAAGGGGATTTATTTGGGGCAGATGCTTACAGTTCTTAGACTGCAGAAATGTCCAAATCAAGCCATCACCAGAGGTGCTTTCTCACCAAAGGTTCGTTGCTAGCAGGTCCTGGAGTCCTGCCATGTGGTTTCTCCTGGAACTCAGTTGTGGGCCACCAGGCATATCTCCCTGGACCTCATCTCTGGGAGCTTCTCGGGGATTCTCTTTCTGCAGCTGTGAGCGAACCTGGAGTCCTCTCACATGGCCCAGTCAAAACGGCAGAGCCCCCTTTCCTGTGTGCTTCTCTGCGTCTGCGTGCATATAAGGCTCCAGTAAAAGGGCAGAGACCCAACCTGCCTCATGCCTCTCTCCAAACAAAAGCAATCTAATGAATCCATCTAATAAAATGTCCTTTAGCTGAACTTCATGCACATACCCATAGGAATGGATTAGTTCAAAATCATAATTTTTTTTGGGATTCACCAAATTCAAACTGTCACAGGGAGTAGTATTTAAATACCGGGGAGATATGATGTAATTCTCTAAGCTGGTTTTATAACTTTTTTCTTATTTTCAACTTGTCCTACTATACAAGCAGAATGTCACAATAGAATGTCTTTTGGACAACTAAAATTTTGAGGCAAGAGGCTGAGATAATATAATTTTCTTGCAAATAGATGTTTTAAAAATTCCCTAAATTGCACTAATTTTCTTGACAATCTGTCTTAGGTATTATTAAGATACTATTTTCCAACAGCAAACTGAAGATTTGCATGGATAGGGGGAAACAGAGACAAGAATGATGGAGCCTATAAATTCAGAAAAGAATAGATTGTTTTATGATGACATAGTATTATTAATTCTTTCTGATTGTTAGAAGGAAAGGTTGGTCCTCAGTCACTGAACAGAGGCCTCCAGCTCCAGATAAGGCACTGACCTTGCCCCTCTCCTTGGGAGCATCTGGTCTGTGGCATAAGGTCAGGATCAGGGAACAGAGGTCTCTTGCCCTCCCAGTGCCTGCCACAGGCCTGGCACTCCAAGAAGCACTGTTTCTCCAAAGTATGCCATTATTTAAAATATTGCTTTTTGCTGCCACCAAGTGTTCTGTTAAAGTAATGTTATGTTGATGGATTAGCTTTAAAAACTACTAACGCTGGTCTTTTCAATTAAAAATAAAAATTTTCACAGACCTTTACATATAGGAAGTCACTCTTAATTATCTCTTAAATACCTTTCCATTCAATTCATGATTTAGAGTAATTTCCCAGATGTTAGACCTTATTAATTTGGTAAGAGGAAACAGTTTGCCTTACTTGCTGCTTCCCTCTTGGGCCCAGAGACAAGTGAGCAAACAGTACCCCCCTGTTATCAGAGACCTGGTGAGACATTCAAATGTCTTATTTGATGGTGTATTCAGGCCCCTACATCCTGGGGTCCACTCCTCTTTACCAGCAGGTCAGATAGGGTCCAAAGGAGTGTTTGGCTTGCCCAGCGCTTGGAAACCTTAGGACACCTGATTCCACTGCACCCCTCTCCCTCCTGTCCACGGCTCTTCTCACCAATTTCTTGTCTTCGTCTTATACCTTCCTGCTTCACACTTTTGTGGGCCTGCTGGTGGAAAAGTTTCCAACCATACACAGGCATATGACACAGAAAGCAAAAGGCCTCTCCCTATTTACCCACCTCCACCCTAGCCCTGCCCATGTCCCATGACGTGGTTAACCATTTAGTATATTAACCATGTAGTGCAAGTCCTGTACACATAGATCCACACTTAGAATTTTGCTTATTAAAGTGGTTTCATACCAAACATACAATTTAATCATTTAAAAAACAAGCCACCCATAATCCCGCCACTTTTTACTTTATATCATTCAAAATCTTACAAGAACTGAAAGACTCCCAGCCCTCCAGCGCCCCCTGGAGGCAGCCAGTGATAACACTTAGCTGAGTTTCCTCCTTAACTACACTGATACATCTGTTGATACTCTTGCTGGTACCAGCCTGTTTATATACCTGTCCTTTTTGAATTTACATTTTTCAAAAATGAGATCATATTTACCTAATTGTTCTGCAAATTGTTTTTTAATTTGTTTTTTTTTTTTATTTTCACCAGAGGGTCAAATAGTTGTACAAATATTTATTTTTAAAAAAACAGGGCTTTCCACCTCGCCACCTCTTTTTATTTTTCACTCCCCAGAAGCAAACTGTGCCATTTTTCTTGGCTGACCCTTTTGATGGTTATCCTTACACCTCCAAATAACATGAATAGATCATGACTCACTCTTTTTTAAATTTTTTTTTGGCTTCAGGCATCAAGTGCTCATTCAATCCCCTTTCCCCCACCCCACCCTCATTTCCCTGCCTTCCCCAGTCTCCTAGCCTTCCAGGATGGTTATAAAGGAATTTTGTTTGGATCGATAGTCAGTGTTTTATGTTATTATGACCACATAAATGCTTTTTACAGCTGAACCCTGTATTTGGACCATGATTATATTTCCTTTATTTTCCACTTTTTTGTCCCTGGAGTTAATTAGTTTTGGTTTTGGAGATGGGTTTTTTTTTGTTGGGGAAAGGGAGGATTTGTTTCTATGTTCTAATTACTAGTTTTACCCTAAACTTTCTACCAGGTGTCTAAATCTCTCTGTGCACCAAATGTCTTAGGTATTTCATCAGTTTCATTTTCTTAAGAAAATGACTCCTAGAGCCTCAATTCTGCTCCCATCTGGACTGGCTTTCCCTATACCTGGGATCTCCCACGACTTTTTCCTGGGAATTTCCTTTACCTCTCTCTGTTGTTGGATTCCCTGCTTCCCGACCCCTTGTGTCTCTCCTTCTTAGACTGCTTTGGTGGAAGTCATCCTCCAATTACTTCCTTAAATATGGTGCATGGGAGATAAGTTTTTGAGACCTTGAATGTCTGAAGCTCTGTCTTCTGCCTTCTTACATGATTAACAGTTTGGTTGTGTTACCGAGCAAGGGCTTGTTTCCCAACGCACACAGAGGCCAGTGCCACGAGTTCAGGATTTTGAGAGGTCGACCAGCAAGGAGACAGGAGGCAGATCTGTCTCTCCGATCTGATAGATCTGATAGCTATGGGAGATTTTTATGGAAATGGAGAGGTGGGGACAGAAGTGAGAGGTTTGACGTGACTTCATCCAGTTGATTACTTACAGAGTTGTCCATGTGTGGTAGAGTGGATTTTAAGCCAGATCTTCTTTGTTGAAGGACCTCTTGCATTTGATCTGCTTCTGATGTCTCCTTGTCCTCGTAAGGGAGGTGACCTTTGTTCCTAGTGTCTCAGAGGTCGTCTTAAGGACAAGTCTGTTTCCTGCACATGCTCAGGTTATATGGCCTGTTATTAAACAAGCGCAGAAGAAAAGGTCACAGGAACAGAGGACATTGTCCCAAACCAGCTTTGGCCTGCCCCTGGTTTCAGTTGGACATGTCACACATGTCTAGTTCATAGAACTATGAAGGCATGAACCCATTGTCTTGTAGCATCTAGTGTGGCTTTTGAGCTTTCTGATGCCACTCTGATTCCTGATCCTTTGTCAAGTGCCCTAAGTCTCTGGGTACTTTTGAGGTTGTTTCCTTATTCTTCCTATTCTAAAACGTAATAACGACCATGCCTCTCAATATGGAAGTTTTTCCATTAATCTTGCCAGGCACTGAGTGGGCCCTTCAGCCTGGAAATGTGTCAAAGAGTTCTGAAAAATTTGTCTGTATTCTATATTTCAGAATGCCTTCTTTACTCTGTTCTTCCTCTCTTTTTCATAGCTCCTTGCTCTTGTTGCATGGATGCACCATATTATCCCTGTGAGAGAAAAAAATTTTTTGAAGATTTTTTTTAGTGTTTGTGGGCTCTATTGCTTGAGAGGCTTTTCCCAAGTGTCACTGACCCTTTGCCATCGGTTCATATTTAAGAATGAGTGAAAAGCAGCCACCTGGAAGGCATTAAATGCATGTGGGTGGGATGGTTGCATGATGGGTTTCTCTCTGGACAGCAGGTGGCTACAGGCGTCACTATCTCTAGATCTTTCCTTTGGGGCCACCCAGTTTCTCTAGAGGGAGGGAGATAAACCTGGCGGCTGGTGCTGTGGAGCCGCGAGGGGACGGGCTGCGGTTCTGAGGTCGCGGGAGGCAGGCTTCCCTTAAATAGCGCTGTTTCCAGGCTGGCCCCTCACCCATGCCCTTCCCCGGCCTAGTATCAGTGCTAATCCCAACATATTTACTGGCGTTGTGCCTCATGCCCCTGAGTCTGGAATCTTTGTTTCAGCTTCTCAAGAGCATAGGCCAGTGGGGTCAAGAAAGACAAGAGGCCTCACACCTAGGGAGGCGGTGAGGCTCTAGCAGGCCCAGCTGCTCCTTAAATTTAAAAAATTTTTAAAAATTTCATCAGTTCCTTCCTCCCCGTGTCCCCTGCCTTCCACAATACCTACAATTCGGTTCAGTTCCTGAGCCCTTCCTGGGTTTTGTGAGCCAGAATGTCTTCCTGCATCTTACTGAGGTTGGAACTCTCTCCACTCGGCCAAATCATTTGCCACTATTTTGCTGCTTTCTGTCCCCAAAGAATATGGGGTTCAAATGATAAATGTCTCGCCATTTTTCATGGAGGGGAGGCATCAACTCTTGCTGTTGGCATGCCAGGATGGGCTCAGATATGCAGAGATTTAGCAAGAGAATGCCTCTGAGGAAAAAGGGAGGGAGTGAGTGGAGGCCAGTGCTCACAAGCCCTTGGAGGAGCAAGGGCCGGAAGGAGGGCTGGCCCGGCAGAGCCACAGGCCGCCGCACAGCGCCACAAGGGCTGTGGCCAGGCCAGGCCTCACCCAGGGTCTCCCGCCAGCGGAGCCCCGTGGGCCTGCTTAGTGTTCCTGCCCCGCCCAGCTCCTGGCGGAGAGCAGCCTGACGGAAACATGGTGGATTCCCCACGTGGCCCCGGGGCCGCCGGTCAGTCCCACTCCCGGTGGCCAGAGGTCTAAGCGGAACGTTTCTGTGACCACCATAGTCCACCCCTTCCCCTCTAGACCTCTTTCTCCACACAGGTTTGGGAAGCACCACCTCCAAGCTTGCCATGGGCCCCTCTTCATGAGGGAAATTCAGAAAAAGAGGCGAGCAGGATGAACTGCAGCCCCCAACACTGCGGTTGATCTCAGGGACACAACAGGTCCTGGCCCACCCTTCTCCATTCTTCCTTCTAAAGCCCTCTGACCCTCAGCCGTCGCCTCGGCAGGCCTTTGTGGGGGGTGGCCCACACCTGCGTTCCTGCACAGTCTGAGTTCCTGGCTCGGGCTACGGTTGCTGCCTGTGCTGGTTCACAATCCCCGGGGGGCACGGGGGTACAGGCAGTGCCCGAGGAGAGCCCCTGGGTTCACAGGCTGCCCTCCCAGCCCTGCTTGGTAAACTGAGCCCCACCGCCACCTGCTCACATTGCCAGTTTGTTGATTATTCTCACCTGCTTGTCCCTGGCCCGAGGAGTCCCACGGGCTCAGCAGCAGCCCAGCTGCAGCGTGTAGTTCATTTGCATCCTTTCTGGGCCCCTGGCAAGAGTTCCCTCTGGAGACCAGGACCTCCAGTCCTTCAACACTCAGAGTTTTCAGGAAGGAAAGCCCCAGATCTCCCAGCAGGTCTTTGGGAGGGATAGTAGGTGGGACCACTCCTGCCTCCACCCCTGATTCCTGAACCAACAGATTTTTCCCTGAGGGGACAGAGCACCGTGTGGAGGTCTCTGGTTGAAGGCAGTTCTGTGTCCTTTCAGAGTGCCTCTGAGCTGGCACTTGAGCTGTGCCAGGAGAAGGTTGTTCCAGCATTCTACACATCAGCTGCCTCTGCGTGGTGGGGCGTGTGATGTGACCGTTGGCCGCCGCGCTCGTGGGCCCTCTCCACACCTCCAGCAGTGTGAAGTGGGCCCCCTATTTGGCTGCTCTGCTGCGGAGGATTCCATGCATTCTGAAGGCTCCAAGAAGGTGGTGCTGGCTGAGGCTCTGCAGGCAAAGAAGTCAAAGTCATACCCAGAACAGGTGTCTGTCCCTGGAAGGACCAACTGCTTCTCCTCCAGGAAGGAAGAGCCCTGCTTTAGTTGCCTAGCTGCCGAAACAAATACCAGGCATTGGACTGGCTTACACAATGGGAATTTATTGGTTCACAATTTTGAGCCTAAGAGAAGTCCAAAATCAAGGTGTCAGCAAGGCGATGCTTTCTCTCAGAAGACTGTACCATTCTGAGGCCAGTTGCCGGCTCTTCTGTCCCCTGGCAGTACATGTGGGGACCGCTCCTGGCTTCTCTTCTCTTCTGGGTTCTTCTGGCTTCACCTGCTGACTTTCCCTGTGACCTTCCCCATAAGGCCTTTAGCTGGACTGCTTCTTAACTGAAGTAACTTCATCAAAAGCTACTCACAGGAATGGATTAAATTTAAGAACCTGTTTTTCTGGGGTACACAGCTCCAAGCTACCACAGGCCCCTTGTGTCTCTTTGGCAGCCTTGAGGCATAGGCTGTATCCGGGCCTAGTGCTGGTCTCTGTGCCTGACAGGCAGAGCACTGAGAGACGCAGTCACTGAGCAGGCCTTGGTGAGGCCATGCATTTGCAGCCTAGGTAGCCTCTGACTCTGCCGCCATGGCCTGTTGTGCCGATTCTGATTGACCATTGACAAAATCCGGGTGATGTCCACTGACCAGACCACATGGTCTGCTTGGTTATCCAGTGCCTATTCCATGGTGGGTGCTTCCTGGCAGGTGTTGACATGCACTGCAAAAACCTTCCCACTCCCAGCCCACTCCCATGCATCTGGCAGCACATCTCTACCCCAGACCTTCTGTGTCAGAAGTTGAAATTTCCCTTCCTTCCCCTGAACAGCCAGCCAGGCCCTTGGCCCCTGTCTGGAAAGCCATATAGCGTCTCACCTCAGGCATTTCTACCCAAAGGAACACTGCCTCCGGCAGCTCCCACTGGCAAGATTGTTCCTTCCCACTCTCTTTCAAGGTACTCCTTTCTGTGGCTCTAATGCAGCTACTGAGGCATTCTCAGCCTGTACCCACAAACCCCGCCAGTCCATCTGTAAACCAAAGTTGGCATTTTCCTCCTCCAGCAGTTCTTATGGGATCTTCTTTATGGCCATAGGTGCAAGCTGGGGGCACAGGTGCAGGTGTGGGGGATTACACAGCTTGGATCCACGTACCCTGCTCATGCAGCTTTACTCCTGCCCTCTGATTGTGCTCAGGCTGGACCCATCTGTGTGCCATTTCCATCCTCAGATGGACTTCCACTGGGCCCCTCTGTCTTTATGACTTGGCAGGTCCAGCTGAACCTAAGTCATGCTGGGCAGGTTCAGCTGCATGACCATTGGTGCTCTGTGATCAAGCATTCTGTCTCTACTAGGGCCCAGGAACACAGCAGGCGCTGTTTCCCCAAGGCTGATACTTCTCTCCCTGTGGACGGCTCAGCCTCACTCCAGAATCCCAGGGACCTGTCTTATGATCCTCCCTTCAAAGCTTGCCATAAGCTCCAGATGGCATCTTTTCCCACCCCTGACATCTCCGGCACCATAGGATCTCCAGATCACCAGGCCCAAGTAGCAGGAGTGCTTGGACCTGCTGTAGAGCCCTGTCCTGCTCCAAGCCCCGCTCAGCGCTGGCAGCCTTCCATGACACGTGCATCCTTGCTCCACGCGGAGCGTTGCTCCAGAACCTGCAGAGGCCTGCCCCACACTGTGCGAGACAGTGAGGGTTGCAAGATGCAGCAGTTTGTCTTTGCCTTGGGAGGAGCTGTCCTAGCATGCCTTTGGCCTCTTGACCCCAAAAGCATCCCTTGAAGTAGCAGGTCCCTCACCCTTTGTTTATTCCTCACCTGCGGGAGCACAAGTCTGTTATTGTGACCTCCAGCCTGGTGGCCACCTCTAGCTCATCCTTTGTGACCAGCACGAGGGCACTGGTGGAATGGATCAGGGAGGTGTCCCATGGGGTATTCAGTGAGTCTGGCCTAGATCTCTTTGACCTGTATTATGACCAGGGGTGGGAGAGTTGACGTAGGCCTCAGTGAATATGACTACCCATCCCATCTGAGTGTGAGCTGTTTCTCATCCCCCCCTTTTTTTTTAAAAGACTTATTTATTTATTTTTTATTTATCCCCCTCCTTGCCACTTGCTTGCTGTCTGCTCTCTGTATCCATTCGCTGCTCATTCTTCTGTGTCTGCTTGTCTCCCTTTGTTGCTTCATCTTGCTGCGCCAGCTCTCTGCAGGCATGGACTGTCAGCTCTGCGCGGGCACGGGTGAACCTGCCTTCACAAGGAGGCTCTAGGATGCGAACCCAGGGCCTCCCATATGGTAGATGGGAGCCTAGTTGGTTGAGCCACAGCTGCTTCCATCTCATCCTCTTTTTTAACCAGAATGAAAAAGAGGGCGTTCGCCCAGTCAGCATCTACATTCCACGCCGGAGCCCTTAACCATTCAGCTCTAGCAACTATCCTGAGTCGGGCACAACCGGTGAAATCAGGGCTATTAGTTGGTCACGCTGCCGTTGTCTCTAGTCAGTCTTCAGAATCCACCTAGTTTCTGTAAGGGCTGGACTAGTGGATTACACCAAGATAGAGGGACCACCATCCCTGCATCCTTAGGTTTTCATGACGGTTCTCATTTCCTCCAACCTCCTTGGCCCACCCCAGGATATAATAATATTTTTGATTTGTCATCTTGAGGGGGACAGTTTCAGGTCTCCGCTTGGCCTTCTCCACTGTGATAACACTCTAGGGAACCACTGTGGGAAACGCCTACTGCCAGCTACATCGGTTTCAATCATACCCTCAGGGCCAGGGGCAATGGCCACCGGTTGGGTCTGTGGACCCAGTGGGTTCTACTTCTGGACGTGGGCTCTGATCTAGTAATTGAGCAGGGATGGGGTAATGTTTTCTTGGGGTGACCCCTCTTCGCCCCCCTGCTCCCCCATTCTTCCCTCTTTGTGGACGCAGCTGGATGCCTGGCTGCCCTAGGAATGCCATGCCCACAGCTCCCCGTGGCCCTCGCTTCCTTGACTGCTTCTCAGCCCTGCCCGCCGTTGTGGCCCTTGGGGCCTCCTGGCTTCTGGAAGTTAAGGGCTGCCAGCTGGTCTCAAGTCCTTGCAAGAGGGGAAGGCCATCGTCACCTGTCCTCCCTACAGAGGACAGTCAGCACCGAGCCCCTGCGTGAGGCTGGCGCCCTCTCCCAGCGTGTTCCTGCCAGCTTTGCTGCAGGGCATGTCCCCCGGCCCTCCCAGGGAACATCGTCTAGCAGGTCTCAGGCCTTACATGGAATCGCCATCCCTACCTTCCTGCTTCCCGGAACCCCTCCCCCCCTTTTCTTCCTTCCTCTGACCATCTGCCAAGGACACTCTGGCCCTTCCACTTCAGTAAGCCCTCGACACTCCACATTCCAAACATCTAAGAGCCATCTGAGCAGCCGCGCTTGGCCCGTGCCCTAGAGGCCCAGCCAGTGTGTTACATGAAATACGTCCCAAGAAGGTGCCTCCACGTCAATGATTGTTGCTTGTCCAGCCTTCCGTCCTGGTACCCTGCACAAGGCACCCTCAGATCCTCGCCTGGAGTACAGGCCAGGGCATTCCAGCAGCCCCTGCTATCGCTCAGTCTCTTCCCTTATCAGGTCCAGCCAGCTTATACTGTAACTAATCCCCACATGTGGCAGCTGGGGGGGGGAGGGGAAGGCGCCTGTTCCTTGTTGGGGAGCAGCCTCGGCGGCATTTTCCAGCCCAGCAGAAGTCCCAGCTCATGCCAGGGAAGAGTGAGCCCCCTCTACCTCCATCCTGTTGCCCTCACCCTGTTTCTCAGGTTGCCAGGTGTTTCCCTTCTCGGCGCTGGACCGCAGCCTGACAGACCTGCCTTGGCTGAGCGTTCAGATGTGTCTGCTCCTCCACCAGGTGAGAAGGGCCTCTTCATAGTGCACCAGAGTCCTAAGCCGGCCACTGTCGGCTGCGAGCCCACGGTCTCTCCTCCCTCTGCAAGACGTCGGTGCACCTGAGCAGCCACGGTCAACTCTGCTGCCCTCCCAGGTCCTTCACACGCCTGAATGGTGGCCCCTGCGGCTGCATCCCTCCGCATAGATAGCCCAGATGGCAGCCGTGACGTCTTGAGCTCTGGGCCACCACTTGTGCCAGGGAGTATTCTCTTCCCACCTACCACTCAGGATGCGTCCTCTCCTGCCAGGTGGTGGCGTGCGACCCAGTCCCAAATCTCCGTCTTTCCTTTTTCCAATCCATCCCTGGTACCACTTGTCTCGGTTCAGGTCTTCAGAGAAGCAGATGCTGAGACGGGACTAAGTGTGCAATGGGTTTAAAGAGAGAAACACCTGTGAGGGAGAAAGGGGAGGCGGAGGGGCGGCCCCTTGGAGAGGAAAGGGCATGAAGGAGATGGGGGCAGGCAGAGCCTCACAGCTCTAAGAAAGCTTGGGCCAGGCCACGGAGTCCTTGGGCCAGAGGGGTCCCATGTCTCAGGATGGCTCCTCACTGGTCATTGGCTGAGAGCTGCCCGTGGTGGACAGTGCCTTTGCGCAGACACAGGGCTTGACTCAGCGCCACCGCTGGAGCCTTTTGGGAGGCAGGAAATGGACAGGGCACATTTCGTGGCCACTCGAAGGTGCCATTTTTATTTTAATCTGCGTTTCTTGCTTTAGACTGACTTTCAAGAGCGAGTGTGACTCAAGCAGTTGAGTGCCCACCTCCCACATGGGAGGTCCCAGATTCAGTTCCCAGGGCCTCCTAAAGAAGACAGACAACAAGCAGACAATGAGTAGACAAAGAGCAAAAACTATGAACAGAGAATGAGCAAAAAACCCAAGTGAGCAGGGAGCAGGTGTGCTCGAGCAGTTGAGCACCTGCCTCCCACACGTGGGGGTCCCAGGTTCTGTTTGGTGCCTCCTAAAGAAAAAAACAGACAGACAGACAACAAGTACAAAAAAGGAGCACAGACAATGAGGGTGAGCAAGAACAACGAACAAACAGACGAGGGAGCCCTCTGGGCAGGGAAGAGTTGATGGGGCACAACTCTTTACCCCGCCACCCTGAAACTGAAAGTCCTGTTAGGTGTGGGGAAGGTGACTCTGAGTGGCGTAGGCCGATTGGAGGGTGTCCACGGTGTGGGAGGGCTGTGGGGAGCCTCTGTGACCCCTTCACGCCTCGCCCCTGGGTGAAGCGGCGGGGCTGCCCCGCAGCCTCGGGCAGGTGGCACCTTGGCGCCAGGCGCCCTGTGCAAGGGCGGCCGTTCACACTGTAGACCTCCCACATTTGTATTTTTTTTTCTTTTTAGCAATTTTTTTGTTGTCTTTTTTTTTAAGATACATAAATCACACAAAATGTTACATTAAAAAATATAAGAGATTCCCATATACCTCACTCCCCAGATTTGTATTTGATTACCAGAGCTTTCCAGCAGGTGGCAGTAAAGTGTTGTTCCGACAAAATCAGTGTGTGACATTTTCTGACGTGGAAGTGTCTGAGAGGGGCCCTGATCTAATTCACTCTGAGCTCCCTCCGAGCCAGCGGGCGGCCTGTTGACAGGGCTTCCCCGCTGCTCCGCTTGGTGGCGGTCAGAAACAGCGCTGCCCTACCCATCCTTGCCCGCAGGGCCGAGCTGTGATTTCTAGGCAAGGTTGGCTTTCAGGGACTGCGGGATGGGAAAGTATAGACACCTCAATCATTTTTTAAAAATCACCCACCTGGAAAGAAAGCGCCTCTTGTCATCGCCACGGACAGTTTACGAGCGAGCCTGATTCTCTCACCCCCAGCCGTGCTGGGTGTCGTGCTCCTTTCGTCGCCGCCACAGAAGGGGCTGGCAATGGTGTCTCGTGGTGCTGGTGTGCATGTGTGGAGTTGAGCATCGGTCTATCTGTTAGTAATTTGTATTTCGTTCGGAAATGCCCATTTTTGCCATCATCTTTGGTTTAAAAAAAGTGAACTGGGAACAAACAGTCTCTTTGTGTGTTATCTACATCACCGATTGCTGGGAGAGAGGAGGGCTGAGTCTTTCCTGGCTTTACCTTTTGCAGAAGAGCTGATTCGGGTAAGGAGGGACACTCATAGACAGTGAGGTTGTTTGTACAGTACACTGGGGTGAACGAGAGGGGCTGTGGGGAGGATCTGGTGGAAATTTTCATTGCACTTGTTTCTTTTTAATGGTACTAGGACGGGGGATTGAGCCCGGGACCTCATGTGGGAAGCCAGTGCTGAACCACTGAGCCCCATCAGCTCCCTGAGTTGTGTTTTGGTTTGTTTGTGTGCTTGCTGTTTGCTTTTGTTTTCAGGAGGCACCGGGGGCTGAACCCGGAACTCCCATGTGAGAAGCAGGTGTTCAACTCCTTGAGCCACATCTGCTCCCTCATTGCACTTTTTAAATGCTGTATATTTACAAGTTAAATTTTCCTGAATTTCAGAAGTTTAGAAAGAGAGTATTTCAGATTTCAAACATCATTTTAGCGGTTGTAAATTCTTAATGGTTTTCTGTTTATCACAATAAACACTTCGTAGCCTTCACTGTGAGGCCCACCCACAACCAAGTTGCAGTCCACCAATCTGGAAGTTTTAACGATGGAAGCTAGATAGTTGGATAGAACCTGAAAGTTCGCAGTTAAAAACTTCATTGGCGCTACTGTACAGGCGGGACTGTGCAGTTTGGCTTTGCAGTTACACATTTGAATACTCTCATGAGAAGGTAGAAGGATAGGATAACTGCAGGCTGGAGCTTTCCCAATCCCTCCCCCCCCCAAAAAAGAGTCAAATTCCTGTGACCTAAGTTCCTTAGGGTTCTTGGAGAAAACAGCTGCAAAGCTTGCATTAAAATGCAGCGTGTGGTGGAGTGTGCCAGATGCATCCATTCCGCAAATGCTTTTGGAGAGACTGCCATGCCAGGCCTCGCTGTGAGCTCTGGAAACACTAGCAGGACCTTGCTCCCTGGAGCCAGCACGGCAGAGGAGGAGCAAGGAGGAAACCACCAGTGAACCAGGAGGTTTCATGTGGAAACAGTAAGCAGAGGTGGTGTGGTAGGGAGTGGTAGGTCTTCCGGGGTGGGGGGACACTTGACATTGGTGATCATGGAATTCCTCTTCCGCGGAAGAAGAGCCACGGGAAGATTCCAGGTTCCAGTACGGGTAGCCACAGGAAGCTGCCGAGCCCTGGGAGCATGGCTGTTCCCGTCAAACACATGCTAGACTTGAAAGACCCAGTACTGAACAGAATGCAAAATATCTCAGCCAGAACTTTTTGTCTGTTGATTGCATTTTGAAACGATAAGGTTATGGATTTACTGGGGTGAGTAAAATGTCTTGTTACAGTTAAATTTTACCTGTTTCCGTTCATGCTTTGCCAAGTAGCGCCTGGAAAATTTTAAATTATATACATGGGTGATGTCATATTTCTACTGGACAGCGTTGCCCTAGGCTGCGGGCCAGGGAGAAGATGTTGAAGGGATGGGGAGCCCCGGGATCAGAGGAGCTCCAGGAAGACCAGGAGTGAAGGCGGGGTGAGGAGACAGGCAGGACCTGATGAGGAGGGGTGTGCAGGGGCAGCCCGCAGGGCAGGGCCGGGTGGGCCACTCAGAGGTCGTGGCCGTGCTCAGAAGGTTTGAACAAAGGAGGATCATGAAGGCTTCCACAGAGGGGTCCGTGCAGGGGGAGACAATCCAACCACCTCAAGCTGATTTGTATTGGTTTCAGTCAGGGGGTGAAATTTTCCCCACTTGTCCCAAAACGCTCGGGTTCGATTCTAACTTTCTGCCTCCTCCCAGACGGCTCCCACCCTCAGGTCCTTCACCTGACCTCACAAATCCTCAGCAGCATGGAGCTGTCTGTTCAGCAGGTGTGGGGCTTCCTTCACGCATTTAAACCATTTCTTTCCTAGGATCTGAAGCCTAGCAACATCGTGGTCAAGTCAGACTGCACCCTTAAGATCCTCGACTTTGGCCTGGCCCGGACAGCCTGCACCAACTTCATGATGACGCCCTACGTGGTGACACGGTATTACCGAGCCCCCGAAGTCATCCTGGGGATGGGGTACAAAGAGAACGGTGAGTGCAGGCTGTGTGTGTGCGGGGGTGACGTGGTGCTTTCAGAAATGGCTCTGCCGGTTATTGCTGGTTTTTCTCTTTCCTTTGACCTACATGCAGGGACTGTACCATACACAGTTTATCATAGTCCCCAGAGAAGAAATGGTTCACTATATGTTCTCTTGGTTAGAATAGTTTGCTCTTTAACGTCCACTTTTGGAATGATCACGTTTGAACTTTTTACCAAAGGGCAGCATGCACGTAGGAAATTACATATTTCCTAAATTTGTGGCTTCATGAATTAGCAAAACTGAGCACATCATGCCCCCAGCATCCCCTGCCCTTCGCACCCCCAAGGGCAGCCATTGTCCCCATTTCTAGCCTCCTTGATTATTATTGCTTTTTTCTTTTTGAGCTTGATATAAATAGAATAAAGCAGCGTGTTATTTTTTGTGTGCAACTGGTATTTTTTTAACATCAAAATATAACTTATTCCGATGATATCAAAGCTCTTTTAAACTTACCTTGACAAATTTGTCAAGAGGAACAAATTACCAAAACAAAAAACAGACAAAGTTCGCCCGTTTCATCTGAAATTAGGTTTTGCTTCAAGGGCACTTAGCTGCTCTGTACCCTCCCTCCTACCCTGAGACGCAGAGCTGCGTGGGCTTCCTGTCGGGTGGCCTCGGAGGTGCAAGAAAATCAGCTCTCCCGCTGCCTTTCCCTCACCCTGCCCTCACCCAAGCAGGGCCCTTAAGAGAGGTCCGCCTGTGCTGCCTTAGACCTGAGGGGCAGCTGGGCCCAGGAGAAGAGGGTGAGCCCCCCGGGAGTCGGGGCCCCAGCAGCCTGGACGTGCCCGCTCCTCTGAGGCCCCCCTTGGCCGGCAGCCCTCCCCCCGAGTGCCTCCCGCCTTGCTGACAGTTTAGAAAACGATCACGGGGAAGAGAGTCGGTAGTCCACAAACACTTGCATCGACGAGCCGGTGAAGTTCGGTGGGTTTGGCTTCATGATGGGAAGGGGTTTGGAGAAAAGGCACGGGGGTGGTCTCTGGCTCCTTTTGTAATCACCTGATGTTTGGTAGTGGACATCTGGTCCGTCGGGTGCATCATGGCAGAAATGGTCCTCCATAAAGTCCTGTTCCCAGGAAGAGACTGTATCCTTCTCAGGGGGTGACCCAGTGCTCGGCCACGGCGCGGGCTGGGGGCAGGCGGGGAGCGGGCACGGGGCCTCGGAAAGGCTGTGTGTTTACAGGCACATCTTACTTCCATTTTGCTTTTTTTTCTTTCTTTAAAGCTGTAAAGTATCGGAGTCTTTGGCACTAAAACCCCAGATTGCTACAAACTGAAGGTTAAAAATAGAGGTCAGCAGTCCTTCATGTTGTGTAAAAAAATAAGTTCACCCTTAGCCAGCAGTTTATTTTTCCATATTTGCGTGTTTAGCACACTGATAGACTTCCTTTTCCTCACCTTTGTGTTGTCCATGGCACTTCATAATTTTTCTCATTTCATTTTATTTTCAGTTGATATCTGGTCAGTGGGTTGCATCATGGGAGAACTGGTGAAAGGTTGTGTGATATTCCAAGGCACTGACCGTATCCTTCCCCAGCACCTTGAACCCGCCCTGCTTTCCACGAGGCCACGGGCGGGACGGCCTTGCTGCCTGCGGGAAGGCCGTCCTCCTAGACCACGTTCAGATGGGTCTTCACTCGCTGTTAACTCACCTGCCAACCAAGTGGCTCAGTTTTACATGTTCTTTCTAACTCGACTACATGTGGTGATTTTGTTATTTAAATTTAGCTCTAAATTAACTCTTAATTTTATCAAAGATGTAAGAACTTGTTTACTCTTTGACAAATATATTCTGCCATTTAAATAAAAATACTATTTGTTTAGTTCACTAAATTAATGTAACTAAGAAAGGTGCTATCTAAATTTAATAAGCCAGTGTGCTTGTGTGGTTAATAGACTCTTTTGTTAGTTATTAGTATGTATTAATATATTTGCCCCCAAATAAGAACTGAGGCACACTATGTGAGACCTAAGTGAAAAAAGTTAAATTGAAAAATTGGGGAGGAACGATGTATGTTAAATTTTCATTTGTTACTCTGCTGAAATTTAGTAGAAAATTTTTTTAAAGATTGTTCTAGAGAGTTACTTTGTGACACCCCAGGAAAGTCTAAATAAATATAAAATGCAAATGATTACATTTATACTATAGTCAGCAAGTCATATTAATGATGTAGCATGAAGGAAAATAGATAACATAATAATTACAATAGCTTTCTCTCATCATATGATCATTCTTCCATCTTTAGTAATTTTTACACTAACATATTTCTTCTCATTTACCTTTTTTCATTTGTGTTCTAACCACTTACTATTTTCATGAGTCTTTAATTTTGTTCTTTGTTATGAAAGCTTAAGTGATCTCTGTCCTCTGGCAGATTCATGGTTGTTTTTAAAGGAAATTAAACTCTCTAGTAGTATTTTGTATGCATTTTATTAAAGTACTCCTGGATGTTTTTTTAAAAATAATTTTATGAGGGTGGTTTTCTTGTAATATAAATTCTTTACATTTTGTACATCCTGGATTTTACAGTAGGTGAAGTTAAAACAGCATTTTATTTTGTTTTAATAAATATTCTAGCAGTTTTCTAGAGCCTTTAGAGCCTTATCTCAGATTCACCTGTTTTAGACTGTGAATAAATAGGTCTTTATTTTACAAGCATACTCAATTAGAAAAGGAGAAACTGAATGTATTCTAAAGGCAAAAAATTGAGTAGTCTCTAATACCGGTTTGTTTCAGTGTTTATGTGTTTTGTGTCTTTCCTTGCTTTATTAATTAAGAAATGTTTTCTTCCAAAAGTACAGAAATGAAAGTACTTTTTTGGTGCATTATTAAGCAATTAAAAATTCCTACTTTATAAGCATTTTTCAATGCCAATAATTAATGGTTTTGAATGTCAGGTCACCTAATGTTAGTCTTAAAAATCACACAGAAAATTTTGCCAATGTTTCCAGACATTATAAAACAAATTCTTGGGGGGAAGAGAAAGATTTTGGAAACCAGACCAGGATTCTCAGAGATTTGCGACCTGAGGTTAAAAAAGGAACTCCTGTCCCCACTGTGGCCAATGAGAAAGAAAAAGCTATAGCCAGACCACCTTGGGCCCAGGTTTTGACTCTTCCGTGTAGTAGCTGTGCATCCTTGAGAAATTCTGGACTTCTTTAAGCCTTGGATTCCCCTGTTGTAAAATGAGAGGCATCAGGATTATGACAGACACTCAGAAAGTCAGACAGGCATGTCAGGGTTATTTCTCCCTTTCTCATCTCTCTTTAGTCTATAAAAATGATCCTTTATTCATTAATTCAGTAGATAATTTATTGAGCACCTGCCTTTTTGTAGACTCCATGTCTGCCTGGCATTTTGAAAGGGTCACTCCAGCTGCTTGTGGAGAGCAAGGGTAGAGGCAAGGAGACTAGTTGGGAGGCCAGTTGGTCCTGGAAGAAGGTGGAGGCTCCCAGCGGGACGGCAGCAGTGGAGGTGGTGAGCAGGGGGGGAACGCTGCTTCTCTTTGGAAGGTAGACCCTTCAAAGAGCCTTGCTTGTGAGGACTTTGAGATGTCCGACATCCAATGGAACTATCGACTGGCGTTCAGGAGAGTGGGCTGGGAGAGAGAAATAAAATGTGGACATTGTCGATGGTAACTTTGAAACCTTGAGACTGGTAGTGAATGTTCGTGGAGAGAGAAGAGGAAAGGACCAAGGACTAGGCCGTCTGGGAAAAGGAAGATGAGAAGGCACTGCCATGAGGCAGGAGTGCAAGGGGCCCCAGGACCACGCGGGGACAGCGAGGGGCGTTAACACTGTCATATTTGCCAACAAGTCAAAAAGATAAGGACTGGGAATTGACCACTGGATTCAGTGATGTGGCATCCTTGACAATGCAGTTTTCATGGACTTGAGATGGGTATGTGTAAGAGAATGGGAGGCAAGGAATTAGAGACATGTGTAGGACAACGCTTAAAGAGGAGATTTTGTTATAAATGGGAGAAAAGCAGGGCAATATCTAGCTCTCTTTTTGGGGGTGGGGGGCTTTGGCAAAAGGAAGTGACTGTTGTGTCAACAGGGCAGAAAAACACATTCTGCTTGAATGGCGATAGGAATGCTCCAGCAGAGAGGAGAATGTGCATGATGTAGGAATGAGAAGAAAGAATTGTGGGGCAACGGTCCTTGAGTAAGCAAGGGGGGCGGGGTCTGGAGGAGCAGGATGTGGCCTTGGTGGGGAGCCCAGGTGGCTGCTCTGCTCTGAAGGGCATGAAATGAGTTTGGGATATCAGAAGAAACTCCGTGGGACTTCTCTGGTGACTGAGTTTTCACAGAGAGGAGTGCAGGTGGTGGAGGGGATGGAGTAGGAAGTGTAAGGAGAAAGAAAGGTGTGAAATAGCTTTCACCTTTTTGGCTGAAACTAAGGCATCATTCTGACTCAGCGAGGTGTGAAACAGAGGTGTTCAGAAGGCCAGGGTGCCCATGATTTGAGGGTGTGACCGTTTCCCAAGCAGGCCTGCAGAAACTCAGCATCTGGGAAGCACTGAGTGTGTGTCTCTTCCCTAGGTTATTTCACAGCAGTGTCATTTCCTTTATCTAGGACATAATCTCAGGTCATCACCGTTTAAAATGGCCATTTACTTGATTTTTTTTTCCTTCCAATATAGTTGTTTCCAGCTTCAAAATCACTTTTCACACACATTATCCCAAGCCTGTCAGCCCCCTTGTGAAATAGGCAGAGCTGGGATTGTCTGCAAGTTAAAAATCAGGAAGTTAAGACCCAAGAGAGATGGACCTCTCTACCCCTTATTTATGCCATCTTGTTTAGTGGCACAGTTGAGACTGAAAGCAGCGCATGTGCTTTGAAATAAAAGACAATGTCTTACCTAGGTATTGCAGTGATGGTTGGGATTAAAGACAAATAAAACTGAACAGATGTTCAGAGAAGTTGCTCGGTCTAAGCCAGGAAGGAATGTGAATTTGTGGGAAAGAACGAGACTGAGGGATCAGAAGAACCCAGGGCCCGGCTGCCTTCTCCTTCACTAACCACTCTGTCTCCACACCCAGCTGGTAGCAGCTCACAAGGCTCTGCTTCCCACGTGTGAACTGAGAGCTCTCAATAGGTCCTTCAGGGTCCTTTGTTGAGAGAGCTTTAGCTATAGCTAAAGGTAGCTTAATCATCAAAAGTACTTTTACAAATGCTAATGTAATGTTTACCCGATTTCAGGCTGATCTAACCATTTCGGGACAGAGGTATTCTTTTTGTGTTTTGTTTTGTTTTTTGCTTTTTTTTAGGAGGTATGGGGTATTGAGCCCAGGACCTCATACATACGAAGTAGGCACTCAACTACTGAGTACACCCCCTCGACCAGAGGTATTCTTAGTCACAAGATAGCTTTATTTCAATCTAGAATGGGAAGGCATAGAGACTTCATTATGGTGATTTAATAAACTGCGATCATAGTTTTTAAAGATACAGAGTATAGGTGTTTTAAAAAAGAGTCCAAACTTGGAAATCCAAACTTTATTTAATATTATATCAAAATGCTTCTGCTGACCCAGTGGGGTGGCCCAGTTTATGGCTTGTCGATAGGTATAAATGTAATTTAAGTTTTCCTTTGAATGATCCCACTTCATATAATTTGGATATAAGGCCTTTCAGTTGTATTTTCCTCAAGAGACTCCTTAGATATTGATCAATGGAATAAAGTTATCGAGCAGCTGGGAACACCGTCAGCAGATTTCATGAAGAAACTTCAGCCAACTGTGAGGAATTATGTAGAAAACAGACCTAAGTATCCAGGAATCAAATTTGAAGAACTCTTTCCAGATTGGATATTCCCATCAGAGTCTGAGCGAGATAAAGTAAAAAGTAAGATATCCTTTATTCTTGTATTTGTTTTTGTAATTTAGGTGAGGCTTTTACTTTTCCATGTTCACGAAAACAGATAAAACAGTTGAAACCCTCAAATAAAGACATTTACTAGCTAGAATTCTAATATATGAAGGCACTGGGGAAAGAAAGTGAAAGACCTGGAAGTTTTGCCCTTAATAAAATAAAATTGGAAATCAAAAAGTTTTCAGATGTAAAAGACCCTCGAATAAAAGCTCTCGCCCAGTTGGAGAGTCAGAAACCATATTATAGCAGTTTGGCAAAACCCTTCTCCTAAGTGGATTGCTTAGGGAAACAAAATAGATTGTGCTTTAGTAAGACAGAGTCCCCGTCTGTCCTTTGCCTAGACACTTTAGTTGCTGAAATCTAGATAAGCCTTGTGTGCCTGAGCATGTTATGTTTTTTCTTTGAACTACTGCTCTCTAGGTTAATAAAAAAGAAGTGTGTATTGCCATAATCATATATAGACAGACTGAGCAGAAGCATCTGTGAAGTATTTTATACTGTGGGAATGTGGGATTATTGTGGGGTTTAAAAGGCCTGCTTTGATTTCACTTTGATGTAGGGGGAAAAAAGAAGTCCTCGCCCAAGCTTCTTGCCGGCGCTCTTGGCAGTGTCCCCCTCACTCAGCTCTCGCCACCTCTCCTGGCTGTGGCTTCCCAGCCTGGGCCTGGGCAGGCCCTGGTCTGAGGCCACCTGGGGCCCTCCCTGCCACTCAGACCCTTCCTCCTCCCCTCAACAGATCAGGGGCGCAAAACCTGTACCTTCAAAAGCCTGTTTTCTGGCGGAAGAGGCTGCTTGATTTTTTTTTTTTTTTCTGAAAGGAAAAGCCTCCGTTGATCTCGAGCCTATCAAAAACTTCTCAAAGTTCATCTACTATTTCACAATTTGGAATTTAATATGCCTTTGTTATACCTGCGCTATCACATGTAGTTTTAGATTGTATGATATTCTTTGTTTCCAGACTTAACGGCATCGGATTATTAATCTAAGATTTGTTTTTCACCCTAGCAAGTCAAGCCAGAGATTTATTATCGAAAATGCTAGTGATCGATCCTGACAAGCGGATCTCTGTCGATGAAGCTTTGCGCCACCCGTATATAACCGTTTGGTATGACCCTGCTGAAGCAGAAGCAGTAAGTGTCTTTTTTGAAAAGATGTGTATATAGAGGCAGGGCTATAATCCTGCCTTGAATCCTCTGTCGGTCCAGAATGGCAGCATAAGGATAGCAAGTCCTAAGTTTACGAGAACTCCTAACGATAAAGAGGCCCCCGGGTTGTCTGAGCCCTGGATCACAACCCCCTCTGGGGGCACTTGACTTAGCGGCTCTGTCCCAGAGCACCTCAGCAGTGAATGGGCTGGGTTTTAATTTGCTAAGGATGCAAATGCAAAATACCAGAAACGGGCTGGCTTTTATCCTGGGCATCTGTTAGGCTCATCAGAGAAGCTGGCAGATCTGGACTCCCGCCACGTGGCAACAAGATGGTGGCCAGTCTCTGCCAGGGCCCCTGCTTTACCCTCAGCTCACCGTCTCCTAGCTGGGCCTGCCCCACTGATTCCAGCTTCCAGCCTTTCTCCCATCCTCTCCGGGTTTCTCTGTCTTTCTGCCATCCTGTCTCTCACATGGCAGGGTCGAAGTGGCAGCTGTCTCTCTGTGTGTTTCAGTTTCCAGTTCTCAGTTGATGTAAGACCCCAGCAAGAGGACAGAGACCCGCCCTGGGTCATGCCTCACTGATGTCGTCCGATCACAGGCCCTAGAGCCATCTAACCCAGTACTCTAGTCAGAAGGTCCCTGAATGCAGTCAAGGGCCCCATACCCACAGGACTGGATGAGTTTAGGCACATGGTCTTCTCTGGGATCACAGAACAACTTCAGACTGCCACAGTCTGACACTGTGGGGATGTGATGGGCTTCGCCATGCAGATATGGAAACGTGATGACAGCATCAGCCCTCTTTGTACCCGAGTGCGCGGCAGGTTCCCGTCACATCATTTTATTTAAACCCCCAGCCAGAGGGAAAGAAACTTTCTGAAAATCCCAAGTTTGTTGATCCTTCCCCAAAGGTGGTGTGCCTTCCCCACCCGCCATCCTAGAGGAGTTCCACTTCTGAGTTCAGTGCTCATGTGCATTTTGCCACAGAAACACTACTTGATGGATCTTCAGCTGGAAGTGGCATTACAACACAATGGCCATTGGTGGGGCACCTGTGTATGTCACGGCCTATGGATTTATAACCACCGTTTTCAATGTCATTTTACATGAACGGAATCCAATGAACAAACATCTCATTTTTGGAACAGTCCTTTTTTTTTTTATTTATCAAAGAATATCACTTATATATAAACAAAAGTGTATAGTAATAGTTGTGAACTTACAAAACAAATATATATAACACCACACAAGACTCTCATACCTCACCCTACTACCAATACCTTGCATTGTTGTTAAACATTTCTAATGGTTAAAGAGCACTGTCAAAATATTACTACTAACCAAAGTATTTTCCCCCAACCCTCCCTATTATTATTATCTTTATATCATTTATATATGAGCATACAAAAACAATAAATGTATAATAGAAGTTGTGAACTTACAAAGCAAACATGCATAACATCATACTGGGGTCCCATACATCACCCTCCACCAGCACCTTGCATGGTTGTAAGATGTTACAAATTATGAAAGAATATTGTCAAAATCTTACTAATTATAGTCCTTATATTTGGTATATTTTTCCCCCAACCCACCCTATTAATATCTTTTAAATGTATATTTTATGACAGAAGTTGTAACTTATAAAACAATCATGCACCTGTGCAGAATTCCCAAACAACACGCCTCTATCAACACACCACACTGTGGTGGAACATTTGTTACAAATAATGTAATACCATCTAATTGTTACCATGTCCATCCTGTACATTTGGCACACATTTTCCATACTCCCCCATTGTCGACAGAGTACGTCTTTGGCATAGATGCAAGAATATTATATAATTACTGCTAACCACAGTCCATAGGTCACTGCAGTTGTATCTTTCCCATGCTTCTCCACATTCCCACCACCCTGCAATAGTGATGTAAGATTGCTGCAGCTCACAAAGGACACTCTTGCATCTGTGCCATCAGCCACAGTTCTCACCCACCTCTTGGTTTACTGTGCTATTCAGTTCCTAGATTATTCTTCAGCATTCTGTAAATTGGCATTTACATACCTAGACTACCATTTTCAATCACATTCCCATTTATAAACTAGTTGTTACTATGTGTTACCATCCACTCTATACATTTCCACACTTTTACTGTAAAGTCAATTAAAACTTCTACATACATTAAACATCAGTGGTCCATTTCAGTCCTCCTCTTATCTCCTTTAAGAATCCACCACCTACCACCAGGTCTTGAAGTTATTTTCCTAGAAGCTTTATGGTTCTTGCATTTATTTTTAGGTTTTTGATCCACTTTGAGTTAATTTTTGGATAAGGGTGAGGTAGGGGTCTTCTTTCCTTCTCTTGGCTATGGATATCCAGTTCTTTCAGCACCATTTTTTTTACACTTTGTTTTATTAAAGTTAATAGACCACAAAGAACGTTACATTAAAAAACATAAGAGATTCCCCTATAACCCATTCCCCACCCCGCCACCTGCATCAATTTTGTAAATTTATTTCTTTGAAGATATATACATCTCAAAAAATATTACGTTAAAAAACATAAGAGGTTCCCATATAACCTCCACCTCCCCACCCCACTCCTCCCACACCAACAATCTCCCCCATCACTGTGGCACACTCATCTCACTCAGTGAACACATTTTGGAGCACTGCTGCACCGCATGCATAATAGTTTACCCTGTAGTTCACACTCTCCCTCAGTACATTCAGTGGGTTATGGGAGGATATATAAAGTCCAGCATCTGACCCTGCAATATCATTTAGGACAACTCCAAAGTCCCCAAATGCCCCCACATCTCATCTCTTCTTCCTTCTCCCTGCCCTCAGCAACTACTGTGGCCACTTTCTCCACCTCTGCTATAATTTCTTCTATTACTAGTCACAATAGTTTTATAGTAGAATGTCAGTAAGTCCTCTCTAATCCATATTTTATTCCTCCATTCTGTGGACCCTGGGATGGTGATGTCCTCTCCACCTCTAGATCAAGAGGGGGCTTAGATTCCACACGGATGATGGATGCAATTCCTCTGCTTGCAGTTGTAGGCACTCTTGATTCCCTGGTGTGGTGATTGACCATCTTCACCTCCCTGTTAGCTGACCTGGGTAAGTCCAATGAATCAGAGAGTAGGAATCACAACTCTGCTGAGGCTCAGGGCCCAGCTGGCACATGGGCAGTCCAGAGATTCAAGTCCCCTGAGTATACACCATCCCTCTAACCAACCATAGGTTTAATAAAAGCGACAGAAGAGGCATGTATAGAAAGGTCACATCCGAGTCCAGCTCTATCATACTCAGGAGCACAAATTCCATAGTAGGGCCCTCTGACATGGCACAGAGCTCCAAATCCATCTGCCATGACCATATACCCTGTGGGTGTCCATAGCCTTCAGGAGAACCAGCATCTAGGGTTGTATCTACTTTGGCTTTTTCTGGGGTCCTGCTGAGGCATGAGTAAGCACAACCCCTCTGATGACCTCCCGACTCTTTTTTGAAGACTCTTAGCCATATAAACTCATTTGTCTTTCAGCACCATTTTTTTAATGTACTGTTCTGCCTGAACTGTGTAGGTTTGACAGGCTAGTCAATAATCGCTTGACCATACATGTGAGGGTCTGTTTCTGAACCATCAATTTGGTTCCATTGGTCTATATGTCTGTTTTTATGGCAGTACCATGCTGTTTTTACCACTTACCTAGGTTATAGTTTAAAATCCAGAAATGAGAGTTTGCTTTTCCTTTTTAAGATGTTTCTTGCTCTTCAGGACCCTTTGCCCTTCCAAAGAAATTTGATAATCCTGTTTTCAATTTTTTTAAAAAAATGCTGATGGAGTTTTTATCAGGATTGCATTGAATCTGTATATCAATTTGAGTAGAATTGACATCTAAATGATATTTAGTTTTCCAATCTATGAGCATGGAATGTTCTTCCAGTTACTTAAGACTTTTTAAAATTTCTTTTAACATTGAGTTGCAGTTTTCTGAATATAGGTGCTTTACATCATTGGTTAAGTTTATTCCTGACTATTTGAGTTTTATCTGTCATATTTTATTTTCACCACTCTTTTGACAATTTTAGTTACTTTTATTGATGTAATCTTCATTTCAAGACTCTCTCCTAGGCCTCTCTCTTCTGTCTTTTCTTTTCAGGCTCTAGCATACCTTTTAGAATTTCCTGAAAATCTGGTCTCTTGGTTAGAAATTCTGTCAGTTTCTGTATATCTGTGAATATTCTAAACTAGCCCTCATTTTTGAGAGACAGTCTTGCTGTATATAAGATTCTTGGCTGGAAGTTTTTCTCCTGTAGTATCTTAAATATATCATACCACTGTCTTCTTGCATTCATGGTTTCTGGTGAGAAATTGGCACTTAATCTTATTGGGTATCCCTTATATGATATGCATTCCTTTTCTCTTGGTGTTCTCAGAATTCTCTTTGTCTTTGGCATTTGACATTCTGATTAGTGTGTGTCTTGGAGTTGGTCCATTTGGATTTTTTCGGATGGTAGTATGTTCTACTTCTTGGACTCAGATATCTATGTCCTTCAGTAGGGTTGGGAAATTTTCTACCATTATTTATTCAAATATTCCTTCTGCCCCTTTTCCCTTCTCTTCTCTTTCTGGAACACCCATGACGTGTGTTTGCAAATCTTTTGCTGTGATTTAGTTCCCTGAGACCTTGTTCAATTTTTTCCATTCTTTTCTTCGTCTGTTCTTTTGTATGTTCACTTTCAGAGGCCATTTCTTCAGGCTCACCAATCCTTTCTTCTGCCTCCTCATATCTGCTATCATATGATTCCAGTGTTTATAAATTTCATTTATTATACCTTTCATTCCCATAAGATCTGCTATTTTTCTATGTATGCTTTCAAATTCTTCTTTGTGTTCATCCAGTGTCTTAATATCCTTAATCTCTTAGCCATCTCATTGAATTTATTAAAGAGATTTGTTTGAACATCTATGATTAGTTGTCTCAACTCCTTTATTTGATCTGGAGGTGTATCTTGTTCCTTTAACTGGGCCATATCTTCCTGTTTCTTGGTGTGGATTTTAATTTTTTGTTGGTGTCTTGGCATCTGGCTTACTAGAGTATTTATTCTGGGTGCAGTTTTTCTCTTTAGTTTAGGGCTTCCTGCCATTTCTCCCTTGCTGCTTGTGTAGTAGGAACCAAGGATTGGCTATAGTTGGTGCTGTAAGCTATGGAGGCTCAAGCTGCCCTTATTGCCCCAGGGAGCAGTGAAGCATCTCCCAACTTTCTCCTTTGCCAGGGGTAGGGACAGAGTCACAACTGTGTGGAATAATCTAAGCCATGCACGCCGAGACTGTAGTCGCCCAAAGAGACTGATGAAGCTTCATGCCCCTTTTTCCCCTGCCTGGGGGTGGGGATGGAGCTGCAGGTGTGGGCAGCAATCTATGTAGTGCGGGTCCAAGATGACCACAGTCGCCCTGGTAGACTTCTGGGGAAAATGTACCTGCAGTTACCTAGATAGGCTGGTGCAGGGCCCACCATCCTCCTCCCTGCCAGAGGTGGGACTGGGGCTTAGGCTAGGGCTGCAGTGTGATCTGGATGGAAAGAACCAGCACTGTGGTTTTCCGTCCACCCCACTTTCCATTGTGCCAGGCGCAGAATTAAGATGGCAGCTACCAGCCTCTTTCTGACTTGGACAGGTTCAGACTTTAGCTGTTCGCAGGACTATACTTTAGCCCACCAAATATACTTATCAGTAGCTGAAGTTGGTGCTCAACCATCTCTTCCTCCCCCTTTTTTGGGAAGTGGAGCTTTCAATTCCAGCTGCAGAACAGCTCCCAAGGCAGCTTGTGCCTCCAGTGGAGGATGGGCACCAGCCTTTGTGGCATGGAGCGCTCTACTTACAAATCTTCTCTGCAGGTGGGCAGTCTCCACCTTCCATTCCTTCAAGGATGTTGCAGGATGCTCTTCTGGTCTCCTGGAGCCCTCAAACAGGTGCTTCAGCTAGCTCAAGAGAGCTCTGGGTATTTACTAACTGCCCTACAGCAAGAGCTGACTCTAGGAGCTCCTTATTCCACTGCCACCTTGCTGGTTTTCCCTGGTATAGTCCATTTTTCAGTTCAGGATTGGGTTTGGAAGTTCTGATGTGAATCAGATGCAAACCCAAAATGTGTCCTAGGACTGAGACAGGCCTTCTACTGGTCCTAGCCAAGTGCCTAGTTCGTGGAACCCCTAGGACACTGTCTGTGGCTAGTCATTTTTCAATTGCGTTTGGGGAGATATCTTTCCAAGGGCTTTGAGGTCACATAATAATGAAAAAGAGGACCATAATAGCTCTCTTTGGGGGGCTAATTTTTCCTCAATTATTTTGGTTCTGAAACTGATGTCCTATCACATGATGAAAAAGTCCTTAATTTACCAGGCACTGAATGAGCTAAATCTACTTAGAAATATCCAAAGTGATTTTACCTTTGGTTTTGAATGCCTTGCTGTTTTTTGAACTGTTGACTTCATTTCTCTCTTAATTTTTAGCCACCACCTCAGATTTACGATGCCCAGTTGGAAGAAAGAGAACATGCAATTGAAGAATGGAAAGGTAAAGACAGAGATTATTTTGAGCCTTATTTATGACATTTCTCACAGAGGCTTTTAAATTTGTTACCGGAGCCCTTTTAGGGGAAGGGCAGAAGACCTCACAGCCCACTTATCCTTTATCTCCCCACTTTTC
This sequence comes from Dasypus novemcinctus, assembly GCF_030445035.2. Lineage (NCBI taxonomy): Eukaryota > Metazoa > Chordata > Mammalia > Cingulata > Dasypodidae > Dasypus > Dasypus novemcinctus. Next base: position 190,082,103 of record NC_080674.1, read on the forward strand.
AGTAGAACAAAAACTTGAAGATCACGGAATTACAGAGGAATGTGTATAAATTGTGTATTATTTGCTTTAAGAGAGACAAATAGGGACTCTTACACATGATTTTACATTATCAAATAATTTGGAAACCGAACTCAGTAAATGGCACATACTTACCTGGATAACACATTGAAAATTATCCAAGTAGCCTTATTTCCCACACCAGCTCCAGCCGGGGCTAGAAATCATGAGAACTTCCACTTGTATTTTTAAGACCCATCACTGTATATATGCTTTAAAATCAAGGTTTGGGGAAATGGCCAGTCAAAAATATGGAAATAGGTGTTGTCCCCCACTCTTAAGAGTAACCAAACAAATCTACAACAAAGTCAGCCGTTAGTAAAGAGGCCAGACTAACCATGTATCATTAAAAAGCCGGACTAAGAGTCGAGAACTCAGTCGGTACAGTCACAGCGGATGGGGGACTCCTGCCCAAGGCCCTCCACAGGCTGCAGAGGGTGCCAGTTTCCTGCTGCTGGCTCAGTCCTCAGTGAATGCTTGCAGCATGCTAGTTCCAGTTCACAAATACCAAAATTTCAGGAACCCCCGAGAACTTACTCAGTAGGTAATTGGTTTTTTGGAAAAATGAAAGTTGAGGAGACCTGAAGTCAAAGCCAGGAAAAGACTTCAGTATTCAGTTTAATTTCTGGCCAGTCAAGAGGGATTTATATCTGGAAAACCATGAATAACGATGGAGAGAAACATGAGAATAGGTGTGAGTACATCAGATATTTTAAGAGCCTCTCTGGTGTGCGCACTCTCTCTCTTCATAAAAACCCCCTAGTGAATTCAGAACCACCCTGCATTTTTTGGCTGCCTTAAAGGGTGTGTTGAAAGGATATAGTGGTGCAAATCACCAATATTTTTGGCCCAGGTAGACCATATTACTGAATCGATTTAAAACACACCTCCTAGTGCCCTTAGTGGTCACAGTTGAGTTAGAAGCAGGTTTCAGAGATGCAAAAGCAACCGATGAAGCATTTTAACTTTTATTTCTATTTGAAGAGCTAATTTACAAAGAAGTAATGGATTGGGAGGAAAGAAGCAAGAATGGCGTTGTCAAAGACCAGCCTTCAGGTTAGTGATTGCTTCACTGTGCAGTATTTCTTTCCTTCCTCGGTTCTGATAGTCGGCAGATGTGTGTTCAATGCCCGTTTGGCCAGCACTGGTATTGAAACCCCCTTGGAGACCTTCCTCTTTTGGGAGGTGGTGGTGGTGGCGGTGGCAGCAGCAGAAGCTACCAGCTTTCTGCTCTGCCGGGCATCAAACTAACTGCATTCTAAGCACTCTTGTTTCATCCTCATAGCAACTACCGGTAGCTCCATTTTACAGATGAGGAAATTGTCTTTAAAGCCTTTTCAGTGTGCACACCCATCTTTGTACTGGCCCCACCCACTTAAAAAATGCATTAATGCCAATCTAGGTAAAATAAACATAGGTTTTCTTTTGAGAAAACTGTTCATATAACTCTCCCATTTTTCTACCTAGTGGTAGAAGCCTGGCTGAAAAACTATGTAATTCTGTAATTATTAGAATCTATAATATAAATGATGTTAACTTATATCAATAGGATTCTGTTTATTGAATCCAAAACTATGTTTATTTCCTCACTTTGCCTCTCACTGGAAAACACACATGAAGTATGGATTACACTGTTTACTTAGTCTTGTTTTTATATTCAACATGACATGTTAAAGGTCTAGAGATTTTGTAATTTGAGCCAGAATTTAGGTGTTTTTGTTAACTGAGCTCAAACTTAAGACTGCAAACACTGACCTCTGAGAAACTGGATATTTTCTTTTTGCTCAGACTAGACTAGAATACGGTTTTTCTTTCCCTGAAAAACTTAAAATGTCAGTTTTCTGGACTCATAAAAAAAAAATGAATGAGAAGCCACTAAATGTTTTTTTTTTTCCTTTTCCTTGGTGTATCGGCCTTATTTCAGAGGTGTTTTTATTGCCAATGAGTTCCTTGAAAGTTGATGCTTTTTCCCTTGGACTTGGTATTTATGGTTATAATTAAAACGTTGATGCCATGTGAATCCTCTCTGGGCTTCAGCCTTTCACGATACTGATAGTTTTGGAATTAATTCAGCAATTTCCTTTTAATGTCTTTCTGAAACCAGTAGGTACTTTTTAAGTAGTTAACGTGATTCTACATTAACTACCTATGTGATGTTGAGCCACTGAGAAGAGGACGTTACAGGGAGAGACATGGAAAAATTTAGGATTCTGGGCCTAAAGAGAGACTCAAGGAAGAGTTTAAAACATACAGTTAACGAACTTCTTTTTTATACTAATAATTCAGACTGGGAAACTGCAAAAGAGCAGAGTCAAGAAATGGCCTTAAGTCTCATTGCCTGGGATTTGCAGCAATGTCATGCCTCAGATTTTATTATATTTGGTTTTCTTAGCACAGATGCAGCAGTAAGTAGCAACGCCACTCCTTCTCAGTCGTCGTCTATCAATGACATTTCATCCATGTCCACCGAGCAGACACTGGCCTCAGATACAGACAGCAGTCTCGACGCCTCAACGGGACCCCTCGAAGGTTGTCGATGATAAGTTAGACATAGCAAGGAATGCTCCCTTCCCCGGGCCTGAAGTGCTTGGGGGTTGACGGAACCAAATAGAGAAACTCCGTGTTCTGCATGTAAGAAACACGATGCCTTGCCCTTACTCAGTTCTGATAGGATTGCCTGCTTAGATGATAAAACGAAGCAGATTATGTCTGAAGAAAACAAGTGCAAGTCACACTTTTAGAGATTTTGTTCAAGGTCATTTCAGGTGAGCAATTAGAATAGATGAATTTTTTTTTAAGTGATCCAGTAATAGTAGTGGCAATTTCTCACCATCAGTAACTGCTGGGACTTGTATGCATGTCACCCCAAATGCTTGCTTGGTCTTACCCATCCAGCACTTTGGAAATCAGTATTTAAATGCCAAATAATCTTCCAGGTAGAGCTGCTTCTAGAATTATCTCTTAATCCTCGTAAGTAATTTGGTGTCTGTCCAGAAAAAAATAGATTTATGTGTATTAATTGGCCACCATCATATTATCCTATTTTACCATCTTTGATGGTATCATTTACTCTATCTTTTGTACCTCAGAAGAAAAGGAATATAATTATTTAATAAATAAAAAATTTACTTTCTTTTACTTGTGATTATACATATTATCACTGCTAAAACCAAGGCATATATGTCCTTGGGAGGACATTTTGTTTTCTCTAAATTGCCTTAATCTGGAATGATTTGTAAATTCGGCTTAAACCACATGTTAAGATTTTAAGTTTTGTTTCATGCCACTTAAGACATGTATACTTTTAAAATTCTGTCTACCTTATCTCTTTATTTCTTGGTCTTCTAGACTTCTTATTAACTTAAAATACTGCTTAGAACTTGACCTACCTTATTAGGCACATAACACTCCATCTCAATAGTGAATTCTTGAATCCATTACTTACTGTTAATTTTGCAAAATAATCACAACTGTCGCAGCCTTTACTACATGATTATTTTGAGCCGAGCCAGAGGCTATATTGGGTCCTTTACTTACCTTACATCATTTAAGAGAAAATAAACAGTTTGACAAGGCAGTGGTTCTCTTTTCCAACCCAACATCCTTACTTGATTTTCTTTCTTTTCCGAAAGAAACTAGGTTAGGTATGCATTCCCCCTTCAGTCCGTTTTAGGAAGAAGGGCTGATTCAGAATGCCTGTTTTCCATTTTGGGGGGCATGTCCTTTTCCTAAGGAAAATCTTACGAGTGTTCTGGGAAAACCTATCAGAGGGATATGGAAGAAATATCCTAAAGAGAGGTGCTTAACTATCTGATATTTTATGATTTAAACTGCTCACCTGAAATTGATACTTTCAGACCTGTTGATATGTAAATTATTCAAAATTCTTTAAGACACTGAGTATTTCAATGTTTTGGCAGAAATGGAGTTAGAACGGTCAGATTTCAGCTTCCTGTGCTCATGATGTTTTTTTCCACTGAGCTTACTTTGTTACAAAGTCATATCTTATGTTGAATTATTTTGGAAGCTATTTGGTCAGCATTCTATAGAATGTGTTCTGAGGAGGAATTTTGATAAGAAAGTATATTATAAATATTATCTACAATATATGATTCTCTTCTGCACCAGTTGTATCTTCTTGGTTGGTCTTACCACTGGAAACTGGAACCTTGATGAACAAAATTAATATTGAAATAAATAGTTTTATATTGTGTCATTTAGACACAGCCTGGTTTAAAAAGAAAATGGAAATACTAACTTGGATTGAGGCAGAAACACTTATTACACTTATTACATGACATGGCTTAGGATGATTTTGGCCTCGTGGCCAGATCATATAATTAAGAAAGGTACCACTATGCACATCTAAACATCCTAAAACGGCCTTTCTCTCTAGTATGTGTTCTTTAAAATGACTTTACAAAGCCTGTCTTTGAAAAAGAAAACAAAGAAAGGGGAGAGTGTAAGCAATTCCTTACCTGCCCTGAAAGCTTACGGAAACGCAGCCCCCTGGATACAAGGGCACATCGAGGTCCTGCTCACCCGAGGACCTTCTTGGGTGGCTCTCGGTGCCCACAGATGGGCCTTCTGCTCATCCCTCCCTCCGTGCAGTCCAGAGAGCCTGTGGTCACCCATGAGGGTCCCAGCAGGGTTTCCTGCCAAGACCACCTTCCACCAGGCAGAGAGGAGAGTGCACCCAGGACAGGCCCAGGGCTGGAGATAACGTATCTTCATAGAAATACCTCACCCCAGTTTCAGGGTCCTCCCTCCTGAGCCTAGACTTGCCGAGGTCCTGGTGCAGTGCAAGTGATTTCAAGCTGATCTCTATGGAGAGGTGCCAGCGTCAGAGAAAGAATCGGGGGGAAAAAATGTGCTCAACTTTTTCATCTTTTCTATTTTATTTTTGTAATTTATACTATACACAACCCCGGAAGTAACTATTTTGGACATGTATTTTTATAAACCAGGTAATTTAGTATTACCCTGGAATTTGGACTAGGTTTATTTAGTTTATTGCCTTAATTTTCAGTCCAAAAGGAAATGACTGCCTCCCCTCTGTCAGGTCTAGATTTCAAGCGCAAGTTGCAGAGAGCAGACAGAGTTCTGACAGAATATTAGTGTGGTTTAGAAACACTGGCTGCTCATAAGGTGAATCAGCCTTGGTCATGGAAATGGGGAACAGGGCTCTGCTCTCATCTTTGGAATCCATGTGAAATTCAGAGCCCTCATGTTAAAAGGAGAAAATCCTATATAGGACCCCTTGCTGATACACAAGCTTGGTATTTGAAACACTGAACGGGATACTGGTTCAATCAGGATTTAACACTATATAAGTTGTGATAATGATATGAGTTCATGTATTTGATTTCTAAAGTAACTTACTCCAGTATTTCGGACTGGTAGCAAATACAGGTGTGACCTTTCCGATTGCATATCTCAAAAGTAACATTGCCTATGTTTTTGTAATAAAATATATTATGTGTGTTTTGATTGGTGAAAATAATACAGACTACATTTTAAAAGAGAAATGTAGAGCATGTCCAATTTTTGTTGTTTTTAAGTGACACTTGACTGTGTATTTCTACATCACTGTCTCTGATTACAGATTTAACATGAACACCAGTAGACGTTGGAAGTGTCATGATTTCAATCAATACTAGCACGTGTTTTCAAATCAAGAGGAAAAAGCAATTCTGTATCAGTTCTCTTACTGAAAATATTCTGTAAATTCCTGAATCTAATATTTCAAAAACATGGCAGTAAATTTTGACTTCAAAAACATGCAGGTACCAACTCACATATTCAGAGTATCAGTGTATTTGTTCCCTCAGGAGGTGCGGCCAGGAGAATCTATCAATTAACCTTCAACTTGGATTATTTACAGTTAACAGTGTTTGTGAGCTTGCGGTGTGTTGTACATGGGGTGAGTCACTTTCATTTCATTTCTGGTTTTGAGTTACTTTAGGATGTCTGATATTTAAACCACAGGAGTAGAAGTTCCCTGGGTGGTTTACTGGCTCAAAAGAGTGATAAGAATCGTTTAGATAAAAATCTATCTTATTTCTAATGGTCTCTAGAAAAGGAAAAGATTTCTCTTCATATCGGTCTGGTTCCATTTCTCTATCTGTCCTCTTCTCCACTTTTAATGTAGACAGTACTAAAATACCTATTTTACTGAATTGATACTTGTGAATTGTTGGGGGGTGTATGTGTGTTGTGCAGGGGTTGGGGGTGTTAATATTTCATAGTAACTCCATAATCAGTTACTTACTATGGCTCCCAAGATTCTGTGGCTATTCACATAAATTCAAGCATAAGGTTACCATTGACAGTAAGGTAATTACTTGACATTTTTGGTTTTTAACCAGAAAAATGGGATGGAAGATTTGTAATCATGGAGGGGTCAGTCACATCTCCTTGAGGCAACAGCTGCTGGGGACACTTTCCTGCTGTGTCCTCAGCTCTGGAACCTCCTGCTCCCTCACGGTGGGAAAGGCTAAAGCTTTGGGCACTTTCTTAGTTTCCCAAGGGCTGCCAATGCAAAAATACCAGAAATGGGTTGGCTATTGTAATGGGAATTTCATTAAGGTAAAAGCTTACAGTTCCAAGGTTGTGAAAACAACCAAAGAAAGGCATCATCAGAGTACTTTTTCACCAAAGACAGCTACTGGTGATCCTGGCATCCTGCCACGAGGCAAGGCAAGATGACTTTCCCCTCCAGGCTCACCATCTCAAGCTCAGCTGTGGGCAGGCAGGCATACAGCTCATCTCTTCAGCCTTGAACTGTTCTGTGGGCCCAGCCCTTTGGGGACCTCTTTCCGTGCCTCTCTGCTCTGCTGATTCCAGCCTCAGGGACCTCTCTCAGCGTCTCTTGGCCTCTTTCTCACATGGCAGGGTCAAAATGGCAGTGCTCCCTTTCTCTGTGACTCCTTTCTCTTTCTATGTTCTCAATATATATAATACCCAGCAAGAGGGCAGAGACCTAACCTGGGACATGCCTCACTGACATAATTCAATCAAAAGCCCTAACGCAAGCTAATCAAGTGACCTAATCAAGGGTCCTGTCTCTGAATTTATTGCAATCAAAGGGCCCCTCACCCACAGGAATGAATAAGTTCAAGAGCATAATATTTTCTGGGATTCACAAAATTCAAACACTCACAGGCACAGAGTAATCATTGAAAACAAGGGTCTTTCCTACCACCATTTCTCAGGCATGGTATTTTAAGAGTTGGAAGGGAAATTACAAGTCATGTAGTCTAATCCCCCCGCATACACACACACGCAGCCCTGAGGAGACTGTGGCCATGGAGAAGAGGAGCTTGCCTGGCAACTGGAAGGCTCCAGAGATTCGCTCCCGCCCATCTGTTCCTGCAGATCTCACTCTCCACCCTCACGTGGGCCTAACCACCTCTGAGAATCTGATGAAAAACATGACCCTCTCCCCAGAAAATTGCCATGAGCCCAGACTTTAAACTTTCAGAGGAACCATAGACACCCGTGGCTATATCACATTAAAAGCTCCCTTCCAGACCCAGCCTCCAGATGCTGCATGTTCTCCACAGGCAGCAGAACCTGCAGGAGGGTTCTGCTCTCCTTCGGTCCTCTCAGTAGCTCTAACATTTTTGCACACAGATCTTGGGTTTCAGTAGGGAACTCTCAAAAATCTTCACTCTGAGCCTGAGCACTAATAGATTATCTTTTTGATCCAAATAAGAAAACCAAAGTGGGAGTGGATATAGTTCAAGTAATTAAGCACTTGCTTTCCATATATGAGGTCCTGGGTTTGATCCCTGGTACCTCAGGAAAAAAAAAAAAAGATAATCTAAGGACCTGGTTCCAATAAAATGGACCATTTCCATCATTCCTTCCTCATGGAACTTAGGTGTGAAATGAAAAGGCATGAGCTTTGGACTTTTGGTACAGACTTCATGGTAGATACCATTAAAAACATCTCTTAATTTCAAAGAAGTAGTGCAGTGCTGAGGTTTAGTTTACTGAAATACTTTCACTTAAGTACTATTTTAAATGGTTGATTCTCCAATGTCTTCTCCTCTTCTTCCCAAAACTTCCCTGTGACTTTTTTTTTTTTTTTTTTTTTGTACTGGATACCTATAAATTTTTTCTCACTCATACAATATGTTACACAACATATTTGGTTCATAATAATGCAACCATACAGTATTTGTCCTTTTGTTTCTGGCTTGCTTTGCTCAACATAATGTCCTCCAGGTTCATCCATGTTACCGTATGTTTTACGACTTCATTTCATTTTATAGCTGCATAATACTCCATCATATGAATAGACCACATTTTGTTTATCCATTCATCTTTGATGGGCATGTGGGTTGTTTCCATCTTTTGGCAATCGAGAATAATGTCAGTATGAACATGGGTATGCAGAGGTTGCTAGTTCTTCTGGGTATATGCCCAGTAGTGGTATTGCAGGGTCATGTGGCAAGTCTATATTCAACTTCTTTAGAAACTGCCAAACAGTCCTCCACAGTGTCTGCCCCGTTGTGCATTTCCACCAACAGTGAATAAGTGTTCCTATCTCTCCACATCCTCTCCAACACTTGTAGTTCTGTCTTTTTAGTAGTGGCCATTCTGATAGGTGTGAGGAGATATCTCATCAGTAGTTTTGATTTGCATTTCCCTAATCATTAGTGATGTTGAGCATTTCTTTATGTGTTCTTTTGCCATTTGTATTTCTTCTTTGGACAAATGTCTATTCAAATCTTTTGCCCATTTTTTAATTGGGTCATTTGTCTTTTTATTTTTGAGTTGTAACATCTCTTTATATATCCTGGATATTAAGCCCTTACTGGATATGTGATTTTAAATATTTTCTCCCATTTAGTTGGCTACCTTTTTGTCCTTTTGACAAAGTCCCGTGAGGTGCAAAAGTGTTTAATTTTTAGGAGGTCCCATTTATCTATTTTTTTTTCTTTTGTTGCACATGTTTTGGGTATAAGGTCCAAGAAACCACCACCTACTACAAGCTCTTGAAGATGTTTCCCTACATTTTCCTCTAGTAGTTTTATGGTCCTGGCTTTTATATTTAGGTCTTTGATCCATTTTGAGTTGATTCTTGTATAGGGAGTGAGATAGGGGTCCTCTTTCCTTCTTTTGGTTATAGATATCCAGTTGTCCCAGCATCATTTGTTGAAGAGACTGTTTTGCCCCGTTAACATTAACTTTATGGGTTTGTCAAAAACCAGTTGATTGTATAGGTGAGGGTTTATTTCTGGGCTCTCAGTTCTATTCCGCTGATGGATGTGTCTATCTTTATGCCAGTTCCATTGCTGTTTTGACCACTGTAGCTTTGTAATATGTTTCAGGGTCAGGCAATGAAATTCCTCTGTTGCTCTTCTTTTTCAGAATGCTTTTGGCTACTAGGGTGCACTTTCCCTTCCAAATGAATTTGGTAATTGCCTTTTCTAATTCTGTAAAGCAAGCTGTTGGGATTTTGATTGGTATTATATTGTATCTGTAAATCAGTTTGGATAAGATTGGCATCGTTATGATATTTATTCTTCCAGTCCATGAACAAGGAATGTCTTTCCATTTGTTTAGGTCTTTTTAAATTTCTTTTAGCAAGCATTGTTTTGTAGTTTTCTGGATACAGGTCCTGTATATGGTTAAATTGATTCCTAGGTATATGAGGTTTTTATTGCTACTGAAAATGCAGTCTTCCCCCTGATTTCCTCCTCAGATTGTTCAGTACTAGTGTACAAAAACATTACAGATTTTTGCGTGTTAATCTTATAGACTGCCACTTTGCTGAACTCATTTATTAGCTTAAGTAGCTTTGTCATGGATACTTCAGGATTTTCTAAGTACAGGATCATGTCATCTACAAACAGTGAGAGTTTTACTTCCTCTTTTCCTATTTGGATGCCTTTAACTTTTTTTCTTGTTTAATTGCCCTAGCTAGAACTTCTAGTACAATATTGAATAACAGTGGCGACAGTGGGCATCCTTGTCTTATTCCTAATCTTAGAGGGAAAGCTTTCAACCTGTCCCCATTGAGTATGATGTTGGCTGTTGGTTTTTCATATATGCCTTTCATCATATTGAGGAATTTTCCTTCCATTCCTATCTTTTGAAGTTTTTTTTTGAAAAAGGATGCTGGGGATTTTGTCAAATGCCTTTTCTGCATTGATTAAGATGATCATGTGGTTTTATTTTCCCTCAATTTGTTAATGTGGTTGTATTAGTCAGCCAAAGGGGTGCTGATGCAAAATACCAGAAATTGGTTGGTTTTTATAAAGGGTATTTATTTGGGGTAGGAGCTTACAGATACCAGGCCATAAAGCATAAGTTACTTCCTTCACTAAAGTCTATTTGGAGCAAGATGGCTGCCGACGTCTGTGAGGGTTCAGGCTTCCTGGGTTCCTACGTTCCTGGGGCTTGCTTTTCTCTGGGTTCAAGGTTCCTTTCTTCCTGGGTCTGACTCCTCTTTCCTCTGTGAGCTTATTTCCCAGGGCTCCAGCTTAAGGCTTCAGCATCAAACTCCAACATCAAAAACCCAACATCAGAAAACCCAACTCTGTTCTTTGCCATGCCTTTTATCACCCTAATCATAACTCAATCATGCCCAGGTACAGATCAGATTACAAACAAAATCCAGTATCTGTTTTTGGAATTCATAACCATATCAAACTGCTGCAGTGGTATATTATGTTATTTGGTTTTCTTATGTTGAACCAGCCTTGCACATCAGGAATAAATCCCATTTGGTCATGATATATAAGTCTTTTGATATGCTGTTGGATTCGATCTGCAAGTATTTTGTTGAGAATTTTTTTTTTTTTTTTTTTAAGATTTATTTTATTTATTTAATTTCCCCCCCTCCCCTGGTTGTCTGTTCTTGGTGTCTATTTGCTGTGTCTTGTTTCTTTGTCCGCTTCTGTTGTCGTCAGCGGCACGGGAAGTGTGGGCGGCGCCATTCCTGGGCAGGCTGCTCTTTCTTTTCACGCTGGGCGGCTTTCCTCACGGGCGCACTCCTTGCGCGTGGGGCTCCCCCGCGCGGGGGACACCCTTGCGTGGCGCGGCACTCCTTGCGCGCATCAGCGCTGCGCATGGCCAGCTCCACGTGGGTCAAGGAGGCCCGGGGTTTGAACCGCGGACCTCCCATATGGTAGACGGACGCCCTAACCACTGGGCCAAAGTCCGTTTCCCATTGTTGAGAATTTTTACATCTATGTTCATTAGAGAGATTGGTCTGTAATTTTCTTACAGTATCTTTATCTGGCTTTGGTATTAGGGTGATGTTGGCTTCATAAAATGTGTTGGGAAATTTTCCTTCCCCTTCAATTTTTTGGAAGAGTTTAAACAGGATTGGCACTAATTCTTTTCAAAATGCTTGATAGAATTCATCTGTGAAGCCATCTGGTCCTGGACTTTTCTTAGCTGGGAGATTTTTTATGATGGATTCAGTCCCCTGAAAAGTGATTGGTTTGTTAAGTCTTGTGTTTCTTGTAGCGTCAGTGTAGGTTGATTATGTATTTCTAGGAATTTGTCCATTTCATCTAGGTTGTCTATTTTATTGGCCTACAGTTTCTCATAATATCCTCTTATGATCCTTTTAATTTCTGTGGGGTCAGTTGTAATTTCCCCCCTTTCATTTCTGATTGTATTTATTTGTATCTTCTCTCTTTTTCTGTTAGTCTAGCTAGGGGTTTGTCAATTTTATTGATCTTCTCAAAGAACCAGCTTTTGGTTTGTTGATTTTTTCTATTTTTTTTTTGTTGTTGTTGTTGTTGTTCGCAATTTCATTTATTTCTGCTCTAATCTTTATTATTTCTTTCTTTCTGCTTGCTTTGGGATTGGTTTGCTGTTCTTTTTCTAGTTTCTCTAGTTGTTCAGTTAAATCTTTGAGTTAGCTCTTTCTCCTTTTTAAATACAGACATTTAGGGCTATAAATTTCCTTCTCAAGACTGCCTTCACTATATCCCATAAGTTTTGATATGTTGTGTTCTTGTTTTCAGTCATCTGAATATATTTATTGATTCACTTGCAGTTTCTTCTTTGACCCACTGATTATTTAGGAGTATGCTGTTCAGCCTCCACACATTTGCAAATTTACTTTTTTACTGTCTATTATTGATTTCCAGTTTCATTCCATTATGATCTGAGGAGGTGCTTTGTATAATTTCAGTCTTTTTATATTTATGGAGAGCTGCCTTGTGCTCTAACGTGTGGTCTATCCTGGAGAAAGATCCATGGGCACCTGAGAAGAATGTATGACCCGCTAAATTTGGATGCAGTGTTCTGTATATGTCTGTTAGGTGTAACTCATCATATTTTAAAGTTCTCTGTTTCCCTGTTGATCTTCTGTCTAGTTGTTCTATCTAACAATGTGAGTCGGGTGTTGAAGTCTCCAACGATTATTGTAGAGATGTCTATTTCTCCCTTTGGTTTTTCCAGAGTTTGACTCATGTATTTTGGGGCACCCTGATTAGGTGCATAGATATTTATTACTGTTATATCTTTCTGGTGGATTGTCCCCTTTTTAATATAAAATGACCTTCTGTATCTCTTATACCTTTTTTGCATTTAAGGTCTGTTTTGTCCGATATTAGTATAGCCACCCCTGCTTTTTTCTGTTACTATTCGTGTGGAATCTTTTTCCAACCTTTGGTTTTCAACCAGTTTGTATCCCTGGATCTAAGGTGAGTTTTGTTTTGTTTTGTTTTGTTTTTAAAGATTTATTTATTTATTTTATTATTATTTTTTTTAAAGATTTATTTTTATTTATTTAATTCCCCTCCCCTCCCCCGGTTGTCTGTTTTCTGTGTCTTTTTGCTGCGTCTTGTTTCTTTGTCCGCTTCTGTTGTCGTCAGTGGCACGGGAAGTGTGGGCGGCGCCATTCCTCGGCAGGCTGCTCCCTCCTTCGCGCTGGGGGGCTCTCCTTATGGGTACACTCCTTGGGTGTGGGGCTCCCCTATGCGGGGGACACCCCTGCGTGGCAGGACACTCCTTGCGCGCATCAGCACTGCGCACGGGCCAGCTCCACACAGGTCAAGGAGGCCCGGGGCTTGACACGACCTCCCCTGTGGTAGACGGACGCCCTAACCACTGGGTCAAAGTCCGTTTCCCTTTTTTTTATTTATTTCTCTCCCCTTTCCCCCCTCCCCCCAGTTGTCTGCTCTCTGTGTCCATTTGCTGTGTGTTCTTCTGTGACTGCTTCTGTCCTTATCAGTGGCACCGGGAATCTGTGTTTCTTTTTTCGTTGCGTCATCTTGCTGCATCAGCTCTCCGTGTGTGCGGCACCATTCCTGGGCAGGCTGCACTTTCTTTGGCACTGGGCAGCTCTGCTTATGGGGCACACTCCTTGCACGTGGGGCTCCCCTACGCGGGGACACCCCTGCATGGCAGGGCACTCCTTGCGCGCATCAGCACTTCACATGGGCCAGCTCCACACGGGTCAAGGAGACCCAGGGTTTGAACCTTGGACCTCCCATATGGTACGCAGTTGACCTATCCACTGGGCTATGTCTACTTCCCTAAGGTGAGTTTTTTGTAAGCAGTATATGGCTAGCTCATGTTTTTTATCCATTCTCTCAGCCTATATCTTTTGTTTGGGGAGTTTAATCCATTAGCATTCAATGATATTACTGTAAATGGACTATTTATTTTGTCCATTTTATTCTTTGGTTTTCATATACTGTATCTTATTTTTGTCTGTCTTTTTACTCTTTTTTGGTTATTCTTTCTGCTATTCTTTCCTCTATACTCTCCTCCAAGCCTGTCTCTCCTGTCTTTTTCTGTCAGGTTCTAAAGCTCCCTTTAATATTTCCTGCAAAGGTGGATTCTTTTTTGCAAACTCTCTTAGTTTCTGTTTGTTTGTGGATATTTTATACTCATTTTCATATCAGAAGGCCAATTTTGCTGGATAAAGAATTCTCGGCTGGCAGTTTTTCTCTTTCAGTGTCTTAATTGTATCATACCACTGTCTTCTCGCCTCCATGGTTGCTGAAGAAAAATCTGCATTGTCCTACTGGACATCCCTTGTACACGATGGTTTGCTTCTCCCTTGCTGCTCTGAGAATTTTCTCTTTATCTTTGACATTTGACATTGTGAGTAGTATGTGTCTTGGAGCAGGTCTGTTCAGATTTATTTTGATTGGGGTACAGTGTGCTTCTTAGACATGTAAGTTCATTTCTTTCATAAGAGTTGGAGCATTTTCAGCTATGATTTCCTCAAATACTCTTTCTGCCTTTACCCCTTCTCTTCTTCTTCTGGAACTCCCATTACATGTATGTTGTTGCATTTTCTGTTGTCATTCAACTCTCTGAGCTCCTGCTCAATTTTCTCCATTCTTTTCTCCCTCTGTTCTGTTCTCTCTTCAATTTTAGCTGTTGTGTCTTCAGCATCACTTATCCTTTCTGCTATCATTTTGATTTTCCTGTTGTATGCCTCAAATGTGTTTTTGATCTCACCTATTGTGTCTTTCATTCCCATGCGCTCCTTTACTTTTCTGTTCAGGATTTCAAATTTGTGCTCGTTCAATGTCTTCTTGATGTCATTTATCTCTTTTGACCATATTGTCTTTTAAATGATTAATTTGATTTTTGTAAATTTGTGAGCATCTTGCTGATTAGTTTTCTCAAATTCTGTATCTCTTCTGGGACTTCGATATATTCCTTTCCTTGGGCCATGCCTTCTATTTTCTTACTATGGCTCATAATTTTTCCTGATATCTAGGCATCTGAATAGGATGTAGTTTACTCATATGCTCAGTTTCTTTCGTTTTTGTAGGGATTTAGTGGCAGGAGGCTGTGTATTACCACTGCTCTTTGATTCTTGGCCTAACCTGGATTGTGAGGATTGTACTGCTGGTTTCTCAAAACTGGGCACTGGACCCAGTAATTAGTTGTAGAGTCTCACTTCCTAGGACCTTGGGGAGGCAGGATATAGAGGCCAGAAAAAGCCTCTCTCATTTTTAATTTTCTTTCATCACTTCCTTGGTCTGCCAGCAGATGGCACTCTGACAGCTCTCAGTCAGTGCCTGATAGGAGTGTAATTGTTACAACACAGACCAGATCCGTGTGCTCGAGCTACCTGCCTGGAGGCCCTGAGCCTTGTAATTCCAGCTTTCTCTGAGACAGTTCTCCAGCCTTCTCGGGCAGCCCCCTCCCTTTTCCCAGGTTGGAAATATTTCCACTCCCCTCTGAGTCCTCAACAGTCAGTCCCTGTTAGCAGAGGAGGAGATCGGGAGGGCCGTATGTCTTTAGCCCTTTGCTGGCTCAAAGGCAAACAACGTGCATCCCCACCTGGCCTGGCCGGGCTCCTGGGACACGGCAGACCAAACCTGTGGGTCAGAGGATGAGCCAGCCTCAGGCTGTGTCGCTCTCGCTCCCCTTCCCCAGGGCAGTGGATCCCTGGGGCCCCCTTCTTCTGTAGCGGCAGGGCAGAGGCCCAACAATCCTGAAGTGTCTACAGGGTGGGGGCGATGACAGCAGCGGCGGCCGCTGGGTTCAGCTCACAGCTCCGTCGCTGCAATTCCCCTTCTTTGTGCTTCTCTCCCGTGGGCAGTGTCCAGCCTTCGCCTGGTGCCCTAAACCCTAGAAGATCTTTCTCTAGGCTGTTTCAGCCTGTCCTCTATTTTTCTGGAGAAGGAGTCCCGTGTCTTTCTAATCCACCATCTTCCTGGAAGTTCCCCCCACTATGACTGTCTTATAATTTTTGTAAGTGTGCATTAAGATTAACTTCATTTGTGCATTCGGATTTCGCAGAATGTAGGAATGGACAGAGGGTTCCGTTCCCTAGCTCAAACCCCCTCAGGATAAGAATCAACCTGAAAAGGTCCTTAAAAATATCACTCAGCCTCTGCTCAGACTGTTTTAATGAAGGGAATTCCCTTCCCATTGAATTTTTTTGGTGTAGTTTTTGACTGTTAGAAAGCTCTTTCTTAAAATGAACTGAAACCTAGCTCCCCCACGTCCCACCGTCAGGCCCAGGCCTTCCCTCCGGGTGAAGCCGAGCGTGGGAGAGCCGTCTTTACGAGGCAGCCTGTTATACGTTAGGTGGAAGGCAGGTGCCAAGCCGTCCCTCCTCTAGGTTAAACTCAAGAGTTCTTCCAAGCCTCTCTCAGAAGAAGAAGCCTCCAGAGCCTCATCAGAGCCCCTTTGTCCGCCGTACCTTTAAAATAGGGGGCCTGGAGCTAGACGTAGTGTTCCAGATACAAGCTGAGCAGGGGCCTTCCTTCCTTGACACCCCATTAATTAACGCCGTCCCGTGTGGCCTTGGAAGAGCCGTGTCACACTCTGAGCTTGAAGTTGATCAAAATTACTGGTCTTGGTGATGTTGCGGTTAATCCCGAGTCTGTCACCCTTCATCAGAACTCCCTCTGCCAGCCGGCAACGTCTGTCAGTTTCATAAAGAGGCGCACCCGGAAGTTCACCCGAGTGGGGACTAACAGCATTGAGAAGGCAGGACAGAGCTTCAGGGCAGACCCCCAATCACCATGGCAAGGTCCCCTTAACCCATGCCCTGTCACCTTGTCGTAGAGTCATTCAGTCCATGTGAATTTTTTTTTAGGAGATACCAGGGATTGAACCCAGGACCTTGCACATGCAAAGCGGGTACTCAACCATTGAGCTATACCCTCTCTGCCACATGGAATTTTATCTTGCCCCAAGGTCATGAAAAAGGAACTTGACAGATGCCCCCGGTCCTTAGCATTCTTTCACTGATTTCCTAATCATGTTTCATAAAGAAATGAGTCTGGAAAGCAGATTTGGCTCGACTGATAGCGCATCCGCCTACCACATGGGAGGTCCAGGGTTCAAACCCAGGGTCTCCTACCCATGTGTGGAGCTGGCCCATGTGCAGTGCTGATGCGCGCAAGGAGTGCCGTGCCACGCAGGGGTGTCCCCCTTGTAGGGGAACCCCACACGCAAGGAGTGCGCCCCGTAAGGAGAGCCGCCCAGCGCGAAAGAAAGTGCAGCCTGCCCAGGAATGGCGCTGCACATGTGGAGAGCTGACACAGCAAGATGACGCAACAAAAAGAAACACAAATTCCCAGTGCCGCTGACAAGAATATAAGCAGACACAGAAGAACTCACAGGGAATGGACACAGAGAGCAGACAACTGGGGGGGGGGGGGAGAGATAAATAAATAATAAATCTTTGAAAAAAAAAAGCCCGAGTCTGGCAGCAGGCACTCGCAGTGGCCTCCCTTGAGGCCAGTCTTTGACTCTGACTGGGGAGGAGTGGGTGGCAAGCCCCAGCTTCACCTTGCACGTCCACATCTGTGCCATCCTGTGGCCTGTTTACAAAGCATGGCTGGCCATTGTCCCCGTGCCCCTTGTCTGCATGAAAGGGACAGAGTAAACAGGCAGGGCCCCACCATGCTTTGCTCTTGTTTTCATTTGAATAAAGAAGCCATGCGGGGTCTTTTTGTGTGTGTGGTTGGTTTTGTTTTTTGGAGTTTTTTTGGTCTTTTGGGTTTTTTTGAGGTACTGGGGCCAGAGACTGAGCCTGGGACCTTGTATGTGGGAAGCCAGCGCTCAACCAATCCACATCGGCTCCCCTGAGTTGGTGTTTTCATTTGTTTGCTTGTTGTTTTTTTGTTTGTTTGTTTTTTAGGAGGCACCAGAAACCAAATCCGGAACCTCCCATGTGAGAAGCAGGGGCTCGGCCACTTAAGTCACATGTGCTCCCTGCCATGTGTTTCTTTTTTAAATTATTATTATTTTTTTCCTTATTTCTCCCCCTCACGCCCTCCCCCTCCCCTTGTCTGCTCTCTGGGTCCATTCCCTGTGTGTTCTTCTGTGTCTGTTGTATTCTCATTAGGCAGCTCTGGGAACCCATCCTGGGACCTTCCAAAGTGGGAGAGAGGTGATCATTCTCTTGCTCCATCTCAGCTCCCTAGTTCGCTGCGTCTCATATTGTCTCTTCTCTGTGTCTCTTTTTTGTTGCGTCATCTTGCTGCATCAGTTCTCCGTGTGGGCAGCTCCACTCCTGGGCAGTCTGCTCTCCTGTGCAGGGCTGCACTCCTTGCACGGGGGGCACCCCTCTGCAGGGTGACACTCCTTGTGCACAGCAGCACTCCACGTGGGCCAGCTCACCACATGGGCCAGGAGGCCCTGGGTTTGAACCCTGGACCTCCTATATGGTAGGCGGAATCTCTCTCCGTTGAGCCATATCCGCTTCCCCCACCATGTGTTGTGAAGTCTTTCTGATGGTAGTCCCACAGAGTGCCAAACCACCTACCAGCAAGCAGCCCAAAATGTCTCAAGGGGCCAGAGCCTGGCTCGTGCTGAGAATAATTTCAAAAAGTTTATCACCTTGGGCACACCTTCCCTTTTTTGTTTGTTTTCTTTTTTTTTTTAACTGTTAGCAATTTTACATTATATTTTCTTTTAGACTGTGCTGGAGTTCCATACAGAATTTCATTCGTAGTTAAGTTTGCAGCTCTCAATTTCAAACAGTGGTTATCTTAGGTATTTTAAGCAGTAAATTATCATACTCAAAATGCTATAAAAAAATATTTGACACTCAGCCACTCAAGTTTATTCTCAGGTACTCTCAAAGATAGTTACTCTTAGTTTGGTGGGCTGCCAAAAACAGTATACCAGAAATGGGTTGGCTTTTCAACAGTGGGAATGTATTACCTTACAAGCTTACGGTTCTAGGCCATGAAAATGTCCAAATCAAGGCATCCTCAAGAAGATTCCTCCTTCTTGAAGACTGCTGGCGATCCTGGGCTCCTCCGGCACACGGCAAGGCACATGGCGGTGTCTGCAGGCCTCTCTTCTCTTCCATGTTTTGTTACTTCCAGCTTCTGGCTTCTGTGGCCACCTCTCTCTCTGTCAGAATGTCATTCTCTTAGAAAGGACTCCAGTAAGAGGATTAAGGCCCGCCGCGAATGAGGTGGGCACGTCGTAAGACTCTTCTCACCACAAGGTGCTGCCATGGGCCCACGCCCACAGGAACAGATCAGCTTCCAGAACCCCTTTTCTGGGGCCCATGTACATCAAACCACCCCAGTTATCCAGCTGGTCTTCATAAAGGAAACAGTGCAGCTGGTTCTGCCTCCTTCCTTCACCACATCTGGCAGGCCACCCTCCTGTGCTCAGGCTCCACCACCTTGTGGTGAGGAGAGGGGGTCCCCGTGTGCACCTCAGGCAGCCCTTCCACTGGCTCGGCAGCCCTTTCCCCTCGCCCTCTCAGGAGCTTCATTCACTCTTGCAACAATATCTTTACCTTGTGTCTTCCCTTTCTCCCTCTCTGTTTTATCGTTTGGTGCCATGATACCACCGCTATTAAAGAGAAGAGGCTGCTTCGACCACCATCACCCTGCAGTATAAATCAAGAGCAGTCTACAGTCACTTTCTCCCATCTGACCTCTTTTTTGTTGAAAAGAAAGCCATATATGTGTGTCTTAGCTTGCCACACAACTGCTGACGCCAAGTACCAGAAACGGGTTGGCTTTTATAATGGAAATTTTATTTGGGGTAAGAGCTTACAGTTCTGAGGTCATGAAATGTCCAAATCAAGGCACTGCCAGAGAGGCTTTTTCACCAAAGTCAGCTACTGGTGATCCTGGCGTCCTCCCACATGGTGGAGCAAGATGGCGGCCCATCTCGTCCAAGGCCCCTGCCTTCCCCTCCAGGCTCGCCATCCCCCGGGGCCCAGCTGTGGGTGGCCAGTCACAGGGCCTGTCTCTTTCCTGGCCTCTTCTCTCAGTCTCAGCTGCTCCACTTTCTTCCTAAGTTCAGCTGTGGACCATCAGGCCTACAACAGGGCTCGTCTCCTCAGCCTCGAGCTGTGCTGTGGGCCCAGCCCCTCAGGGGCCTCCTTTCCAGCTTCTGTGCTCTGTTCATTCCAGCCCCCAGCCTCCAGGGCCTCTCCCAGCCTTTCGGGGCTTCTCTTGGCCTCTCTCACATGGCAGGGTCAAATGTGGCAGTTTCCTTTCTCTGTGTATCTCCTTCTCCATTTATATACCCTGCAAGAGGGTGGAGAGTCAACCTGAGTCATGTCTCACTGACGTCCATTCAGAAGCATCTAATCAAGTGATCTAACGTGAGTCCAGTGCAACCAAAGGGTACCACACCCACAGGAATGGATTAGTTGGAGAACATAAAATTTTGAAATTCAAAAAATACCTTCACACAATCACAATTCATGTTGAAGAGAGTTAGAGAATATAGTCAAGAATGAGGACTTTCTATATTCCTCCATCCAGACATGACCACTGTTTAATCCATTCATTATGTCTCTCAGAGATTTTTCTCTGGACATACACACACTTTTGTTTGCTTGTTTGTTGGGTTTTCTTTTGTTTTGCTAAAAATCAGTCCTACCATGCAAGCGTTTTATAACCTGCTGGCTTCAGCTATGCTCTCTAACTTTCCATACCCATCAATTTTCATCTGATGTGACACATAGGCTGAGAGATTTCCCTGGCGTCCACAAGGTCCTTTCCAGCGGGTGGTGTGTCCAGGCTGGGAACCAGGCAGGGCCATGCATTCACAGCATTTGGTTTCTGATCATGTCCTTAAGTCTCTTCTGATCCCCTGTGACACCGGCTCATGGACTCTACCAGGTGGGATGTCCTGTGGAATGTGACGCCCTCAGCTTTGTGCGGCTGCTTCCACTTGTGGCATCATCCCTGCTCCCCATCTCCAGTGTTTCCTGGAATCTGAAATCTACAGGTGTAACAGAGTCACCCACACATGTTGGTTGTAATATATTTAAGTGATATTGCATCCTTCATATCCAGTGATACCAGAAGATATTTACTATCCTTTAGACCCACTCTCAGAGGTACTAAAATTGACTCCTGGGTTGGGGTTGTAACAGTCTGGTGCCCCGTCATGCACTTACATTTTTCTCCGTGCAGAGGAAGTGGTCCGTGTGGCTTAATGTCGGGGGTCCCCCATCCGCCACGTGCATTGTTGAGCTCAGCTGGCACTTCTTGCCAGGACCAAGAACTTCACTGACGTCACTTGCTGGCACCTTAGGCAGAGCTTCCTCCCGTCAGCCGAGCCTAGCGGTGGCCCTGGGTGCCCCTCCTGTGGAAAGGCAGGGCCAGTGCCTCTGTCCTTTTGCCAACCAGGGTTCAAAGAAGCTGCTTCAGATGATATCACAGGAGGGTTAATCTTTCCAGCTGCGGGTCACCTGCTCGGGGACGGTAGGTGCTGAACTGGCCCAACATCCTTAGAAGGCAGAGTGACTCCTGTAGGACCACCGTGCGGGAGACAAGGCCACCTCGGGGACGAGACCCGAAAACCAAAAAGGCAACAAGGAAAGCGACAGAAGGGGGCAGTGAATTGACTTGGAGGGCCAGGGGCCACTTTTCACCCAGGGAACTTCTCAGTTCGGAGCACAGCCAAGAGGCTGAACATGCAAGTAGGGTCCTGGCAGGAAGCTGCCCGCCAAGGGGACAGAAAACCCCGGAGGTTGTGTTGTCCCTACAGGACTAGGCAGGAAGCCAGACCAGAATCCCCCAACCCAGGTCCCGATGGTGGGTCTCGGGGTGCCGCCTTTCGCCCAGGTGTTCTGTTGGACAAAAGGAGATCCGAGGGTGGCAGGCGCCCAGGGGGCACTCAGAAGGGGAGAGAACATTGGCGTTAGCCATCCCCCTCCTTGGAACCTGAGCGGACTGGCCACTTCCCCACTTAGGCCCGGCAAAAAGAACCTTCAGCTGCTGCCTCTCATCCCTGCCATTTTAGGCTCTGCTGGACGCTTTCCCCTGGGACCCAGGAACGCCTCCATTGAACCCAGAGCCAAGCTCCTGAGCCACTTGGGGCCCCTCATGCCAATGAAGCAGCAGGCAAAGAAAGGAGTCGCTGTGCTGGCAGGGGCACCTGATCCTCGCAAGAGGCAGGGCTGCCGCCACGCGACGGCGCAGGGACGCACGTGTCCAGAAAGCTCTGCACGTCCGCGGGCCCCTCTTGTGCTCCTGTGTCCAGGTATAGCCATCAGGGGGCGAGTGCACTGGCCGCAGCCTCACGCGCACGTGGTGGCTGGGTGTCCCCAGCCTGCGGTCAGGCCCAGGAGCACCAGCTAGACTGGCACAAGTGCTGGCTGCGTGCAGGGGACACCAGGAGGGGCGGGGGAGGCAGGCAGTGGCTGAGCAGGCGTCATGTGGGAACTGAGGGGCCCGGGGGGGGGGCAGGCACAGGCCAGTTTTGCTCCCTGCACCCCAATTTTCCACCCACCTGAGTTCAGCACAGCTGGGTGGGGTGGCTCCGTGCAGGTGCCACTGCCCCACCTCCAGCCCCTGCTCCTCTGCCTCAGAAATTTCTCTAAGTTGGTCAAAGCCTTTGCACAGGGACAGCCTGGAAGTATGGGGGACCTGGTGGCTAAATTCTCTGCTCCAGAGAGAATTGAGCCGCTTTCTGCACAGTCCCCAAAGGGTCCTCGGCGAGCAGAGCCTCTAGTTGGCCCTGACATGGTGCAGCCATGGCAATGGGTAACCATGGCAATAAGGCCCCCTGCACGGGATGTCACGCCTCCCCTATTTCACACTGCCTGCTCTCTCCTCAGCTCCCTGGGAGCTGCTCCCAAATAGCCACCGTCGCCTCAGGCTCGGCTCCCCAGGCAACTGCCGGGCATGCCTTCTTCAGCCTCGGAAACCGGCTCCTTGGGTCTGGGCGATGGGGGCTGGGAATCCAGGTTGGAACCAGACCCACGCTCACACCACACACACACACACACGCACCACGCATCCCTGCGACTGCGATGCCACAGGCACGCGCCACACACTGATACACATGCATGTGCCATCCCGGACACACGCACACCCCACAGGCCCCCCGCGAGCAGCCCCCATCCGCCCCGCACACCCGCACATCGCACACAGGGGGCACGTGCGCTCGCTCAGGCTCTCCCCCGGCCCCCCGCCCGTTGCCCTCCCGCAGAGGGGCTGACCGGGGGGCGTGGACGAGGCTGGGCCTGTAAGCACCCGGGGGACGTGCCCCCCACCTGATGGCTTTCTCCGGGGGCTCTTTGCCTAGAGTATCTCGGAAGAGTGTTCTCCAGACCCGAGCATGGACGAATGAATGGTCGCATTAATGAAATGCGTTGGCCAGAGCCCCACGCTCTGTCCCTCGTGCTCTGGTTTTATTGGCGATACTTCCAGGCAGCCTGCTTGGGATCAGCCTCCCTGCTGGGTCCCCTGCCTGGAAAGGAGCAGGTGGCTGCACCCAGAGCTGGGGCAGAGAGGCCGCAAGGTCCGTGGGCTCCCGGCGACTCTGACGGTCTGCCCCTGCTGGATCTCAGGGGCTCTTTCCTTCGCTCCTGGGGGGACGCCAGGTTCTGCCCGCACGAATCCAGCCACCTCCAACCCCTCCCCGGAACGCCCCCCTGGCCCCCCAGCCTCAGCAGAGGCCCCGTCCACTGTGCGGAGCCCCCTGCCCTCCCTGGGAAAGTCCCCGCCCTGGTTCACCCTGGCCGGACCCCAGCCACCTCTTACCACTTCTTCCCACACTCCCCAAACAGCCCTCGGGTCTGTCCCCAGCCCCCCGCCCTGGGCCCTTTGTCACGCCCACGGCCTCCTTCCAGCTCCTCCCTCCCCACCAGCTTCTCCCAAGTCCATTCTCAAAGCAGCACTGGGGCTGGCCTCCTCGGTGGGCAGGGGCCCAGCTCCCCCAGGCCAGGATGGACTCGGGGGTCCCAGGAGCTTGTGTATGTAGGAGGTGCCATCTCAGCCCCAGGCCATGAGCTGCTGAGGCAGGTGGGCAAGGAGGGTGCTGGGAAAGACCTCAAGGTTGTCGAGACCAACGCAAACCCAGGTAGAGTGACCGCCTCCTGCCAGGGTGCTGCGGACAGCGCTGGGGCCGAGCCGGTGGCGGGTGGCCAGAGCCAGGGAGAAGAGCATGCTGGCTCCTCCTCCCACCAGGAGGCGGCCAGGGTTGGCCTTGCTGCCCCCTTGTCCCCCTGGCTCCTACCGCGCCCTCCGGTACCTCCCCAGGCAAGCCAGCCTCCTTTCTCAGTCAGGCTCAGCTCCTGCGTGCCCCAGGGCCTTCGCCCGTGGTTCCCCTCTGCCCAGAAGCGCCATCCAGGTCTCAGCCCACACACAGGTCCTCGGCAAACATCCCCTGGAGGAATGTTCGCAGGCGGGGTAGGGACGGGGTCGGCTGGGCTGACGGCTCTCTGGACAGCTCACCCTCTGTGCCAATGCCTGACACTCCGACACTCCAGCAGTGAGCGCCCCTGCATGTCCTGGAGGGGGACGGTGGGCTGGGGTGGGTGGAGGGGCTTTGTGAACAGTGGGGTGGCCGGGGCAGGGGAGGTGGTGAGATGAGGCGCTAACCCTGGGCCAGGACCCAGCCACAACCTCTCAGCCCGTGTCCCCCAGAGCTGGGCCTCAAGGCTCCAGGGACAGCCACCGCAGTGCCTGCCGCACACGCCACAGCCGCAGCGCAGACCCGGCCACAGCGGGCCTGGCCCGGCGAAGACCTGCGCACCCCAGGGGACATGCTTTCCCCCCTCGTCATGGGACACAGCCCCGTCTCACCCCCCATTGAGCCATGGCCACGGACAAGTGCACTCTGAGGCTGCCGGCTGCTCTGCCACGTGCTGCCGTGACTCCGTGGTGCCCACGCTGCACCTCGCATGACCCCAGCCATTTGCCTGGAGAAGGGTGCAGCCCTGAGCCTTGGCTCACAGAGCACGGGGTCCGAGTAGCCCCCTGCCCCTCCGAGGTGTTCTGTCGGGAGCCCCCCGCGGTTGCTGTTCGGGTCCCAGCGGATCAGGAATCAGAGCTCACAGGCACATTCTCTCCCTAGAACCCAGGCTTGCTTTCAGACTGAGCTCAGTTCTCACCACCCCAGCCCTTAATTTTAGGGCCCAGTTTCTGAATTCTTTCTCTCCCAGCAAATAGACCTCTGTCCGGTCACTGGACACTGACACACTCAGGCCAGACCCCACAGTGGGAAACTCCCAGGAGGCTCCGAAGCCATCCCGACAGCAGTCTCCCTGCGCTTCCAGGGCCGTCCACAGCCCCGTGATGGCCGAGGGCCGAGACTGACATCCCTGCCAAGGGACCGTCATTGTAACAGAGACGGTGGGTGAGCCACAGCTGCTCGGGGAGCCTGGCCCCACTGGACGCCGCGGGTCGCGGCAGCCTGAGGACAGCACCTGCCGCACTGGCACCCGAGCAGGGCGGCCGTGCTGCACCCAGCCCCAGCTCTGCGCCTGGCCCCCGGGCTTCACGGAGTGGCCGCGGCTGCGGATGGACACGGGCCTCCCTCGGCTCTGCGGCCAGCTCCGCCGTGTGGCCTGGGCCGAGTCTCCCTTCCCAGCCCCTGGACCCCCGCGGGAATGTGGGGGCAAGAGCCAGAGGAGAAGCAGGGCTGGGCCAAGCACGGCCCGAGCCCCTCCCGGCACCCCTGCTGCCCTTGGCATTGCTCTCCGTCCTCACCGCCACAGGCCCAGCCTCTGGCCCAAGACCCTTCTATCCCCCTTCCAGCTCAACCAGCCCACACCCGCCCCGATGCACCCAGGGGCCCCCCGTGAGTGCCTTCTCTCTCCAGGCCTCAGTTACCCCAATTGTGAAACGGGCTGGACTCTTGTTTTAACCTGTCCAGTCTTTTGGAAACACCCCCTGGGCATTCTTGGAGCAGCTGCCCCCCCCTCCCCATGTGTCCCCAAGACCGACACAGAGCTGACTTGCCCCTAGCTCCAGGAAGGTGCAGCCCGGCTAATACTCCTCACTCTCCAGGTCTGTGGCCACGGTGGGAGCTGGGCTGCGCAGAGCCTGGCTGCAGGCGGCTGCCCTGGGCTCTCTCTGGAGCTATCCATGAGTGTGCCCAATTTAAGAGTGTCAGGGCCGTCCCACCACAGGGGCACCGGAAGAACAACAAGGAGGTGGATTCTTACTCATAATGTTTCACCACCTGGATCGAGCTATTCCTGAAAGCAGCCACCTTGGTTTCTTATGCCTTCCGAACCTATAAATTATTTTTGTTTCAGCTGGTTGGGTCGGGTTTCCCCCGTAGTATCAGGCAGAGCCTGACTCAAGCAGAGGATGGCTGTCCTAGCCTCTAGGCTGGAAAAAACCAGGAAACTTCTACTGCCAGGCGGAGCCAGATCAGGAGGATCACGGGGTCCAGGGCCCCCCTCTCCCACTCCAAAGCGAGAAAAGCACATCATTACCCTCCTCCCACGCCAGTGTCTCCGGGGTGGTGATCCATCCTGTGGGCCGGTTCTCCGCGCCCTCCCGCCTCCACGTGAGGGCGCTGGGGTGGGGGTGCAGCTTTCCCCGCCCTCTCGATGCCCACCCCGTGCACCCCAGACTCAAGGGCACAGAAAAACGGGAGTCCAGTGCGCAGCGCAGAAGGCGGGAGAGCAGAGAGAGGCGGCCGGGCCCCGCTTGGGGAAGCAGGGCGCACCGGCGCTCGCCGGAGGCCGGGAGTTTGACAGGTGAGGGGTCCCCCAAAGCCAGCTCGGGTGCAGAGCGCGGCCCGCGCCACGCCCAGGGGCTGCGCTCGGGGTTCGTCGCCTGACGGTTCCATCCTGGGGGGGCCTGGAACGCCGGCCTGGACACTTGGCCTTGACGCTGTGCCCGGGAAGCAAGCGAGACGCAGAACCAGGTGCGGGTGCGCAGGGCCGCAGGGGGCAGAGGCGGCCGCCGGGAGGCGGAGAGCGCGGGGCGGCGGCGGCGGCTGGTCTCGGGCGCCCCGCCCCGCGCCCCTCCCGCTCGCGCTGCCCCGGGCGGCCGCCAGGCGGCACCGCGCTCCCCGGGCGGGCGGCGGGCGGCGGGCGGCGGGCGGCGCCCCGGGTCGGCGGCGCGGCGGCTCGCAGCGGGCGCTGCCAGGAGCCGGGCCGGGGTCCGGGCGCGCGGGGAGCCGGTGAGTAGGGCCGCGCGGGGCACGTGGCGCGGCGGGCGGGGCGCGGGGCTCGCGAGCGCCGGGGAAGGGGCGCGCGCGGCGGGGAGGGCGGCGGGGATCGCGAGGTCCGGAGGGGCGTGTGCGGGGCAGCGAGTCCCGCGCGCGACGCCGGGCGGCGGGGCGGGGCGCGGGGACGCCCGGGCGCGACCCGGGGCGCAGGTGCGCGCGCGCGTGGCCGGCGGGCAGGGGGAGAAGCCCGAGTGCGCGGCCCGCGCGGCGGCGGCACCCACGGCCCGGCCAGGGCTGCGGGGTGCGCGCGGGTGCGCCCGGAGGGGCTGAGGGCCAGCGCCGGGGTCAGCAGGGGGCCGCCTGTGCGGGAGCCCCGGCCTGGCCGCGCCCCCGCCGCCCCCTGCACTCGCCGCGAGCCGCGAGCTTCCGGAGAGTCGGGTGGGAGGACAAGCCAGCCCGGACCCGACGTCCCCGCCTCTCCCTGGGCGAGCCACGCCCCTCTCTGGGCCTCAGTTTCCCCGTCTGTGAAATGGGGCCAGCGGGGCAGACCCGCTGGTGAAGGAAGGGAAGCGCCCTGGCTAAGGGGCAGCGGGCGTTGCCACCCCCGCAGCTGGGACGGGATCTGAGCAAAGGACGGAAATACCTTCCCGCAGAGTGGGTGGGATCTGCTCGGGGTCCCGGGTGCGGCCCTCGCGCAGGGTGGCCCCAGGCGGCGCCGGGGGGCCACCGTGTCCGCTCCTCTTTGCGGTCGGATGGGGGAAGGGAGGCTTGGCGCGGGTTGGGGCAGGGGTGTTCGGACCCCGCTGCATGCCCTGCGTGGGAAGCAACGCGACTAGGAAAGACGCGGTAGCGTGGGTGATGGAGGCGGCCCCTCGCCCCCGGCCTTCTGCGCGCGGCGGGAGAGATTCTCCTGAGCCTCGGAGGGCCGGGGAAGTATCCTAGGAAGGTTTACCTCCCAGACTGTGTCCCCACTTTACAGTTGAAGTAACTGAGGCATAGAGGGGTGACAAGACTTGTTCAAGGTCTCAGGGCCATGAAATGGCAAAACTGGGATGAGATTTCAACCCCGTTGGGACTGGCTCCAAAAGCCGCGCTCTAGCCCTTGCGCACGGTGGACCAGGGAGGCAGAACTGTCCACTCGCTCCGCACACTCTTTGCACCCACCCTCGCCCCCCAACTGGGCTGGCGGCTCCTGCCCGGGTAGTTCTTACAAGCTGGTGTAGGAGACCGGAGCTAAACAAGGCATCAGATGAAAAGCCGAGGTGGTGGCAGATGATACAAGTGTTAGGAAGAAAATAAAACAGGGCGATTGGGGCAGAGAGAGGCGGGCGGGGAGCAGCCGGCCAGGGAGGGGCTCCCTGGGGCGCGCTAAGGGCTCTGATTACCAAGTGAATGAAGGGGCGAGCTGGTGTGAGAAGCTCTGCGGGCACAGCAGGTGCGAGGCCCCTGAGGCAGGCGGTGTCGGTGGGTGGGAAGGGCTGAGCAGAGCCTGTGAGGGGAGGCTGGTGAGGTCGGGGTTTTCCTCTAGGTGCGGTGTGCAGCCCTGCACGGTTTGAGAGGGGGAGCCTTGATGGGTGCCCCCCCAGGGCGGGAGAGGGAGCAGGGGCGCAGCGAGGAAGCTCTGGAGTCGTCCAGGGGTCCAGGCAGAGCGGGACGGCTCTGCACAGGGCAGCTGCCGGGGGCTGGAGAGCAATGCGTGAGGCTGCGAGGATGTGGCGAGAGGTGGTAAGAGGAGCCAACGAGCGGCCGCCGGCGGGGTCGGCGCCCTGGGCCGCAGCCACGCCCCCCCCTCCCCCAGGAGGGCCTTGTGCCGCGGGGAGGACAGCCACAGGGACGAGTTTGCGCTCAGGCACCCCCCACTTGCTGACCTCGAGGGGGCGTTCCTGCCTCTCCCCCGGCCTCCGAGTGAAGAGGGGTGAGGATAAAATGAGACGCCGGATGTTGGGGTTCAGCCTGGGGTCTGCGCCCCTTCCAGCTGGTCTCTGTGTCCTGCTGGCATGTCCCCATACGCCTTTGAGCAACGTTCCGGCTCTCACTTGTACTTTGTTTTGGCCGGGAACCTAGAGTCAGCTATTTCTCCAAGAAGCTTAGCTTCCTTTTAGGAGGAGATGGGTTTTAGAAACCAGTGTCCGGGTATTGCAAATGCTCGTTGCGACCAGGTGTCCTTGTCTCTAGGCAGTGGACCCAACCAAGAAATCTCCCTCCCTCCCCTTCTCTCTCTCTTTTTCTTTTTACTAAATATTTATATCTCCGTCTCTTCTCTCCCACAGTGAGAAACTGTTTCCCCTAAACATCAATCTGTGTAATAATTTGCTTAATGCTAGAATGCACCCAAAATAGTTCCAGAATTACTATATCCAAACCACTACCCTCCAAAACCTCCTAAATAAAGATCAGGATTTCTTTGGGTGTGCAGTCTATGTACTGTGTGATTATGTTATCAAGTTGATATACCATTAGCTTCCTTTGTTTCTATTTGCATTCAAATTGGGTTTTTAAATTTAGCCTTTGTGATGTTTTATTTTTTTAATAAAACAGTTCCATGGTTCCAAGGTCAAATGATGTAAAAAGCTATACTCAAAGAAGTCACCATCCCATCTCTGTCTCTTCCACCTTGGTAACCTCTTAAATGGTTTTCTGGTTTATCTTTCCTGTTTCTTTTTGCAAAATAAGTCATTTATATATCATCACAAAAGTTAGCATATGCATCTGCTTTGCACCATGCTTTTTTATTAGTTAAAAATATATCCACTACAAGGTAAACTATAATCCATGCGGTGCAGCTGTGCTCCAAAATATATTCACCAAATGCAATGAATGTGCCACAATGATGAAAGAGGTTGTTGATGTGGGAGGAGTGGGGTAAGGAGGGTGGGGGGTATATGGGGACCTCATATTTTTTAATGTAACATTTTTTGAGACCTATGTATCTTTTTTTAAAAAAAGACAATTAAATTAAAATATATATATATATCCTGAGGAACCATTGTAGCTCAGTGGTTGAGCACCTGCTTCCCAGGTATGAGGTCCTGGGTTCATCTCCAGTACCGTCTTAAAAAATAATAAAATTAAAAAAATATATATATATATATCTGTATGTGTTTGTGTATTTATATATATATATATCCTGACAATCACATCTTATCAGTTCATAGAGACCGTCCTTATTCTTTTCTAAAGCTGCATAGTACTTCACTGTGTGAATGTACCATAGTTTATTATGTACTATGGACGGATATTTGTTTTTTCCCAGGCTTTTAGAATTAAAATATTGAAGCAATTGATAGCTCTGCACCTATGTTGTCCTTATTTGTGGAGGTGTATCTTTAGAATAAATTCTACATGTAGGAATAGATGTGTAATAATTTTGTTAGATATTTCCAAATTCTCTTCTTGAGAGGTTGCATCATTTTGCACTTCCATGAGCAATATATGAGAGTGTATGTTCTCCCCACAGTCCTGCCAATCTGAGAGCTGAGAAATACTCTTTTGGTGTATTTTAATTTACATTTCTATTATGCAGGAAAGCAGACATTTTTTCATATGCTTAAGAGTCATTTAGAAAAAAAAGAAAAAAGAGTCATTTGATTATCTTTGTGAATTGTCTGCCCATTTTCCTTTTGTAGTTTCCATTTTCCTATTGGATGCTTGGTCTTTTTTTCATGGATTTTAAAGTTTGTTAGTATCTGTATTATGGAGGTTAGCTCTTTTATATATATATATTTTTTATATTGCAAGAATTCACCCTCCCCCCCCCTTTTTTTTTTTTTGCTTTGTTTATGGTGGGTTTTGCCATTCTTGTTTTTGAGTAGTTGAATTATCAGACTTTTATAGCATCTAGATCATAGAATGGCTTTTCCCACCCCGATTATAAAGGAATTCACCCATCTTTTCTTCTAATATGTTCTGGGTTTTGTACTAATTTCATGAATCCAATTTAATCTCATTCCAAATGGCTATCCTCTATTCCAACATCATTTATTTTAAAAGTTTGTATTGGGGGTAGGAAATGGGGAGTTAATGCTTAACTGGTACGTATATTTGAATGTGATTAAAGGGGGAAATTTTAGGTTATATATATGTTACTAGAATAATTTTTTTAAGCATTCACTGTACAACGTGAACAAGTATGTAAACTATGAATGTACAAGAATGTAAACTCTGGGTTATAGTTAGTAATCTAATTATAGTTGTTTCATCAATTGAAACAAAGATACACTAACGGAAAGTGTTACTAATAGGGCGCTCTGAATTTTCTGCGTGACTTTTCTGTAAATCTACAATTTCTCTAATAATTTTATAAAAACAGAAAAAAGTCCGTTTTCCTCCAGCGATCTGAGAAACACTTTTATCGTAAACCAAACATCCAAATGCACGTGGGCCCATCTCTGTACTTTGCAGTCTGTTTTACAGGTCTGCCTATCTGTTCATTTGGTACCCACAGCTGTAATCACAGACTTTTTACAGGGCTTTACTATCTGGTGTGATTTGTCTATTTCTGTTGCTTTTCATTTAAGAGGTTTCCAGCTAATCTACTATGTTGCTGGGACCTTTTGTTGGGATCATATTAAATTTTTATAATATCTTGAGGAGAATTGACAGCTTTGTGAAGTTGACTCATCCTATCAAAATCAAGGATGTCTATTGTTCAAGACTACTAAGTGCTTTGGGGGGTGTTTCAAGGTTTTCTTCACAGAGGGTTTTCACATTTCTTGTAAGTTTCTCTGTAAGTATTTTATCTTGTTTGTTGCTATTATAAGTGATTTATTCTTCCGTTATATCTCCTAACTAGTTTTTGTCTGTGTATGTGTTATTTTGTATCTTTCTACCTTCCTTTTTGGTATCTTTCTACATTTATTTTGGTGCTGTTAGTTCCATCGTTGCTTCTCTTAGGCATTCCAGGTATTCTGTCTTCTGCAAATAGATAATTTTACTTCTATTTGACTGATTTTAGGCTTCTACTTGCTTTATCTTATTTAATTAAATTGGCTAAATACCTCCAATTCAATATTAAGTGGGTTTTTGAAAAATAATGACAATCCTTTCTTTGTTCTTGATCTTAGAGCTAAGAATTAAGATGCTGACTTTAAGACTGAGATAGATAGATGATAGATCTTTATGTATATATATCATGTTAAAGAGATACCCATTAATTTCATTAATTTCTATTTTATTGAGTTTTTTAATATCAGGAATGGGTGTTGATTTTTATCAGAGCCATACATGGAAATAATCGTATACTATCCTCCTCAGCATTCTCGCTGTGGTGACCCGTGCTAAGGGATTTGAAGCGTGAAGTCCCTTGTCTCCTAGTTATACTGTGGGTGTGGGCTCTGTTTACTCTCCTGGTTCATCTCTATGGGGTTTTGTCATGGAGAGATTTGTTCTTAGGTGGCTGCTCTTATCTTACGGGAACCGGAAGATGTCCCCAACCTTTGCTGATGTCTTGTCGTTTTTTTGTTTTTCCGTTTTTTATGCTTGGAACGCAGATCAGATGAGCTTGGCCCAGATCACAGAGGGCTGTGCCTCTGCGGGGTCCAGGCTTCTTGTTCCTCACGCTAGAAGCCAAACCCAGGGAGGTGGGGCTCGAGCTGCTGAGCGCAGCTTCCCCGTGGGAGGTCCCAGGTTCGGTTCCCATGCCTCCTGAAAACAAGCAAACAGACGAAAAACCAGTTCAGGGAGCCGAGGTGGCTCAGTGAGTAAGCACCAGCTTCCCACATACGAGGTCCCGGGTTCCAACCCCAGACCCAGCACCTCAAAACAACGACAACAACAACAAAACCCAGGAGTCTTTCCTGCCACCACCCTCACTCTTTTCATTTATTTATTTAGTCATTGAGATGAAATTCTCAGAACATTTTTAAGCGAGCAATCCAGTGGCATTTAGTACATCTGCAATATTGTGTATACAGTTACTGCCTCTGTCAAATCCCAAAACTTTGCTGTCGCCCCAAAATAAAACCCTGTATCCGTTAAGCAGGCACTTCACCTTCCCGTCTTCCCCAGCCACCGGCAACCATTAGCCAGCTTTTGGGCTCTATGGATTTGCCTGCTGTGGATATTTTATGTAAGTGGAATCATGCGATGTTTGTCCTTTCATGTCTCTTCTGACATGTGCAAGTTTTTAAGGTTCCTCCGTGCTGTTGAATGTATCAAAACTTCTTTCCTGGGAGCAGAGGTGGCTCAAGTGGCTGAGTCCCGCCTCCCACATGGGAGGTCCCGGATTGGTGCCCAGTGCCTCCTGAGAAAACAAAATCTAACAACAAGCAAAAAAAAAAAAAAAAAAGGAAAAAACAACTCAGGAGAGCCGATGTGGCTCAGTGGTTGAGCGCCTTCTTCCCACAAACAAGGTCCTGGGTTCAATCCCAACCTCAAAAACAAACAACAACAACAACAAAAACGTGTTTCCTTCCACGGATGCTATAATGTTCCGTTGCACGTATGGCACACTCTGCACCTGAATCTATCAATTGTAACGCATTTGTTTTACCTTAGTGTTCGCTCTATATATTTTAGGAGGTACTAGAGATCGAACCCAGGACCTCATCCGTGGGAATCAGGCGCTCATCCACTTGAGCCGCATCCGCTCCCCAGTGCCGGTTATCTTTGCTAATCATTTAAGAGTAAGTTGCCATAACGCCACCCTCACCCTTAAATACGTCATTCTCCTGCAAAACTTTAATTCAGTTTTCACACTTAGAAATTCAACATTAGCACAAGAATACAGTCCCTATTCCACTTTCCCCAATAATGTCTTTTGGGGCCTTTTTTAAAACTCCATGATCCAATCAGTGCTCAATCATTGCATTTGCTTATCCCCAAAGAGTCCCATCCTAGCTGTACCAGAAGCAGCGAGACACATCGGGACTCTTGGGGAAGTGCCATGGTCCAGAGAGACCAGGTGGCTGAGAAAGACATCGGATGAAGGATGGTCACACATACACTGTCAGTGAGCGTGTCCCCTTCCCCATCGGTAGAGACTTGAGAGGAGCCACACTGATCCCATCCTCGGGGCCGGACCCCTGGCTCTACATTTGGGGGTGAATTTGGGTCTCAGGAAGCCACTCCTCAGAAAGTCCCACCCTGGTGTTACTCAGAAAGTTTGCTGTTAAATGTCACTTTGTAATACAGGATAGTCGTTGAATGCTTACTGTCTATCAGGCACAGTGTGCCAAGTTGTTTGTAGATATAATCTCATGAGAATAGAAATTAAATAGAAAAAAAAAACACTAGAGGAAAAGTTCCTTGAAATATTAATGAAATTGATAATCTCCTTAGCAAGACGGACAGAAACAGAGAAAAAACACAAATTGCCAATATCAGGAATGAAAGAGGGACAGCTGCTACAGAGTCCACAGATCTTAAAAGGATGATGAAGAACTTTATATTAATGAATTTGATACTTTAAATAAAATGGACAAATGCCTTGAAAGACATACCGTGCCAAAACTGACCTAAGAAGAAATAGAAAATCTGAGCAGTACTATTTTTCTGTTAATGAAATTGGGTTTATAATTTAAAAAGAGATGACTTCCCTGGTGAATTCTATCAAATATTTAAGGAAGAAATACCATTACATTTGATTAGCAAAAATTAATACATCTGACAATAACAAAGGCTGGAGAGGATGTGGATGAATAGAAATCCTTATGATCTGTGTGTGGGACTGTGAACGGGCAGCACCCATTTGGAAGAGAACTTGGAATTCTCTAGTCAGACCCTACGAAGGAGCAGCTCCACTCCTGGGTATATCTCCAAGATAATTTTGTGGACATGTGCTCCAGGAGGCCATTTACAAGCAGCCCAGCTCTTGATAGAGACAACTAGACTCAGCCCAAGTTCCCTTCGCAGGAAAGTAGAAAAAGAAATTGTGGTACCGTCCCATAATGGCCTGTTAAAAAGATAAATCTTAGAAACAGCATGTTAAGTGAAAAAAATCAAGTCACAGAAGACCATTTACAAGATGATACTTTTTTTTTTTAGCTTTTAAAAGCAAACAAACTATATAATATATTACGTAGGGATCCATATTCCTGAGATTAAAATTTTTTAATGAATTTCTTTAAAACTCCAGCTCATGGCAATGTCTTGGTAGGTATGGGATAGGGGAGTGCACAGTTGAAGAAAATGGATTGGCTGATGATACTTCACTTCTTAATTGGGTGGAAGAGCTTCAGGCATCTAATTTATTACCATGCTTCATGACTTACATCTACATTATAGTAGTCTCTTTATGTAGCACATATCACATAAAATCATTTTTATTTTAAAGTAAGCTTTATTTCAACTACAGAAAATAAAATAAAGACAAAAGGCAGCTGAACAAATTTTGGGAGCAATCCTTAAAAACCAATCTGTGCTCCTTTATGTATCTTTCTGGATACTGCAGAAACAATTGATTTTGTTTTTAGGGTTAAATGGGATAAATGTGCCTGGACAGAATTTCTTTTTAAGTTGGATTTTCTGTTTATTTGCCACAAAAGCATCTTAGTCAATACATGAATATATTGTAAAACACACACAAATGGCATCAGACTGTACACACTGTGCCGCAAAATGATTTAAGTTTAATAAATAGAGAATGCATACAAAAGTTAGGTATAGAGCTCAAATAACTTGTTATAAGACTATTTGGATTTTTAAACAGTATCTCTGTGTTCATTTTGATAAAAGTGTGGTCTTGTAGAAATGTGTCCATTTTATCTAAATTTTCAGGATTTTTGTCCTAATGTTGGACAGAAGTGTTTAAAGAATTTTTTGTCTTTATTTTTTTAATATTACATTTAAAAAATATGAGTTCCCCATATACCCCCTACCCCCCTCACCCCACTCCTCCCCCATAGCAACAATCTCCTCTATCATCATGAGACATTCATTGCATTTGGTGAATACATCTCTGAGCACCGCTGCACCTCATGGTCAATGGTCCACACCATAGTCCACACTCTACCATGTTCCACTCAGTGGTCCATGGGAGGACATACAATGTCCGGTAACTGTCCCTACAGCATCACCCAGGACAACGCCAAGTCCTGAAAACGTCTCTTCCTCCCATTCCCTACCCCAAGCAGTCTCCATGGCCACTTTCTCCACACCAATGCCATATTTTTAAAGAATTTTTTAAAGTAACAATCATTTTTGATGAGTGAGAAAATGTTAAAAAAAAAAAAGAGTTCTGGTATTTTCTTCCCATATCCCTCTTGCTGGTCTGTCCACATGCCACTTTGGAGACCACTAAGTTCATCAAATCATCATGGTCATTGGGGCCCCTTTCTACAGCAGGACTGGTGGCCAGGGCCCAGTATGTGTCCCTGCACTCTTGACCCACACAGACCTGTCAACAAGGGGAGGCAGGGACTATGGAGAGTGGAGGTCAGCCCAAGGGAAGCTCCTGAAAGGAAGCAGCATTCCAGCTGCTCATGAAGGTCAAATAGGAGTCAGGCCAAATATGTGAAGTTGGCAAAGGACAGGAGAAGGATTCCAGACCTGGAATAAATAAATGTCAAGGCATCCCATGTTCATGGACTGAAACACTTCATGTTGTTAAGATTTCAGTGCTACGTGTTGAGGATCAAATCATGTCCCCCACAGAAGACGTGGTCAGAACCCCTGATCCTGTGGGTGTGAGCATAGTTGTAAATAGAATCTTTAAAGATATTAGTTAAGGGGTGCCCACACTAAAGGAGGGTGGGACTTCATCCAATATGGCTGACATCCTTATATGCAAAGGAAATTGGACACGGGAAGCTTCCAGAAGCCAGAAGTCAACGGAACCCAGAAGAGAAAGGAGAGGCCACCATGTGCCTTGCCATGTGACAGAAAAGCCAAGGAACCCCAAATGTTTCCAGCCAACCAGAAGATACCGACCCTGGGAGGAAGCCAGCCTGTTAGCCTCTAAAACCATGAGCCAACCCATTGTCTTGGTCGCATAGTATTTGTTTTAGCAGCCGGGAAACGTAAGACAGAGCCCCATGTGGGGAAGTGTGATCTCCCTGGGACACTTTCCCACCAAAATTATTTCACTTTCTTCAGGACTTTAAATGTTTAGCGGTAGCAACCATCAGTCACCTTGGAAGTGCCTAAATCCTGATCACACCAAGGGCTTTTCCCAGCTGAGCACTCTTCACAACCGGGGCTGATCTGACAAGCCCCTTAAGAATAAAAAATTGCACACTCAGTGGTTTGGCGGAATGTGTGCAAGGCGGAACGCCGAAAGGGTTTCAGGAGGCAGAGATGACAGAGTGGGTGACAGCTGCTCCCGGCCGTGAATTGCAAGGCCCCAGTGGCCTGTGGCTCGAAAACAGATGTGAATGCATGAGCGCAGGCAAATTGGATTAGCACTTTGGATGATGAAAAGGACTTCAAGTAGCCATACATTACCAGTCTGAAATGCTGGCTGGAGGAAATGTATTTATGTTTTGCAAACAGCGAGTGTAAGGAGGAGGAACAAATTAAGTTATTGTGTTGTCACCAGTTTCTTGAGCAGAGTCCTTGGCGGATACACGTTTCGTATAATAAACGTGATCAGTGGCATCATCACCCACCTAATGAGGGGAGGGAGAGAGTAATGTGAAGCGCAGTGCCCCTTCCTGTGGCCATCTGCGTTCCCAGCTGGGACCTCAGCAGACAGGATGGCTCAGTGGCCCTGGCCTCTGAAAGCGGGGAGGGCAACCCAAGGTCACACAGGGCCCAGGCGGAGAGGGACTTTCAGGGACAAAGTCACAGACTTTCTTCTGATTTTTTAAAAAACTCTTCTTATGGAAAAATTCAAAAAGGTCAATATGTAAAAAGTAGGATGAATTTCTGTGGCTATCAATGCACAGCCCATCTTCCTTCAACTAGATTCTCCCTACCCTGTTAGGTAATTCCAGCCACCCTAAGACACCATATTATTTCCTCTGTCGTTCCTTTGATATGCTTCTCTGAACTGATTGGGAATTTATTTTGCATAACCACCAAGCCATCGACACACTAATGAGATGAATAATAATTCCTTACTATCATCTAATGGCCAGTCCTAACGGGATGCTCAAGTTATTTCAAAAATATCCTTTTCAAATCAGGATCTAAATAAGGTCCATGTATTGCACTTAGTTTTTGTAACTCCTACGTTTCTTTTATTCTTTAATAGCCGTTCTTTCCTCTCCCCCTCTTTTGGGGCTGTGGGGGGTCATTCCATTGATTTATTAGTGAAGCTGGGGTGTTCCTCTTGTAGAGTGTCATGTTCTGGATTTGGCTGTTTGTCTCCTTGTCATGGTATTTAACTCTTTCGTCTACCCCCCCCCTTCCTTTAAATGGGTAAAGTATTGCTCTCCAATAATACCCTGCAAGCCATGTGAATAATTTTGAATTTTCTGGTAGCCACATTTGTTTCAACAAATCAATTTTATTGATACATATTAATAAAGCATAAATCCATCCAAAGCGTACAATGAATGGTATTTGATATAATCACATATTTGTGCATTCATCATTTCAGTCATGCTTAGAGCACTTTCATTATGACAATAATAAGTATAATAATAAAAAGACGAACAAAGCTTGTCACCTCTCGATCTCTCTCTGCGTCCCCTGCTGAACATAGCTGCCATTCTTTTTCCTTCTTTCTGACATATTTGTATTTATATTTTGTAAAAACAGTTTTATATATGCAATATGACCCATATTCGTGTTTTACATGAGGTTTTACTATCTTATACAGTCCCATGTTATAGTTTTAGTTTTCCTTCTAGTAATATACATGACCTTAGCCTTTCCCTTTCAGCCACTGTCACACCCATATAATAGCACTGCTAGTTCTAAACACCAGGATATGCTTTCACCATTTCTAGTCACTTTTAAAGGTTTACCAACAACCTTTTTACCAATTCTGTACAGATTAACCCTCAGATTTACCTTCTCTGCACTCCTTCTATTTTCTGGTGACCTATATTCTAATTATTAACTCCACGAGTTTACACAGTATATTAAGTTCATAATAGGGGGATGGGGAGTATATGGGGACCTTATATTTTTTGAATGTAACATTTTTTTAAAAATAGAGAGAGAGAAAAAAAAAGAAAGAGCAGTAGTCAGAGTCACAGGAAAAGTTGAAGAAATCTCCGGCTTTCAGGTGTAATTCTCTATTGGCTGCTGAGAGAGATACCTCTAACGTTCGTGCAAGAAATAACGTCCTGCCACGAGGAATCAGCTGCTGGTTTAGAAGGAGATGAGCGACAAGGTCTCCTGCTGAACTCTGCCGAACATGAAAGAACAGACCAGGAAGATCTGCGCCATTGTCACACCGGCTTATTGGTCGCCCATTTCTCGATAAGAAGGGATTTAAAGTTGGCCATACTGCATAGTATTTATGATTTGCTGAAAATATGTATTTCATCTTTAAGTCGAAGAGTAAACTATACATCATTCTTTAAAAAAAAAAAGTTCACAATAGTGCAATCATATAGTATTTGTCCTTTCGTCTGGCTTGCTTCACTCAACGTGCTGTCCTCCAGGTCCATCCAAGCCCTGTGCTTCATGACTTCATTTCTTCTTACCACCGCGTAATTTTCCATGGTGTGAATATACCATAGTTGGTTTATCCATTCATTGGTTGATGGACACTTGGGTTGTTTCCAGCTCTCGGCAATCGTGAGCAACGCCGCTGCAAGCACCAGGTGCGGGTGTCTGCTCGTATCTCTGCTCTCAGTTCTTCTGGGTATAAGCCTAGTAATGGTATTGCCAGGTCCCACGGCAAGTCTATATTCCACTTCCTCAGAAACTGCCAAACCGTTCTCCACAGTGTGGTGGCCACATTTTTAAAAGGTGCAATTAATAATAATGTATTTATGTAACCCAATATATCCAAAATATCATTCCAACATGTAATCAAACAAAAATTACTAATGGTATATTTTTAACTATTTCATTATTGTAACATATATATACCAAAATATTGACCATATTCTTGTGTACAATTTAATAGCATTCATTACATTCACTAGATTGACCATCACCAAGATGCATTATCCCCACTTTTCATCACCTCACCAGAAGCTCCACACCCGTTAAGTGATAACTCCCTCTTCCTGCGCCCACCTCCCCACGTTCCTGCTGACCTGTAATCTACTTTCTGTCTCTCTGAATTTTCTTCTTCTATTCTTTTTTCATACCAAGTCTTCAAAACCAATGAGTATTTAATGCTTACAGCACACCTCAATTTGAATGCTAAGTTTTCATGGGAAATACTTGATATGCATTTAGATTTCATAAAAATGACAGTTGAAAAATTAGATTTATGTATCCAAGTTGACCCAAACATACTTAAAAATGTTTCAATAACTGTATCAAGTAGCAGCTTTTATAAACTTCTTTTGAAATGTAGTGAGACAGATATTGATCTACCGTAAACTACATCTTAGAAGTGTATTTGGCAGATTCGATTATGTGCCTCGATTTAGACTCGTTCTTAATCTTAACCCGCATTCCTGTGGGTGTGAACGCGTTATAAATTGGACCTCTGGAAGATGTTTTTAGTTACGGTGTGGCCAGCGGAAGCAGTGTGGGCTGGGCTTTAAGCCGAGTTACTAGAGGTTTTATAACGAGAAGACTCCAGAAGCCAGGGTCAGAGTAGGCCACAGAGGGAAGCTGGAAATCAGCATGGCCAAGAAGAGAGAGGGGGCGACATCACCAGGGGTATTAGTCAGCCAAAGGGGTGCTGAGGCAAAACACCAGAAATCGGTTGCTGTTTATAAAGGGTATTTATTTGGGGGAGAAGCTTACAGTTACCAGGCCATGTAGCGTAAGTTACTTCCCTCCTCAGTCTATTGCCACGTGTTGGGGCAAGATGGCTGCTGACGTCTGTGAGGGTTCAGGCTTCCCGGGTTCCTCTCTTCCCAGGACTCCATTTCTCTCCAGGCTCAGCTGCTCAGCTCTCTCCACAAGGCCAGCTGTAGACTATCAGGTAAATGGCTCTGCCTCTCTCCTTGGGGCTCTGCCATGTCTAAGGAGCCGTCTCTATTCCTCTGTGTTCTTCTCCTGTGTGTTCCCTTCCTGGGCTCCAGCTCAAAACTCCAGCATCAAAAAACTCCAGCTCTGTCCTTCACCAAGTCTTTTATCTGTGAGTCCCCACCACCAAGGGGCAGGGACTCAATGCCCTACGCAGGTGGCCCGATCAGAGCCCTAATCATAATTTAATCATGCCTAGGTACAGACCAGAGTACAAACATAATCCAATATCTATTTTTGGAAGTCATGACTATATCAGACTGCCACACCAGGTCCTCGGAAAGCCACGGAGTGCCAAGACAGCTGGCAGCCAGCACCAGAATGCTACAGTCTTCACGGGAAACACAAACCTTCTCAGTTTCTAGATTTTGGACTCCTCCATGAGCCAGTAAATTCCTGTCATATCAGCCAACCCATCGTGTAGCATTTGTGATAGCACCTCTGCAAACTAAGACAGCGTACAACTGATCAATTCTGACATATGTAGGAACTCATAAAAACCATCACTACAATCAAAATAATGAACATAGTCATCACCCCTAAAAGGTTCCTTATTTGCCTTTATAATCCATTCCTCCCAGCCCTCCCTATCCTCCCAGCTCTAGGCAACCACTAATCTGCTTTCTGTCACTGTAGTTTGCATTTTCTAGAATTTTCTAAAAATAGAATAATATAGTATGTACTCTCTTTTTTGCCCAGCTTCTTTCATTCAACCTGATTATTTAAAAATATATCCAGGGAAGCGGATGTGGCTCAAGCAGCTGGGCTCCCGCCTACCACATGGGAGGTCCCAGGTTTGGTTCCCAGTGCCTCCTAAAGGAGACGAGCAGGACAGTGAGTTGATACAATGGACTGGCACAGCAAGTGATACAACAAAATGACACAGTGAAGTGATGCAACCAAGAGACTCAGCAAGGAAGCACAATGAGAGACACAACAAACGGAGCGGAGGTGGCGCAAGCAATTAGGCACCTCCCTCTGACATGAGAGGCCCTGGGTTCAGTTCCCAGAACCTCCTACGAAAAAAAGAAAACAAGCAGACAGCAAGCACAAACAACGAAGGGGTGTGGAATAAATAAATCTTTTAAAAAATATGTATATTGTGTGTGTGTGTATATATATATATATCCATGTTGTTTCATGCGACAAGTTTCTTTTTTTGTCATTGTTGGGTCTATTTCCATTGTATGTATATACCACAACTTGTTCATTGCGGTAAGCAGAGTTCTAGGATGGCCCTAAGATTCCATCAGCTGGTGCACATGCCCCTTATAACCTCCTTCCCCTGCGTATGAGAAAGATCACTGAATATGATGGACGATCACTCCCCTGATTAGATTGCATTATATAGCAGAAGGGATTTTACAGATATAATTAAGGTCCTTAGCCAGCTGACTTTGCGTTACTAAAAGGAGACATTATCCTGGGTGGGCCTGACCTAACCAGATGAGCCCTTAAAAGAATGTTTGGGTCTCCCTGAAGTCAGAGGCATTCGGCACTTGAGAGAGGTTCTCCTCCTGGCCCTGAGAAGTAAACTGTCACACTGGGGAGAGGGGCATGGCCTCTTAGCACAGAGGGTCTCCAGCCTATAACCACAAGGGACTGAATTCTGCCAACAACCAGGAGCTTGGAGGAAGACTCCAGGGCTCAGATGAGCCTGCAGCCCCCACTGGCACGAGGAGCTCAGCCTTGTGGATCCTTAGCAGAGAAACTAAAATGGGCCCGGAATCCATCCTGGCCCGTGGGAGCTGCAGGATAAATTTATTTTTTATGCCACTGTAGTTGTGCCAAGTTGTTAGGCGGCAAAAGAAAACTACTGCATGTATCCCCTGACCTGCTGATAGGCAGTTGGGTTGTTTCCAGTTTGGGATTACTCTAATTAAAACTGCTCTGAACATTGATAGCCAAGTCTGTGTGTGTACACCTGCTTTTGTTTTTCTTGGCTAGGTCATATGGTATGTTTATGTGTGATGTGTAAAATCTGCCAAACTCCTTTCCAAAGGGATTGAGCCATTTTATATTCTCACAAGCAAGGTATGAC
Source organism: Dasypus novemcinctus (assembly GCF_030445035.2). Classification (NCBI taxonomy): domain Eukaryota; kingdom Metazoa; phylum Chordata; class Mammalia; order Cingulata; family Dasypodidae; genus Dasypus; species Dasypus novemcinctus. The sequence continues at coordinate 190,124,989 of NC_080674.1, forward strand.
CGTTCCAGCTGCAGCCTTTAGCATGATCAGGCTTTTCAATTTTCACCGTTCTTATGGTTGTGTATTAGTAGCTCGTTGTGACTTCAGTTTTCATTTCCCAAGTAACTAATGATGAGCCTTTTCTCATGTGTTCATTTCCCAAGTAACTAATGATGAGCCTTTTCTCATGTGCTTCTTTGCCATCTGTATATCTTCTTTGATGAAGTGCCTGTTCACGTCTTTTGCCCATATTCTACTGGGTTTGTTTTCAGAGTTTTTTTTAATATATTTAAGATACAAGTTCTTTAAGAATCAGACAATTGATCTGCAAATATCTTCTCCCCCTGTCTGACTGTCCTGACAGTATCTTTTGAAGAACACATGTTCTAAATTTTGATGAAGTTCACTTTATCAGTTTTTCTTTTGGATCATTGTTTGGTGTTTAATCTAAGGAATTTTTACATAGCCCAAGGTACAAAGATATTTCTTTTAGGTTTTCTTTTATAAGCTTTATAGTTTTAGGTTTTGCTGTTAGGTCTATCATTTATTCAGAGTTAGTTTTTGCCTGTTAGGTAGAATGGATCATTGTAATTTTTTGCCTCCATTCCAATTGTTGCCACATCATTTGTTGAAATGACTTTCTTTCTCCACTAAATTTTATTTGCATCTTCCCCAAAAAACAATTGACTATGTATTTGTGAGTCTGTTCATGAACTCTCTATTGAAATCTATTGTATTCCATTGATCTCTTGATCCCAATACCTACCTCTCTGTGTTGATTATGGTCTCTTTAAAATAAGTATATTTTTTAAGATTTATTTTTTTATTTATCCCCCCACCCCCCCATTTCCCCCATTGTCTGCTCTCTGTGTCCACTTGCTGTGTGTTCTTCTGTGTCTGCTTGTATTCTCATTAGGTGGCCCAGGGAACCGATCCTGGGACCTTCCGGAGTTGGAGAGAGGCAATTACTCTCTTGCACCACCTCAGCTCCCTGCTCTACGTCTTCTTATTTTCTCTCCTCTGTGTCTCTTGCTGCATCACCTTGCTGTGCCAGCTCTCCATGCTGGCCAGCACGACTGTGAGGCGGCTTTCCTGATCTGGGTGGAATTCCCATGCTGGGTGGAATTCCCACGCAGGGTGACACTCCTGCACGGTGTGACATTCCCGTGTGGGCCAGCACTCTGCGTACGCCAGCTCGCCCTCACGAGGAGGCCCTGGGCATTGAACCCTGAATCTCCTATGTGGTAGATGGGAGCCTAATTGGTTGAGCCTCATCTGTTTCCCTAACATAAGTCTTGAACTTTGGCTGTGTAAGTTCTCTGACTTTGTTCTTTTTCAGAGTAGTTTTAGCTATTCTAGTTTCTTTGCATTTTGAAATGAATTTTATAATCAACTTGTGGATTTCTACAATCTACAGATCAATTTGGGGAGAATTGTCGTCTTAACAATATTGAATCTTCTGATCCATGAACAGACATTTATTTAGGTCTTCTTTAATTTAATTATTCAGAAATGTTTTATAGATTTTCCATGTTCAAGCTTGCACATCATATGCCAACTGTAACCTTAAATATTGCATGTTTTTGATCTCTTATAAATGCTATTTTTTTTTTAATTTCTCTCCCATTCCCCTCCCACCCCCCTAGTTGTTTGCTCTCTGTGTCCATTCGTTGTGTGTTCTTCTGTGACGGCTTCTATCCTTATCAGGACACCGAATCTGTGTTTCTTTTTGTTGCATTATCTTGCTGTGTCAGCTCTCTGTGTGTGCGGCGCCATTCCTGGGCAGGCTGCACTTTCTTTCGCGCTGGGTGGCTCTCCTTACAGGGCGCACTCCTTGCGCGTGGGGCTCCCCTACACAGGGGACACCCCTGCGTGGCAGGGCACTCCTTGCACGCATCAGCACTGCGCATGGGCCGGCCCCACACAGGTCAAGGAGGCCCGGGGTTTGAATCATGGACCTCCCATGTGGTAGACGGACGCCCTAACCACTGGGCCAAGTCCACTTCCCTAAATGCTATTTTTTTAATTTAAATTTCCAAAATTTTGTTGATGGTATATAGAAGTAAAATTGATTTTTATATACTAATCTGGTGTCCTGAAATCTTGCTGAACTCACTTATTAGTTATAGTGGTCTTGTTACAGATTGCATAATTTCTACATGGATAATCATTCCTTTCATTTGCAAACAGAGACGGTTTTATTTCTTCCAGCTCTGTTATTAGGTGAATAAATGTTTAGAATTATTATGTCCTCTTGATTAATAGACCTTTTTATCAGTATGAAATGGCCCCTTTATCTATTGTAATATTCTTTCCTAATATTTACTCTATCTGATATTAATATAGATATACCAGCCTTCTTTCTTTTTTTCTTCCTGATATTTACTCTATCTGATAGTAATATAGATTTATCAGCTATATTAGTCAGCTAAAGGGATGCTGATGCAAAATACCAGAAACTGGTTGGTTTTTATAAAGGGCATTTATTTGGGGTAGGAGGTTACAGATACCACACCGTAAAGCATAAGTTACTTCTCTCACCAAAGTCTATTTTCACATGTTGGAGCAAAATGGCTGCCGACAGCTGTGAGGGTTCAGGCTTCCTGGGTTCCTCTAGGCTCAGCTTCTTTGTTTTCTCCACAAGGTCAGCTGTAGACTATCAGGTAAAGGTTCTGTCTCTCTCCCTGGGGTTTCTGCCATGTCTAAGGAGCTGTCTCTATGCCTCTGTGTTCTTCTCCTGGCTCAGGTTCTCTCTTCCCAGGTCTTGGTTCTCTTTCCTCTGCATGCTTACTTCCTGGGGCTCCAGCTTAAGGCTTCAGCATCGAAGTCCGTAATAAAAACTCCAACATCAAAAACCCTCCACTCTCTCCTTTGCCATGCCTTTTATCTGTGAGTCCCCACCCCTTGGTGGCCCTAATGATGTGGCCCAATCAAAACCCCAATCATAACTCAGTCATGCCCAAGTGCAGACCAGATTACAAACATAATCCAATATCTATTTTTGGAATTCATAACCATATCAAACTGCTACACCAGCCTTCTTTCCTTTTTTCTTCCTTTTGCTTTTAACCTATTTTTGTCTTCATATTTAAAATGTGTTTCTTGTTGACAGCAGTTAGGTGGTTCTTGCTTTTTATCCAATCTAAAAATCTCTGCCCTTTATTTGGGGGTGTTTATACCATTTATACTTAATGTTATTATTAATTATGTTGGATTTAAATCTACCATCTTGCTATTTGTTTTTCATTTGTTTCATATGTCCTCTGTTCCTCTTATATTCTTTTTTTAAAAAAGATTTATTTATTTCTCTCCCTTTCCCCCCACCAGTTATCTGTTCTCTGTGTCCATTTGCTGCATGTTCTTGTTTTTGTCCACTTCTGTTGTTGTCAGTGGCACAGGAATCGGTGTTTCTTTTTGTTGCATCATCTTGCTGCATCAACTCTCCGTGTGTGCGGTGTCATTCCTGGGCAGGCTGCACTTTCTTTTGCACTGGGCGGCTCTCCTTACGGGGCGCACTCCTTGCGCGTGGGGCTCCCCTATGCAGGGGGCACCTCTGCGTGGCAGGGCACTCCTTGTGCACATTAGCACTGTGCATGGGCCAGCTCCAGACGGGTCAAGGAGGCCCGGGGTTTGAACCGCGGACCTCCCATGTGGTAGACGGATGCCCTATCCACTGGGCCAAGTCCGCTTCCCTTATATTCTTATTATAACTTCTTTTGAATTAATTGGGTATTTTTTGTAATTCCATTTTATCTCCATTGTTAACTTATTAGCTATAGCCCATTGTGTTATTTTAGTGCTTGATTGTTTCAGATTTATAGTATATATCTGTATTTGTTTTCTATTGCTGCCTAACACATTACCACAATCTTACTGGCGTAAAACAAGACACATTTATTATTTCAGTTTCCATGAGTCAGGAGGCTTGGAACAACTTAGCTGGGTCCATTTTGATGAGTCAGGAGGCTTGGCACACTTAGCTGGGTCCTCTGCTCAGGGTCTCATGAGGCTGCAGTCAGGGTGTCAGCTGGAAGCGTGGTCTCATCTGAGGCCCTTCCAAGCTCATGTGGCTGTTAGCAGAATTCATTTCCTTGTGGCTGTAGAATTCAGGGTGGCTCACTTCTTCAAAGCCAGCAAGATCTCTGTGACCTCAAGACCTTCTTTTAAAGAGCTTGCCTGATTAGGTCAGGCTCACCCAGTACAATCTCTCTCTTGATTAACTCAAAGCCAACTGATTAAGGACCTTAATGATAATTTCAACAGTCCCTGCACCTTTTCCTTTTAGTGGAACCTAATCGCAGGAGTGACATCCATCATAGTCACAGGTCTTTGGGACACTCAAGGGGAGGGCATTAAACAAGGTCTGTACTCCAGGGGGTTGTGAGCCTTCTTAGAATTCTGCCCACCATCACATCTATATCTTATCCAAGTCTACTTTCAAGTGACATTATCCTGCTTCACACACAGAATGACGACCTTAAACCAGGATGCTTCCATTCTCCCCTCTCAACCTTGGTGCTATTTTACTTCCACTTATTTATAAGTCCCATTCTACATTGTCATTATTTTTGCTTTAAACAGTAAATGATCTCTTGAAGATATTTAAATAAAGGGGGAAAATTCTTTATATGTACCATGTAGTTATAATTTCCAGTGTTCTGGAATATGTAGATCCCATATTTCAATCAGTATCATCTCCCCTGCCTGAAGGACTTCCTTTAACATTTTTTTTCCTCCTATCTGATTGTGCCATTGTCTTTTTTGGTGCATCACTTTGCCGCGTGGGGGCCTGTGCCTCACCACACAAGTCTGGGATGCCTTTCTTCTTTTTTTTTTACCAGGAGGTCCCAAGGATTGAACCTGGGTCCTTCATATGGTAAATGGGAGCTCAACTGCTTGAGCCACAGCCGCTTCCCTTAAACATTGAAATCTCTTAATGGGAGTGTGTTGGTTTTATTTCATCTTTTCCATATCTGAAAAATTCATTTTTTCACTTCCGTGTCTGAAAGATATTTTCACAGCATAAAGAATTCTAAGTGACAGATTTTTTTAGTACTTTAAAGATGTTATTTCACTGGCTCCTTTGTTGCGTTATTTCTGATGAGAAATCTGTCACCCTATCTAATTCACTAATCTTTCCTCTGCAATGCCTAATCTTTCTTTTGTTCTAACACTAGTTACCCTGGTATGAATGTGTTACCATAAGGATGGCTATTTACAATAGACAGGCCCGCCCAATCCCACGCTACAAAGGACAAACATCTTTTAGTGAGAAGGGGATTTATTATGAGTGCACACGCAAGGAACTGGGGGAATCTTCCCCAAACCAGTTCAAAGTAAGAATGGGCACTAGGGTTTCTAAAGACAAAGGAGGGAAACGGACTTTGGCCCAGTGGTTAGGGCGTCCGTCTACCATATGGGAGGTCCGCGGTTCAAACCCCAAGCCTCCTTGACCCGTGTGGAGCTGGCCATGCGCAGTGCTGGTGCGCGCAAGGAGTGCCGTGCCACGCAAGGGTGTCCCCCGCGTGGGGGGAGCCCCACGCGCAAGGAGTGCGCCCGTGAGGAAAGCCGCCCAGCGTGAAAAGAAAGTGCAGCCTGCCCAGAAATGGCGCCGCCCACACTTCCCGTGCCGCTGACGACAACAGAAGCGGACAAAGAAACAAGACGCAGCAAATAGACACCAAGAACAGACAACCGGGGGAGGGGGGGAATTAAATAAAATAAATAAATTTAAAAAAAAAAAAAAAAGACAAAGGGGAGGGTAAGGGGAGAAGAAAAACAAGTGAAAACAAAACAAAACAAAACAAAAACAGGTGACACCAGAGGTCTTGTGAAGAGTGTACAGGCACTCTCTCAGTCCTGTGTTGTCTCAAGCACGTCCACCTTGTCCTTGATTTCAGCAGGTGCACGGCCTTCATGGCTCCTTCTCAGCCAGCCGCTCAAGGATATCAAACTTTCTGTCTCTGGGAAAAGTTACAGATTTACACCATTCTGTCTGGCTTTGCTTTGAGACATTATCTTACTCCTGTAAGCAAAACTAAGAAGGTCTGGTTAATATCTTTCAGGGAACTAAGTGCAAAGTGTAAACTTCTAAAATAAAATGAATAGAAAACCAGGTCAATTAGATTTAGAATTTTCAGAGCTGCTTAAGTGAAGAAATTTCAGTAGGCACATGTTCCAGCTATCAAATGCACTTTAACTCACCAGCTTCTACCTTTTGCTCTTGTTGGCAGCAACGCAGTGAGCACCCTGAATATGCCTTCTTGTAAACATGCAAATATTTTTCTTCTCTTGATATTGTTGTCCCATTTCAGAGGTGAGGAGCCGAGACCTAGTGAGATGAAGTATCACTTGCCTCAGTTCGTGCTGTGGCAGAGCTGGAGCGATACCCTATGTGGTTAAGTTTAAAATCCCCATGCATCCTTGTCACTGCTATTTTGTGCACGGCACAGATAATGGTGTGGGTGAAGCCTGCTGGAACTGTGCAGCGCACATCCTGCACAACCGAACACGGCAAAGGGGAAACCTGGTATTCAGAACTGTCAGATCCCCAGATGCACGAGCAGGAGAGCCACGGCTTGAATCTAGGTTCATGTCCACCCAGCCAGGTAGGAATTTTGACACCAGGACCACCCTGTCCAGTATCCCTGGAGTCCAGAGACCCTTCAGGGCCTCAGCTCACACGTGCAGTGACTGCACACTCCGCCACTGGCCCCATCGCTCAGGGTTCAGACAGAGAAGCAGAACCTCTGCAAGATCCGTGTCTAAAGGGATTCATTACAGGGAGTTGACGGCAGGCGACCGTGGGGGCTGGGGAAGCGGCATCTGTAAGGTTGTCCTCTTTGCATTCAGTGCTGGAGCTTGAGGTCCTCAGGGAAGACCGTGGAGACAGAAGGTGAGTGTAAAGTGGGGGAGGAGCAAGGACAAGCTACAAACCCCAAGCACAAGCTGGAGCCCCAGGAAGACAGATCGAAACCCGTGTCAGTTCTCGTTGCCTTTGACCTTGGTGGTGCAGGCGGGCTGCTCGCGTTGGGACTTTTATGGTCGAGGTCAACGTGCATGTCTTGCCTAGGAGTCGGAGAGGCTGAAGCGACAGGGGAGGGTGGAGCGGGTGCAGGCCCAGCCCCTGCCTCGCCCCGGCAGTGCGGCAGCCGGGGGGTGACGAGGTGTACCGGCTACAGGACGGCGGCTGCTGCTCCTCCCCTCTCCGAATCTCCTTCAGGAATTCCTCCCGTGGCCCACCCTAACTGGAAACAAACAGGAAAGGGGATTCTGGGAGATGAATTTCAGCCCACCCAAGGTGGCACAAAGAACGGGGGTTTCTTTACGCAGAGCAGCTCACCCTTGGGTCATTCCTCTGGACGGAAGGAGCCGGCGCAGAGAACCACTGCCCGCCAGGCGCTGCGTTCTCAGGGCGCAATTGCAGACACGCGCGATGCGGGGCCCTGTGCGGGGTCAGTGGGCTTTATGCCCCCGGGGCATTGGTTTTCTCAGCCGAGTGACAGTAGCTTCAGCCCACAGGGGTATTGTGTGACCTTAACAAAACCCACATACAGGGGCTCTGTGTGGCCAGCGCCCAGGACACAGGGCTGCTCCGGGAGCCGCCAGCTGCGCTCAGCACCCTGCGGGAGCCGGGGGATCAGTTCCCAGACCCCTCCCCTCACCCTTAGGGAGTGAACGAGATTCAGTGGAGGTCAAGGGCTGTGTGCGTCTGGAAACCGAAGGTGACCAACATTCCTGGGGCGGCACTGCCACCAAGCAGGTGCTGGCCCATTCCAGGTGTGACGGTTAAGTTCATGAGCCAACCTGGCCCAGTGGTGCCGTCCAGTTGCGCGGTGACGTAAGCCCCGGCCTCGTTGTCACTGTGAGGGTAGTTCATGGATTTAAGTCGTTAGCCAGCTGATGGCATCTGTGGCTGATTACACTTACAGTCAACAAAGGAGACTGCCTTCAGCGATGAAAGACGTCTCATCCAATCAGTCGAGGGCCCTGGAGGGAGAACTGAGGATTGCAGCAGCCAGAGGGAAGAATTTCTCTGTTTTAGCAAGCCAGCTTCTCCTGGGGGATTCCTTATTACCTTCGTTGGCGTCTCCAGCTTGTGGCTTCTCCTGGAGAATTCAGTGTCACCATCAAGTTCCCAACCTGCCACCTGCCCCTTGGAATTTGGACTTGCCGATCCCCAGGGCCATGTGAACCAATTCCTGTGATAACTCTCTTCATGTTTATAGATGCATATCTTGTTTGTTCTGTTTCTCTGGAGAACCCTGACTAACAAACCCAGGCAGCCCTCTCCCGGCAGTCCATGCGGGAGGCAGAGCTGGACTTGAACTAGATAGCCAGCCCTCCAGGGACACAGAGGGCACCTCTTCATCTTCTTCCTCCGTGCTTAGCGTGTGTGACCAGCTGGGCGTGTGTCATTCCAGGCTTTGTTTTAACAGTGACGGCTCCCGTGTGGTCATCCATCTTCATTTTTCTTTCTGAATGGAATTTAAGGGTTTAGTGGCTGAAAGCGGGCACGAGGTGGGCTTCTGGGGAGCTGTAAATGTTTGGTTTTTCAAGCCGGGTACTGGTTGCATGAATATGTTCATTTTGGGAGAACTCATCTAGCCGCACATTTCAAACATCAGGATTTTCAGGAGGTACGTTATACTTTGGTAAAAAGTTGAAAAACAAAATGAAACAGACAACAACAATAAAAGCTAAGGCTAAAAAGAGAGCTGAGTGCGCCAGGGGCTCTGCTCGTGGGAGGTGATTTGACTGTCTCTGCAGCAGGGGCCATGTCCCCGACCGCCCCCACTAGGTGGGGAGTGTGGGCCTCAGCTCCCTGAGCCTGTGGGCAGGGACTCAGGAGCAAGGACATCTGTGAAAGGACTTTGCAAACTGTCAAGTGCCATACACAGGCCAGCTTGACCCATTCGCCTACTGATTACTTTTGGTCTCCAGAGCTCATTTCCTAGGCACCATGGGTAGAAGTGGCTGTCACAAAGAGGACAGCCTTTGGGTTATTGTGTCTCTAGAGATGGTAGCTGGACCAGTCTTTAAAACAGCCTTTGATGTGACAAACAACTTGAAATCAATCATGCCTCCCTTTTGTCAAACTCAGATGTGCCCTAAATGCTTCTAGGTGTTATTACCTCTGCAGACTAATCAGTCTGGAGAGAGAGGAGATCGTGTCTGTTGCCTTTTAGTGTAATTGGCTGGCTGGCTTTTCCCCAGAGCTGCGGGCGCTGCTTTTTCCTGGCAGGTGGCGGGCAGGCGTCTGTGACACACTCCTGGCTCCACGACAGGCTGGAGCCCTCCACTCCCATCTCCTTAATGCTCTCCCTCCTGGCCTTTACTTTTTTTTTTTTCCAAAATGAAAAACACTTTGTGCTTTTGCTGTGGGTGACAGTGATACAAGCTGATTGCAACAACATCCAAAAAAAGTCAGAAAATGACGAAAGGGGTAAAGGAGAAACAAAAATGATTCATGATCCCACATCCTCTGGTCATTTAAGTTCCTGGACATTCTCTCTGGATGCATACAGATGTATTTTTCTTCTGAAACAAAAATCAGTTCCTATCAAGCGGAGCTTGTGTTATAGCAGGATTTTTTCTTTACCCCACTGAGTAGGTCACAGACATGCTTCCTTGGAATAACTTGCATTCCTTTAACGGCTGTATCATATTCCACTGAAGGGAAGTACCAATATTTGATTCACCAGCGCCCAGCTCACGCCTAGCCTAAGAGAAGGACAGCAAGCCTCCTTGCCCTTGGCAGATGCTGTCCTGATGGTTGCATTCATCCTGGATTAGGTCCTTAAGGTAAATTCTAGAAACAGAGTTGCTGGGTCAAAGTTCACCGTGTCGACGCTCTGTGCAGGGGCTTTGCAGAGCGTGGCTCCCAAAACCTCAAGGTCACCGTGGGCTCGCTGTGCTCTCGTGTTCCTCCCCCCTTCTCTGCAACCTTGACCCTCGGATCAGCCTCTCCCTCCTGCACTGCGCCCCCCGCCCCAGCTTCCGAGCCCCCCCCCCCCCCACTGGAGGCATCTTCCTGCTGCCCTGGCTCCTCCCCGCAGCCCTCGAACCTCTTCTTCCCACCGTCTTCCCGGGTGAGTGCTCCCCATCAGCGATTCCCGGGCCCTCGCTCAAGCATCAGCGCAGCCTTGCGAGGTGGACCTTCCCCATCTGGCCAGAATCCAGCCCTGTCTGGCCACCCCTGCGGTTCCAGGCTGGCCCCTCCGAGCCAAAGCCCATTCTTCCCTCAGCTGCCAGAAACGGCTGTGCCGCCCTGGCCCCCACCCTCACCCCACCCGTGTCTGGTCCTGGTCAGCCAGGGAGGTGGACATCAGATGCCCACTTCACAGATGCAGGTGTGAGATGGAAAGTGGTTCCCGTAAGGTCTCTCCCCTAACAAGAACCAAGCCCACGTCCGCCCGCCGCCTCCCTGAGCCTAAAGTCAGTGCACCGATCACACCCTACAGCAGGTGCAAGGCGGCCCCCGCCTGCTAGTGAATGGGGCATTCCAGAAACATGTGGCGCCCAGGGTATTAGAAGGCCTTCTAATGCGTTGGGTCCAGAAACCCAATTCAAACAGCCGGAAGGACAGAAGGAGTCTGTGATTGCTTCTGTGAACGAAAGCCCAGGGGTGGACTTCAGGCACGGCTGGATCTAGGGCATGGTCTCAGTCTCCCTGCGTCCTGGCTTTGCTTTCTCCATGTGGGTTCCATCCACAAGAAGGGCACCAGCAGCTTCTCACTTAAACCCCATCCTTCCCCTGACCTGAGCAGAAGGGGAGGGACGTGGCTCCAACGAGGCAAATAAAGGTCCCAAGAACTGAGCCCTGAACTCCCCCAGGGTGCCGCACGGCGTGGCCGGGCCTGGCTCACAGGCCCATCCTGAGCCAACCCGGGCCAAGGCATTTCCTGCCCCGAGTTTGCCGTGGTCACGCGCCCTCCTCCCAAGGGCAGGAAGAGGACAAGCGGGTTCTGTTATCAGAAGGGGGGCCAGATGCTGGGCAGGCGGAAGCCCCAGGGGCTCATGACCTGGGGCAGCCGCGGCAGGGCCGAGCCAGGACACGGCACTGCCAGGTCCACCCGCGACCCCTTCCCAGGCCAGCGCCGGCTGCGTCCCGGCCCCGGTACAGGTGCTCGTCTGAGGACCTGCCCCGGGCCTGCTGGCGCTAACTGGAGGCGGGAGGTGGAGCCCGTGAGCAGCCTGCCTCCCCGGAGAAGCCGCTGGAGAGCAAAGCAGAGGCTCTCCGGAAATTCACTTTGAGTCAGAAGTAAGGTAAGCGGGCTTTGCCCAGTGGTTAGGGCATCCGTCTACCACATGGGAGGTCCGCGGTTCAAACCCCGGGCCTCCTTGACCCGTGTGGAGCTGGCCCATGTGCTGTGATGATGCGCGCAAGGAGTGCCCTGCCACGCAGGGGTGTCCCCCGCATAAGGGAGCCCCACGCGCAAGGAGTGCACCCCGTAAGGAGAGCCGCCCAGCACGAAAGAAAGTGCAGCCTGCCCAGGAATGGCGCCGCACACACGGAGAGCTGACACAACAAGATGATGCAACAAAAAGAGACAGATTCCTGTGCCGCTGACGACAGAAGCGGACAAAGAAAGAAGACGCAGAGAACAGACAACCAGGGTGGGGGGGAAGGGGAGAGAAATAAAATAAATAAATAAATCTAAAAAAGAAGTAAGGTAGGCAGGCCGGCCCCTTGGCCCCTTGGACAGGCAGGATGAAAGGGGAAGGCTCAGGGGGGCTGAGGCAGGGTGGGCAGATGGCCCTGAAACATTCCCGGGAGGTGGATGTTTCTGGAAGCAGCCGCTGGTTGCTCTGCAGTCCTCAGGCCGGCTTCTGCCTCACCCAGCCCCTCCTTCGCACTCCGAGGGTCTCACCCCCCTCCTTACCCCTCCCTACCTACCAGCAAAGCTGCCCCCCCTGGGCAGCCCCTCTCGTCCTCTGGGCCCCTCCTCCAGGAGGCCAGGTTGGCGCGGGGGCGTGGAAGTGGGCTGCCAGGCCCAGGACCCCTGCCTCTGCCTGCTGCAGAAGTCGAGGGGAGCCGTGGGCAGGCCCGGCCTCTGCCCCAGTGCAGTGCTGTTGTCATACCTTCTGCTGTGGTTGACTCTTTAAAAAAAAAAAATCATTGCCCTTGGAAATCCGGGTCCCTCTGTCCCCCGAGGGGTTTTTCCTCCCTGGTGAGTCCTGGCAGGGCTGGAGGGTCGTGATGGGGGGCCCTTGAGTCAGCGCCGCAGCGCCGCGTAGAGCCAGGGCCGCCACCACTCCACGTGGCCCAGAAGTCGTTATCCGGATGACAGGACTGATGGGCGGGTTAGGCTGGTGTCTGCAAGATTAAAGGGCCCCGCCTGGCCGCGGCTGGCGCCCCAAGCGCCCTCCTGGGGCCGCGCTGTCTGCCGGGAGGGAGCGGGGACACCTCAGCCGATGGCCGGAGGGACGGGGCTTCAGAGCCGGGTCTCAGGTCACGTCCAGGAAGCAGCTCGCTTGTCCTAAGAGACCCTAAGCCAGGAGGTCTCGAAATCCACCCCGCCGAGCAGCTGCGTGGCCTCGGCCTCCGCCAGCAATGCCGATGGTGGGCCGGGGATGAAATAGCATGATGCAGCATGGATGCTTATTCCGGTTTTTTAAAAATTAATTTTATTTATCAGTAAGTCATATCCACCAAATAGGCACTCCCCATGTTGATTTTTTTTTTGTACGTTTTTTATCCCCCTCTTGCAACTTTTTTTTTTTTGCCTCCTGTCTGCTCTCTGTGTCCATTTGCTATGCATTCTTCTGCGTCTGTATTTATTTTAATTCATTTATCTCCCCCTCCCCTTGCAGCTTGCTTGGTGTCTGCTCTCTGTGTCCATTCGCTGCATGCTCTTCTGCATTTTTGGGGTTTTTTTTTTGTTTGTTTTTTTTTTTTGCGCGTCACCTTGCTGAGTCGCCTCTCTGTGGCGCTTGCGGACAGTTAGCACTCCGCGGTGCCTGGGCCAGCAGCTCTCTGCAGTGTGCGGGCGAGCTTGCCTTCACAAGGAGGCCCCGGGATGCAAACCCAGGGCCTCCCATATGGTAGACGGGGGCCCAACTGACTGAGCCACAGCCGCTTCCCCATGTTCATTTTTAATGCATCTGATGAAGCCCATAGCTAGCAAGTTAAATTCACAAGTTCATAAGCATTATGGCTAAGGACGGATGCTTGTTTTTAAGTGGCAGTTGATTTGAGGACTACTACTAAGTGGACAATATACAGGGAGTACCCAGGCTGGGGAAATACCCGGAAAAGCGATACCACCCTGGAGTGGCTCATTGAGCAAGCGCTGAGCTCGAGGGCTGCTTGACTGCAGGTCTTTGGCCCAAGGCCCGGCTCTCAACGGACTCTCAGGAGACAGGGGTGGGGTCAGTGGGCCCAGAAGGAGCTCCCGTGCAGCCCTGGCCCTTCCCACCTCACCCCTCTTTGTACCTCGTGTACAGGTGTCCCCACCTGGCCAGGTTCTCGTTCCAGTGGGCATCCTGCCCCTCCCCACCCTTCTCAGGAACACCACGTATGGCCCAGCGTCCAGGCTGCAGGGAGTGGGGTCTCCAGGTCATGCTGGATCCTGGGCCCTGTGGTAGTTTAGGCTTTTATGGACCCCAGAAAAAGCACGTCCTTAGTGCCAATGCATCCCTGTGGATGTGAACCTATTGTAGGTGTGGCCTTTTTTTAAAATACATTTTTATTACAGAAGTTGGGAGCTTACAAAATAATCGTGCACATGTGTGGAATTCCCATACAACACCCCTTCACCAAGACACCAACTGCTGGGGAACGCTTGTCACATATTATGACAAAATATGAATATCATCAGGCTGTTATCACTAACTATGGTCCATAGCATACATTTGGCATAATTTTTCATACCCCCCTATTAACACAGTATCTTTAGCATTGATGTAAGAATATTACAGTATTGCTATTAACTATAGCCCATAGGTTCCATTATTTGTATTTCCCCCATGCTTCTCCACATTCCCACCACCCTGCAATAGTGACGTACATCCATTCTAGTTCACAGGACATTCTTGCATTTGTAGTGTTAACCACAATTCTCATCCACCTCTGCATGCCCTGTGTCATTCAGTCCCTAGATTATTCTTTAGCTTCTTTTCAATTGACATTTACATCCCCAGACTGCCCTTTTCAGCCACAATCCCATTTATAAACCAGCTGCTACTCACTATAATGTGTTACCGTCAGCTCTGTCCATTTCCACACTTTTGCAGTCAAGTTAATTAAAACTTCTACCTACGTTAAGCATCAGTACTCCTTCTCAGCCCTCCTCTTATCTCCTTATAAGCTATATCATAGGTTTTAATTCCATGCGTTTATTATTTGTGTTTAGTTCATATTAGTGAGTCCATGTAATATTTGTCCTTTTGTTTCCAACTTATTTCGTTTAGCATGTCTTCAAGTTTCATCCACGTTATCATATGTGTCCCAATTTCATTTCTTCTTGCTGCAGCATAGTATTCCATCATATGTATATGCCACATTTTGTTTTCCATTCATTGGTTTAGGACTATAAGGGTCTATAGGTGGAACCTTTTAAGCATGACCCAGCATGGCTCTTTTTTTTTAAAATTTATTTTTTATTTATTTCTCTCCCCTTCCGCCGCCACCCAACCATTGCCTGCTGTCTGTGTCCATTCACTGTGTGTTCTTCTGTGTCTGCTTGCATTATCTGGCAGCACTGGGAAACTGTGCCCCTTTTTTTTATTGTGTCATCTTTGCGTCAGCTCTCTGTGTGTGCTGCACCACTCCTGGGCGGGCTGTGCTTTTTTCACACAGGGCAGCTCTCCTTGCAGGGCTCACTCCTTGCGTGTGGGGCTCCCCTACACAGGGACACCCCTGCATGGGATGACACTCCTTGCGCACAGCAGCACTGCACGTGGGCCAACTCACCACATGGGTCAGGAGGCCTGGGGATCGAACCCTGGACCCCCTATATGGTAGACAGATGCTCTATCAGTTGAGCCACATCTGCTTGCTACCAGGGTGGGTCTCAATCCTCTTACTGGAGTTCTTTATAAACAGGATGGAGGTGGGGGGGAGAGGGAGAGAGAGAGTCAGAAGCAAGAAGCTGAAGCAGTGCAACCTGGAGGAGAAGGGAGAAACCAGCAGACACTGCCCATGCCCGCCATGTGACAGAGGCGTCTGGGATGGCCAGCAGCCAGTCCTCAGGGAGAAAACAGTGCCTGATGATGCCTCTATCTGGTCATTTTTCTCAGCCTCAAAACTGTAAACTTTTAAGGTAATAAATCCCCATTGTAAAAGCTAACCCATTTCTGGTCTATGGTATTCCCACAGCCCAGTGGACGAAAACACTCTCCCAGCCCCGCACTGCAGGGGAGCTTCCCCCATGGCAGTGACCTCCTGTGAAACAGGTGGAGGGAGGGCCACCAGTCACTCCCAGTGGTTGCTGTCATTTGTGTTCCTGCTACTCTTTCTCTGGCTACTAGTAAGACCTTTATTCTAGGAAAGTCTTGATCAAGACATGGGAGGGTAAAATGGCCATTTCCTCTTTGCCAAGCATTTTTGCATTTTATTAATATTCTAATGTTCCTTTTCAAAGGACACACACTCAAACTGGGAGTTTCTCTTGGAGCAGAGCTCTGCAAGCACCTGGTTCACACCGTATACCCTGCTCTCTGCCAGTGTAGATTAGGGACATTTATATCCACTTCATTGGGGAACTCTGCAGGGGAAGTGTCTTCGTTTACAGAGCTACTCAAGCAGATACTATGAAAATGGGTTGGCTCTTAACAGTGGGAATTTATTAGTTTACAAGGTTACGGTTAGTTTTGAAGCTGAGGAAAATGTCCAAATCAAGGCATCATCAGGGGATGCTTTCTCTCCAAACACTGGCTGTCGGTGACCCAGGGCTCCTCTGGCACACGGCAAGGCACACGGCGGCATCTGCTGGCCTCTCTCTTCTCTTCTGAGTTTCATTGCCTTCGGTTTCTCCCGTGGCTTTTTCTCTTCTCTCTGAATTGCATGCTCTTATAAAGGACTCCTGTAAGAGGACTAAGACCAACCCTGGGCCATGCCTTAACTGAAGTAACCTCATCAAAAGGCCTTACCTATAACAGGTTCACGCCACGGGAATGGATTTGCTTTAAGAACATACTTTTCTAGGGTCCATTCAACTTGAAGCCATCACAGGAAGGGACTTGCCTGAAGTCACCCAGAGCGATGGGTGGGTGGGTTTGCAGGTCTCCAAACCCAGGTCTCCCTCCCCCATCTGGAATTGGCTGGGCCAAGCATGGAAAGCACGGGGCTGATGAGGAGCTGGGGTGGCATTTTCCAGGAGCTGAGGGCCGAGACAGAAGCTCTTGTATGGTGCCTGCCTCTGATCAGGACGGTCCTTCCCCTGATGATGGGAGGTTCCTGCCTCCAACACAGGGGCTCGCTGGCTTCTGCAAAGGTGCAGGGCCCTGTGGGCAAGTGTGGCCTCTTGGCAGGACATGCTCTTCTGGTCTGATCACCCTTGAATATCTTTTGGGGTGGTGGCCTGGGGGAGCCCACTTTGCTGGAGTTGGCACAGCCCATCCTCCCGGGGCTGAGGCCATTCCAGCAGTGGCCAGCCTTTAGGGGACCGCGGTGGGAGAGGCCCGAGCCCCTCCGCACCTGAGCTGCCTGCAGTCCTTCTGCATGGAGACCCTCCCAGGTCTTAAGCAGAGCCCCTCCCCCGGGCGACGCTGTCCCTGCTGTTCAGAAGACGATGAAAGCTGATGAAATCCTCCCCGGAAGGATTTGGGGCTGTGCTCCTCCACCACCTTCCAGCCGGGGGACCCGGCACAGGTCAGGCTATCTCTCTGAGCCTCAGTTTCTCCTTCTGCGAAATGCGGGTCATGACTCAGTTGCTTTGCGGCAAGTCACGAGGGAACACCACCCGTGACCATGCGTCTGTGCACATGGTGTCTAAGCGTTGGCCGCTGGTAAGGCCACCTCTGTCCAGAAGCTGCAGCCCAGAAAAGTCACCAAGCCCAGAATTCCATGTGGAGCCGCAGAGCTGGGGGGCTTCACACACACACACACACACACACACACACACACACACACACACACACACACACGTTTTCCCAGCTTTCCCAACAAGGGCCTTTTCTCTGCCTGCTCGACGTTTTCGAGAGAAGCTGGAGAAAACAGTGTGTGTCTTTGTCTTATTATAACCGTGATGACTTCATCTCCCCTTGTTCTTCCCAGAAAAGACGATGACGAATTTGTTAAAGTTCAGCTGTGAGAGCCTCCTCCGGTAACAAGAACGAGAAGTATTTAAAAGCGACTTCTTGCTTGTTGGAGTTATTTCGGAAGCCGGCAGCCCAGCTCAGGCAATGGCTCAGCATTTGCCGCCCACTGTATACACAGCAGGCTCCCTGCTGGGCACTCAGCCTTGTCTAAGGAGAGGAAAGAGGGGTGCTCTGCCCAGCAGGTGACACTGCCCCTCCCCGCCCCCACAGCAGGTCGGGACATTCCACACTTCCTCTGCAGTGCATGCAGCCAGACAGCGTCTCCCCGACATTCTGGGACCACCCCCTGTGGCTGGTTTCCCCCCCACTGGTGCATCTAATCATGGATCACTGTTAATGAAAAAACCACATAGGTTGTTTTTTTTCAAATATAATTTTTTTTTATTTTAAAAGAGGTTTTAGATTGCATAAATGTTACATCAAAAATATAGGAGATTCCCATATGCCCAACCCTCTCCCCGTCCCACACTTTAACAACAGCCTTCATTAGTGTGGTACTTTTTTTACAACTGATGAACATATATGAAGCAGAGCAACCAACCACAGACTACAGTTTATGTAGTAGTTTGATATTATTGATGAATTCCAAAAAGAAATATTGGATTATGTTTGTAAACTGATCTTTTCCTCTGGGCATATGAGATTATATTGGATTCAGAGGTTTACTTGATTACTTTTTTTTTTTTTAAGATTTATTTTTCATTTCTCTTCCCTTCCCTGCCACCTCCCCCTCCCCCAGTTGTCTGCTTTCTGTAACCATTTGCTGTGTGTTCTTCTGTGTCCACTTGTGTCAGCAGCACCCGGAATCTGTGTCTTGTTTTGTTGCATCAGCTCTCCATGTGTGCGGCGCCATTCCTGGGCAGGCTGCACTTTTTTCATGCTGGGCGGCTCTCCTTACAGGGCGCACTCCTTGCACGTGGGGCTCCCCTCTGCGGGGGACACCCCTGTGTGGCAGGGCACTCCTTGCGCGCATCAGCACTGCGCATGGGCCAGCTCCACACGGGTCAAGGAGGCCCGGGGTTTGAACCGTGGACCTCCCATGTGGTAGGCGGACGCCCTAACCACTGGGCCAAAGTCCTCTTAATCAAGTAAACCCCTTGTGCCAGGAGGGCATTGAGCACCCTCCCCGTGGAGGGTGGGGACTCGCAGATAAAAGGCATGGAAAAGGACAGAGTTGGAGCATTTTGATGGGGTTTTTGATGTTGGAGTTTTGATGTTGGAGTTTGACACTGAAGCCTTAAGCTGGAGCCCTGGGAAGTAAGCTCACAGAGGAAAGAGAAGCCAGCCCCAGGAGCATAGGAACCCAGGAAGCCTGAACCCTCGCAGACGTCGGCAGCCATCTAGCTCCAAATAGACTTTGGTGAGGGAAGCAACTTAGGTATGTGTAAACTCCTACCCTAAATAAATACCCTTTATAAAAACCAACCAATGTCTGGTATTTTGCATCAGACCCCCTTGGCTGACTAATCCAGTTTACATGATAGTTTATAGGTTTTAATTCACCCCCAAACTTCCGCAGCTAGGGTATCCATGGAGACCTCATCTCTCTGACATATAAGGTTCCCCAGGCCCTTCTTTTCTCCACCTCCTCTCTACCTGCTGGTGAGGCAGGAAATCCCCCCAGGGTTTGCCCTACGGAACGGCCGAACACGCGGCACCCACCCCGCACGGACGAGCTCGTCGGCAGTTTGTTAGTCACATGTTCCCACGGCCCAGGGAAGGAGGACTCCCAACGCCACTGTCAGGCCACCCGGGGGCTGCACTTCAGGACAGAGCAAACCAGCAAGGGGCTGCGGGGCAGGCTTCGTGGGACAAGAGGGCGGGGTGCTCCCTGGTTCCACGGGAGGATGTGACTGGCTTCTTTGAATAACTTTGTGGGCCAGCAGGGACCCGAAGCCTGCTAGGCTGAGGACCAGGCAGGGTCCTCTGGTCTGGCCGGGCGGGGAGCCCTTCCGCTGGGGGTCGGGTGGGGCCTGTGTGGCAAGAGCAGGGGGAGCTCGTGGCCAAGACTTTGCAGCCCGGCGAGGCTCAGAGATGTCAAGGCGGCGCCTGGAATTTTGGGCCGTACAAGCCAACCCTTGGCAGAATCACTAGCTGGAAGAAAACGGCCCCAGGAAGTGACATTCCCCATGGCCACTTCTGCTCTTCAGTGGCGTGGGGGTCTGGTCTGGCCGGGGTGGGAGCATCCCCGGGGCTCAAGCGACAGGCTCCAGCTGGCGACCAGGTGCCAGGCAGGAGCGCAGGCCAAGGTGCACAGGTCTGTGAGCTTTTGAGAGACGCCAGGAACCCTATTCTTGTGAGAGTGCCCCATGTGTAAATAAGGCTTAAAAGAGCATTGTGCAGGGAAGCGGCTGTGGCTCCATCAGCTGGGCCCCCGTCTACCATATGGGAAGGTCCTGGGTTCGCGACCCGGGGCCTCCTTGTGAAGGCAGGCTGGCCCGTGCCGGAGAGCTGACGCCCGCGCCCGTGGAGAGCTGGCACAGCAAGATGATGCAACAAAGGGGAGACAAGTAGACGAAGAAGAACGCGCAGCAAATGGACACAGAGAGCAGAGAGCGAGCAAGCTGCAAGGGGGGGAGGGGATGGAGAAAGAAAGGGAGAAAGGGAGAAAGGGAGAAAGGGAGAAAGAAAAAGAAAGAGAAAAGAAAAAGAAAAAGAAAAAGAAAAGAAAAGAAAGATTAACAAAAAAAAAGAGCATCGTGCAGCCCAGCAGGTACCCAGGCCACTGCTCGGCAACCTCGAGTGACTTACCTGAAATGACTATCGGGCATGCGTTCGACAGGTGCTCACAGTCAGCGCTGGGGTCAGAGGGGGGAATTGGACACTCCCTGCCCATGAGCGAGCTGGTGAGAGAGACAAACAGGAAGCAGCAGGCCAAACCTGCCTGGAGGATGTGCAAAGCTGCTCTGGCCACCAGAGAGGGGACGTGGGGCAGGCTTCCCAAAGGAGAGGGCTTGGGGCTGAACCTCACAGGCCTCGGCCAGGCAGATGGCTTGGAAAAGGCAACCCAGGAGGAGGCTCTGGCCTGTGCAAAGGCACGGGGGCAGGAAGAGCACAGAGTGAGGATGTGAGGGCCTCGTTCATGGGCAGGTGGTTAGTGTGGAAGGAGGGGCTGGGTGGGCTTCTGCTCCAGGGCGGGCCTCACATGAGGATTCTGGAGAAAGGAGAGGTGTGGACCGGCTCTTTGCAGGCTGGGGCAGTGTGACAGTTGGAAGCTTTTTGTGGACCCCAGGAAGGATCATGTTCTTGAAGCTAATCCACTTGGGTGGGTGTGGGACCCTTTGATTGGATTGGATTCAGGTGGGGGCCTTTGATTGTATTGCTTCAGTGAGGCGTGACCCAGGGTGGGTCTTGATTCTCTTGCTGGAATCCTTTTTAAACGGGAAAAACATGCAAAGACACACAGAGAAAGAGCCTCAGAGACGAGGTGTGGATGTAGCTCAGTGACTGAGTGCCTGCTTCCCATGTATGAGGTCCTAGTTTCAATCCCTGGTGCCTCCTAAAAAAAAATAAAATGTCACATAGAAAGGGAAGGAACCGAAGAGTTCAGAGAGGAACCTGGGAGTGAGGAGGCCACAGACAGAGCAGCCAGAAGTTGAAGCCACAAGATCCAGGAAAGAAGCAGATGCCACTGTGGGCGTTGCCATGTGGCAGGAGTCCAGGATCGCCGGCAGCCGGCCTTCGGTGAGACAGCGTCTCTGATGATGCCTTGATCTGGACATTTCCTCAGCCTTGGAACTGTAAGCGTTTCCCCTAATCAAGTCCCATGATAAAAGCCAACCCATTTCTGGTATCATGCTCCCAGCAGCTTTCAACAAACTAAAACGGTCAGGAAGCCTCTGGCAGGTGGGCACCATGGCCGGGCGCCGAGGGAGAGTTTCTGCAGAATCGGTGGGCCTCGGGACATGCCTGGTGCAGCCCCAGGTGCCCTCAGCCTTACCCCGGGGCTCTGGGCTTGAGGAGAAGGACGGAGCCAACCCAAGCTGCAAAAGAGGGCTTTGCAACCACACAGTGGTTGGCTTGCACAGCAGGAACTGACCGGCTCACAGTGTGGAGACCAGATGAGCCGCGTCAGGTTGTCGGCAGGACTGGCTTTCTCCCAGCGCCTATAGCACTCTCCATCCCACCGCAAGGTCTGGCCCCCTCCTGTGGCTTTCTCTGACTTCCAGCTTCTCCTGCTTCTGGATTCCCCTCTTAGAAGGCCTCCAGCCGTTTGAATTAAGGCCACCCTCTGCCGCTTGGCCATCCCTAAATAGGGCCTTTGAAGATGCAGTTCACTAAAGGGTCCACACCTTAGCTCATCACAGCATCTTCAAAGGTCCTGTTTACAAATGGGTTCACGTCCACAGGTGTGCGGGGGAAGACAGACCGTGGAGTAAGACTTCACGCGTCTTTACGGGGACGTGATTTAATCCTCCAACGTGAGTCCTGATGGGCAGGTAAGGGGCGCTCCCAGAGGTGGCATCTGTGGGCAGGGGAGCAGGCGAGGGTCCTCTGGGCGTGCCGGGGGTCTGCGTGCCAGGCAGGTGGGGGACATCCAGCCACCCCCTTCTCTCGTCACAGAGATGGTGGCTCCGTCTGGTCCTCTTGGGCCACCTTGGGGGCAGTGGGTGGTGGAGGAGTGAGACAGTGGGCAGCACAGCGCCCCGCGGATGGGCAGTAACCCCACTCCGACCCCGAGCGCGCCCCACCCTATAGGATGGGTCTTTGGAGTCCAATGCACAGGTGTGGAAACTGAGGCTCAGAAAGGTGAGGGGCTGTCACACAGCCAGTCAACGGGGAGGACCCCCAGGTGAGCCCACGAAAAGCCCAGCACCCCAGCCACGGGGCGGGTGGGTCCCCGAGCCCTGTCCTCCTGAGCCCAGCCTTGGAAACCGCCGCCCAGAAGCCGCAGGGACAAAACAAAGCGTTTATTTTCGCCACCTGTTCCCGGTTCTTGAAAGTGCCTGAGAAATGTTTGTCAGGAGGTGCGGGTGACTCATGCAGACATTTGGAGACGGAGTTGGCTATTTTTGCCCCAGACTCCTGCCAGCCGAGGTGAGGGCTGAACCACAGCGGGTGAAAACGGGGGTCGGGGGCCGTGTTGGAACTTTACTGAAAACAAATCACCACGGAGCTTGTCAGCTTCGGGGAATCCTCTTGGGTTCCCGGAACCTGGGTCCTTGTAGTGGCCAGAACAGGGGGAGGGGACACAGCTAAGCCCACCCCTGCCCGCCTCCGGGGTGCGGGCCCTGCGGGCGTCTCCTGGGCTTACCTTCGGGCCTCAGCCTTGGAAGCTGCAAGTCTTAGCCTCTTGCAGCTCAGAAGCTGCACAACGTAAGCTGGGAATGGCCCTTCCCTTCCTGAAGAGTTCCGGGAATGGGCGGGGGCCGGGGTGGCGGGGGGGAGGGGGTCCCACTCCTGTGCTGGGGCGGGGGAGGGAGGATCAGGACTGGGGGAGGCCCCCTGACCAGGAGCTCCCACTTTGGTCCCCGCACCCTGGAACTGGGGGCCATCGCCCCTGATCCCGGCTCTGGGCTATCTCCCAGGCGGCAATGTACGGCGGCTCCGCAGTACTCCTGATTCCCGCCAGGGCCCCCTGGGCCGGGGCCACAGGGGAATCATCCCAGCTGCTCCGCGGGAGGCGCCGACACCGTGCCCCGCCCCACTCCGAAGCCCACTCCCCAGTGGTGCCCCCAAGAGATAGGCAAAGGCTCCCAGGCAAGGAGGGTGCCAGGGCAGGGCCGGGCCTCTGGGCACGAGGGGTCGTGGGGCTGCTGGGGATGGCGCTGGACAGAGCAGGGCATGGGGCTGGGCAGGGCGTGGTGCGATGTACCTGGGGAAGGGCCCCGAGGCAGGCCAGAGAGAGGTCCCAGTGGGCAGGGGCCACGTGGGCCAGCCCAGCCGGGTGTGGGCAGGGGCCCACTTAGACCTTGGGGCCTCTGGAGCCAGGGGGAGAGCTTGACAGGAGAGGAGCCTGGGGTCGCCTGGCTCGGGACGGCCCCTCGGGCTGTGGTGCTGGCCAGGGCCATCTGCTGCGGGGATCTGACGGGGACAGAGGGGATGTACCCAAGGCAGGGCAGGCAGGGGAAGAAATTGCTGCTCCACTTAGCCGGGTGCGAGTCCAAAAAAAAAATCAGGATCTGAGCCGAGGAACAGTTGGAACGCTCATCCCCGGATCCTTCTCACTCGCCTTGTCTGGGTGGCAAATGTGTTTTTCACACAAAGCCTGATATTCATCCCCTGCGGTAAATCAAGGGCTTCGGGGCCCCCTCCGTCTTCAGCACTCCGTCCCCCGCAGCTGCTGGTCAGCCCTCAGCTGTTCGAAGCCTCCCGCAAGTGTCTGCGCCTCCCCCGCCA
Organism: Dasypus novemcinctus; assembly: GCF_030445035.2. Lineage (NCBI taxonomy): Eukaryota > Metazoa > Chordata > Mammalia > Cingulata > Dasypodidae > Dasypus > Dasypus novemcinctus. The sequence continues at coordinate 190,148,572 of NC_080674.1, forward strand.
CTCAGTGACTGCCTTTCGCTCATTCATTCCTTCATTCACTTACTCATCAGTCCATCCAGCCAAGTGTTTACTGAGCACCTACAAGGTGCCCAGCCTGATATGGGTGCTGGGGTGCTAGATGGATGAGTCTGTGCCCAGAGGAGCTCAGGTCCCCGGGGGAAAGGCCAGTGCCAAACAAGTGACTAAGTAAGACACACGGTAACTTCGGACTTGGGGGAAATGCTGTCAGGAGAGGGAAGGAGAGCCGGAATGGAGAGCTGCTGTGTGGACCGGCGGTCAGGGGAGGCCTCTCTGTTGAAGGACAGGAGAGAGGCAGCCGTGGGAGGTTCTGGGGGGACAGCAGCAGGCACAAAGCCCCAAGGCAGGAAGGCGTGGGTGTGCTCAGGAGGTGGCCGAGGAGAGCCAGGGAGGGGCTCCGGGAGGAGTCAGAGGTGGGCTCGAGCCCCCGTGGGCACCGAGAACGAGCTTGGGATGGGGCACGGGCCAGGGCAGGTGGCGTGAGGTAGCCAGGGACAGCTACAGCCTCTCCCTGCTTATGCGGGCTCCTTGCTCCTTCGTGCGTGGGGGAAACTGAGGCTCAGGCAGGAGCCCTGAGGATCCCTTGTCTACCTGCCCCACCCCCCAGAAACCCTTTCGCCCCTCCTTCCGTGGCCGCCTTCAAAACGCATTGCCCTAGCCCCCTACCAACCCTCCCACCTGGTCCCTGCGTGTCCACCCCCTTTCCCCCACGCCCCACCCCACCCCCGGCGTTCCCTGCCTGCCACAAGGGGGTCATTCCTTGCCCTCTGCGGGCCCACTCCCTGGCCCTCTGCTCCCTCCTTCCACAGCCAGACTCTCAGGGCCCGGGGAGCCCCACCCACCTTTGGAATTCCCTGTGTAGCCCTGCGCAGACCCCTCCCCTCCCCTACAGCACCCTCCCCCCGCCCTACCCCACCCCCAACCCCAGCTCTCTCCAACCACAGCCCCCTGGCCCACACCCCCAACACCCCCAAGCCTCTGCCCACCTCTCTGCACTCTGCTCCCGGCCTTTTCAGCAGGTCGTGCTCCATCCCTCGGCAGCCCCAACCCACCCAGGCACCGGCTCCCCCCCTTCTCCAGCATCTCCCAGGAGGCGCCGGCTCCCCCCCTTCTCCAGCATCTCCCTCCGTGGTTCTGGCCCCTGTGTGTGCTGCTTGCGCCTCGGCACCCAGGCACAGGCCTGGCTCGGTTCTGGAACCTTCTGCCCTCCTTCCGCTCCCAGCTGGGGCCTTCTCCAGGCCTGCGAAGGTGAACCTGCAGCCCCGGCCATCTGGCATGGCGCGGCGAGCCCCCCGTGGACCTCTCCCCTTGAGCCCTGAGAACTCAGGGGCGCCTTGCACTGAACCGATTCCTCTGGGCCCCGCCTCTCCTTCTCCCTCGTCCTCCTCGCCCTTACTGAGGACAGCTTCCTTTCCTTCAGCTGCTCGGGTCTGGAAACACTGGCGTCGTCCATGATGCCCATCAGCAAATTCCATCAGCTCTTCCAAGAAGTCAGCGCTCACTGCTTCTCTCGCTCAGCCATGCAGGACATCTGCAGAATCCCTTGCCTGGGTGATCTGTGGCCTCTGAGCTGGGCTCCTGCACCCCCACCCCTGCCCCGGCCTGTCTCCCACATGGAGCCAGGGTGAGCCTAGAACACACCAGCGAAGCACCTCTGCTTCTCCGTCCTCTGGGTAAAAACCAGGAGTGTGGCCCAGGATTCCTGCTCACCCTTTGCCCTTGCTGTGCCCTTGACCTGCCTGACTGGCTCCCTTCAGGCCTGTGAGCAAAGGCCATCTGAATGCAGTGGGGTGCACACACATGCCCGTGTGCTCATGCACACACAGGTGCACACACCTGCACACTGACACACCCGCACGCACATGCACTCTGACACGCATGTGCACACACATGCACGCACCTGCACACCAACACACGCACATGCACTCTGACACGCATGTGCACACACATGCACATACAAGCACTCTGACACACGTGCATACGCATGCCCATGTGCACATGCACACACAGGTGCACACTGACACATGCCTGCACACAAAGCACTCTGACACGCATGTGCGCACTCATGCCCATGTGCACATGCATACACAGGTGCACACTGACACACACCGGCACATACATGAGCACACCTGCACATAGCACGCATACCTGCACACGCACACCTACACACACGCACACCTGTACGCACGTAAGCGCAGCTGCATCTGCGTGTGCACACACATCTCCCCACGTGCACACGAGCGCACAGGTGCACTGGCACGTGGACGCACATGCCTGCACATGGGTGTGCACACCTGCTCACATGCATGCACACACCTGCCCACTTCCTCCAGCCCCCTCCCGACGTGTGTCTCTTCACGCACTCCTCACCACCTGTTAATGGCACGATTATTTGCTCATTTGTTCGGTCAGTCTTGCTGCCTGTTAAGACATAAGGAAATCCTGGGTCTGTCTGTCCCTTTGCAGATGTGCCCTCGGGACCAGAGCAGGGCCTGTGTGCGTTTGTGGCACTGGGGTGGAGAGACCTGCCCGTGTCACACGGCTGGCCAGTGGGATTAACTGCAGTTCTCTGCCGGGGACGCGGTGTCCTTTTGGAGCTTCTTTCTGGGGGCATGTGGCAGCAGACGCCATGGGGAAGCTGAGCCCTTCGCTGCCTGAGCCGATCTTGCATGTTGTATTTCTGCCATTTGGTTCACGTAGGATGTCAAGAAAAAGTCAGTTAGTCCGTTTCTTCCAGCTTGACAGCCAGGGTGCTGCCTCTGTGCATGCGGCCTGGAGGCCACGGCCCCACAGGTGGGCACCTGTGCCTCATTGGCCCTTCCATGGTCGAGGTCCTGGATTCCTTCTCCCAGGGAAGGTCAGCAGAACTCCGGAATAGGCCCCACCCACCTGTCACCCCTGGGGGAAGGCTGCCCACAGCCACCTTTGCCGTCTCCCGAGGCCACTCACCGCTTCTGTCCACTCTGGTCCCTCTTCCCTGAGGAGAACTCTTGCTCTCGACGGCCTGGCGTCGACTCCCGAGGCCCACCCTTGGACAAATCACCATCTCTCTCCCAGTCCTTGTCCAGTCATCTCTAAAATGGGAGGCTGGGATAACCAGAGCTGCTTTGCATAGCCCAGCGGAGGGCAGAGACCCTGCTCTCTCTTACGTGCCCCCAAGCTCCACCACACTGGTGTTCTACAGGGGACAATCTGTGGAGCCAAATCAAACCATGGGGCGGAGAAACCAAGTTGGTTTCTCTAACCAAATTGTCTTGGATTTTAGAGCAACCTCAATTTGAGGGTTAGAATATGCTTCCCAATCCCACCTGCGGGAATCTTGCCAGGCTTCCAGCAGGGAGGGCAGAGGACCGGGGCAGAGAGGATCTGGTGGGGCATGTGGCCCTGAGCCCCTCAGTTTCTGAGCAGTGGATAAAGGGAAGAGAAGAGACCCAGGGCCTGACTGGCAAAGGGAGACGCTATGGGCCCCAAAAGGCAGACCATACACCCACAGTCCTGTCACATGGGGCTTGGACAGTTAGGTTCTCCCCATCACCTCTGTTCCCATCCATCCATCCACCTACCCATCCATCCATATATCCATCCATTCATCCATCCATTCATCCACCCACCCATCCATCCACCTATCCATCCATTCACCCATCCACCCATCCATCCATCCATCCATCCATCTACCCACCCATCCACCCATCTATTCATCCATCCATTCACCCATCCATCCACCTATCCACTCATTCATCCACCCAGCCACCTACCTTTCCATCCATCCATCCATCCATCCATCTACCCACCCATCCATCCATCCATCCATCCACCCACCCATTCATCCACCCACCCACTTACCCTTTCATCCACCCATCCATCCATCCATCTACCCACCCATCCATCCATCCATCCACCCATCCATCCACCCACCCACCTACCCTTCCATCCATCCATCCATCCACCCACCCAACCACCCACCCACCCATCCATCCATCCATCCAGCCAGCCAGCCAGCCAGCCATCCACCCACCCATTCATCCACCCACCCACCTACCCTTCCATCCATCCATCCATCCATCCATCCACCCACCCATCCATCCATCCACCCACCCATCCATCCATCCACCCACCCATCCATCCATCCATCCATCCATCCATCCATCCATCCATCCATCCAACCACCCACCCACCCATCCATCCATCCATCCATCTACCCACCCATCCATCCATCCATTTATCCATCCATTCACCCATCCACCCACCTATCCACCCATTCATCCACTCGCCCTTTCATCCATCCACCCATCTATCCATCCACCCATCCACACATCCATCCATCCAGCAAGTAGTGGCTAAGTACCATCCATGTGCCAAGTGCATCTCTGGGGGACCCCGTTTGGAACAAGCCTGATCAGGTCCCCCCTCAGCAGAACCCACATTTCATGGGAAAGGTCAGCCACAGACAAGTGAATAAATAAATAGTTATGTGATGCTCAAGAAAATAAGGCAGGCTAGAGATCTGTGGGATGGCAGAGATACCACCCTATGGGGTGGTCAGGAAATGTCTCCCTGCAATTGAGATGTTTGAATCAAAAGCTGAGCGATGTGCAGGCACCAGTGTATGATGTGTGCAAGGCCCTGAGTGGAAGGGAACCCAGAGCTTGGAGCAGGCAGCTCTGGGGAAGGCCTTGGGCACCGCAATGGATGTTCTCTGGGCAGGTATGCCAGGGGTGTGCTGTGGGGTGAGGTGGTGCTAGATGCAGCTGGTGCCCTGGTGATCTTGGAGAGCTGGCAGAGGCAGGGCCATCTAGACAGGCTGGGGTCACCAGTAGGGTTCCAGGCTGGAGAAAAGGGGCCAAATGGGGAACCGGTGGAGGGAGGGGCGAGAGGTACAGCCCAGCTTGGGGCAGCTGAGGATGAGTTCCAACCTCCCGTGTTCTGGGTGGCCAGGTAAGGGTGGGCAGCATAAAGTGGGGGGTGGGAAGACCCTCTCCTTCCCCGGACCATCCTTCCGGGCTAAAGGCACAAGCCCACCCGTCTGCTAGTGAGCCCTGCCTGCTACTGGATCCTGCCCCATAGCCCCACGGAAACTGCCCGTCCTGGCCTTCCTTCCCCAGCACCTGAACTGCTTTGGCCTCCAATAATGGCCCTGCCTTTGGGGATCGATGGCCCTCCCCCGGGAGATGTGCTCTGCCCTGGGGACTCCGTGGGACGGAGCAGAGGGGGTGCCTGCTCACATGGAGCATCAGGTGTGGCACCGGTGGGAGTGGGGATGGGGCGATTGTCTGGGCAGGGGGGCAAGGAAGGGTCCTTCAGAGGATAAGGTGTGCTAAAGCAGAGGACACTGCAAAAAACCTAACTCAGGGGAGAGTGTGGACAGCACGTTTGGGGCCCAGCAAAACAGGTAGATAGGTCTGGCATGATCTTGCTTGATATTTTTCATTAAATCAACTCCTGCTGTTTATTAAAATGAACGTATTTTGTAATGGGATTTTACGTTCCTACCTTTAACCACTGGTGTAGTTTCCCGTAAATAGGTGACTGTTGGGGCTTGAATCACATCTCCCACAAAAGGCATGGTCTGGTTCCAACCCCTAGGCGTGAGCCCATTTGTTTCAGCAATTTAAAAAATATTGCTCCACTTCCTTCCAGCCTCCATGGTTTCTAAGGAGAAATCCACTGTCATTAGAATTCTTCTTCTCTTATAAGTGAAACATTATTTTTCTCTGGCTGCTTTCAAGACTTTGTCTTCAGTTTTCAGCAGTTTAATTATGATGCCTCTGGGTATGATTTTCTTGTTTTTAACCTAGTTGGGATTCACCCTGTTTTGGGTTCTTGAATCTGTAGGTTTACGCCCCGGAATTGTAAATCTTTAATTCTATATCCATTGAAAATATCATTTAGGAATGAAGGTGATATAAAGACATACTCAGATGAAGGGAACCTAAGAAAGTTTGTTGCCAGCAGACGCACTGTAAATGTTTTGCTAAAGGACTTTCTCCTGCAGAAGGAAACTGGCATCAGAAGGAAACTTATAACATAAGGAATGAATGAAGAGCAACAGAAATTATAAATATGTGGGTAAATATAATAGACTACTCTTTTTCTCTTCAGTTTTTAAAATGTTTGATGGTTCATTTGAAAACAAAAAAAAAATGATAACATTGTCAGATAGGGTTTTCAATGTATGTAGACAGACACAAAAGAGACCTACTGTATAAATGGAAGGGGATAATAAGTGACCTACATAGTGGTAAGTTTTCTGTATTCTTCTTGATTATAAGTCAACTGTAAAAAGTTAAGTATGTATATTATAATCCCAAGAGCAACCATGAAAACTATACAAATAGATATAGTAAAAAACCTCATAGATATATTAAAATGGAATACTAAAAAAGTTCAAATAATTTAAAAGAAGACAAAAAAAGGAAACAGAAGAAAAACAGAAGCAACCAAAAAAATTAAAATACCTCTATCCAAATAAGACAACCCCTGTTTGCAGAAAACATGATGGCTTTTATGTAAAAATTTGTGTAGAAAATTCCTAAAATACATGTTTAGCTAAATCACAGGATGCAAGGTCCACACGCAAAACTCAATCATATTTTTACATACTAGCGATGAACAATTTAAAAAATGATACCATTTGCAATATTCCCCTCCCCCTAAAAATACCTAGGTATAAATCTAACAAAATGAGTGCAGGATCTGTATGCCAAAAACTATGAAACTCTAATGAAAGAAATCGAAGACCTAAATAATTGGAAAGACATACTGTGTTCATGGATTTGGAAAATCAACATGGTGCGGATAGCAGTTATCCCCAAATTGATCTACAGATGTAATGCAGTTCCAATCAAAATTCGAGTTTTTGTAGATAAAGACAAGCTATTCTAAAATGTATCTGGAGAAGCGCAAGAACTAGAAAAGCTAAAAGCATCCAAACATGAGTAATAATAAAGTCACGTAGTTATGACAGTTCACACCTTTGTGGAGGAGTTTATGAAACGTCACTCACACAAGGATGCTTGGCTCTGCGTTGTTCAGGGTAATGCCAAGGGGAGTTGCACAGTCAGGAGGAAAGTTCCTTTTTTAGCTCTGATATTCACCAGTTCTAGAAGCTGAGCCTCCCGCCTCAGTCTGCGTGTGGGTGCCTGTGATACGCCATCTGGCATGTGATCTGTGGGCTTTTGGTCCATGTGCCTGAAACTCGGGCTTCTGGGAGCTCGTGTCCAGAGCTTTGACTTGGAGGACAGCTCTCTGCCTCCAGTGCGCTGGGTACAAAAGTCCCTTCTCCAGCCTAGTTTCTCTACCCCTGGTATGCTCGCTGTGGTGCTTTGAGAACTCCAGAATGAAACGTGAGCCTCTGCAGAGACAGCTCGGTTGGCCCCAGAAGTCAGAAGGGGAGCCAGGTGGCTAGAGGCAAGCACACATACCCCTGATTTTCAGAAAGAGGAAGGCGGGCCCATGAGCGGGAAACTAGGGGTTTAGCTCCAGTTCTGGTAGTTCATAAGGGGGCTGGTATGCCCAAGGCCACTCTGCAATCAGCAACCAGATAGGACGAGGAGCTAATTGTCACCCATCCACTCAGTTGTTTATTTCAAACATGCGTTGGGGTACACACTGTATACTCAGCACAGTCCAGGCATGGGGGTTCCTGGACTCACCGGCTTACCATCTGGCAGGGGGACAGGTCATAAGGAAGTAAACCAGGGAAGAGGATGTGGCTCAAGCAATTGGGCTCCCATCTACACATGGGAGGCCCCGAGAATCGCCTCCTGGTGAAGGCAGGCTGGCCCGCGCTGTGATGAGCTGACGGCCCGCTCCACAGAGAGCTGGTGCAGCAAGATGACGCAGCAAGGGGAGGCCCAGGGCAGAGGCGCAGCAGACCAGGGAGCTGGGGTGGCTTAGGTGATTGGGTGCCTCTCTCCTACATCGCATGTCCCAGGGTAGGTTCCTGGTGCCTCCTAAGGGGAGGATGAGAGGAGAGGACGAGTGGGCACAGAAAAGTGCACAGCAGGTGAACGCAGAGAGCAGACAGCAAGCGCAGGAGGCAAGGGGGGCAGGGCAAAAATAAAAAATAAAATAAATTCTTAACAATAAATAAACAAAAACAGCCAGGAGAACTTCAGTAGGTGGCAAGGGCTGTGAGGAAAATAAACCAGTGAGATAGCATCGAGGGGTCTCCAGAAGGCAGGTGAAGGAAAATTATGGTCTTAAATTAATCCATTCCTGTGCGTGTAAACCTATTGTAGGGGGGGACTTTGGATTGAATTACTGCAGTTGAAGTCCTTTGATTAGATCACTTCAGTAAGGCATGGCCCAGGGTAGGTCTTAGTCCTCTTAAAGGTGTCCTTTATAAAGGGGACAGAGAAGCAGAGAGAAACACACAGGAGCTCAGAGAGGAACCCACAGAGGCTGAGAGACAAAGCCATAGCCGGAGCAGCCGGAAGCTGAAAGCAACGGAGCGGGGAGGAGAAGGCAGAGACGGACAGATGCCATGCCCAGGCTCGCCGGCCGCCACTGGTCTTCAGGGAGAGAGTCGCCTGATGCCTCGATTTGGACATTTTACTCAGCCTTGGAACTGTAAGCCAATAAGTTAATAAATGCCCAGTGTAAAAGCCAGCCCATTTCCGGTAGGTTAACTTGGCAGCCTTTAGCAAACGGAAACAGCAGGTCTGACGTGGCCCCTGAGACGTCCTGTCTGAGCAGGAGTCGGGAGAGCGAGGCACGGGCGCCCCGGGCAGCGACAAGGGCAGGTGTGCAGGTCCTGAGGCGGGATCAAGCGCGGGAGGAGAGCTGCAGTTGCGCCGTCCCTCTCTCATGCCTCCAGCGGCATCCCTTCAGCTGCCCCATGCTGTCCGAGGCCAAGTCCCAGGCAGAAGAGAGAGCGCCCCTGCCCCAGGGTGGCACTTACACCCACCGATCTTCCCCGATGCTGAGGGGTGGGGAATAGGATTAGGCGCCCGCGTCGCAGGCCCGTGGCCCCCGCTGGTGTTGAGCCGCACACGCCGTCCCCAGGGTACTGCTGGGCCCAGGGGTTCTTTGGGGGCAGTTCCCATGGGGCTCTGTTTGCTTGTCATGACGCCGGGACCACTGCAAGGCTGGTCACAAGGCTGTCCTCTGGGGGCAGACCCTCCCCGGTGGCCAATTCTCCCCACTGCCCTCGGGAACCCGCGCAGGCTCCTCTGGGTCCACTCCCCTGTCCTGTTGACTGCTTGCCCTGTCGCTGCACCGCGCTGTGCGGTACCTGCAACCAGTGAATATCAGCACATCAAGGCAGAGGGCGGCCTCTCTCCCCGACCCCCACCCCGAGTTCTCAGGGCGTCCCTACCAACTCCCGCCTCACCCCCAAGCCGGGGAAGCGTTCTGTTAGCCTGGGAGCTGTGGGAGAGCCTCCCCTCTTAGCCTCGCGGCTTTCTCCCAGGCAGAGGAGACTCAAAGGCCCAGAAGAGAGTGCCGTGTGTCGCTGCAGCGGCCGCTTCCTCCCCGGGGGCTCTCGGTGCATCAGCCGGCTGCCTGGGAGTCGTTGGGAAAAGGGTGGGGACAGGGGGACAGTGGCAGGGAAATCGGTCACTAGGTTAAGTGATCTGCCCCCTCGCTGAGCCTTTCTTGAGAATCCCCAACCTTCGAGGGACTTGGCAAAGCAGGGCATGTGCCCCCTCCTCCTCTTTCTGGCATCTGGCTGGTTGACACATTTCCCTAAAGTCACCACATTGTGTTATGCTGTAAATACAGATGCTATAAATATGTATGCAAATTTCCGCATCTCAGGGAAAATGCCTCATAGCACTTGTGAGAAGCTGTTTTCGTTTTAGCTCAAAGCTGCTGGGAGCAATATACCTGTAATGGGTTGGCTTTAAAATGGGAATTTATATTTACGTAATCTAAGTATCTTTAAAAAAATATTATTGAAAAAAAAAAAAGCCAGCACAAAGCTCTCTTGCTCTCTCTTGCCTTCGCCCTGTCCTGGCGCCCGTCCCTCTGCCGGTCGTGTGCCCGTTCCTGCCTTCTGTGCCCTGCTCTTGCCATTTGTCCCCTGCCGTGATGGCCATGCAAGTAAAACCTGGGCATTTATAATCTATAATGGGAAATTGCCATCTGTAAATTAGCCCTCTTTATCACTCTTCAGCCCCTCCTCTCTACCTGGGACCCATGATCTGCTATTTTCTCCTATTTCTCTTCCCTCCCTCCCTTAATAAATTACTGGCCTAATTAAAAAAAAAAAAAAAAAAAGCTTACAGCTCTGAGGCTGTGAAAATGTCCAAATCAAGGCATCATCAGAGATGTTGTCTCACATCTGCCGTGTCGTAAGACCCAGTGGGGGCTCTGCCGGGTTCTCCCCCAGGCTCGCTTCCTCCCCGAGCTTGGATGATCAGGCACAGGGCAGGAAACAAGGGTGTTGTCCGCTGCTCTCTCCTGGCTTCTCTCTGTCTCTGTGGTTTTTTTCCTGTGTATCTAGGGCTTTTAAAAAGACTTCTTTTTATAAAGGACTCCAGTAAGAGGGTTAAAACCTGCTGTGGGCCACACCTTACTAAGTAATCTAATCAAAGACCCTTAACGGAGGGAAGCAGATGTGGCTCAAGCGATTGGGCTCCAGCCTACCACATGGAAGGTCTGTGGTTCGATTCCCAGTGCCTCCTAAAGAAGACAGCGAGCTGGTGCCACAGGCTGCTGCAGCAAACTGACACAACAAGATGACACAGCTAGAGACACAAGAAGAAAAGCATAATGAGAGACACAACAAAGCAGGGAGCAGAGGTTCCTAGAGCCTCCTAAAGAGGACGAGCAGGATGACAAGCTGACATGATGGGCAAGCGTTGTGAACTGACGTGACAAGATAACACAACAAGAGACAAGAGGAAAAACATAACAAGAGATACAACAAAGAAGGGAACAGAGGTGGCTTAAGCGATTAGGTGCCTCCCTCCACATCGGAGGTCCCAGGTTTGGTTCCTGGTGCCTCCTAAAGAAACAAAAAAGAAGATGAAACAGACACAGCAAGTGCAAGCAACAAGGGGATGGGGAGAGATGAAATAAATACAATAAATCTTTTTAAAAACAGGCCCTTAACTGAACCTATCTAATCAAAAGTTCCCATCTACAATGTGTTTGGAGGCACAGGAATAGATTTGTTTGAAGAACATGATTTTCTATAGCCCATAAAAGACTCAAACCAGCACAGAAGCATTATAAATCTAGGGACCTACCTGGTTTTCATAGGCAGATACTTTTTTTCTTTCTTTTTTAAAGATTTATTTGTATTTATTTCTCTCCCCCCACCCGTCACCGTCACCCCCGTTGTCTGCTGTGTCCGTTGGCTGTGTGTTCTTCTGTGTCTGCTTGTCTTCTCATTAGGTGGCTCTGGGAACCAATCCTGGGACCTTCTGGAGTGGGAGGGAGGCGATCATTCTCTTGCGCCACCTCAGGTCACTGATCTATTGCGTCTCTTATTGTCTCTCCTCTGTATCTCTTGCTGCGCCAGCTCTCCGCACTGACCGGCACGCCTGTGCACGGTGGCACTCCACCTGGGCCAGCTTGCCACGTGGGTCAGCTCGCCTTCACCAGGAGGCCCTGGGCATCGAACCCTGGACCTCCTGTATAGTAGATGGGAGCCCAATTGCTTGAGCCACAGCCGCTTTCCTTACGGGCAGGTTCTTAAGCTGTGTCCGTCAATGCTGGGGTAAGACCTTGAAGAGAACAGATATTCTCTTCTTTTTTTCCACTTGTGCTACTATCTAGAGGGTTCATTTTGGTTTTTGTTTGTTTGGTTTTTTTCCTTTAAAGACATTGAAAGGCTCCCCAGTGCTGAATCACTGCTGACAGGCATGTTGCCTAAGTAGGACGGCTTTTCTGGAACATCCCCAGAGGCAAAGCTGACAAGTATGTGTATGAAGGCTCTCTGGGGATGATGTTGGAATTGTGTTAGGCTGAAAAATCTGGGTATGGGCAGCTCGGGGGCTTTTCCAAAAGGCCCTGCTTCAGGGAGCCAGGTGGAGCGACCCCAGGTGGTGAAGTAAAGGCCAGTATTTATCCCAGCTCAGGGGTGCCCTCCCCAGCACGGATCCCGCCCCTGCCGACAGCCTAGAGAAAAGTCAGTCAGTCAGACATGCCCAGGTGCCCGGGGAGCAGAGGTCAACCGCACAGTTGCATACAGAAGGCAAGTGGGTGCCTTGACCAAACCCTGGGGCCCTCGCTGACCCCTTACTGCTCCTCAGACCAGTCAGGACCCAAAGGCTACTTGAAGCAGGGATCTGGGAGGAAGGCTGGGCTGAGCCATCAGGAACAGAGACTTGTGGGAAACACCTCCGAGTTCACAAAGAGGTGGCACCCAGAGAGAGCCCCACTGGGGCAACCTCGTCCACCTTCCGTGGGATAAATGAGGCACACAAGCCTTAGAATCACCTATGACCACAGGTGGGCAGGTGTTAGCCCTGCAGGCAGCAGTGTCACCCAGGGCAAGGTTTTTTTAAGGGGACAGGGCAGTGGACAAGTTTTGGCTATCGGGGTTCTTTTCACTTCAAGTGACAGGAGCCCAGCTCAAACTGGTCAAAACAAAAGATGGGAATTTCCTCCTGCACATAAATAAAAAGTTCGCAGGCTGGCTTCAAGTGCAGCTGGATTCAGGACTCGAATGATGTGCTCGAGCCTTGCTTGGTCTCACGCTTGCCTTGGCATGTTGGGGGGGCATGTCCCAGCCACCCCTTGTTGGATAGCGTGCGTTTCGTTTGCTTACCCTCCAGTTCCACTGGGAAGAGAGTGTCAGGAGGACAGGCTGAACATTACCCCTTCCAAGAACCCCACTAATATATAGTAAGGGAACTTAGGTCAAAAAGGGAAAAAAAAAAACACAAAACACAAAGGCGGGGAGAGCAGGAGTAGCCACAATAGCAAGAAACTTTAGGAAAGGGGAAAACAAATGGATGAGAACCCAATGATAGAGTGGCCCTGAGAAAGCCGAATCCCCAGCCTGTGGTAGGAAAGGCTGAGAAACTACTAATTAAGAAGGGCAGCTCCAATCAGGAGTTAGACTTAGGCAACCTCTTCCCAACCCCAGTATCAGGTTTTCCCCTAAAAAGGCCCATCCAGATCCCCGCACAGGGAGCTTGTCCACAAGCCCTGCCCTCTCCCTCCGAGCATCCAGTCAGCTTCTTACTCTCTAACTGACAGACAAGCATTCCCAGACACTGGAGGAAAGCTTCCAACATGGCAGGTGGAGACCAAGCCAAACAAGGGAGAAAGGGCAAAGTGGAGGAAACAAAGACAATATGGGAAGAAGAAAACCTCAAATAAAACCTACTAATATTCTCCAAGACGTAAGGAAAACACTGCATCTATGAGAAAAGAACAACACTCAGAGGACAAATTTTTAAAGGCATGATAGAAATTAAAAGCCAGAGAGCAGAAATACACAAAAGAAGGATTGGAAGATAAAATTGAAAAATTTTTCAGAAAGCAGACCAATAAGATATTTTTAATGGGAAAATAGGAGAGAAAAGATATAAAATTGGAGAACAAATTCAGGAAGTCCAACACTAAGTGTTCCAGACAGAGTAAACAAAGGACAGGAAATCATCAATGAAATAATTCAAGAAAATTTCCAGCACTGAAGAGCAGATGTTTCCAACCTGAGAGGCTGAAAAGTGCTTCGCACAAGGTACAGGAAAAGACACATACCAAGGTACATTAATGTGAAGTTTCAAAAACAGAATTAGGTGACCAACCAACCAGTTTACCAAATTAGGGCCACCAAGCAAGCCAGTTGCCACACACTCCACCACCACCCCCAAATCCCAGCTCCTGAGTGCTTCTCCCTTTTTAGGCCATTGTCTGTCCTCCACTCAGACGTTACCAACTCTGTCTCACAAGGAGGGGGCTGGGAGCTGGAGCTGGAGTGGGGAGCCTGGGATCCAGGGTGAGCCCTCCAGTCGCCAGTAGTAACCTTTTCCATGCTACTGCACCTCTCAGGGCCTACGTTTGCTCACCAGTTGTTTCAGTTTCCTTTGGCTGATCAAGCAAATGCCATGCAATGAGTTGGCTTAAAAATGGAAGTTTATTCGTTCGTGGTTTTGAGGCTAAGAGAAAGTCCAAATCAACGCATCATCAAAGCAATGCTTTCTTCCTGAAAACTGGTGTTTTGGGGCTGGCTGCCGGCAATCCTTGGTCCTTCACTGCTCTGTCACATGGCAATGCACATGGCAGCCTCTTCCCGCCTCTCCATTCTCTCCCAGGTTCCACTGAATTTTAGCTTTCTGCTTCTGTGACTTTCTCTGTCGTCTGAATTTCATTCTGCTTATAAAGGGCTCCAGTAACAGGATTAAGGCCCATCCTGATTCAGGTGGACCACACCTTAACTGAAGTAACCTCATCAAAAGGTCCTACTTACAATAGGTTCACACCCAAAGGAATGGATTACATTTAAGAACAGACAAAACAAAAGACACCAGGAAGCCTGGTACAAAATCTGTTTCTTCTTGGAACTGAGAACCTGTCTGGGTCAGGAGGAGCAAGCACTTCATCTAGAACAGTTGTAAACAGCCCAAGGGCACAGGGCTGTCCCTGATTCTGCAGAAACTGCAAAAACAGTCAGAAACAAGGATGCCCATTTGACCCCCTTAACCATTTGGCTGGCTAAGGTTTACGACCCCTCCCAGGGGAGCAGAGACCCTGGACTGGATCTTGTGAGCAAAGCTTTGAATACAGCCTCTTGTAAGAGCTTTTGGGGGCCCTACACTGAGAGAAGTAAGATTGGCTGGAGTTGAAATTCGGGCACTAAGGAGACTTTGCAGGGCAGCTCTTTCTGGCGGCAGGAGGAGGAAGTCGACAGTGTCCTAGGACATCAAGGGTTCACTCAGAGCCAGGGACAGTGTGGCCCCAGCCCTTCCCTAAGAATGCAGCCAGTAGCAGGTTCAGGCAAGGAGATAAGGGATCTTATCCCACCAGGACTCTCAATTCTGTCCCCAGAGCACAACTGCCCCTGAGGCTGGAACAATATAAGATGCTTATTCTCACCAGTATTGTTTCTGCCAGAAAGTTCTATCCAATGCAATATGACAAGAAAAAAGAGTGAAGTTTAAACACTAGAAAGAAAGAGACAAAATTACTATTATCTTTAAAAGTAATTGGTTTCTGACAAGCCCAATACTGGTAGAACCAATTAGATATGAAAATTCATATTTTAAAAACCCAGTAGCAATAACCAGTGAGTGATGTAATGAGGGAAAGGGAAGCAAATGATAGGATGCCAATGCATAAATGTATAAAATCCGGTGACATATTAAGGCAAGGGCTCTGATTTGGATTTGTGGACCTACTGTAGCCTTCGAGGGTAAATTGGTATTGATCCTTCCCAGCAGCTATTCGTATCTGGTTTCAGGAGCTCCAGCTGCAGGGACTGGGATGGTAGGGCAGGATGACAGGGCTGAGGGTCATCCAGGCCATAGCTAATCCAGACATGCTAGTGAACCATGGGGATCCAGTTGGCAAGTCTGCTTGGAGCAGAACCTCAGCAGTTGGAGGGACCATCTGTGTTGTAGTGTCAGCCCTTGCCAAGCAGTGAGCTCCCCGTAGGAAAGCCTGGCATCAGTTGCCCTTTCTCCTCCATGGCAGGCATGGTGCTGGGTACTTCATGCACTAAAACTCACCAGCTCATCTTCATGATCCTAAGAGGAGGAATTCTTCTGGTTCCACTCCTGACAAACAGGCTCAGTGGTGAAGGCACTTGTCAAGAGATCTGCAGAGGGTCTTCTCTTAGCACGGCTGTCGTCCTCACCAGGGCCCCCGCTGGGAGCTCCCTTGGCCTCTGTCCCTTTGGCGTACCTGGCCCAGCACCCATCCAAGAAAGGATGTCGGGAGAAACATCTCTTCTCCAATCCCCAGGATGCCATGAGAGTAACATTGCACCGAGCAGGCACATGCTTTGCTTCCATAGGGCTGGATGGATTTCCAGTTTTGCAGGTTTTTTTACACCAATACTTGGGGCAGTGAAAGAAGAGAGGTGTTTGTCGATGGGCCACACAAGAACTGAAGGTGTTAGTTCTAAATATTCTCTTGGGCCATGGCTGGCCTCCATAATAGCTTTTTAAAAATAGAATTGATTGTCATCATTAAACTCAAAACGCTAACTGTAAAATCAGGAATGCTGGCATCTCAAATCCTGGAGGGTCTCAGCATGTGCTCAGCCCCGGGAGCTCAGAGGAGCCTGCTTTCCTGAGGCCGTAGCCCCCACCCCGCTCCACTGGGCCCACACTAAGTGGAAGCCACAGGCCCCTCACCAGCCTCCGGCAGTGTGTTTTACAAGATCAGGTGAAAAGAAAAGTTAATGATTACTAGTGCCCACATCTGTGTCAAAAGTAAGGAGATACCCCGAAACACATGAAAAGATGCTCACCATCACTAGCCATCAGGAAAATGCAAATCAAAACCTCGGGGAGTGGAGGTGGCTCAGGCCGTTGGGTGCCTCCATCCCACATGGGAGGTCCTGGGTTCAGTTCCTGAAAAGAAAAGCACACAACTAACAGACACAGAGAAAGTAAGTGCTGGTGAGGCAGTGGAGGAATTGGAAACATTGTACATTGCTGTGGGAATGTAAAATGGTGCAGCCACTATGGAAGACAGTTTGGCAGTTCTTCCGCGTTAAGCATGGAATTGCCAGGTGACCTGGTAATTTCACTACTAGGTATATACCTAAAAGCACTGTGAGCAGGGACTTGGACAGATATTTGACAGTGATGTTCACAGAGGCATTATTCACAATTGCCAAAGGGTAGAAGTAAACTCAGGTGTCCATCAACAGATGAAGAGAGAAATCAAATGTGGTATACACACACCATGGAATACTCTTCAGCCATAAAGAGAAACAAAGTTCTGATTCATGCCACAACACGGAAGAACCTTGAGAATCTGCTCAGTGAAATAAGCCAGACATAAAAAGACAAATAATTATACGATTCCACTTACATGAACTATCTAGAATATGTAGGTCCATAGAGCCAGTAAATAGCTTAGAGGTTACCAGGGGCCAGGCAGAAGGCGGACATGGGGAGTTATCGCTTAATGAGCACGAAGTTTCTGTTCGCGGTGATGAAAAAGTTTTTGTAACATATGGATGGCGGTGAAGGTAGCACAACATTGTGAAGGTAATTAATGCCACTAGATGGTGTGTGTCCCCGAGAGCGGATCGATCCCCTACACTCCAGGCGACTCCCCCAACTGTTGTGAGGGGGGGGCAACACCTCCAGAGGTGGTACCTGGAGTGCAAAACAGGAGGAAGGGACTTAGCCGAGGAGGTGGGGGCTAGGACAGCGGGCACAGGACAGGTGGGCAGGGAAACCGAGGCAGAAGCACACGCAGGTGACTCTGGAGCCCTCCCTTCCCCGGGGTGCAGCGTCTGATGGACCCAGCCTGGGCGCACCCCGCCCCTCGCCCAGGGGAGGGCTGGCCTCTCCCCCACCCCCAGCCCCACCAAGACTTCCATACGGTACCATCAGAGGGCGTGGTTATTCCCACAGCAAAACCCTAATGTTCCAGCTGGGAAAAAGGGGAAAAGGGAAGGATGTGGGTCAGGAGCCCAGTCCTCGCACTGTCCAGTTTCAGGCGTCACTTTGGCACCCCTTATCTTTAATGAGCACCAACTGTGTGCCGGGCGGGGAGCCAGGCTTGGCGATCCCTCATCCTGGGTGAGAGATGGGCTGTCACCAGAACAGGTCGGAAAGTGGACGGGGGTCCAGCAGTGGAGACCTTTCAGCTGCATGCCAGAAAACGAAACCTCAGAGTCCCCCCGTGCCTGGGCCATAGTCTCGTGGCAAGCACTGCCCCTCCCTCCCCAACACCACCCCCACCCCTGCACCTCTGGACTTTATTCAGGTGCTTCCTGGGGTCTTTCATCCTCATGACTTCTTTTCTCTCTCTTTTTTAAGCGATTTTATTGAGTCACATATCATACAATCCGTCTAAAGTGTACATTCAGTGGCTTTGGGTCTAATCAGAGAGTTGCACACTCATCACCGCAATCAGTTTTAGAACATTTTTATTTCTCCAAAAAGGAAAAAAACAAACAAAAAACCCTACCCCTCAGCAGTCACTTCTTAATCCCTCTGTCCTTCCCTGGCTCATGGCTTTCTTTTTCTTTTTTTTTTTTTTTTATGCTTCAGCTTTTTTCCTTCTTTTTCTCCCTGTATGAATGAAATTCAAGCAATAGCAAGGGGCAGGGGATTGAGAGGCGGGCACATCGGTGACTCATCCTGCAGTGCCCTGCCGTTGTCTTTATCCACACAGATAACCTAACAGGCATCCTGCTGTAAGTGCGGTTTTCTCTCCCGCTGTTTCCACTTCATCACGCCATCATCATTTTCTGGGCTGTGGCTGAGGCTTCATCGCCATCCTTCCAATGGCAACAGGAGCTCCTCCAGCAGCGATGCACTCATTTACTTGTCCCCTCTCCTTTTGTTCATCCGTCGGGCTCTCTAGATGTTTTTCTCCGCTTATAATTAATGCCGCAGCCAAGTCCTTTCTTTGCACAGCTTCTTCTCTAGATTATTTTCTTGGGATGCGTTTCCGAGGATTGGGCGGAGGGGAGCTGAAAGGACGCTACTCAGCTTACGGCTCTTGGTCCATGGAGCCAAATCATGGCACAAAACCTAGGGCCGGCGGCGATGGGCGCTGCCCCCCGGGGGGCTGCAGGGTCTGCCCCACCACCCTCTGACCGCCTTGGTTGTTTGTGCGCAGTCTTGTCTGCGTGATGGGTATAAGGCGGTAACTTACTGGAGCCATACTGTGCAAGGGTTTAATTCACACATGCCCCCAGCAAGGCAGAGAGGAAGACACTGACGTGGCTTTTTAATCGGCACGGGCAGGGCTGCCCGCTGTGCCACTCAGCATCCCCCGTCGGTGGGGGGCCGTGGGGCTCAGAGCCGCCATCTGTGCCGTGGCCTCCGACCCACCCGACCCCTACGTCGCGTCCACCGTGTTCACAGAATCCCGCAGGAGGGGGAACCTGTCGATGACTTCAAGCATTGTCAAGGGAAATTGTGACATGAGACAATTTTTCCGTTACTCTGACTTGTAAAACTTACCCCTGGACATTCAAACAATGGAATACCAGAAGACGGTCGGGGGGAAAAAAAGAAAAACAAAAAGGAAAGATAAAGAAGCTGTGCATGTCCCACCGCGAAAAATCTCCAAAATGCGTTGTTAGCAAAAAGAGCCAGCAAAGGAGAGTGTTTATGAGACTTTTTGCGTGTGCGGTAAAGACGGAAAAAGGAGAATGTCTATTTATATGTCCTCCATGCTTAAAGAAACCATAAATAGGCTGAAAAAAGTAGTTACTTAAAGGAGCGGAGGCAGGGTGGGCCTGTGGCTGCTACTTTGCAGCCCCCTTCCCACCACCTACATTTTTTCCTGACATGGTCACTTACTACTGCCCCCCCATTGGGGTGGAGGACAGCAGGAGGTGGTTTTGTGAAATTTTCTTTTCATCAGCTGAAAACTGAATGCTGACAGCTTCGCTGGTGAGGTGAAAATAAAGCTGCGTCTCTCTGGGCTGCAGACCCCAGTGATGCCCGCGGCCCTCTCCATGCTCTAACCCAGTCCCTGCTCCCCACCCCCCACTGAACAGCCCTCCTGGGGGGCCTCCTTCTCTTCCCCACCATCAGCTCTGACTTACAGAGCCAAGTGATCCAGGGGTCCAGAAAAGGCAGGACTGAGCCAGGGTCCTCCATGAAAGCAAGCGGGGACAACGGGAAGATGCCGAGTCCCCAGAAGGCCCCTGCGCTGAGCCTGCAGGACTTCCTAGGGCAGGTGGGGCTCTCGAGGGCTGCCCAGGTCAGACCAGACCAGACCCTGCCCACGTTCCTTTTTTTTTTTTTTTTAGGAGGTACCAGAGATTGAACCCAGGACCCTGTACATGGGAAGCAGGTGCTCAACCACTTGAGCTACATCTGCTCCCCTGCATTTCTTTTCCCTCTGGGTGTGGCCATGCTTCCAGCCCATTCCCTGAGAGTGGGGCACTATATCCCCATTTTACAGATGAGAAGGGACGTGACGGGCCTCCGAGGCAGGATGTGAGCCTGGGTGGACCTCTCGTCAGAGCCAAGCTCTGCTGCTGGCACGTCCCACCTGCTCCCATATCCCCCCAGGCTCCAGAGCCAGCTGTCTTAGCTTGCACCCAGGACTGCTTCTCCCTGACTGGGTGGCCCTGGACAAGGAACCTAACCTCTCCCTGTCTCAGGTTCAAGTCCACGAAATGGGCATAACGTTTGGCTCCTGCTTATGGGTTGCTGTGGGGGTGGCAAGTGCGACTGCACACACCTGACCCAGGGCAGGGCTTGCAACGTCGCTGGCTTGATACCACTTACCCCCAGCAAGCACTGGGTCCTGTTTGCTGGGAAGGAGAAGGGGCCAGAGCCTGGGGGTCCTTACAGAGGAAGCACTGTCTGGACCCTTCCCTGCTCTACCCAGGGAACCATCTGAGTGACCAGAGCCAATCCTCACCTCCCCCCAGCCCCCCACCGTGCTCAGTCCAGCTGCAGTCACAGAGGCTCTGAGGACCGGGGGATGGGTGTGCCTCTTGGTTACTCTCTCTCTAGCCAGGAAGCATCATCATTTTGCTTCATTTCGCTGCTGAGACTTCAGGGCTGTGATGGTTTGAAACTGTGTGGACCCCAGGAAAGTATGTTCCTAAAGCTAATCCATTCCTGTGGGTGTGGACCTATTGTAAGCAGGAACTTTTGATGAGGTTACTTCAGTTCAGGGGTGGCCCAGGGTGGGTCTTAGTCCTCTTAGTACTTTTAAAGGGGATGAATAAATAGAAAGATAGAGAAAGAAAGTCACGGAAGCAGGAAGCTAAAAGCAATAAAACCCGGAAGTGAGAGCCCAGCAGACGCCGCCATGTGGCTGGCCATGTGACAGAGGAGCCCAGGATCACCGGCAGCCGGTCTTCGGGGAGAAAGCATCGCTCCTGATGGTGCCTTGATTTGGACATTTTTCTCAGCCTCAAACCTGTCAGCTTGCAAACCAGTAAATCCCTATTGTAAAAGCTGACCTATTTTCTGGTATCTCCTTGAGCAGCTTTAGCAAACTCAAGGGGGTTCTGGACTGAATTACATCCCCCCAGCCAGAGCCGTGCCTGAGTCCTAACCCCTGGTCCTGTGGGTGCATACCCACTTGTAAAGAGGATCTTTGAAGATGTTATGAATTAAGGTGAGGCCGCTATGACTTAGTCAAACACGATGAGAGTCCTTGTAAACAGGAAATTTTGACAAAGAAGTAGGACGCGATGGAGACAGACGGCCATGTGATGGAGGCATAGATTGAGGTTCGGATTGCCGGACAAGTGCTGCCAGAGCCCTAGACTTCAGAGAAAGCCCGACCCCGCTGACACCCTGATTTGGGATGCCTGGCCTCCGAAACTGTGAGATAATAAATTCATATTTAAGCCAACTAGTCTGTGTCACTTCGTTATAGCAGCCCTGGAAAACTCAGACAGAGGGAGTTCATTTCAGGAGGACAAACTGCTCAGGACCCCTCCAAAGCCAAACCCAGGTCCCCAGACACCTCGCGGCTTTCAGTCTTGGAAATTTTGAGCTTTGCTCTCTCTGAGTAGGAGAATGTTAAATGGGAGAATGTCCAGGCCTTGTGGCCTTCGGGGCGTGAAATTAGCACGGACAGAGAGAACTGTGCCTAAAAGCCTTCAGGGCAAGGAAAGGAGGTGCAGTCATCCATTCCTTCAGCTCCTATTTATCGAGTACCTATTATGTTCCCAGAACAGTAGGAGACGCAAGGATGTTGCTGGAACTAGACAGACCTCACGGAGCTTACAATTTCCGGGAGAAAGCAACATTAAACGGGAATCAGAGAAATCATTGCTTTTTCAGGTAGGAAACTTGCTCAGAATCAAAGATCTCCAACAGGTGCACAATGAAAGGTAAATCCGTTCCTGCTCCAGTCTTCAAGGGGAGCTCCCTAGGGGTGACCGATGCCCGCCCCTCGTTTCTTCTGTATTTTGCAAAAATATTCAGTGTATATGCACATGTATACTTTAGAAGCCCACAGAGTTGAGGCTGATGTAAACATTATGTGCCTTCTTTTTACCACCTAACCATCTCCCCTGGCAATTGCTCCCAACCTGCCCATATAGAGCTCCTGACCAGTGATTGTGCTAGGAGCTGGGCGGTGTTTTGGATTTAAGTAACTGAGAAAAACACATTCTTAACTTAATCCGTATCTGTGGCTATGAATCCATTGTAAGTGGAACCTTATGATTAGGTTACTTCAGTTAAGGGGTGGCCCAACCCAGTCGGGATGGGTCTTTTTTTTTTAAATGAATGTATTGGTACATATTAATAAAGCTTACAATTCATCCAAAGCATATAATCAATGGTATGTGGTATAATCACAGAGTTGTGCATTCATCACTTTAATATTAAAGCATTTTCATTATTTCAATAATGATAATAAACAAAAAACAGACAAATAAGAAAATTCCTCATCTCTCAGTCTCTCTATACTTCCCCTGATGCGCACAGCTGCTATTTCTGGCTATTCTTGCACCATTTTTTTCCAGTTTTATTGAGATATATTCACATACCATATGCTCTAGGTCTTGATAGGATGGATTTTAATTCTTTAAAAGGGAAGGAAATTCAGGTGGAGAGGAAGCCACGGAGAGAGCAGCCAGAAGCTGAATGTCAGCAGAACCTAGAAGAGAAGGGAGAGGCCACATGGCTTGCCATGTGACAGAGGAGCTAAGGGCCAAGGATCACCAGCAGCCAGCCCCAGAACTCTGGTCTTTGGGAAGAAAGCATTGCCTTGATGATGCCTTGATTTGGACTTCTAGCCTCAAGACTGTGAGCCAGTAAATTCCCATTGTTTAAGCCAACTTGTTGCATGGTATTTGGTATAGCAACAAAGAAACTAAACAAGCTGCAAGCCAAAGTCCAGTGTACGGGCTGGCAGGAACAGCATGCCTCATAACATAAGGTGCCGTTCCCACCTACATCCTTGGGGTGGCACCATACCTGTTTTCTCTCATTTGAGAATCGGGGTGGGGGTATTGGCATCTGTATTAGTTGAGGTTCTCCAGAAAAACGGAACCAATAGGAATCAGCTCACATGACCACGGGGATTGGCGAATCCAGATTCCATAGGGCAGGCTGCAAATTGGAATCATGATAAAGGCAATACTGAATTCTCCAGCAGAAGCTGGCTGTCTGGAGAAGAGGTAGAAAGTCTTCTTTCTGACTATTGAAATCATCAAGTTCTCCCTTTAAGGCCTTCTTCAACTGACTGGATGAGTTGACTAATCTCATTGCTGAAGGCAATCTCCTTTGTCAATTGTAGATGCAATTGGATTTTGATGCAGTCAACTGACTAATGATCTTATCCACAAAATACCCTCATAGTCACAATCAGGCCAGAGCTGGCTTAACCAAACAACGGCACACCATAGCGTAGCCAAGTTGTTACATGAGCTAAACTATCACAGCCTCCATGGACAATGCAGTGTCTGGACCACGTGTCTCCTTTCCAGAAGACACATGGCACTATGTCCTCCATGAATGAGAGCTGTCCTCGGGTCCTCAGAAACACGTATTCTGGCCTCTGGGTAGAGCATTGTGACCTCATGGATAGCACACGGCTGCACCTATCTACTGCTGTTTGCCCCTGAGGCTGCCAAGCACTGTTGACGGCACCCTCCTCCTTTCTTGCCCTTATCATCCAGTTTTCTACCACATCCCAAAGCCAGAGAATAGTATGGAATGACAGTGGGAGAAGCAGCTGCCAATGTAGTTGGACCCAGGCCTCACGAGCCTTGGGCCTTCCTTGCCTTTTCCCCCTCCCAGGACTCTGAAATCCAGGAACATATAAAACAGCTCGGCTCAGGTTGAGCAGAAGCCATTGTCGTAGGGGTTTGGGGCCCGGCCCCCAGGCTAGAGGGGAGGGACAGAGATGCTGAAGAAGCACGACTTCCCTGGTGGCTTTGCGTGTTTGAAAGAAGAGGAGGCTTTCAGAAAGCATCAAAACTGTCTTGGTTTGTCTTTAGTGGACTCCAGAAAATTATGTTCTTAAGCCGAATCATTCCTGTGCTCGTAAACACAGTGTGGATGGGCCCTTTTGATTAGATTCAGTTAAGAGATCTTTAATTAGATCACTTTAGGGCCTTTGATCACTCCTCTGCGCTCTTACTGGGGTCTCTACATAAATTGGGAACTGAAAGCAGAAACACAGAGAAAGACAGCTGCTGTTTGACACTGCCACGTGAGAGAGAGGACTGCACGAAAACCGAGAAACCCCAAGAGGCTGAGAGAGAGGCTGGAGGCTGCACTCAGTGGAGCAGGCCCGGAGCCACCATTTTGCCTGGCCTTATGGCTGGAGTCCAGCAGCTGGTCTTTGGTGAGAAAGCACCTCCGATGATGCCTTGATTTGGACATTTTCACTACCTGGGAACTGTAAACTTTTACCCTGGTAAATCTGCATTATAAAAGCCAGCCCATTTCTGGTATTTCCCATCGGCAGCCTTCAGCAAACGAAAACAATAACCTACATCCATCTCATTTCCCACCGTCTCCTTAAAACTTCTTCGGTGGAAGACGTTCTTCCCCTGCCCCTGGAAGAAAATCTCCAGGATCTTTCTGATCCTCTTTCAGGAATGAAACCTACTGTCATTCAGAACATGGATGATCAAGAATAAGCAAATTCCACACTCGACTTAAAGATACATCTCTTCTTCCCCAGCTAGGACCTGGGCATGGGGAGGTCTGGACAAAGAGGCAGTGTCCTTCTCTCTTTCCCTCCCTATCTCCTCTTACCTGCAACCTCTGAGCCCTCCAGGGCCAGTGGGAAGGGAGTCAAGAAAGTGCCTCCCCTACGGGTAGTGGCATATGGTGGCAGGTGCTTTCTCAGGCTTTAGGGACACCCACCCACCTCTGCCCATACCCCTGGGGTCTTGTCCCCAGGTGTAAATCATGCTGTCACCCGGCTCCCACATCCAGGCTGCCCTGTGCAGAGTCAAAGCGTGGAGAGAGGGAGCTGCTCAACTCTGCCACCCCCACCAGTCCTTGGCGCTCCTGCTGTGCCCACTGGGGCCCTCACAAGGACACCCTTTGGGCCCCCCAAGAAGGCGGGGGGTTGTAGCATCATCTGATAACATGTCATTTTCCTCCTCCTGCTTTTTTGTCTGTCTTCCCAACCTCCTGCAATGAAAACTGTGGCAGTGCGAGATTGTTTATGAACCCCCAAAAGAGATAGATTAAGTTTGTAAACTAATCTATTCCTCTGGGGGTGTATTTGACTGTATTCAATTCAAAGGCTTTAAGTTTCCTTGAGAAAATCAATTTAGGGCTTTTGATTCAACCGGGTCAGTACGGTGTGCCTCAGGCTGAGTCCCCGCCCCCTTGGCGGGCTGATATCAACGGGCACTCACAGAAGAAGACATACAGGAAGAGAGAGCTCTGTCACGTTTGATCCTGGGGCCCCAGGGAGAGATGAGCCCTTTGCCTGATAGTTTGCAGCTGAGAACACCTGGAAAGAAACAAGTCCTATGCCAGAGACTGATGTAGGAAGCCCTGAGAGACCAGGCAAAGGTCAGCAGCCACCTTGCTTCAACATGTGGCAACTGACTTTGGCGAGAAAGCAAACTGAAGTTGGACTTTTTTTTTTTTTAAGATTTATTTTTTATTTATTTCTCTCCCCTCCCCCCCTGCCCCATTTGTCTGATCTCTGTGTCCATTCGCTACATGTTCCTCTGTGTCCACCTGTACTCCTGCCAGAGGCACCCAGAATCTGTGTCTCTTTTTGTTGCGTCATCTTCCTGCATCAGCTCTCCGTGTGTGCGGCACCATTCCTGGGCAGGCTGCACTTTCTTTCGCGTTGAGCAGCTCTCCTTATGGGGTGCACTCCTTGCGTGTGGGCTCCCCTACGTGGGGGACACCCCTGCGTGGCAGGGCACTCCTTGCGCACATCAGCACTGCGCATGGGCCAGCTGCACACGGGTCAAGGAGGCCCGGGGTTTGAACCGCGGACCTCCCATGTGGTAGACGGACGCCCTAACCACTGGGCCAAGTTCGCTTCCCGAGTTGGGCTCTTTACAGCCTTGTAACTCTACCCCAAATAAATACCCTTTACAAAATCCAACAGTTTTCTGGTGCTTTGCATTGGCACCCCTTTGGCTAATACAAAAATATTGAGGTGTCACTAGATGAGATTATCCTTTTTGTAGATTGTAAACATTGACTAGCAGCAATCTCCTGTGGCTGAAACTCATGGGTAGTTTGTATTAAAAATACGTATTCAGAGTAAGAATAAATAAAGCTAATAATTCAAACAAAAAATATGTATTCAAGCAACTTGGGGAATCAAGAAAAAAGTATGACAGCAGCGGGCACTCAACTCAAAAGTAGAAGCAGCCGAGTGGTCACCAGGCAAATTTCTGGACCCCCAACACTGGGAGGGGACTTGTTTTGGTAAAGGCCTGCAGGGCGTCCAGCCACGTGCTAGGTGTTTTTAGGGGCAGGTCCTCATTACCTCTGGGCTGCAGCCTATGAGGAGGTCCTTTTACCCCACATTTCAGGCGGATCAAATGAGGCTCGGGGTAGCTTGAGGTTTTTGTAGACCCCAGAAAAGCATGTCCTTAGGGTTAATCCATTCCTGAGGGTGTGAACCTGTGGTGGGTGGGAACTTTGACCAGATGGCTTCAGTTAAGGGCCCTTGATGAGGTCACTTTGGTAGGGCGTGGCCCAGGGGGGGTCTTCATCCTCTAGCTGGAGTCCTTTACAAAAGGATGAATACGGAGAGAGAGAGCCACGAGAGCAAGAAGCTGCAATCAGTGGAACCCAGGAGAGAGAAGGTCGCAGGAGCGGAAAGAAAGCCGGAACGAGCCGGAAGCTGAAAGCAGAGAGACCCAAAGGAGAGGGGAAAGAGAGCCGCCTCCGCTGTGCCATGTGACAGGAGTCCAGGATCACCACAGCCGGTCCTGGGGGAGAAAGCATCACCTGATGAAGCCTTGATTTGGACATTTTTCATGGCCTCAGAACTGTCAGCTTATAAGCTAATAAGCCCCCATCATAAAAGCCAGCCCATTTTCTGGTATATTGCTTCTGGAAGCTTTTAGCAGACTATAACGGGATGCTGGCAAGCTTCATTCAGGAAAGACCAGCCCACGAGGTAAGCAGGGGAGCTTCGGGAAAGAACCACACGCCCACTACACACGTTTGTGGGCGTTTGTTGTTGACCTTGTCCTTTATTTGGCACAGGGGTGCTGTGAGTTGAATTGTATTCCCCCAAAAATATGTTCAAGTCCTCACCCCAGTACCTGTGAAAGTGACTTGTTTAGAAACAGGGTCTTTGTAGATATAATTAGTTGAGTTGAAGTCGTACTGGAGCAGGGTGGGCCCTGATGCCATAGGTTTTAGTTGGCTAAGAGCTGCCAAAAACGATATACCAGAAATGGGTTTGCTTTTACAACGGGGATTTAGTCAGTATAAGCTTACAGCTCCGAGGTTGAGAAAAATGTCCAAATCAAGGCACCAGGTGACACTGTCTCCCCAAAGACTGGCTGCCGGAGCTCCTGGGCTCCTCTGCCAAACTGGGAAGCACGAGGAAGCTTCTCCGTTCTTCCCTGGGTCTCAGCACCTTCGGCTTCCTGGTTTCCATGGCTTCCTCTCCGTGAGTTTCTCTCCAAGCTTCTGTGTTCTGTTGATTTCAGCTTCCAGCCTCCTGGGCTTTCGCCCCCAGCTTCTGGGGGTTTCTGTCTGTCTCTCTCTCTCCATATTTATCCTGTTTATAAGCGGCTCCAGTAAGAGGAGTAAGACCCACCCTGGGTCACGCCCTACTGAAGTCGTCTATTCAAAAGATCCCAGCTGCCATAGGTTCCCACCCATGGGAACGGAGTAGCTCCAAGGACAGGATCGGTTCTGGGGCCCCCAAAAGCCTCAAACTACCACATCCTGTGACTGAAGTCCTTACAAGAAGAAAAGAGTCACAGAGGCAGAGACATAAAGGACAGAGGCCATGTAAAGACGGAGGCAGGGAGAAGGGGCAGTTCAGCAGTTGAGTGACTGCCTCCCAAGTACAGGGCCAGGTTCCACCCCCAGGACCTCCTAAAAATAAAAAAAAAAAAGTGATAAAAAATAAAAGATGGAGGCAGAGACTGCTGTGACTGCTCCAGCCAAGGGATGCCAAGGATGGCCAGCCACCATCAGAAGCTAGAAGAAGCAGGGTTTCAGATGGAGCATGGCCCTGTCATCACCTTGACTTCAGACTTCTGGCCTCCAGAACTTCAGGACAATAAATTTCTGTTGTTTCACACCATTCACTTGGTGGTTCTTTATTACAGGTTTCCCTGGGAGACTAAGACAGGGGGTCACAGAGGACAAGATGTGGCCTCTGCCCATGAGAAAGTTTGGGTTGAGAAGACACTCTAACAACAGCCGATGCTGGCATTTATTGGGGCCTTTCTCTGTGACAGGCACAAGAGAGCAATGTCCCAAGCACCCCAGAAGGCTGAGAAGGAGAAGGCATTGATGCCCACTGATGTCCACCAAAGGTCAGGCACAGCCCTGGGGGTGCTGGTATGGGGGGAGGGCATCAGGGAAGTCTCCACAGAGGAGGAGGCTTTTCAGCCATGGCCAGAGGAATGGATGGGTGAGGATGGTGGGCGAGCCTGCCCCGAGGAGGGAACAGCACGTGCAGGTGGCTCAGAGTCGGAGAAGTGTGTCTGGGCAAGAACCCATGGCTGGCACACAGAGTACGTGACGGAGAACGGTGGGAACCCTGGACAAGTCAGCCGGGCTCCACCACAAAAAGCCTCGAAGGCTGTGCCAAGGACAGCAGTCATTTTTATTGCGTCTGAGGGAAACCCAACCTGAACAGGCTCATGTAAGGGGGAAGCCCGCATGTCAGCTTCAGGCACGGCAGGCTCCAGGGCCTCCAACCACGTCTCCATGACCAGATGGCCCCAATAGTGTCAGCCTTACCCTCCACCAGCTCAGAGACCCCAATGGAAAGAGAATCTTCCAGGTGCCCCAGAAACCCAGAGATTGTGCCTGAGCCCCCAGTTCAGATCGTGCCCACTCCTGAACCAAGCTCTATGGCCCGGGGACAAGGGCCGATACGCTGTGTAGCCAGGCCTGGTCAGAAACAACCCGGGCAGGGGAAGGGGCTGACCACGGAAGGGGACAGTGTCTGAATGGTCTGGACTGAGCGTGGGGAGCGATGGTGCCCAGGAGAATGAGGGGCTGTGAGCAGGAGGAGAATGGATACTGCGCTGTGGGTGGGGTCCCTCCAGCCGGCTCCCCCGGGAAGTGATGAGTGAGGCTGGGTGGGCACGGGAGTGCCGTGGGGGGCACCGGGGACAGCAGGCGCCGCTCAGGCCCGCCTCCTGCTGCTCCGCGCCACTGCAGGCAGGCATGCCCCAGACACTGAGCGCCTCCGACATGGTCACCCCGGGCAGCCTCAGCCCGCCCCCCACCGAGCCCCCAGATGGCGAGCAGGCCAGCCAGCCCCTCCTGGACGGAGCTCCATCCTCAGCCTCCTTGGACACCCTGATCCAGCACCTGGTACCTACGGCCGACTACTACCCAGAGGTGGGTGAGCCACGCAGTGGGGAGGACAGGCAGCAGCGGGGGCTGGCTTGGGCTGGGAGGGGGGAGGCGGCTGGGAGGCATGTCCACCCCCCCCCACTGCCCTCGTGAGCAGGTGCCACCCCTCCCACCTGTCCGCCTTCTAGAAAGCCTACATCTTCACCTTCCTGCTGAGTTCCCGCCTCTTCATCGAGCCCCAGGAGCTCCTGGCCCGGGTCTGCCACCTGTGCATTGAGCAGCAGCAGCTGGACAAGCCAGTGCTGGACAAGGTGAGGGGCAGGGCATGCGGAGGTGCACCTGGCCTAGGGCGGCAGCCCCTCCCCTTGCGGTGGGGGAGGCAGTGACATCCCGTTCTCCTGACTGAGAGACTGAGCCCTAAAGGGTTCCTCTGACTTATCTGAGGCCCAGAGCCGTAAGGGACAGAGCTGGAACTTTTACTCCTGTTCTCTTCTCCCCTGCCCTGTGAGAGCCCCTGAGCTCGCCCTACGCCCTGACCTAGACCCCCATCTGTAGCCTGGGGTGGTCCCGCAGTCGCTGCTGGGCTCCCTTCTCCCGTTCCCTCCTAGACGGGTCTACTGATTGCCCCCAGCCCACCCCCAGGCAGCGTCCACGCAGCCTTCCTGTGATCCCTCCACACCCATTCGCGGTCAGACGCTCCGCTTCTGCGGATCCTGCTGCCGGGCCCATTTACTTATATGTGCGTTGCTCTGGCTCTACTGTGAAAGGGATAAAAACGCACCTTCAAATGGCCTAAGGCAAAGCCACCTCGTTGGCTCCTTGGCTCCCGGGTACCCTGGTGCCAGGCGCTCAAATAATAGCATCATGTCAACGTGCTCCTTCCCCTTCCGACCCTTGGAGACCCCTGGGCTGGTCTCGGTGTCAGGCACATTCTTCCCGCAGCACCGAGGCCCCGGCCCCGAGGCCGCCGGCTCCAGGGTCACGTGCTGCCCTTCCCCCAGCCCAGGGCAAGCGCCCGCCCCTCCTTTCACACTGGGTCCCGTCGAAGTCCCAATCTCATTGGGCTCGCTTAGGTCACGTGCCAGGGACAAGCCAATCCCTGTGCACAATGGGGGTGTGCCGTGCTCTGATTGGCCGGCCGTGGGATGGGCGGGCTGCTCCTTGAACTCCGCGGCCTGGAACCAGGGAAGGTGAATCCCGGAAGGAAGATGGAGACGCTGTCGCCCCGGGAAGGGAAGGGAGGCTGGGCAGGCCAAAACGGAGGTGACCTCCCTCCCCAAAATGTGTTTCTGCCCCGAGCCCTCTGCTCCCTGCGCTCCCCGTGTCCCGGCCCTCTGCCTGGCACAGAGAGGGCGCGAGGCCCTGTCCCCTCACCCCGCCTCAGCGCCTGGGTCAGCCCGGGGCGGGGCCCTGGGCTCCCCTCCCGTGAGCACCCTTCACCAATCGCGGGCACCCCCCTCGGCTTCCTTGCAGGCCCGAGTCCGGAAGTTTGGCCCCAAGCTGCTCCAGCTGTTGGCCGAGTGGACAGAGACCTTCCCGCGGGACTTCCAGGAGGAGTCGGCCATCGGGCATCTAAAGGACATCGTGGGCCGCATCGTTCCGTGTGACGAGGTGAGTGGGCTGGGTCCCTGGTCACTGCCTCTGCACCTCCACCTCCAGGACCTGAGCCTGTCCCTGGTACCTTTTCGGGGCCCTCAGCTCCCTCCACGTGCCTGACGTTGGCCCCTCCAAAATCAGACCGTTTCTGACCCCCAGAGGAAGAGGCACCTGCTCAAGACCCCACAACTGAGGAGTTGCCCAACTGGGGTGGAAACCGGTCGCCTGGGTCCAGGTCTGCTCTCTGGACCACTCTCCTGTCCCAAGTTCATGGGTGGCATCAGGTGGCAGGTGAGGGGTGACGCAGGCCTGGGTCAGGCCCGTTGCAAGCATTAGGAGGCCTGGCAGGGCCCCGTCCTGGAGCCCATTCTACTTCCCCTTCTAGTAGCAGCGAAAGACAGCACCTTCTCTTTCCTGCTGCCCCCTCTGCCGTTTCCTGGAAACTTTATCTACTCACCCCTCCGCGGCTGGGCACAAAGCGCTGGGGAGATGCTGAGGCCGTCATTCTCCGTGATTGGGGTCCTGGGGTTCCTTGTTGCTCAGTTTGCCAGAGCTGCTGTGGCCAATACCACCCAACAGGTTGGCGTCAACCCCAGGAATTTATTAGCTTGCGGTTTCAGAAGCTAGAAGGCCTGCTTCCTCCTGGAGTCAGCAGCGTTCTGGCTGCCAGATCTCGGGCTTCTCAGCCTGCCTGTCGTGTGGCAGCGTCCTCTCCTCTCTTTCCTGGGTCCTCTTGACCTCTGACCTCTGTCTCTCTCTGCATCTGTGTATTTTCTGCTTATGAAGAACTACAGTAACATGGATTGAGGCCCGACCTCATTCATTCGGGCCACACCTTGAATTAAAGTCACATCTTCAAGAGCTTCTTTTTACAGTGGGTTGTTTTAGTTTCCAGAGGCTGCCAGTGCAAAAACACCAGAATTGCATTGGCTTCTACAAAAGGGAGGTATTAGGTTAAGAGCTTACAGGTCTAAGGCTGTGAAAATAACCAAATCCAAGGCATCATTAGAGATGCTCTCTCACTTTGAAGTGTGCTGCTGCTGATCCTGGACTCCTGCCACATGACAAAGCAAAATAGTGGCTGTCTCTCCTTCAGGCTCCCTTTCTCCCCAAGCTCAGCTGTGGGCCATCGGGCATATGGCTCGTCTCCCCCTTCTCCGGAGCCCATCTCTTCGGCTGTGTGCTGCTCCACTGATTCCAGCCTCTCTCAGCCTCTTGTCTTTCTGCGGCGGCAGGTGATCCTGGAGTCCTCTCTCACATGGCAGGATAAAACGGCTGCTCTTTCTCTCTGAGTGTCTTTGCACGTTTCTCCCATTTAGAAAGGACTTCACCAAGAGGGCCGAGACGCTCCCTGGATCCTGCCTCACTGAAGCACTCCAAGCAGAGGCCCCCGGCTGAATTCAGTTCAGTCCAAGGACCCCATGCCTACAGGAATGGACCAATTTAAGAACATAATTTTCTGGGGTCCACAAAAGACTCGAACCAGCACTTGGGTTCACACCCACAGGAATCCGACCAAGATTGGGATAAGGAACATGTTTTTATTTTCTGGGGTCTGTAACTCAATTTCCATACCCTGGAAGCTTCCCAGCACCAAGACACCTATTCTGGGCCAAGGGACCCCATGGGTGTGTCATGGCCAGCCATTTGGGGGTCCTAGCAAATCGGGGCTTGTTGGACAGACTCGGCAGGTACAGGCTCAGGAAGGCCAGTGCTGAGGCCAGGGGAGGCTCAGGGAGCCCAGGAAAGGCCCAGAGGACCACGGCTGGGGCGGGGCCCTGGACGAAGGAGGAAGAGGAGGACAGCCACGCCTGGCCACCCCAGCCGGCCGGGGGAGGAGGCCGATGTGTTGGGTCTGCTTGCCTCCCCTGCTCCCTCACCCCAGCTGTCCACTGCACTGACCACACTGCCCCTCAGGCCCCCTCCATGGGCGGCAGTGACAGGACCTGGCCCTAAGGACAAGCTGGTGGGGAGGGCAGGGCCTCGGGAGCTCCGTGTGCTCCTCCCCAGGCAGACTGAGCTCAGGAGGGAGCTTTCCAGAACTCCAGGGAACCGGGAGCGATGCTTGCCCGGCCAGAAGCAGGGGGTGCTGAAACCGTGAAATGCCCAGTCCAGGAGGCCTTGGCGGCACCTGGAGAGCCGTGGCTGCCCCCAGAGGCTCTCTCGGGCATTTCTGCACTCACATCTGCTCTAGGTAGGCAGCAGACAGCTCAACTGAGAGAGGACAGTCAGCTCCAGACCTTCCACCTGGCAGGCACTGGGTGAGCTAAGACGGGCCAAAGGACAGAACTCTGGCCTGAGGCAGGAGGCGCGAGAACCCCATGACGTCCTGGGGACGTACACAGTAGGTGCTTTCATAAACGTGGAGCACCGTGGCATTCTCAGGGGTTTAGAGATGGACTGAGGAGATCCCCAGGTCTCTCTCTGTATTGTGCAGAAATTAGTGAGAAAATGAGAGGATGCTGAAGACAAGAGGAGGGCAAATACCACCCCCACAGTCAGGGGCAGCAGATGATCAGTGGGTAACTTGAGGTTAACCGACTGGAAAGCATCTAAATAAATGGACAAACAGGAAATGGTTTGGGAGTGAATTTTGATTCAATAGAGACATGTCCTGCAAATTATGTGCATTAAAAAAACTAAAAATATGGGAAGCGGATTTGGCTCAATGGATAGAGTGCCTGCCTACCACATGGGAGGTCCACGGTTCAAACCCCGGGCCTCCTTGACCCGTGTGGAGCTGGCCCATGCGCAGTGCTGATGTGCGCAAGGAGTGCCGTGCCACGCAGGGGTGTCCCCCATGTAGGGGAGCCCCATGTGCAAGGAGTTCACCCCGTAAGGAGAGCCGCCCAGCATGAAAGAAAGTGCAGCCTGCCCAAGAATGGCGCCGCACACGTGGAGAGCTGACACAGCAAGATGACGCAACAAAAAGAGACACAGATTCCCATGCCGCTGACAAGAATACAAGCAGACACAGAAGAACACACAGCGAATGGACAGAGAGCAGACAACTGGGGGGGGGGGGGACGGGGAGAGAAATAAATTAAAAATCTTTAAAAGACAAAAAACAGGCCAACCTTGTGGTTATGTGAAAGGTTAGGCACGGACCCTCGGCATTATTTTTTATTCTGGGAGTGCGTCTCGCAGTCTGCCCTGATACCCTGGCAGATAGAATGTGGGTAGATTCTTCATTTAACAGGTGGGGGCATGTCCTGTGAGCCAGCCTCTGTCCTTCGTGCTGGGGATGCAACACCGAGCACACAGTGAGCCAGTTTTGTCTTTGAACACCTTGTCGTCTAGGGAGGGAAGACGCACATGTATAAAATAATCTCCCTGTTAGCTCTAAAATCAGGGTAGCGCCTGGGTGCTCTTGGTCCACCTGGGAAAGTGCTGCATGAGCTTTCACCCAGGGGCTGTGGAGAACACGTGAAAGGGAGAAGGCAGCCTTGGGACCCCACGGGACACGGTGAGGGGCGGGGAGGGGACACACTGAGGCCATTGGTGTGGCTGGAGCCAGCCTCACAGCCCCCCGGGGATGCCCATCTCCTCCACGGCCATGCTTTAGGAAGGAGGAGGCGGAGTGGCCTGGAGAGCAGCTGGCCTGGAGGCAGGGGGACCCTTCAGGGAGCCGCCGCAGCCTCCAGGAGAGGACAGTGGCTGGGACCACTGATCCTGGAGACACGTGCAAGTGGAAGGAAGCAAAAATCCGCAGAGGCCGCAGCAGCCTGGAGTGGCACGAGGGAGAAGGAGGCATCGAGGGTGACCCCAATTCGCCATCCTCCCTGCTGCCTCAGTTTCCCGGCTGCAATCATAAATACCACAAAACGGCTTGGCTGAAACAAGAATTCATGGGCTCGCGGTTTTGAGGTTAGAAGTCCCGGTCGAGGCGCCCGCAAGACCATGCTTTCTCCCTGAAGGCAGCGGCGTTTGGGGCCGGCGGCCGGTGGCCCTCGGTCCTGGGCTCTCCTGCCACGTGACTGGGCACATGGCGGTGTCCCCTTCCTCTGCCGGGCTCCGGTGATGTCTGGCCTCTTCACCTCCAAGCGGCTTCCTCTCCATCCAGCCTCCAGGGTCAAGGTCCAGCCTCCTTCAGATGGGCCACCCCTGAACTAAACATGACATCCTCAAAAGGTTCCGGTGACAGTGGGCTCACACCCACGGGAATGGACTAAGAACACGCTTTTTCCCTGCTGTATATAATTCAACACAATGCGCTGCACTCAGGTGGAAACTCGGGAGGCCAAGTGCTGACCATGCTTTGGGGTGCAGCGGAGCTGAGCGAGGCCATCCATCCCTTCCGTGGGTGACGACAAGAGGTGGGCCTCAGTTTACCCATGCACTGCCTCCACTAATCAGCGGACTCCTGGGTGGGAAAAGCTCGCGGCGCGGTCCGTAAGGTCTCCTGTCCTGCTCCCTGTGCCCCGAGGGGCCGGGCAGGCGACCCAAGTTCTGTCACCGGAGCTCTAGACAGCTGTCCTTGGATACCCACCTTCCCCTTGGGCCCGTCAGAGACGCCAAGGATTTTTTTTTTTTTTTTTTTTTGGTGCCAGACTCCCGCAAAATGTCACCGGGATGGTATATTTCCAAAAAGTACCTGATTCAATGGCCTGGCAGTATCAACCGCTCGCCTCCCCGTTGTCTGCCGAGGCCTCTGGGACAGTCGTAGGCTGGGCCCTCCCCGACCCGTCCGGCTGAGTCCTCGGCCTTGCGAGGCGGGGGCTCCCAGCACCACCCCTGCCCGAGCGCGGCCCAGCTCCCTGGCTCGCCTGCAACCAAGTCGGCCTCTGCTGCAGCCCGCACAGATGAGCTCGGGGGCCATGCTGTGGCCAAATCCCGCGGGGCGACATGGACATCCTGCATCATTCCAGCTGGTGTGACTGCCATCGTCCTCAGAAACAGGGGTCCCCCAGGGGGAAACGATCTCCCTCTCCTTGGGCGCGGAAGGACAGTCATGGCTCCGAGCTGGCGTCAGGCTGAGCAGTGAGGCGACTCGGGACCGAAGCGGTTAGGAAACAGGCGCCCAGAGCAGGTGCCCAGAGCTGGGCACGGCCCTAGAGCAGTGAGCTGAACCTCCCAAGCCTCCCTGCCCCAGCCGGGCCCGCACGCCGTGGGGGAGCAACAGAGGAGCAAGCGTCTGTGACGGGGGTCTGTGCTTTGAGGAAATCCCCTGGGGCCACCTGGATCTATAGCACCAGGGACAGAGGGCAGGGCGGTGGCACTGAGGTCGGTGAGGGCCTCCCCGCGCCGGGCTTGGGGGGCAGAAAAGGCCCCCTCGCTCGTCTAAGCCGCGCGGGAGGCCAGTGCTCCGGCCACGTCGCCGTCTTCTGTCCCGTCCCCCTGCCCCCGGCAGCATCCTCCGCCCCCAGCTCGCCGCATGCCCCAGGCAGTGCGGTGGCCCTCCTGACGTTGGCTCTTCTCAGCTCTCTCCTGAGACCCTGACGCCTCCTCCCCAGTTGGCCTGAGGTTTTGGGGTGGGGGGACAGTTTCTCCAGGGGTCCTAAGGAAGAGTCCACACTGCCGATCGCCAGAGCCAGCCCGCCCCAACCGTCGGAGAGGGGGCGACGGGTGCCCAGGCCTGAGCGCCCCTCTCCCTGCCCCCACACCCGCAGGCGTACCGGAAGAGGATGCATCAGCTCCTGCAGGCCCTGCACCAGAAGCTGGCGGCTCGGGGCCAGGGGCCAGAAGGCCTGGTGGGCGCCGACAAGCCCATCTCCTACAGGACCAAGCCCCCCGCCTCCATCCACAGGGAGCTCCTCGGCATCTGCAGCGACCCCTACACACTGGCCCAGCAGCTGACCCACGTGGAGCTGGTGAGCAGATCCCGTGCGTCCCCCACCGCGACCCAGCGCCCGGAGCAACAGGGGACAGCCTCTCTGCCCACCCCCCCGTCTCAGCATAGCTCGGGCCTGGGCTTGTCACAGGGGCGCCAGCTGGGCATCTCTGGAGGGCTCTGGCCACCGGGCGGTGACTCGCCTCCGCCTGTGAGGAGGTAAGGAAGGGACCGGCCCTGCCCAACTTGGGCCCTTGGCCTGCCTGATCGTCCAGGCACGGGACAAAGCCAGGGGTCCAAATCCCAGCTTTGACACCACCTGCTGGGTGAAGCACCTGGGACCAGTGCCTGCCCACCTGGGCCTCAGTTTCCCCCATCCCCGACTCCCGTGGACACACACCCTCCCCAGAAGGCCTTTCCTTCTTTTGAGAGGGATCCCCCCAGTCTAGCCCCTAGTACCCTGGGATCCTGGTGGATTCAGGGGCCAAGGGGACTTAGCCCAGAGAGAGGCGAGGCTGGGGAGTGGGCCTCTTGCCTCTTTCAGACTGCCACCGTTTAAGGTGACTTCACTGCTGTTCTGAGGAGCAATATATTCCCATGCAGTATTTCGTTCTGTTTTCCCAACTTCCTGCCCCGCATCGTTATTATTCCTTTTCACACTTGAGAAGTGTATACAGTGTATACTGTGAGGTTCTGTGATTTGCCTGAGGTCACACAGCAGGGTCAGAGCCAGGATTCAGTTTCAGTTACCCCAGCTCAGCCTCGTCCCCTGGGAGTCACACCTAGAAAACTCTGTGTGGGGGCATGGCCCCAGAACTCGCGGGCTGTGACAGGCCCTTGGGGCTGCACCTGAGCTCTGCACCAGCCAGAGCAGAGACTCTGGCCCCAGTGTGAAGGGCAGGTGCCGAGGCCCCTAGGGCAGCGCCGAGCCTGGCAGGAGCGCCGCACCCGGCCGGGCTCCCGGCGGCACTGCGCCCCCGTGCGCGCTCCAGACGCCTCTCCTCCCTCCCGCGCAGGAGCGGCTGCGACACATCGGGCCCGAGGAGTTCGTGCAGACTTTTGTGAACAAGGATCCTCTGGCCAGCACGAAGGTAGGAGACCCCGGGCAGGCGGTCTCAGCCGTGGCCCCACCCTCCGACCCCTCTGGAAGAGCTTTGGAAGAGCCCGGAGCCGGGGTGGGTGCAGACGGCGCTCGGAGGGGCTCTGGTGCGCTCAGCCCACGCCCCTCCTGCTTCGGCCGCCGGGTCCCGAGTTCCGGAGTCCGCGGTGGGGCGGGGTGGGGAAGCCTGGGCAGGAGGGAGAGCACCCGGCGAGGTCGGAGGGGCGGGAGGGGGGCGTTGTGTTAGACCAGGGCCCAGGCTGGCGATGAGGGCGGAGGGCGCACCCCCGAGCCCTGCGGGACCCGGAGTCCCGTCCCGGTGCATTTCGGTGGACGCCAGTGCCCTCCAGCGGCCACTCGGGGAAGCGCAGGCTGGCGCCCGGGCCCGGGAAAAGTAACCGCGCCCTCTTCCCTCCAAAACGGGGCGCAGCGGCTCCTGTGGCCCCCCCGCCCCCTCCCCGCACCGGGTCCCACCTGCAGGGTGCCTGCTACTTAAAGAGACGGGTTAAAGCCGACCGAGGACTGGAAACTGTATCTTCAGCACTTACCCTAATAAAAGAAGTGCAAACTAAAGATGAGAGAACTGGCTTCTGTTTCTGCATTCAGTCTCTCGACGTTCATTATTCTGTTTGAAGAAAATCCAACCTCACACAGCTATGTAGTTGGAAAAGAGAAGGGTCTTTTTTACCTTTCAGACACTTGTAAATATTCTTTGATATGATACTGAAAATCAGCAAGTGGTAGTATGTAAAGGTTAATTGCAATGTGGAATTTTTTTTCTCTTCACCCTCATTCTTCCTTTGCTGAATGGGTGTCTTTAATTTTAACCTGGTCAATTGTATTACGCTTTTTCTTTGTCGTTTTTGGGAGTTTAAGAAATCCTTTCCTACTGCCCACCCAGGTTTAAAAAAAAAACTAATCTTCTATGTTTTCCCTTTACAAGTTTTAAAGTTTTGCCTTTCACACTGAAGTCTTTGGTCTGTCTGCAATTCATTTTGTGCATCTGGCTTGAGATGGGAAATCCATTTTCATTTTTTCCGTAAAAATAAGCAATTGTTCCTGAACCATTTAATTATGTATTCCTTTACCCACCAATCTGTCACTCCGTGATTGTCAGTTTTCCATATGTATGTAGGTCTGTCCCTGAACTGTCTTCAACTCCGTGGGTCATTTTTTCTTTCCTCATGTCGATACACATTACCTTAATTATGACAGTTTCATGATGAGAATTGGTATCTGGTAAAACATCCCCCTGGTCCTTCTTTAGGAATGATTTGGCTGTTCTTATTCTTGGCCTTTTGTTTTTCCAGTAAATTGTAGGATCACTTGCCAGAGTCTGTGAAAAGCCCCATGGGGATTTTGTTAGTATGTCTGAAACTATATATAACTTTGGGCATCACGCTATTGAATCTTCCAATCCATAAACATGGTATGTTCTACCATGTGATTAGATATTTTCTGTAATACAGTTTTATATTTTTCTCCGTAACAGTCATGCTGACTTTGTTAGATTCCCGCCCCACCCCCGCCCCCAGCTCCTTATGCATATTTTTGCTGTTGTATATTTTATCTTCTTTATTGTATTTACTAACTGCTTATTGCTAGTTTAAGGAACATAATTTCTTTTTACATGTCAATTTTATATCTAGCACCATTGTAAACTCTTATTAATTGTAAGAATTCGTATTCTCTTGGGTTTTTCATCTAGACAATTCTATCATCTGAGAATAATGACAGTTTTGTCTCTTCCTTTCCAATCTTTATTCTTTCTATTTCTTTGGTAGTCATAGACCAGAACCATTTAATGAGATGAGATGAATGCAAGGGATAAATATGCCCTCTTTTTAAGCCACTGAAATATTGAGATTATTGGCTGTTACAGATAAACCTAGCACAATATGACTAATACAATTCCTTTTTCTTGCTTATTGGTACTAGCACCACCAATACAATGTCAAATAACTGGCATCCTATTATTCCTTTTTTAAAGGGAATGCTTTTAACATGTCACAATAGAGTATAATGTTGGCTATAGGGTTGTTTGGGGTTTTTTTTAGTTGCCTTTTATCAGATGAAGGAAGTGCCGTATTCTTGTTTCGCTGAGGGTTCTTATCCTGAATGGCTATTGAATTTTACTGAATGCTTTTACTGGATTTATTAAACCACATGCTTTTTTCTCCCTTAAACTGTTAAGTGATGATTTATACTAGTGTATCTTTTCCATTGTTCAATCAACCTTGCCTTTCGGAGATAAACAGATTTGGCCTTGATCATTTATCTTTCTCACACATCCCTGGATTCAGGTTGCTCATGCTCTGTTTGGGATTTTTGCATCTGTATTCATGAGTGAGACAGACCTGTTTTTATCCTTTTTGGCACTTGTATTAGTCAGAGATCTCTAAGGAAACTGAATCAATAGGAGATATCTCTAAATAGTATGCGGTTTTATAAAACTCTCTCGTGTGACTGTGGGCTGCACAAGCTCAGGTTCCACAGGCAGGATGCAAACCAGGGGCTCCGACGAAGGTCCAGAGAAGGTCCTGGAGGAGTTCCCAGGAGACGTTAGCTGTCCAAAGACAAGCTGGAAAATTCTCTCTGAATGCTGAAATCACTTCCCTTTTTAAGGCAATCAATTGATTGGATAACACGTCACTCACTGCTCATGGCAATTTTCCTATGCAGTAAACTCACTGATGACTAAAGTCCATAAATGTCCTTGTATTACAATTAGCCTAGTGCTTGCTTGACCAAACAACGGGGCATAATTCCCTGGCTGAGTTGACACATTATCCTAACCATCACAGCACTGTTCTCATCTAGTCTTTATTTCCTCTTTTCCTGTTCTCTGAAAATATGTGTAAAAGATTAGAATTACTCGTTTCTGGAAAATCTGGAAGAATTTGCCAGTGAAACTATCTGAACTTGATATTTTCTTTGAGAGATGATATTCATGTAGTGGTTTGATTTTTTTTGTTTATGGTTTTATGTATTCTTTAGTTTGTTTTGGTAATTTATATTATTCTGGGAGTTTGATCATTTCCCCTAAGTTTTCACATTTGTAGACATAAAGTTATACACAATATTCTCTAGTTATCTTTTTAATCTCTTCACATCCAATATTTCCTATATTGATTGTTATTCATTTCTCTTTTTTCTTTATCAATCTTGCCAGAGGTTCATCAATTTTATTAATCTTTTTTTTTGTCTTTTTCTTTTAAAGATATATAGATCACATAAAATGATACATTAAAAATATAAGAGGTCCCCATATACCCCACTCCCCATCCGCCCCCCACTCCTCCCACATCAACAACCTCTTTCATCAGTGTGGCACCTTCATTGCATTTGGTGAGTACATTTTGGAGCACTGCTGCACATCATGGATTATAGTTTATGTTGTAGTTTACACTCTCTCCCAGTCCATTCAGTGGGTTATAGTCTTTTAAAATAAAGAGCTTTGAGATTCGTTGATTCTATATACTGGATCTTTATTTCATTTATGGGTCTTTTCTTATCTCTATTATTTACTGTCACCTACTTTCTTTAGATTTATTGTTTTTGTTTTCCAAATTTCTTAAGTTGGATTGGATTTTTAGCATTTCTTTTAATAAAAGAATTTTCTTTTTAAATACATTTTAATTTGCAGCCCTTGTTTTGTTTTTCAGTATTTTCACTATCGTTCTAATTTCCCTTATGATTTTTATCTTTGACCCATAGATTATTTAAAAACAGGTTTTTAGATTTCCAAGTGTATGCAGTTTTTTAGGCATTGCGAATTTAATTTCATTGTGATCAGAGAATGGGATCTGAATAATACAGATTTTTACAAATT
The DNA here is from genome assembly GCF_030445035.2 of Dasypus novemcinctus. NCBI lineage: Eukaryota > Metazoa > Chordata > Mammalia > Cingulata > Dasypodidae > Dasypus > Dasypus novemcinctus. Next base: position 190,190,406 of record NC_080674.1, read on the forward strand.
TGTTAGCCTTGTTATGGCCTAGGATGTGAACAGCTTTTTTGAATGTTTGAAAATAATGCATATTCTCAAATAATTGGACGCAGGCCATTAGCACAACCATGTAAATCATGTTCAAATTTAGATTTATACTGTTTTGTTTAATCTCCCTATCAATTGCTGACAAGTGTATTAAAATCTTCCTTTGAGATGATAGACCTCAATTCCTCTTTTTGAGAACTGCACTCTCCTGATGATTTTTACCCTCCACCTATTGAAGCTGTGTTGTTAGGTGCAAACAGGGCTGGACTTGTGGCATATTCCTGATGAAGTAAGCCTTTCATCCTGAAGCCATCACCCTCTAATCTCTTCTAATGCTCTTTGCCTTAAAGTCCATTTTGTCTGAAATTGATATCGCTACATGGTATTTGTCACATTTAGATTTTTCTATCCATTTCCTTATATCCTTGGGTTTGGGCATACCTCTTGAAAATAACAGAGCTGGATTTTTAAAAAATTATAGTGACTATAATTATTGAATTATACGGATTCCTTTTTACTTTCTTCCACTGATTTTCTTACCATTTCTGTTTCCTTTGCCCTCCTTTCTTGACTTCTTTTGCGTTAATAGATCTTCCCTTCCATTTTCTCCCTCTTTGTTGAAAGTTACTTTGGCCATTTTAACATGCACATTTAAATTAACAAAAGTTAACAAGGTTAGCCAATATCTTTACCTTCTTCCTGAACAACTTTAGGACCTGGGAGTGATTTTATTTCAGAAATCCCTTCTCAACCTGTATGCCAGATTTGAGTTTTAGTTCTATCTTGACTCTTTGACTCCACAATTTAGACATTATTGGTAGTGTTTTATATAACTTTTTTTTTTTTAAGATTTACTCACTGTTTTAGTTTGTCAATGAGCTGCTGATACAAAGTACCAGACATGGGTTGGCTTTTATAAAGGGGATTTATTTGCGGTAAAAGCTTACAGTTCCAGGGCCCTGAAAAGTCCAGATTAAGGCACCATCAGAGGGGCTTTCTCACCCGAGTCAGCTGCTAGTCATCCCGTTGTCCGGCCATGTGGCAAAGCAAGATGGCCGCCAATCTCTGCCGAGGTCTCTCCTTCCACTCTGGGTTCACCATCTCTCAGAGCCCGGCTGTGGGCTTAGGGCTTGTCTCCCACCAGACCTGCTCTCTCAGGGTCAAGTGCTCCACTTTCTTCCCAAGTTCACCTGCAGGCTCTCAGGCACGTGGCTCCTCTCTCCTGGGCCTCAGCTCTTTGAGCCTCTCCTTTCTCTCACGGCAGAATCAGATAAGGCAGAGCTCCCTCTGCCAGCAAGTCTGCGTTTAGATAAGCCCTAGCAAGAGGGCGGAGACCCAACCTGAGTCACACCTCACTGAAGTTTAAAGGGTCAGACATCCACAGGAATGGATTTAGTTCATAAACAAAACCGTTCTCTTTCTGGGATTCATAAAAGAACTTCCAGACTGCCACACTCACCTTTCCCATTGTTTCATTTTTGTTTTGCTCAGCATTCCTTCTCATATCAAACCTTGCTCCTCTGATCATTTGTCTTCTTTCTAGATAACATCTTTTAAATTGTGGTACATTTATACCGTTGAATGTTCTATGTCAATTTTTTAAAAAAGATCCAAAAGGATCTTTTTTGGCACAGGAAAAGGTTTACGTGGACAAATTTGAAACTATAGATATGTATATATAATATTACATTTTAAAATACATCCTAACATGTATAGATGAAAAACTGGTAGGATCCGAATCAAATCGTTGGTATTTCTGGATGGTTCTGACGTTTTCAGCGTCTTCCAGATTGTCTGTGATGATCGTGGACTGCCTCCTTGTGCGAAAATGTTGTCAACCAAAAAACTCAGGGTGTCGTCCTGTGTCTTTCCTAGCCCTGTTTCAGTGACAAGACTAACAACCTAGAGGCTTACGTGAAATGGTTTAACAGGCTGTGCTACCTCGTGGCGACCGAGATCTGCATGGTGAGTAGAAAGCCAGGGCGGGTGTGACGGGGAGATGGGGAGCAGCGCCCCGGGAGGGGAACCAGCCCATCTGCAGCTCCAATCCACCGCCAAGCCCAGCGCCAAGCCGGGACCCCCTCCAGGGCACCAGATGTCACCCGGCTTTCCCGCAGCGCCACCTCCTGCTGGGTGCTTCCCAGGCCCGATACCCCCGCCAGCCACGGAGGGTGTCGGCAACTGTTTGCCAGAGGAGAAGGGCCAGCTGGCTGCTCCTCCTAAGTGGCTCTGCTTCCCACCCCTACCTGTCCACCTTGGGCAGCCTGGCCTGCAGCCGGGTGTTCTTTGGCTGCTCAGCATTTAGAGAGAAAACTAAATCCAACCTTCAAGAACTGGGAGATGGCAAATGGAAAATTCCAGCTCCCTCGCTCCTCCTGGGAACACGGAGCCGAACGCAGGTCTCCTGGGATCCCCGGTTACCGTCTTCCTACCTGGCCATGGCCTGAGGCTCCCTTCTCTTTCTTGGAGCAAAGGAATCCTCCTCCACGTAGATCTCTCCACCGCCACGCGGGGCCCAGGGACTGCCTGTTTCAGGAAAAGCTGAGAGGCAGCCTGTGTCCTGGGCTGGCTCTCTGGAAGCAGGCGCTAAGACAGAGTTTGGGGCGCACATTTATTAGGGGTCAACAGCAGGATAGCTCAGAGGGATGTGCTGGTCTGTGCTGCAGACTCAGACTCGACCGCACCCCGGCCAACCTGTGGACGCTCGGAGTGAATGTTTTCTGTCCTGGAAGAGCTGCGGCCTCTCCCTGGACGGCCCCACGAAGGCGAGGGGCTCTCTGCGGCTGGGGCTGACCTGTGGCCCACGTCCACATCCACCACCTGTGGCTCTCTATTTCAGTCAAGGCTATTCCTGTGCGTTTAGTAGGCAAAACACACTGATCTGTGTCAAAAAGATACAACTTAGTTTACCATCTGCCCAGCCGACTGCCTGCGTCTGCGTTCCCGGCCTGGCAGCTACGCTGAGGACTTATCTACGTGGAGCTTGCGCCAAGCCCTGCGGGACCAGCACAGGCCCTGAGGGATGGAGCACGGTTTGGCTCTGAGTCATCAAGCCCCGGATGCTTCTGCAGGAAACTCAAGTCCCAGTCAGGCAGCCGGTCAGCAGAGACGGGGAAGTCCTGCTGGAGATCCAAGACGGCGAGCAGCGAACGGCAGGCTGCGTTTCTCCTCCAGAAACTTGGGCAAGATGAACACGGGCAGTGACAAAGAGAGTAAGTGGAACCAAGCATCAAAGAGAACTCTCAACACAAAGCCAAATGAAAGTAAAACCCTACGCTAAAAAGAGAAGCTAACCAACTGAATAAGCCCATCAAGAGAAGTAGACAGCTAGACATGGGCAAAAAACGACAAGCCACGCTATGAAACGGGAAGGCAGGGCCTGGTCTAACGAACAAAGCCAAAAGCAGGGGGAGACGCAGACCGTGGAACGACTAAGCAAGGGTGTCCACATCAACAGGCGTCGGTGGGGGTGCCACTCAGAGGACCGGACTCCGGGGGTGGCTCAGATGCCAGGGTCCAGGAGTGGCCCCCGGGCCACAGCAGGCGTGGTGCTAGGAGGAGAGGAAAGGGAGCAGAGCTTTCTGCTTCCTGGAGGAGGGGGCGTTGGGGCGGGGTCTCGAGGGAGTGGGGGATTTGCAGGGGAGCTGTGCCTCCCAGCACCCGCTGAGCTGCAGGAGGCCCCGGCTCCTGGCGCACCCCACAGGAGCCCTCCCGGGCCCTCCCTGGCCCCCTCCACACTGACTGTGCCCAAGCACGCGGGCCGCAGCTGTCCCTGGGCGTCTCGCCTCTCGGCTGCGAAGACGTGCTGCGAGAAGACCGAGGAGGGAGACGCGTGGCACGCCCGGCTGAGGCTCTGTGCTCCGTCCCCCAGCCGGCCAAGAAGAAGCAGAGAGCCCAGGCGATCGAGTTCTTCATCGACGTGGCCCGCGAGTGCTTCAACATCGGCAACTTCAACTCCCTGATGGCCATCATCTGTGAGTGCACGGCCCCCGCCCTGGGGGGCTCCCGGAGGGCACAGACGGGGCGCAAGTGTGGGGTGGCCTGGCGCCGGCTGCCCGCAGGTCTGAGGCAGCCGGCCACCCCCACAGCCCCCCCGCAGAGGTCCTGGGGGAGATGCCCACCACTCGAGGCCCGCCCAGCACCCCCTCTGAGTGCCTGGCGAGGCTTGGCAGCGGGTGGGGTCTTCAGATCCAGGGAGCACGGGGGTCCCAACGCAGACGCTGGGCGGTGGGGCCCGGGGGTCTGCACACATGGAAACAGGGCCCACGTCAGTCCAGCACCCACCACCAGCACGCCCCGAGGGTCTGCGCCGGTGGGGCCCACGCAGAGAACTCCCCGCCGTGGGGAAGTGGGAGCCAGGCCTCCCCAGCCGGGCCGGCGGGGGCCCATAGAGAGCTCCCCGCCGTGGGGAGGTGGGGGCCGGGCCTCCCCAGCCAGGCCGGCAGGGGCCCACGGAGAGCTCCCCGCCGTGGGGAGGCGGGGGCCGGGCCTCCCCAGCCGGGCCGGCGGGGGCCCACGGAGAGCTCCCCGCCGTGGGTGGGGAGGCGGGGGCCGGGCCTCCCCAGCCGGGCCGGCGGGGGCCCACGGAGAGCTCCCCGCCGTGGGTGGGGAGGCGGGGGCCGGGCCTCCGCAGCCGGGCCGGCGGGGGCCCACGGAGAGCTCCCCGCCGTGGGTGGGGAGGCGGGGGCCGGGCCTCCCCAGCCGGGCCGGCGGGGGCCCACGGAGAGCTCCCCGCCGTGGGTGGGGAGGCGGGGGCCGGGCCTCCGCAGCCGGGCCGGCGGGGGCCCACGGAGAGCTCCCCGCCGTGGGGAGGCGGGGGCCCACGGAGAGCTCCCCGCCGTGGGGAGGCGGGGCCGGGCCTCCGCAGCCAGGCCTCCCCAGCCGGGCCCACGGAGAGCTCCCCGCCGTGGGGAGGCGGGGCCCACGGAGAGCCCCCCGCCGTGGGGAGGCGGGGCCGGGCCTCCGCAGCGGGCCGGCGGGGGCCCATGGAGAGCTCCCCGCCGTGGGGAGGCGGGGCCCACGGAGAGCCCCCCGCCGTGGGGAGGCGGGGTCCACGGAGAGCCCCCGCCGTGGGGAGGCGGGGGCCCACGGAGAGCCCCCGCCGTGGGGAGGCGGGGCCCACGGAGAGCCCCCGCCGTGGGGAGGCGGGGGCCCACGGAGAGCCCCCGCCGTGGGGAGGCGGGGCCCATGGAGAGCCCCCCGCCGTGGGGGGCGGGGCCGGGCCTCCGCAGCCAGGCCTCCCCAGCCGGGCCCACGGAGAGCCCCCCGCAGTGGGGGGCGGGGCCCACGGAGAGCCCCCGCCGTGGGGGGCGGGGGCCCCTGGAGAGCCCCCGCCGTGGGGGCGGGGCCGGGCCTCCCCAGCCGGGCCCATAGAGAGCTCCCCGCCGTGGGGGGCGGGGCCCACGGAGAGCCCCCGCCGTGGGGGGCGGGGCCCACGGAGAGCCCCCGCCGTGGGGGGCGGGGCCCACGGAGAGCCCCCGCCGTGGGGGCGGGGCCGGGCCTCCGCAGCCAGGCCTCCCCAGCCGGGCCCACGGAGAGCCCCCGCCGTGGGGAGGCGGGGCCCACGGAGAGCCCCCGCCGTGGGGGGCGGGGCCCACGGAGAGCCCCCGCCGTGGGGGGCGGGGCCCACGGAGAGCCCCCGCCGTGGGGGGCGGGGCCCACGGAGAGCCCCCGCCGTGGGGGGCGGGGCCCACGGAGAGCCCCCGCCGTGGGGGCGGGGCCGGGCCTCCGCAGCGGGCCTTCGCTTTTGCAGCCGGCATGAACATGAGCCCCGTCTCCAGGCTGAAGAGGACCTGGGCCCGGGTGAAGACGGCCAAGCTCTTCATCCTCGAGGTGAGCACGGGCGCCCCCGGCCCCCCGCCGCGCGCGGCCGCCCCTCCCTCACCTCCCCGTCTCCTCGCAGCACCAGATGGACCCCACGGGAAACTTCTGCAACTACAGGACGGCCCTGCGCGGCGCGGCCCACCGGTCCCGGACGGCGCACAGCAGCCGGGAGAAGGTAGGCCCGGGCTCCGGGTGCGGCCGCCTGCGCGGTGAGGGCGCCCGGGGCCGGCCCGGCGGCAGGTGTGACCGTCTAAGACGGTGTTTGTGAGTCCCAGAAAGAGAAAGATGCTGCTTGTGAACTCATCTGTCCCTCCGGCGGGACACCCTTTGATTGCGTTAGGTTCCGCCGGGTTGTCGTTGATGAGTCGCCTGGGAAGGTTAGGGCTTTAACTCACCCGCATCAGTAAGCTGGGACTCGGCATCCCCGCCCCCTCGGTGGGGCTGACACAAACAGACACTCGCTCAGGAAGACACAGGGAAAGAGACAGGGCTCTGTCACGTTCAATGCCGGGGCCCCAGGGAAAGACGAGCCATACGCCTGCTGGTTTGCAGCTGACCTTGGGAAGGGAGCCAAGGCTGACATAGGAGGCCCAGAAAGAGACATGCCCTCCGCCAGGAGAGAGAGGGAGCCCTGAGAGACAAGCAGCTGGGAGACGGGAAGTGCAGAGGGGAAGGCTGAACCCTCGCAGAGATCAGCAGCCCTCTTGCTTCAACATGGAGCTACTGGCTTTGGTGAGAAGCAACCTTGAGTTAGACTCTTTAGGGCCTGGTAACTGTAAGGTTCTACCCCAAATAAATACCCTCTGTTAAAGCCAGTTAGATTTCTGTTTCTTTGCATCAGCACCCCTTTGGCAGAATAACACAGCGGGGAGCCTGGGCAGAGACCCATGGCCACCTCATCCAACGCCCTGCTCTTCTGCAGCATCTTTCATAGATGGGCATGTCATCCTGCTTGTCAGCCTCCAGGATGGGGAACTCCCAGCCTCCCCAAGTAGGTCAGCCCTCCATCAAGCAACTCTGATTGATTCTGCCCCCCTCTCTCTGCCCTCCCCATCTCACGCTCTTCGCATACCAGCAGGCTGCCTCCCTGTTCCCAGAGGGCACAGCTGCCTGTTGGTGTATGAACCTGGGTTGGGGCCCAGCCCCCAGTGAGACATGCAGGCCATAGCCCAGGCTCGCTGGACTCTTCGCCTTCCATTCTGATACCACTGGGCACACTGGGACTTCCCATCCTGCCCTCTGAGCCCCCTTCCCGCTCTGCAGTGCCGGGTTGCTATGCATTTAGGTCTGGTTCTGTTCTCTTGGATGGTATGCAAAGCTATATGTTTAGTAGTGCTGCCCTCTTCTCTGACTTCCAGAAGAGTGGACCATGGGCCTGGCCTACAGAAGGATTAGATGGATGGATGGATGGATAAATAGATGGTTGGATGGGTGGATGGATGGGTGGATGAATGGATGGATGGATGGATGGATGGATGGGTGGGTGGATGGATGGATGGATGGGTGGATGGATGGATGGGTGAGTGGATGAATGGGTGGACAGGTGGATGAATGGATGGATGATGGATGATGGATGGGTGGATGGATGGATGGATGATGGATGGAGGAAGGGATGGATGGATGAATGATGGGTGGGTGATTGAATGGATGATGGGTGGTTGGATGGATGGGTGGATGGATGGATGGATGGGTGAGTGGATGAATGGGTGGATAGGTGGATGGATGGATGGATGATGGATGGGTGGTCGGATGGATGGATGATGGGTGGGTGGATGGATGGATGGATGGATGGATGGAGAGACAGGTGGAAGGAAAGAAGGGAGGGAAGAAGTTAGGGTGGCTGGGTGACTGGGTGTGTATACGGATGGATGAGTAGGAGGAAGGGATGGAGGGAAGGAGGGAGGAAGAGAAGGGGAGGGAGGATGGGAGAACGATGCATGCTAGAGAAGTTCTCTTAGCCCCTGGTAGCCCCAGCAAAAACCAGCGAGGCCGGCCGTCTCAGTGAGCACGGCACTTTTGTGTTTCTTCCTGCCTGAAGCCAGCCGCCCTCTCCCTGGATCGCTGTCATGGCCTTCTCCACCCAGTCTTCCCTGGGCAAGCCCCAGGCCGAGCTGGGTTCTGGATGGACTTCTGCGATCCAGAAGGCAAGGGCAATGATTTACAGTTAAGGCCCTTGGCTCCCGTGGGAGACCAGCCGGGCTCCCAGGGTCATTGCCCTGGCCTGACATTTCAACAGCCAGGGCCAGTGTGGACGCATGAGAAGGGCTTTCCCTCCCGAGGACCAGCGCCAATGCCCCTGCCTCCAGGAAGCCGAGCTAGGCTTTCTGGCGCCATCTCTGCGCACAGAGGCCAACGCCCCCGATTCCCTTCTCTGTGTGTCTCCTTATTGTGGCCCAATTCAGCCAGCATGACCAACACCAGCTCCATGGCTCGTTAGGCTGGCCTGGAGGCTGGGGACTCAGCACGGCTGGGGGTAAGAAGAAGTAGACAGAGACCCCCCCCCCATGGCACTATGAGGAGCAGGCAGGGCAGGGGCTCTGAGCCAAGCCGCGTGGGCCCTAGCCCACCCTCTGCCACTTCAAACAGCTGTGTGAGCTGGTGCAAGCTACTTAACCTCTCTGGGTCTCAGCTCCCCCTTCTGTAAAACAGGGGTAATAAGGGCCCCTGCTACAACGGGCTGTGGTGAAGATGAAATGTGACACTGCATACACGTAAGTGAGCACCACGACGCATAACAGCCGTCCACCAATGCCACTGTGTAAGTGGAGGGCTCTCGGGGAGCCCAGATGGAGGGTAAACCCAGGCTAGGGTTTGGGCGAGACTTCCTGGGTGAAGCCGCCTCTTCTGTTCCCAGAACCGGGCCTCCTGCTGCACTGAGGTCAGGCATGTGACACACTTTGGTGTCCCCCAAGTGTGGCACCTGAGCACATGTCTGTGGAACTGGCACAAATCGAGGGAGACCCACTCATCCCAGTTTGCTCAGGACTGTCCCAGTTTGAGCCATCTGTCCTGCATCTTACCAAGTCCCCTGGTCCCGGGCAAACCAGGACAGTTGGTCAGCCTACTAAAATTTAAGCATCGTCCTGGCTCTCAGCAGTCACTAGCTGGGTGACGTTAGGCCCTGCCACCCTCTGGGCCTCAGTTTCCCCATCTGCCCTGCCAGCTGAACAGTCCACACTTCTAGGCTGCCCAGAGCGGTCAGTGACAGCTGCACAGCCCCATCCATGCCTCAAAGCCCCTGTCGGCCTGGTTGGGGAGTGACCCGCATGTCCCCTGAGCCAGGCATGCCAGGTCTGGTGCCCAGTCCCCAAGGGCATCAGGCTGAACCAGGAGCACAAGCCCCAGCTCTGGAGGTGGAGGCAGAGGCAGGGCAGACCTGGCTGGGTTCCCCAAGGTCCATCTAAGCTGCTAACAGCAAGCTGGCCTCTAAAAGGATGCAGCCAGCGGGCAAGCAGATGGGAAAGGAGAAGCAAGATGTCCAATACCACGCGAGCCCCCAGCCCTTCCCAGACGGAGTCTGTCTTAGCTTGCCACAGGGCTGCCGACGCAAAGTACCGCAGATGGGTTGGCTTTCATAATGGGAACTTTTTTCAGGGTAAAAGCGTACGGTTCCGAAGTGTTGCGCCTTTGAAATGTCCAAACCAAGGCCCCATCGGAGACATTCTCTCAGCAAAGTCAGCTGCCACGTGGTGAAGCTAGGTGGTGGGGGATCCCCGCCGAGGCCCCGGCCTTCCCCTCCAGAATCTGCTGACTCCCAGAGCTCAGCCGTGGGCCACCAGGCTCAGGGCTTGTCTCTTTCTGGCCCCCTCTCAGTCTTGGCCGCTCTGCTTTCATCCCGAGTTCAGCTCTGAGCCGTCAGACCCGCAGCAGGGCTTGTCTTCTCAGGCCTGAGCTGCTCCGTGGACCCAGCCCCTCAGGGGCCCCTTTCCGTGCCGCTGTGCCCAGACCCCCCTCACATGGCAGGGTCTGTATGGCAGCTTCCCGTTCCTCTGTCTTTCTCTGTGTGTGTTGATATCAGACCCAGCAGGAGGGCGGAGATCCGAGCTGGCTCGTGCCTGGGTGAATGGTCCAATCAAAAGGGCCGCACCCACGGGAGCAGATGAGTTCAAGAGCACAGTCTTTCTCTTTCAGGGGTTCATAAGCCCTTCTCTTCAAACTGTCCCTAAACCTTTCTAATCAGGAAGCAGAACTGCGATGCTTTCTGCTTTCACCCTAAGTGCTTCAGGAATGGAGCTTTAGTGTCAAGAAAGACACCGACTGACAAATTGTAAACATAAAAAGGAAGGTACAACCCTTCAAAACGGGGTGACTCACATCCCATGTGTGTTTAGCCATGCGCACAACATGGATTTTTCTCCCAGGAAATGAGTCTGTGACGCCCAGGTGCAGTGGCTTTCCCCAGCCTCTCCCAGCAGGATACATGGTCAAGGGTCCTTGTGACAGCTGGTCTCTTACCCACCCTGAACACAAGGGGGAGAGTCCCCGTATACAGTGAGAGCCCAAAGAGCGTTGGCCTCTGATGGGGCCTGGGGGAAAACAAGGTCTAGCTCAGACTCATGGGGCCCGTTGCCCCTTCCTTGGTGGTGTCCTCCTTGCCCCACCCCTCCGTGGTGCCACTGATTAGCTTTATGCCCTTCCCGCCTTCTGCATCCTGGGGTGGCCTCCGAGGCCAGGGGGGCGCCTCACTTTCAGTCGCTGCAGCAGGGGGCTCTGGGCCCTCCAGCTGCCCCCGTGGGGAGGGCCCCAAGGAGCCGACTTCCCTCCTCTCCCTTGCAGATCGTCATCCCCTTCTTCAGCCTGCTCATCAAAGACATCTACTTCCTGAACGAGGGCTGTGCCAACCGCCTCCCCAATGGCCACGTCAACTTTGAGGTAGGACCCAGGGGCCTTCGGTGGGACCTGCCGTCAAGTTAGACAGGCCCAGGGAAAGCAGGAGCTCTGGCCCCCTTGGCAGCTGGACACCGGGAAGGAGGGCGATAAGACTCATGCGTGCATTGGCCCCAGCTCCTTGTCAGGCCTCGTGCCCAGCAAACGCTGAATCAGAACCGTTTTCAGCCCTCGAGCACCAGGCTGGTGGAAGAGACAAACCTGCAGACCCACGGTGACAACTGGCCGGTGTGCAGAGGTCGGGGGGAGGAGGGGTGCCCAAAGGAAGGGTCCTGAGCAGCAAGGAGGAAGTCATCAGGCTGAGGGCAGAGTGGGCAGAAGGAACGAAAGAGCTAGTCACGGCAGCTCAGGCATCCCCTCCTCCAGGAAGCCTGCCTGGACCTCTCGGGCAGGAGGAGGCCACCCGTCAGGGCTCCTGCAGTGCAGTGGGCTGGGCATCTCTCACTCGCAGCCCCTGCCTCCTCAGGTTCCTCGGGACAAGGCTGGGTTGACCCCACACCATATCTCATCACCCCACAGGGGCCTGCCCGGTGCCGATGTCTCAGAGTGGCCCTGCCGTGGGAGGTGCTGGTGGGCTAGGCAGGGTCGGGGGCAAGGCCCAGCGGCCCTGTAGGACTGGGCAGCAGCATCAGGGGTCTTTGATCAGACAGATGGAGCAGACCACGCAGCAGGGGTGTCCGCAATCCGCAGGAAGAAGGGGGCTCTCTCCCGCTGGAGAGCTGGCCCCGCCCTGGTGTTGGCCCGGCAGGGCCCCAGGTGGGTGTAGGCCCTACCCCACCTCCAACTCCTGAGCCAGCCCCTTGCTCCTTGTTAAGGCTCAGTGTCTCTCTCCATAAAATGGGGCTTTGATTACGGCCTCACAGAGGGACTAGTAGGATAAGAGAACAAGGAGCTATAGGGGAGTCCAGCAGCAGATGCCTGAACCCGCTGGGCCAGAGCTGCCCTCTGCTTGGGGGGGCTTGCATGGACACCCAGCAGACCTCCATGCACTGCCCACTGGCCTCGTTGCCCCTGAAGGGCTGGAGGGAGTCCAGTCCAGCAGGTGGCCTTGGTCTGCTCAGGGTACTGCACCCCCAGTTACAGGCAATGAGGACAAGCCTGGGTCTGGGCAAGACTGCAGAGCTCCAAGGGGCCTGGGTTCCTGCTCCCCAGTGATCATGACACCCAGGCAAGTGTGGGAACCCAGTCTGAACTGGCCCCCAGAAATGAAGCCGGCAGGAGGGAAGGGGCCCAGACTACCAAGTGCAGGAGGTGGGGCAGTGGGAGCTGGGCATGGCCCCCAAGGCTGAGCTAGGGAGGTCACCGAGCGGAGTTTCCTACCCATTCGTGACCTGTGCGCTGCTCATTACTTAAGATCCTTCTTTAAGTCGGCTCACTTTTTTTAAAAAAATCAAAGTATTTAAGTTTTGCATAAATGAATTTATCTAACTCTTACTTAAACATTGATTTGAAAGTATTTGCATCATTCTATAAATCAGAGGGCATGTATAATTTGCCATTAAGTAGAGATAACCATAAGAGTAAAAACAATGAGAATAAAATAATGTCCAGCTGCAGAGAGATGCTGGGGCCTGCTGAAGTCCATAGCCTAAGGCCAGCTCTCTCTAGATTTGCATTAGTCAGCCCAGGGCATGCTGATGCAAAGTACTAGAACTCTGTAGGCTTTTATAAAGGGTATTTATTTGGGGTAGAAGCTTACAGTTACCAGGCCCTAAAGACTCCAACTCAAGGCGCTTTCTCACCAAAGTCTGTTGCCACTTGTTGAAGCAAGATGGTGGGCGACCCCTGCCCAGTTTCTCAGGCCTTCACAGCTCCTCAGCTGCTCTGTTCTCTTTAGCTGCAAACTGTCAGTTGAATGGCTCATCTCTCCCCAGGGCTACCGAACCAAAGTTTTCTCTGCTGTGTCTATGGAGCTCTCTCTCTTTACTCATGTTTCTTTTCTTTTTTTAAGATTTATTTTATTTATATCTCTCCCCTTCCTCCCCTTGTCTGCTCTCTTGTATCCATTCACTGCATGTTCTTCTATGTCCACTTGCATTCTCAGTGGCCCCAGGAATCTGTGTCTCTTTTTGTTACATCATCTTGCTGCTGCATCAGCTCTCCGTGTGTGTGGCGCCACTTGTGGATTAGCTGTGCTTTTCTCGCACAGGGTAGCTCTCCTTGCAGGGAGCACTCCTTGCGCATGGGGCTCCCTTACATGGGGGACACCCTTGCATGGTGGCATGGCACTCCTTGCACATGGCAGCACTGCACATGGGCTACCTCACCACACAGGCCAGGAGGCCCTGGGTTTGGAACCCTGGACCTCCTATATGGTAGGTGGGCATTCTATCAGTTGAGCCACATCGGCTTCCCTCTCATGTTTCTTCTTTTTTTAAAAAGATGTATTTATTTATTTCTCTTCCCTTCCCCCCTCCCCCATTGTCTGCTCTCTGTGTCCATTTGCCCTGTGTTCTTCTGTGTCCACTTGCATTCTTGTCAGTGACACTGGGAATATGTCTCTCTCTCTTTTTTTTTTTTTAAAGATTTATTTTATTTTTATTTTATTTCTCCCCCTCCCCACCCCAGTTGTCTGTTCTCTGTGTCTATTTGCTGCATGTTCTTTGTCCGCTTATGTTGTTGTCAGCGGCACAGGAATCTGTTTCTTTTTGTTGCATCAGTGTGTGCGGCGCCATTCTTGGGCAGGCTGAACTTTCTTTCGCGCTGGGCGGCTCTCATTACGGGGCACACTCCTTGCGTGTGGGGCTCCCCTACGTGGGGGACACCCCTGCATGGCAGGGCACTCCTTGCGCACATCAGCACTGCGCATGGGCCAGCTCACCACACAGGTCAGGAGGCCCTGGTTTTGAACCCTGGACCTCCCATATGGTAGGCAAACGCTTTATCAGTTGAGCCAAATCCACTTCCCTCATGTTTCTTCTTGAGTGTCCATTTATATAGGCCCGCCAAGGGGGCGGGGATTCAGCCCTGAGCATGCCCTACTGACATGGTAGAATCTAAGTCCTAATATTTACAGGTAATTTAATCAAGACATGTCAGCTGATTCTAATGCATTCAAAAGGTATCACACCCAGAGGTATGATATTTACAAACTACTATCTCTTCTGGGGATTCATAAATAATCTGAAACTGCCACACCACTGAAAAGAGAGGCTCAGTTGAATCTTAGGTATTGGGCTCCATGGATGCCTGCTTGAGTGATCAGAGGGAATAAAGGCGATTTGAAGAGGAAATTTTTGCTGGGTGTATCAGTGAGAGTTCTCCAGGTATACAGAATCAACTGGATGTGTGTGTGTGTGTGTGTGTGCTAAGAGACTTACTTTAAGGAACTGACTCACTTGATTGTGGGGCTGGCCAGTCCAAGATGTGTAGAACAGTTGATGTTAAAGTCTTGAGGCAGAATTTCTTCTTTTCGTCTGCAAGTTTCAGTTGTATTCTCCTAAGGTTTCTGTCTTAGTTTCTCAGCTGCTCTGACAAGTAGCACCCAATGGATGGGCTCAACGATAGGAATTTAGTGGCTCACAGTTTCAGGAGCTGGAAGGCTGGTTTCCTCCTGCGGTCAGTAGCATTCTGACCGGCTGGCAATCCTTGGGTTCCTTGGCTTTCCTATCACATGGTGAGGTCCTCTCCTTTCTTACTGGGTTCCACTGACTTGAGGTTTCTGGCTTTTTCTCTCATAAGTCCTCCAGGAATAGGATTAATCCCCATTCAGATTCAGTTGGCCACACCTTAACCGAAAATAATACCTTCAAATGGTCTTATCTACAAAAGGTCTTATCTACAATCCCATATGAATGGGATTAAGATTAGGAACATGTGTTTGTTGAGGGTATGTAATTCAACCTACTACAGCCTCCCAGTGATTGGAGGATGTCCACCACATGATGAGTGTAACCTCCTTAATTAAAGTCAACTGATTGTGGATGCTAATTTCATCTATGAAAAACTCCATAGCAATACGTAGGCCAGTGTTTGAGCAAACAACCCAGCCAAGTTGACACGTAAAATTAACCATTACATGGGGTCATTCTGTCATTTATTGCCCCTTGTTCTGCCTAACTTCCCTGCCCACTGCCAGAGCTGGAAGGACCCCCACAATCTGCCTCTAGAGTGAAGTGGAATTTTAGAGTATCTGTATGGGGATTTCAGAGACTGCTCCCTCAGGATGCCTCAGTGGGGGGTGATGAGAGAGGCCATGGCACGGCCAGTCATGCACACTCAAGAGTGACCTCCAGGCACTGGGTGTGTCTCTGTTTTGTGTTTCTGTGACCCTGGCAGAAATTTCTGGAGCTGGCCAAGCAGGTTGGAGAGTTTATCACATGGAAACAAGTGGAGTGTCCCTTTGAACAAGACCCCAGCATCACCCACTACCTGCACAATGCCCCCATCTTCAGTGAGGACGGTAAGGGATCATTAGCCCACCATTTGGGGTTCTCTGGTCTGAGAAGGGATGTAGCATGCCCGGCCTCTTCGGACATCACTGGGTGGCTGGCTACCACCCCAGGAGCTAAGATGGGGCCTGAGGAGCTGCTTGTTGGGCCCTCAAATGTCTTAAGACCCTTGAGGCCCTCAGGTGCCTGTTTGGACGTAGTTTGGACGCTATTGGGCATTGTAAATCTGAATCACCTATCTGTCTGAACCCCCACATTCATTCCTCATCAGTAAAATGGGGGCAGTGATAAGAACTGTCTTCCCAGGGCTCACATGGGGATGGCTGGGCACTGGGTTGACAGCGGGTCTTTCCTCAGCTGGGGGTGGAGTGGGGAGGTGTCTTCTGTATGTGAAAGAGAGAAAGAGAAACTGGTATGAGGATATTTGTAAGACATAACAAATTAACTTGCAAATTTACTAAGTGGGTGGAGCCCAATATCTCCCTCCTCTTGGAAGAGAAAGTCCCCGAGAAGGAGTTAGATGGGCAGGTGGGGTCTTCACCAGTAGAGGCACCATGGCCCAGTGCTTAGCTGCTGCTCTCTAGAACCAGGATGCCTGAGCTCCCAACCTACCTGGAAGGTACGCAGGAAATCAGCACACAGGAAATCTGGCTCCTCATCTCAAAAAGTGTGTTACAACTGGACTCACACCCATGTGACCAGGAAAACAGAACAATATAAATTACCCAGTCTGAACAAAAGAGAGAAAATAGATCGAAACAGAGTTTTAAGTACCTGTGAAGCTATAACAAAAGAGCTAACATTCATTCTATTGGAATCCATGAAGGAGAGGAAAAAGAAGGCAGAGTTGAAAAAGCACTGAAGAAACAATGGCTGGGAACTTCCCAGATTTGAATAAAACATAAACCTACAGATGCAAGCTGAGTGAACCGCAAACAGGATAAACCCAAAGAAATCTACACCAAGACACATCATAGTCAAACTTCTGAAAACGAAAGAAAAAGAAACTAATCTTTAAAGCCATGAGGTAGAAATGACACCTTACCTATAGGGGAAAAACAATTAGAATGACAATAGATTTCTCATCAGAATCCATGAAGATCAGAAGGGAATAGCACATTTTTTAAGCACTGAAAGAACAGAACTATCAATCCAGAATCCTATATCCAGTGAAAATACCCTTCAGTATTAAAGGGGAACATAAAGACAGTCTCAAATAAAGGAAAACAAGGAGAATTTATCACCAGTGGACCTATCCTAAAAGTATAGCTAAGGGAAGTTCTCTAAATAGGAAACAATAAAACAAGGAAATTTGTAACATCAGAACAAAAGAAAGAACATAATCAGCAAAAATATGGGTAAATATAATAGACTTTCCTTCTCTTGAGTTTTCCAAATTAAGTTTGATGGTTGAAACAAAAATTGTAACTCTGTCTAATGTGGTCCTAAATGTATGTAGAGGAACTATTTAAGATAACTAGATTGTAAATGGAGAAGGGTAAAGGAATGTAAAGAGAGGAAAGGTTTCTACACATCAGTCAAATTAGTAAAATAACAATACCAGTAGACTGTGATAAGATTATATATATAATGTAATACCTCAAGCCATCACCAAAAATGCTACACAAAGAGATATATTTTTTTGTACATCTATATATATCTATAGTGAAATCAACATGGAACTCTAAAAATTCAGGTAACCCACAGGAAGATGTTTAAGAAAAATAAAACATAGAAACAAAACACAGAGAGAATGAAAATAGAAACTAAAATGGCATACCTAAGGCCTAACATATATATAATTATATTAAATTAAATGGTCTAAATACACCAAGTAAAAGACAGTGATTGGCACAGTGGATTTCAAAACATGACCCAACTATATGCTCAACAAGAAACTCTCTTCAAATACAATGATTTAGGCAGGCTCAAAGTAAAAAGATGGAAAAGGATATATCATGCAAACATTAATCAGAGGAAAGCAGGAGTGGCAATATTATCAGATAAGGTAGATTTCATAGAAAAAAAAATTAACAGCGACAGTGAGCTATGTTATATAATAATAAAAGGGGCAGTCCCCAAGAAGACACAGAATCCTATATGTGTATCTACCAAACAACAGAGCTGCAAAATATGTGATGCAAAAAAACTTACAGAACTGAAAGGAGAAATAAATCCACAATTGTGTTTTACAAAAGTAGACAGAAAATCAGCAAAGATATAAAATTCAACAACACCATCAACAACAGGATCCAATCAACATTTATAGAACATTCCACCCAACTAGAGCATAATGCACATTCTTTTCAATTGCCCATGGAACAGCTACCAAGATTCCAACATATACCAGATATCCTGGACCATAAAACAAACTTCAACAAATTTAAAAGAACTGAAATCATATTTTGTATGATCTCTGACCTCAGTGGAATCAAACTACAAATAAATAACAAAGACAACAGGAATATCTCCAAACACCTGGAAACTAAACAATACATTTCTAAATAACCTATGAATCAAAGAAGTCTCAAGGGAATTTTTTAAAAAATGGTCTAAATGAAAAAGAAAATATAATAAAAACTAGTGAAACACAGCTAAAGCAGGATAGAGAGGGAAATTGATAGCTCTGAATGCATATCTCAAAAGAAGGAATAATCTCAAATCAATCATCTAAACTCTCACCTCAAGAACCTAGGAAAAAGGAGCAAAATAACCTCAAAACTAGGAGAAAGAAATAAGAATAGACAAGAGTAGAAATCAATGAAACTGAAGAGAAGAAAAAAAGAGAATATCAATTAAACAAAGAGTTGGTGTTTTGAACAGAATAATAAAATTGACAAGCCCCTAACAAAGAACCTTTGACAAAGAAAATGAGAGAGAAGTCACAGATTACTAAATCAGGAATGAAATAGGAACTATTACTACAGACTCTGAAGACACCAAAAGAATAATAAGGGAATACTACAGTCAACTCTACACACATACATTTGACAACTTAGATGAAATGAACCAAGATCTTGAAAAATACAGACTACCACAATTCAATATAAAATAATTCAAATAGCCCTATAACTGTTAAGGAAGTTGAAAGTTTAAATAAGGAAGTTAAATAAGGAAGTTGTAGTTTAAATGTCCAGAAATGAAATCTCCAGGCCCAGGTGGTAACACTGGAAAATTCTACTGAATGTTTAAAGAAGAATTAACACCAATTCTAAACAATCTCTTCCAGAAAACAGAAGAGCAGGAAACACTTCCCAATTCATTTTATGAAGCCAGTGTTACCCTGATACCAAAACCAGTCAAAGACAATACAAAAAAGGAAGTTACAGACCAATAGCCCTTATAGATATCAATGTAAAACTCCTTAACAGAATATTAAGAAATATAAGTAAGCAATATATAAAAAGAAGTATACATCACAACCAAGTATGGTTTAATTCAGGGATACAAGAATGGTTCAACATTCGAAAATCATTCTGTGTAGCACACCATATTACCAGGCTAAAGAAGAAAATTCACATGATCATATCAATCAATGCAGGAAAAGCATTTAACAAATTTCAACACCTTTTCATAGTTAAAAAAAAAAGTCTCAGAAAAATAGAAATTAAGAGGAATTTTCTCAACTTGATAAAAATGCATATACAAAAATCCTTCAGCTAACGTCTTACTTAATGGCAAAATACTTTCTCTCTAAAATCAGTAACAAGGCAAGGATGTCCACTTCCCAACTTTTATTCAACATAATGATGGAAGTTCCAGCCAATGCAATAAGGCAATAAAAGGAAATAAAATGTATACAGATCAGAAAGGAAGAATTAAAACTGTCCCTATTTGCAGAGGCAGTAAGAAAATCCCAAAGAAGGTAATTTAAAAACCTCCTAGAACTAATAAGTGAGTCCATCAAGGTCACAGGACACAAGATAAACATACAAAAATAAATTTTATTTCTATATTCTAGGAATACAAACATGGACACCAAGAGTAAAAATAAAATGCCACTTACATCACTCAAAAAAATGAAATATATAGGTTTACTCTAATGATACATGTACAGGACTTGTATGCTAAAAATAACAGTGCTGATGAAAGAAATCAAAGAATAGCTAAATAAATGGAAAGACATACCATGTTCATGGACTGGAAGACTCAACATAGCAAAATATCAGTTCTCCCCAAGTTTATATACAGGTTTAAGGCAATTCCTATCAAAATTTCAGCAAGATTTTCTGTAGATATAAATGAGTTATTCTAAAATTTATATGGAAAGAAGAACTAAAATAGCTAAAACAACCTTTAAAAAGAATAAAGTGAGGGGAATTACTCTACCCAGTATTAAGCTACAGTAGTCAAGACAGTGTGATATCGGCAGAAGAGAGCACCCAGAAATAGGCTGACACAAATATGCCCATGTGGTTTTTGACAAGTATGCACAAGCAGGAGGCAAGTTGGTATGTTCTGTAAACCCACAACTTCTATAAGAAAAAAAAACAAAAACCTTTTGCTCTGTGAAAGTCCCTGTTAAGAAGTTTAAAAGACAAATTACTGACTGGGAGAAAATATTTGCAAACCATATCTCCAACAAAGGAATAGTATCTAGATCATATAAAGAGCTTTCAAAATTCAACAATTAAAAAAAAAAAGCAAACATAATAAACCCATAAAGGGCACCATAAAGGATTCTGGTGGTAATAAAAATAGTCCATACCTTGAGTGTGCCGATATCCTGGTTGTAATATTGGAACGTAATTTTACAAGTGGTTACCATTGAGGGAAACTGGGTAAAATATACACAGAATCTTTCTTACAACCACATGCATGTCTACAATGTTCTCCAAATAAAAAGTTTAATTTAAAAAAAATGAGTGGGTCAGACTCTCAGCTTAGAATGGGTTATCATCATCAACCATAACTGCACAATTTCACTTCATTTTCTGTCTAGGTCTTTATCTGGCTTCTTATGAAAGTGAGAGCCCAGAAAACCAAACAGAAAAAGAGAGATGGAAATCTCTAAGGTGAGTCTGTTCATCTGGCCAGGGCTGGGAGGTGGGGAGAGAAAGTTAGGGGGTGCACAGGACCCAGGGGCCTCAAAGATACCTGGGTCCTCAGCCCCTGGGGATCAGCCTAGCTGATAGGGGACAGGAGCAGGTCACTATCATGGGTGGGGGTGCAGAACTCAAGGGCTGGGGTGGAGAGAGGAGGTGGAGAGAGGCAGCTGGTGGCTGCCTCTGTGGGTGGTGAAGGTGTGTGTCCTGAGTCCAGGACACACAGCCAAGCACAGGTGGGATATGATTCACAGCTGTGGGCTCTGAGGACTCAGCCAATGGGATCTACAGAGTTGCAAATGCCCACTGGGGTGGGAGGCTGCCTCCTCTAAGGGAGATGCTGGATGAGCTGCAATGCATGACCAGATGCTGGAGCAAAGTCTGACAGCAGGGGCAGGAGCAGCGGCTCTCACCTCTCTCCCACATATTTAAATCCACAGAACTTCTATTTTGGGGAAGACATGAGAAGCACTGAGCTGCACTAGGAGGAAGAGATGAAGTCAACAGAAGCCTCTGCAGCCCTGCCTCAGACAGCCCCGGGGCGGGGTGACGAGGCATTGGCAGAGCCTCACTTCTTTGCAAGCATGATCCCGTGGCCTGGTGCCCTGCCACAGTAGCCATGGGGACACAGGAGACCTTTTGTGCAACCTCAACCCTGGCAGGGCCCTGGGCCCGCCCCTCCAGACGTACAGGGTGGTACGGGCCTTGGGAGCACCCTGCCTTCCAGATCATGGAGGTCATCTTGCTGGTCAGTCTGTCTGTCCTTGGCAAGGACATGGCACTGCCCACCAGAGGGTCAGATGACTGCTATCTTGCCATCTCACTCACCGATGTGTGCCATGGAGGTTGCACCCAGGATCCTGCTTGGGAGCCCCGCATCTCCAGCAGAAATTAAGGTGGGACATGAGACCTGCCTGCTTTCCTCTCCCAATGGACTTCTTATGTGGCAGTGAGCACCCTGTCTGGATCCTGCTAGTACAGGGGATGACTTTCTGGTGACGGATGTGAAACAGGTCGGCAGGGTAAATCTGACTCACGGGGTGGACAACATGTGCATTACAATCCTACCAACGAGCTCCCTTGTAAACCTTAGAGTTGTTATAAACATGCATTCGTACATCCTTGTATATCCATGCCCACCCACGTGTCTGTCCCGCAGGCTTGAGATAAGCTTGCTTCTGTTAGGATGGAGGGCGGTTTCCCAGCTCAGGTCTGGGAATGTTGTAGCCTGGTGTCAGAAGTGGGACATGGCAGCCATCTTCATTCCAGTGAACCCACGTGCTGGCAGTGCCTGGTGCATCGTTCTCAATAAACCTCTAGTGGATGGGTAATGACAGCTACGTATAGCCGGACACTTGGGCACCCTTGGCCCCCCAAGAGGCACCTCCAGTGGGCCCCCACTCCAGTATCTGTGCCAGGAAGCAAGTGGGCTGTGGAGCAGCTGAGATGCCTCCTGGCATGTGAGGGCACCTAACTCTCCCTGGTCAGGCCTGCCCCTTCTGAAGAGTGGAGAGCCCACTGGGGGTGTACTAGCCCTCAGGTTCGAGCCCTGCTCAGTACCTCCTTTGCCTGTCCTGGCAGCATGGCCTATGGTCCCATTAGGAATACAGGCAGAGGCAGAGCAAGCAGGTCCCTGGGTCCTCTCCTGACTTAGGGCGTTCTACTTGAGTGAACCCAGGACCTCAGCGGCAGCAGCCCAGCTGATGGTGGGAGAGCGCATGTGAAGGTTGAAAGGAGTCTGCCCTATGCTCTTTCCCTCTCAGAGGCCCCCGAGGGAGCAGGTGTGTGGGAACTGGTGGCAGAACTGGAACTAGGCTTCAGCTGTGTCCAACCCTCTCCTCCCCTCGTCACACCACATCCAGCTCTTGGCAGGGGCCCAGGTAGAACCCAAGGTGTCTTGGCGGTCCCAGGAGCTGGCCAGAAGCACCTCATCCATTCCCCCATCCCCACCCACACTCTCCCCTCTCCCTGGCATTCATTCTGGGAACTTTAGAAAGGACCCTCTGCAGACATGAACAGAGACCATCCCTGACCCTTGACCACACTGAGCATGGGCAGGGGCAGGTGGCACAGAGGAGTTATGCCAAGCTTCCTGATGTCCGGGAAGTCTGTGGAGGTCTCCAGGCCCGATGCCCATGAAGGAGAGGATTCCTGGCTACCCGACTGCTCAAGGCCACGCTGTTCACCAGGCTCCATCTCCTCCGGGCAGGGGTGCGGGAGGAAAACCCAGAAAGCTGACTTAGGGGGCGACAGGTGTAAGGCCTGGGGAAAGCCGAGGCACAGTGCCCTGGGCCTCGCGAGGCGGAGCCACCCCTCCCCTGGCCAAGGATCCTAGCCCTCTTTCAAGTGCCAGGCCCCAAACCCCTCCTGCAGCCACGCCCCGGCCTCCCAGGCCCTGCCGCAGCGTTTACCTCCCGCCAGGATGGCAGCCGCCTCCTCTCGGGCTGTCGGGGACGGGAGGAAGGAGGGCGGCAGAAAGCAGTGCAGGGCCCGCAGCTGAAACACCAGCTATAATAAACAAAGGGTGGGGCCCCTATGCCGGAAACGGCTTCCGCGGCTGTGTGCATGCTGCTCCCCACCCCGTCAGGACGGGCAGAGCTGCGGCCCTGTGCAAGGAAGGGATTCCCGGCCCGCGCGCCTCCTCCCCGCCCGCGCCCTCCAGTTTGCGGCCCCTCTGGTGGCCCGGCCCAGAAGGGGTGCTGGGCGGAGGAGCCCAGGGCAGAGAGAAGACGGCGACCCGCAGCCAGCCCGCTGTCAACGTGGGCCCGGGGTCTCCGGCTGAGCAGGGCGGCTTAAGCCCCCTCACCGGCCCTCTGAGGCGCTGCTGGCTGTCAAGCCCCCTCCTGGGCCAGGAGAAGCGCCGTCCTCCTACAGGTGGGGCTGCGCGTTCTGCATCTTCTCCAGGGACAGCCTCAGCGGCCCAGAGAGGAACCGGGTGGCCGGCCTCCTGGCCCCTCCAGCAAAGGCCCGTTGTTCCTTCCCGCCTGCCGACCTGCGCTCGCAGGCGCTACCGGAAGCTCCTGTCAGATGGTTGACGGGGCTCCGCGGGGCGTGCACGTGGGCGGGGCGTGCGGGGCCTGGGCGGGGCGTGCAGGCCTGGGCGGGGCGTGCACGTGGGCGGGCCTGGGCAGGGGCGTGGGCGGGACGTGCAGGCCTGGGCGGGGCGTGCACGTGGGCGGGCCTGGGCAGGGGCGTGGGCGGGACGTGCAGGCCTGGGCGGGGCGTGCACGTGGGCGGGGCGTGCACGTGGGCGGGGCGTGCGGGCCTGGGCGGGGCGTGCACGTGGGCGGGCCTGGGCAGGGGCGTGGGCGGGACGTGCAGGCCTGGGCGGGGCGTGCACGTGGGCGGGGCGTGCGGGCCTGGGCGGGGCGTGCAGGCCTGGGCGGGGCGTGCACGTGGGCGGGCCTGGGCAGGGGCGTGGGCGGGACGTGCAGGCCTGGGCGGGGCGTGCACGTGGGCGGGGCGTGCACGTGGGCGGGGCGTGCGGGCCTGGGCGGGGCATCAGCGGTTCTGGTGATGCCGGAGAGCGATGCCCGCGGGGCCCATCCCGGTGCCGGGTGAGACGGACTGCAGACAAGCTGGCGTGGAGTTTTCAGCTCCAGGCCCCGGCCATGGCATAGGCCCTGAAGCCCAGGTAGGGGCCCGGCTGTCTCATCACCGAGCGCTTTTTCTCTGACCCCTCCAGGAGGGGACTGGAAGGTTCTCCACTGACTGAGGTTTGGCCTCGGAGGTCCCTGGACCTGGCTGGGGTTCAGAGGTAGTTTATTCTCACATGGGGTGCTTCCTCAGGTCCTCTGAAGTCTGGCTTCCCCCTCCCACAGTTCCTGGGAGAACCCCACCCTAGGAAGGTCATCTCTGATGTGTCCACTGACTCTCGGGACCAGAGCCTATTTGGGACCCCTGCAGAGAACTGTTCACCCCACTTGGCAGCCCTCCTGGGTGGCCACGGAATGACCCAGGGCAGGTTTCACACACCCAGCCAAAGCTGTCCCGGGGAAGTACCACAGACACCACAGACAGCTCGGGGACGGTCAGGTGGCCGCCAGCATGGCCCCTTTTCTCTCAGATCGCTCAGACAGACACCAGACCTCAGTCTCTTGCATCACTCACCCCCTCACACACACACACTGCAGGACTCATACGAGGTTCTCAGGGAGGGGCTTTGGAGAGGCTTCCCAGCCCAAGCCACTCTCCAAGCAACGCCCTACCCAACTTCTAGGTCCTGATCCAGTGACACACCCCATCATGGGTCCAGGGGACTAGGGGCTGGGTCACTGGTCCCAGCCAGGCACCTCAGTAGGGAGGTACCTCAGCCGGAACCTACGTTTAATACTCTGAAATACAAATGTGAGCGCCAAACCCCATGCCAAGCCCTATACTCCATGAGGTAGGTGCTGTCACTGTCCCCTTGGCAAGTGACGAAATGGAGGCTTGGAAGGCCAGGGGCCTGGATCTCCCAAGGTTCACCAGTCCCCAGTGCTCTGCTCCTAAGGATTACACTGGGCGGTGGGAAGTCAATGGGCGGAGCTTTGACTGACCGCCTGGTATACCCACAGCCTCAGCACAACAGCACTCCTCTCTCCTTTCTCCTACCCATCCTCTTTAGGGGGTCATTGAGCCCCCTGGTCACCCCTGGTGTTTCAGGAGTATCCTGTGGTCTCATATGTGCTCAAGACTTTGCCTTCTGCTCGCCCAGCCTACCCTACTGAGGAGCACTCAGTGCCATGCCCAGAGGCCTATGCCCCCTGCCTTCTGGTCTGCAACCCTCCATGAGTCCTGCTGAACAACCCTCCATGAGTCCTGCTTGTCACATCCCCAGCAGCAGAGAAAAGCAGGCTTCACTCCCCCTCTTGGCACTCTTTGTCACCAGACATCCAGGCTCTGGGGCTCATGGCCCGCCGTACAATGTCTTCAGTGAAAACAGCTCTGTCTACTTCTACTCCCTACAATTCAGGGGAGACCTATCCTGGGGCCCAGGGCTGAGAACCAGACCCAGTGAGATCTTATGATGGCATGGAGAAGGTGCCTCTTAGCCACACCTGGCTGAGCAGTGGCCTTATATTGTATTCCTTTGGCACCCCCACCCTGGGCTTCCAGGCAGGACCAGCAAGGTGGGAAGGTTATCTGGGAATGAATGGAAGTCAAGGAATAAGCTAGAACCCCCAGTACTGGCCACGAGACCTTCACCAGGTGGGCAAGTTAGGAGAACAGTTCCACAGAGAAAGGGTGAGAGGAAGTCCATGTGTCAGGGCAGAAAGCCAGACCGTGAAAGAACTAACCCTACCATGCAGACCAAGGAGCTGGAACTTCACCCCACGGGCTCTGGGGAACCACTGAAGAGTTTCAAGGGGAGTGGGGGGAGTGGGGAGGAACATGATAAGTTTTAGAATACTCTTCGACCCAATAGTTTTACTTTAGTAATAAATCCTAAGGAAAGAAGCTGAGCTTTGACACAGCATTTGCACAGTGGAGAAGTAACTAATGGTGTGTGTTATTCACGTCCCTGCGCTGGCATGTGGATTTCGCTTCTCAGCCCAGCCCAGCAGCCTGGAGAGCCCAGGCAAGGCCCCCCCTGCTGAGGAGCCACTTCAGAACTTCTTCTGTATTAGTTTCCTAGGGCTGCCATAACAAAGGGCCACAAATTTGGTGGCTTTAAAGCCACAGAAACTTATTCTCTCGCAGTTCTTGAACCTGGAAAACTGAAATCCGGCCGACAGCAGGGCCGTGTTCTCCCTGAAGGCTCTCGAGAAGGATCCCTCCTTGCCTCTTCCTAGCTGCGCGTGGAGGCCGGCGTCCTTGGCGCCCCTTGGCTTGTGGAACCACTCCAATCATATGGTGTTCTCCCAGTGTATCTGTGTCTCTGAGTCTTTCCTCTTCTTTTAAAGACACCAGTCATATTGGACCAAGGGACCACCCTAATCCAGTGTGACCTCATCTTCACCAATTACACCTGCAAAGACTTTATTTCCAAATAAGGTCTCATTCTGAGGTGCTGGGGGAACATGAATTTGGAAGAGGGGGACATTATTCATGCCAGGACACCTTCTTTGAGTCTAAATAAGATTTGAGGGCGATCTTCTGGTCTCCCTTGCATGCCTGATAGGCTGAGAGTGAGGGTGCGACAGGCAATAACAAGATCGATGTCACCTATAAACACTGAAATCCATACAATGAATTTATCTACTTCTATTTTGTTTTGTTTTGTTTTGTTTGACAATTATACCCTTTTTAATTTAAATAATGATTTGCCCTTTTGTATTAAAAATAATAATAAAACAGCAATCGAGCGTGGTTTTGGTTTAGCTGAAGATCTCTTAACTCTAAAATGTGCCCCCTCTGTGTCTGGGTCCTGTCTTTGTAGTTAATCATTCAGTCTCACACACCAAAGCATTCAGCCGAGAGACCTGCTAGGAGGATTCTGAAGTGATGCAGATGAGAGAAGGTGACTAGAGTGTAGCAATGAGGTGGTAAGAGGTGGTCAGATTTGGGATCTATTTTGAAGGTAAAGCCAACAGGACTTGCTGATGGGAAGTAATTCAAATGTGAGAGAAAGGGAGAAGTCAAACGTGATTCTGAGGGTGGCAGTTTGAAATTATTTTATGAATCCCCAAAAGAGAAATATTATAGTTTAAATTAATCCATTCCTGTGGGTTTGAGACCCATTTGACTGGGATTACATCAGTGGGGCATGATTCACGTTGTCTCCACTCTCTTGCTGGATCTGAAATAAAGGGAGATACAAAGACTAAGACAGAGAAAACTGTTGATTCTGCAATGTGAGAAAGAAGATTATTTATGCACAAAGCCCCAAGAGGCTGGGCCCTGGGGTGGCTCAAGGGGAGACCAGCCCTGCTATGTGCCTGATAGCTTACAGCTGAACTTGGAAGAGTACAGAACAGCCGAGACTGTTATAGGAGGCCCAGAAAGAGACAAGCCCTATGCCTGGTTGCTCACAGCTGACCTCCAAGAGACAGTAGATTCTGGAGGGGAAGGCAGGGACCTCCACAGAGATCGGCTGCCATCTTGCTTCACCATGTGGTGACAACTCCAGGATCAACAGTAGCTGACTTTGGTGAGAAAGCACCTCTTATGGTGCCGTGAGTTGGACTTTTCACAGCAATGGAATTGGGAGCTCTTGTCCCAAATAAATACCCTTTATAAAGGCCAACACATTGGCAGCCCTTTCGCAAACTAAAACACATGGTTTTTGGCCTCAGCAAATGGAAGAATGGAATTACCATTTACTGAAATGTGGAAGGACTGGGAAAAAAGCATGATTGGAGAGGAAAATCAGGAATTTGATCTGGAGCATGTTCAGCTTGAGATGTCCATTAGACAGCCAAGTGAAGATGTTGAGTACAGACTGGAATAATGGGAAAATGGGGCCAGAGGGGGCAAAGGGTCCTGGCTGTATAAATGTAGATGACATCAATGGGCAAGCTGCACCAAGAGACAGGAGTCTGGATGAATCATCCATAGAGTGTGTAAGAAGACACTTGAGCCCTGGGACACTCAAGTGTTTAGAAGTGGAGGAAATAAGGAGGATCCACTAAAAGACACTGAAAAGAAGTTTCTAAAAGTTAAGAGCAAAACCAAGAAAGACTAGTGCCCTGGAAACTGATAGAGATTCAAGGAGGGGGAGATCAGGTGAGTCAAATTCTCCTAAGAAGAACTGACCCTTGGATTTGGCAACATAAACATAAATGGTGACCCAAAAGGAGGAGTTTCAGTGAGGTTGGGGGTGCAAGCATGAAGGTGTAGATTATTCAAAAGAAATGGAAAGATCAACTATCTAATATGCCAGACACACAGGGATACCAGAGGAGGAAATCCCCTGCCTAAGGACAGGATGGGAAGAGAGTGACAGGTCTCCTCCTAGCATCGGATGCAGCCCTCTCAAAGAATCAGAATTGTGATGTAATGAGTTCCACCAACAAGCATAACGTATGAAAAAAAAATTTTTTTTTTACTTGTAATACCTGAAAATTGTCCTAAGAACATACAACAAATGAAGAAACATTTTTTCAAGAAAAGTCCGTGAGAACAAGAGTCTGTGGCATTTGAACTGAAACCTGCTCTCTGCTTCCTCCCTCCAATCAATGTGACAGAAACTCCACTCCAGCTGGGTCAGCCAAGAACCCGAGGCTCCCTCTCCCATAAGCTCCCAGTCAAGAGCTATGGTATCTTCCCAGGAGCAAGCGGCTGCCGGCATTTCTCATCCCCTCCGACCCTAGCTACACATTGCAGAGGCTAATTCTGGATGAGCACAGCTGAGAGGTCAGGAGCTCCCTTTCTCCACCCAGCACCCATTTGTAGAGTGGGGACTCTACTGCAGGTGTATCAGCCTGAGCATAATGGAGCCCTGATTGCCCTCACCCCAGCCCACTTGTAGGGTGGAGATTCCCTGAGAGGCAAGCCCAGAAGACCAGAGGGTCTGGACACTAGAGGCAAGCCACATAGCCTCAGGATATCCACACCCCCCAAGCAGGCCCTATCTGTGAATATATGAAAATCTATTTCCCCAATATAACATAGTTATACTCATTTATAAATCCACTAATCATGGTTCTTCTACTCCTTTTATCTGAGCCAATAATTTTCAATTTACCTGTTGAGTATATCTCTCAGAGACTCAAAGTCTTCCGTTGTTCCTATGCCAGTTGAGCCCTGAAAACCCAGCAGACAGGCTGCCAACTCCTATCCTCCAGGTTTTCAGGCTTGCCCTAGACAACTTACAAAACGATGATGATGGACCAGTTCCACCCCAAAAACAAGGAGTATCTTCAATTGCAAGCAAAATCATTCCATTCCTCTGCCCCCTAATGTCTATATCCCTTCTCAGTCTGAAGCAGTCAGAACAGACGTTGTCCTAAATCCCCCAAGATTTAGGAATGAATAAAAATGGGGATGAGTGGGAAACGGACTTTGGCCCAGTGGTTAGGGCGTCCGTCTACCATATGGGAGGTCCACGGTTCAAACCCCTGGGCCTCCTTGACCCATGTGGAGCTGGCCATGCGCAGCGCTCATGCGCGCAAGGAGTGCCTTGCCATGCAAGGGTGTCCCCCGCGTGGGGGAGCCCCACGCGCAAGGAGTGCGCCCGTGAGGAAAGCCGCCCAGCGTGAAAAGAAAGAGCAGCCTGCCCAGGAATGGCACCGCCCACACTTCCCGTGCCGCTGACGACAACAGAAGCGGACAAAGAAACAAGACGCAGCAAATAGACACCAAGGACAGACGACCAGGGGAGGGGGGGAAATTAAATAAATAAATAAATCTTTAAAAAAAAAAAAATGGGGATGAGGGGTGGAGGAGGGAGTGTAACCAATGACTAAAGCAGATTTACTGTTATTGTATTTATTATCTTGTGTTAACTCTGAGTATCTTGTAACATTGATATAAAATTAAAATTTTTTTAATTAAAAAAGAAGAAGCCAATAGGTGCATGTCCCCATCCAATGCCCTGCTCATAAAGCAAAGGTGTCACTGAGAAAGTGGGCCACTGTCCCACCACCCAGTATGGAGCGATGGCTCAGAGATTTCTCCCAGGGAAACAGGTAAGCCTTAAGAACAGGAAGCTCCCAAGCTCTCCCAAAGGGAACTTACTTTATTGGAAACAGAGTTTAGGGGAGTTCAAACCTAAGGGTGCTCTCAAAACCAATAGCAATTTTAGTGGTGAGCATTTAAGAGGAGGTTGATAGCTTCATGCGAGCAACAAACTAAATCATAAGCCAGCTAATTTACTAGAGAGAACCTAGGAAAGAGACAACCAAGAATAGCCTTCACGAAGTCAGAAGAAACTTCAAAAAACTAGCAAGGAAAACTACCCCTACAAAGGTAATGGGCCCAAGATTCCTTTTGGTAAGATGTGTCCCAGGTGATGTTGACACAGGCAGTCCTTGGTTCTCACATTCAGAAAACAGCAGTCCTGGCTTTGCAGAGCAGCGTTGAAACCACTGGCCATGCAGAATTCGCAAGCTAGTGGGCCCAGATCCCAGCCCAGACGCCTTTTAGCCTGGTCTGTGTGGGACCTGCAATTTACTTAATTGCCAGCAAACATTTAGAATTGGGAGATTATACATTAAAATCTGGCTTCTCTTGGAAAACCACACCTTCTGCCAGTTCTGGACCGCGTCTCCTCACGACAGTTCCCGAGAGGCTTCCTCACCCATTTCTGTGGGTTTGGGACCCTAAGGCATACCCAAAGAAGGCATCCCCATGTTTTTGAATAACGTTATTCAGAGCCCTCTCTGATCTGATCTGGGTCTCGTTTTCCATCTTCTTAAAAATTAAACTGCTCTCTCTTTTTTTTTTTTTATCATGCAAAAGAGAATAGTCTCTAGCCTCTTGGATGTGCACGCTGGTTTTGAACAGACCTTCTTTATGGTTGGGTTCTGAGCATTGGAGTCAGGATTTCATGGCTGGCAAAGCTGGACGGAGTAAACTAGGTCAGCTTCAAGGCCAAAACACATGTCCCCTCTGCCCACTGGAATTGAACTGGCCCACGCATTCTGGAGGAACAGCTGGTCCGTCAAGGCCATGCCCACTCCCAGAGGGCTACTGAGCCAAGAGAGCACAGCCTGGGCCCTGAGGGTTTGGGAGGAGGGCAGAAGGCTTCCAGCCATCCTCTAGAAGGACAAAAGACTGTGTCATGGGTCCAGGCCAGAGTGTGGGATCAAGGACTAACCTGAATTTCTGTCTAACCATCCTCTTCTTGTTGAACAGGGGCACTGGCCTCTTCCACTGCAGTCGGCAGCTGCTTGTGGAAGTTTGTCCCGTACCAGATAGTGACAGCACGAAAACAGCTGAGAGCATTGAGGAGTGGCCTCTAACCCTAGCTAGGGAGATAGACACAGGTGGCAAGATGAATTAAATCTTACATATATGACAATATTTGTTACAAGGAATTGGTTCACGTCACCATGGGTGCTGGAGAGTGCAGTCCCCGTGGGGTATGCCACAAGCTAGAAACTCCAGTGTTGCTGTCGTTGGTCCAAATTTCCCAGGGAAATTGGCTGGAAATTCTGGCAAGAGGCAAGATTGAATTTGAGGCAGAAATTCTTCATCTGACTTCTGAAACCCTCAGTTCTAGCTTTAAAGACCTGCAACTGATTGAATGAGGAAATTACCCATTTTGCTGAAGGCAATCCCCTTTGCTGATTGTAGAGGAAATCAAATAATTGAAGATGCAAATCCATCTTTAAAAAAAGCTCAGAGTGGGAAGCAGACTTGGCCCACTGGTTAGGGCGTCCGTCTACCACATGGGAGGTCCCTGGTTCAAACCCCGGGCCTCCTTGACCCATGTGGAGCTGGCCCATGCGCAGTGCTGATGCATTCAAGGAGTGCCCTGCCACGCAGGGGTGTACCCCGCGTAGGGGAGCCCCATGCGCAAGGAGTGCCCTGCCACACAGGGGTGTCCCCCACGTAGGGGAGCCCCATGCGCAAGGAGTGCGCCCCATAAGGAGAGCCGCCCAGCACAAAAGAAAGTGCAGCCTGCCCAGGAATGGCACCGCTCACACGGAGAGATGACACAACAAGATGACGCAACAAAAAGAAACATGGATTCCCGTGCTGCTGACAACAACAGAAGGAGACAAAGAAGACACAGCAAAAAGACACAGAGAACAGACAACTGGAGGGGGTGGGGGTGGGGGTGGAAGGGGAGAGAAATAAATAAATAAATAAATAAATACATAAATACATAAATAAATAAATAAAAGACCTCACAGTAACAAGCAGGCTACTGCTTGATCACAGACTTGGATACCTAGCCAAGTTGACACATGAAATTAACCATCACATGGGGATACTCAGGAAGAGGCATTTTCAGTTATTATGAGGACCCTGTACAGAGAAAGAAGTCAGCTCAGAATGAGGCAAATGCACCATAAGCATAACATTGCCTGGACTGTGTCGGCTGAATAATGGACCCCAAAGTTGTTCACATCCTTCCAGGAACCTGTTACTTTCACCTTACATGGCGAAAGGAACTTTGCAGATACGGATTAAGGATTTTGAGATGAGGAAATAATTCTGGATCATCTAGGTATGTCCTAAATGTAGTCACAAGTATCCTTATAAAAGGGAGGTAGAGGGAGATTTGACTGAAGGAGGAGGGATGGTGGAAGCAGAGATTGGAGTGGTACACTTTGAAAACAGAGAAAGGGGCTACAAGCCAAGGAATGCAGGAGCCCACTGGAATCTGGAAAAAGCAAGGAAGTGGATTCTTCCCTCAGAGCCTCCAGAGGGAAGCAGCCCTGCTAATACTTTAACTTCAGCTCATTGAAACTGATTTAGGAACTCTGGCCTCCAGAACTGTAAGAGAATGAATTTCTGTTGTTTTAAGCCACCAAGTTTGAGGACATTTATTACAGCAGCCTTGAGGAATTAATTCAGTGACTCTCTCACAAGCACTGAGGTCAAGTCACAGAAGAAGGAAGAACACATAAACAGCAGCCTGAATGGTTTTCAGAAAAAATGACAAATGGTCGTGGGATTAAGTGTTTGACTCTAGGGACTCTGAGCTAAAAATGAATCAAAAACAAAAAATTGCTAAAGTTTGTTGACTTGTCCCTTGGCCAGGGCCCAGTTATGTTTCCTAGGAAGGTTTCTCCCTGGAGAAGCATTAAATTTCCCTCTGAATCACCCTTCTCTTTCAAGTATTAGAAGTATTTCCTGGTCATAGAAGGCTGGGAACTCCAAAGACATTATTTCATTTTTAGTGAGATTTTGGATCCTTTCAGTCCAAGCTGATATTCCTTTTCAAATGTTGTAGGCTTCCTGTGTACCAAAGTATAAGCCACTTCATTGGATTAAAAAAACACACCCACATTTTTTTCTGAGATAAGTCCTTTTCTTCCTTGGGCTGAGAATCAGGTACTGTGAAACAAAGCTGTGAAACAAGGTCTTTAAGAGTATGAGGGGGAAGCAGATTTGGCCCAAGGGGTAGGGCATCCACCGACCACATGGGAGGTCCAAGGTTCAAACCCAGGACCTCCTGACCTGTGTGGAGCTGGCCCACACGTGGTGGTGATGTGTGTAAGGAGTGCTGTGCCACGCAGGGGTGTCCCCCACGTAGGGAAGCCCCACGCACAAGGAGTGCTCCCCGTAAGGAGAGCCGCCCAGCGTGAAAAAAGTGCAGCTAACCCAGGAATGGCGCTGCACACATGGAGATCTGACGCAGCAAGATGACGCAACAAAAAGAGACATGGATTCCGGGTGTCGCTGACAAGAATACAAAGTGAACACAGAAGAACACACAGAGAATGGGCACAGAGAGCAGAAAACTGGTGTGGGGTAGGCGGGGGTGGGGGGAAGGGGAGAGATAAATTTTTTAAAAAGAATAAAAATAAATCTTAAAAAAAAAAATATGAGGTACATCAGATTCCTAGAGACCCACTGAGCTTGCAGAAAGGGTCTAAGCAACTCATCTTAAGATTCTTTGCACCCTTATGAGGCACACCCATAAATTTTCCATAGTCTTTCTGATCTTTTCCGAGTAGTCATTTCTTATTTGGGGAATCTTTGGCTTATAGAGACTAGGGATGAAAAAGTTTTATTTTTTAAATCTGGAAAACCCTGACTCTTTAATATTTTACCTAAAGTCTACTTGAAAATTGTACTGTAACTTCTTAATGTCATCTCTCATTTCTCATATTTTATCAGAGGCAAACAGAAAAAAAGGCAGTTGGTCCTTTCTCCATTGTGTCCAGAACTCTCCCCAACCAGATTCATACATGGATTAAGTCCATTTTCTATTTTTCACAACACCACAGGTGACAGGGTTGCCAAGCTTTCAGCTGCTACATAATGAGGCTTCCAGTCTCCTTCCTCCAACCTCATGTAGCATTTTTCTATCTGTCCTTCAAGTGCACATCAGCAGTCTCCTCAAGCTTCCTCAGATTCCCACCTGTCAGCCCGGCCCAGAGTTAATGAAATTCCAGGTCCCAACATTTGTTCCAGTTAGCTATAACTGCATAACAAATTAACTCAAACTTAGTAGCTTAAAACAACAATCATTTCATCTCCCAATTTCCTGTGTTGTAAATATAGGCAGGGCTCAGTTGCAGATTTTTCTGCTCCATGTACTCTCAGCGGAGGTGGCTCAGTGGTATCCAGATAATAGATGGGTTGATTGGGGCAGTTCAAGAGAAACTCACTCACCTGCCTGGCATAGTGGTGAAGACGACTAGAAGGATCACTGCATATCCTTGCTGATAATAACAGAACTGCAAATTAAAGTCACATCAACACATATTTCACCCATTATATTGGTGAAAATGCAAATCTATGGCAACACATTCTCTTTTTTTTTTTTTTTTTTTTTAAGATTTATTTTTTACTTATTTAATTCCCCTCCCCTCCCCCGGTTGTCTGTTTTTTGTGTCTTTTTGCTGCGTCTTGTTTCTTTGTCCGCTTCTGTTGTGGTCAGCGGCACGGGAAGTGTGGGCGGCGCCATTCCTGGGCAGGCTGCTCCCTTCTTCGCGCTGGGCGGCTCTCCTTATGGGTGCACTCCTTACGCGTGGGGCTCCCCTACACGTGGCACGGCACTCCTTGCGCGCATCAGCACTGCGCATGGGCCAGCTCCATACGGGTCAAGGAGGCCCCGGGGGCTTGAACCGCGGGCCTCCCATGTGGTAGACGGACGCCCTAACCACTGGGCCAAAGTCCGTTTCCCAACACATTCTCTTATTACCAAATATTTCAAGAAGAATTCACACCAATACTGCTCAAACTCTTCCAAACAAGAGGAGGGAACATTGCCTAACTCATTCAATGAGGCCACTGTCACCCTAATACCAAAGAGAAATAAAGCTATGACAAGAAAATGACAGACCAATATCCCTTATGAACATAGATACAAAAATCCTCAAGGAAATATTAGCGACCAAATTCAACAGCATATTAGAAGAATTATATACCGTGATCAAGTGGGATTTTTCCCAGGTATGCAAGCGTGGTTCAACATAAGAAAATCAATTAATGTAATACACCACATAAACAGAACAAAAGGAAAAAAATCACATGATCATCTCAATTGATGCAGGAAAGATATTCAACAATGCTGAGAAGACTAGCAATAGAAGGAAACTTCCTCAACATGATGGACATTTGTGAAGAACTCACCACCAACATTATACTCAATAGTGAAAGACTGAAAGCTTTTCCTCTTAGATCTGGAAGAAGACAAGGATGCCCAGTCATCAACTATCATTCAACATTGCACTGGAAATTCTAGCCAGAGCCATTAGGCAAGAAAATGAACTAAAAGGCATCCAAATCGGAAAAGAAGTAAAATTTCACCATTTGCAGATGACACAATCCTATATACATTAATAGAAAGTCCTTAGAAATCTACAACAAAGCTACTAGGGCTAATAAATGAATTTAGCAAAGTGGCATAGTACAGGATCAACACGCAAAAATCAGTAGTGTGTTTATACACTAGTAATGAGCACTCTGAAGAGGAAATCAATAAAAAAAATTCCATTTACAATGGCAACTAAAATATATATCTGAATGTGGTTAAAGGGAGAAATGTTAGGTTGTGTATATTTTACTAACATAAAAAAGCAAACAAACAAAAACAACCACAACTGCTAAACAGAATATATAGTTGTGGACTTGAATTATGTCCTTCCCGAAAGGCATATTCAGCCCCAACCCCTAGTCCCGTGGGTGTGGACCACTATAAATAGGATCTCTTGAAGATGTTATTTCAGTTAAGGTGTGGCTTAACTGAATCAGACTGGGCTTTAATTGGGATTCCTGGAGTCCTTTATAAGAATGAAATCCAGAGAGAGAGAGAGAAGCCACAGGGAACGGCTAGAGGCTGGAAGCCAATGGAACCCAGAAGAGAAAGGAGACGATGCCACCATGTACATTGCAATATGATGGAAAAGCAGGGAACCCCAAAGATTTCTGGCTAATCAGAAGATACTGAGCCCAGGGGAAAGCTGGCCTTCTAGCCTCTGACACCTACGCCAATCAATTCCTGTTATTAAACCAGCACCCTGCAGGGTATTTGTTTTAGCATATAGGAAACCAAAACACGATTGTACTTTCTTTTTCTTTGGTTAAAGGAGAGGAGAGGGGATAAGAACATATAAATACTTATTTGTATTTGCATAATAAAATATGGCACATGGAAGTCTACAAAGAAACCAGTAAAAGTACTTGTTTGGTGGGGAGGATTGGTTTGATCTCCTCAGGAGGATTTGTCAAGTATTCTTCTCATAGTCACGCATGCTTCTGTCTGAAATTCCTGATTTCCCTCCTTTCCAGTTGATGGTAGGATTGTATTTCTGCATTCCCTGGAAGGGATTCTATTTCATTACCACTGAAATTGTGAGCAGAAGTGACAAGTGCCATGTTCTCTTCCTCCCGCCACAGAGACCAGCAATGTTCAAGGAGGGGAAGCTCTGTCATCAGCATTCTTTTTCTTTTTCATCCCCCCACCCCCTTGTGCTGTGTGTGTGTGTGCACGCGCTGTGTGTCCATCTCTGTACATTCTTCTGTGTCTGTATTTATTTATTTTATTTCCCCTCCCCCCTTGCAGCTTGCCTGCTGTCCTCTCTCTCTGTCCATTCGCTGTTGGCTCTTCTGGGTTCTCGCTTGTCTCCCTTCTTTTTGTTGCATCACCTTGCTGAGTCGGCTCTCCGCGGCATGTGCGGGCTGGGCGGTGCTCCAAGGTATATGCGGGCCGCGTGACGCTCCACAGCACTCGGGCCAGCCTGCCTTCACAAGGAGGCCCCGGGACGTGAACCCAGGACCCCCCATATGGTAGATGGGAGCCCAGCTGATTGAGCCACAGCCACTTCCCTCGTCGGCATTCTTGAAGAACAGCACGGTACAAACTTCCCTACAATTTGTGATGGTCGTGAAGCATAAGCAAGAAACAGACCTTTGTGATCTGAAAGCCAGTGAGATTTTGGCATTATTTATTACCTTAATAACAACCTATTCCATCCTGACTGATAGAAATGCCTACTCAAAAATTAAAATAACATTTGAATTAAAAAATAAAAACATATGTTTCAGTCTAAGTCCAGTCAGGAGAGCGAAACCACCCAGAAATTTGAACAGGGAACACTTAATATAAAGAATTAACTGAAATGGGATTAGAGCAATGAGGGATTGGCTGGTAAGAAATGGAAAGAACTCTAAGGAACACAGGAGGAGCGGATATAAGGTGCAGCAGATCCAGACATTGTTGTAGAGGGCACGGCTGTGGCTAACTGCATGACGGAGAAGTCACTATGATGCCGTGCTCGCAGATTTGCTAAAAGCCTGCCCACTAGAACGTGCCCTTCGTGGGGGGGTGGAGGGGTCAAGGAAAGCCATTCCTGAGAAGGTCTCTGTAGAGATAGAGACCTTCTGCTATAAAACTACCTGAGGGAGAATGCTGGGGAAAGCTGCTGGGTGCCATGCACTGCAGGCACTGGGTGCTGCTGACAACGTGGGCTGCAGGAGGCTGCCCAGCAACACACAGGAACCGGGAAGAAAATCTCCTTCCTCTACTGACAAGGCTTAGTGTTGTGTTGGATGGGGAATGAAAAATATTTCGGGGGAAACGGACTTTGGCCCAGTGGTTAGGGCGTCCATCTACCACATGGGAGGTCCTCGGTTCAAGCCCCGGGCCTCCTTGACCCGTGTGGAGCTGGCCCATGCGCAGTGCTGATGCGCGCAAGGAGTGCCGTGCCACGCAAGGGTGTCCCCCGCGTGGGGGAGCCCCACGCGCAAGGAGTGCACCCATAAGGAGAGCCGCCCAGCGCGAAGGAGGGAGCAGCCTGCCGAGGAATGGCGCCGCCCACACTTCCCGTGCCGCTGACGACAACAGAAGCGGACAAAGAAACAAGACACAGCAAAAAGACACAGAAAACAGACAACCGGGGGAGGGGGGGAATTAAATAAATAAAAATAAATAAATCTTTAAAAAAAAAAAAAAGAAAAAAAGAAAAATATTTCAAGGTCCCAGATCCATTTTCTCAGATCAGGCATTGAAGGGTGAATTTGGAGTTAGAACTCCATTTTATTATGATTGCATATAGTATTGTTTATTATAATTTGTAAATAATAATGATAATAAACATTTTACCCCTGTGATATTCAGCTTCCGTATGCACCCTTCTAAACAGAGTTGAACTCCTGTACATCAACAAAACAACTAAAAAACACAGCTATCTGTCTTATAAAGTCCTTACTCTACGCCTAATCTCCCCCGAAATAAGATACACAATCTCAACAGCCACCATAGCCATTGTAGCCTTTACTCCTCAGATTCAATGACAGTCCCACTGAATATTGAGTTACCTAAACACTAAATTATAAAACTAATTTGCAACAACTTTTATATAAATTAAAATGGTAAGGAGAGAGAAGAAAATTATTAGAACACCTGCATTTAACAATCTATAACCAACTAATTATATACAAGTGTGGCAGGTACATTAATTGTGGGTGGGGGAGAGAATGATTTCTTCAACAAAGGGTACTGGGAAAACTGGATATCCTGTTGCAAATGAATGAAATTGGATGCCTACTGCACACCATATACAAAAATTAAACAGATCAAGGATCTAAACGTAAGAGCTAAACTTATAAAAGTTCTAGAAGGAAACATGGGGGCTGTGTGTGTGACCTTATAACCTTGGATTTGGTAGTGATTTCTTAGATATGACACCAAAAGCATGAGCAACAGAAGAAAAAATAGATAAAATGACTTCATCAAAATACTTTCATACATCAAAGGACACTATCAAAAGAGTGAAAAGACAGCCTATAGAATGGGAGAAAATAATTGATAACCATATATCTGATAAATGTTTAATATCCAGAATACAGAAATAACTGCTATAATGCAACAACAGAAAGACAAAAAAAGAATTTGAAAAATGGGCAAAAGTCTTGAATAGACATTTTTCCAAAGAAGATATATAAATGGCCAATAAGCACATGAAAAGAATGCTCACCATCACAGGTCATCAGGGAAATGAAAACCAAAACCACAATGAGATACTACTTTACACCCACT
The DNA here is from genome assembly GCF_030445035.2 of Dasypus novemcinctus. NCBI lineage: Eukaryota > Metazoa > Chordata > Mammalia > Cingulata > Dasypodidae > Dasypus > Dasypus novemcinctus. The sequence goes on from NC_080674.1 coordinate 190,229,597, forward strand.
AGGATGGATATTACTTTAAAACCCAGAAAATAGTAAGTGTTGGTGAGAAGATGGAGAAACACGAACCCTCGTACATTGCTGTTGGCATTGTAAAATGGTACAGCCATTGTGGAAATCAGCCTGGCAGTTCATGAGAAAGGTAAATATAGACCCATATCACCTGGCAATCCGAAGAGAATTAAAAGCAGGGATTTGAACAGGTATTTGTACGCCAATGTTTAGAGCAGCATTATCCACAATAGCCAAAAGGTGGAAGCAACACAAGTGCCTATCAACAGATGAATGGGGAAGCAGAAGTGACTCAAGCAGTTAGGTGCCCGCCTACCACATGGGAGGTCCCAGGTTTGGTTCCTGGTACCTCCCAAAGAAGATGAGCAAGACAGGATGCTGATGCAACAAGATGATACAAGGAGGAGACACACAAGGAAACACAGTGAGAGACACAACAAGCAGGGAGTGGCGGTGGCTCAATTGATAAGAAGCCTTCCTCCCACATTGGAGGTCCTGAGTTCAGTTCCCTGTGCCTCCTAAAAAAAAAACAAGAAGAAGATGAGCAGGCACAGAGAACACCCAGAGAGCAGACAGTGAGTGCAAACAGTGAGGGGGATAGAAATAAACTAAATCTTTAAAACAAAACAAAAAAACAGATGAATGGATAAACCAAATGTGGCATGTACACACAATGGAATACTATTCAGCTGTAAAAAAAGGAATGAAGTTTAGATGTATACCAAAATATGCATGAAACTTGAAGATCATGTTGACTGAAATAAGGCAGAGACAAAAAGACAAATATTATATGATCTTGCTTAAATGAAATACCTAGAAGAAGCATGTTTCTAGAGACAGATAGTCAATTATAGCTACCAGGATCTGGGGGTGGTGAGAAGAGAGAGTGATTACTTATGGGGTGCAGAGTTTCTGTCTGAGATGATGAAAACATTGGGATGGTGAGTATTGGCGATAGTAACACAATATGCTGAATGTAACGAAGCCAGTGAATTGTTTGCTTGAAAGCAGTTAAGATGGGAAATCTTGAGTTGTATATATGCTAATGTTAGAAAAAGTTTAAAAACTAGTGAGCTAAGCATCCAACTTAATGTGTTAGAAATAAAGAAGTATAATAAACCCAAAGAATGTACAAGGAAAGAACGAATAATGATGAGCAGAAATTTATGCAAAAGAAAGCAAAAATACAATACAGCAGGGAATCTTAACCGTTTTTGTTCCACAGAGCCCTTACTAAGTCTGCACTATCTTGTGTGTTATTTAATAAATACATCACACCCACACCAACACGTCCCCACAAGAATAATGGTTTTTTTGAATTTCAATTCAAGCTCATGGACCCCTTGTTAAGAACCCCTGCAATAGAGGGAATCAATAATATGAAAATACTTTCCAAAAGCCAATAAAATACAAAGCAAATGATATTTGGAATGAAAAGAGTACATACTTTCAGTTACAACAGAGATTTAAAAGAGAATAAGAGAATATTATTTTTGAAACTTGATGCTAAAAAAAAATTGGCATGATAAAAATGGCAGTTTCCTAGAAAAATAGAACTTAGCAAAATGGAAATAAAAAATTCAAATGGGCCCGTAATCTTGAAGTGTTCAAGCAGTCCTGTGTTCGGTTTCCTGAGGAATGCGGCATTTCCTTATAGACTACATTTGCCAGGACTCTCTCGGTTGTGAATAACGGGAATCCAACACAAAATGGCTCCGGCAGCGCTTGCTGCAGCAGCACGTACTAAAATAGGAACGATACAGGGAAGATGAGCACGGCCCCTGCGTAAGGATGACACACAAATCTATGAAGCCTTCCCTCTTTTTCAATTGGTGTGACCTATGGACTGTGGTGAACAGCAACACTGTAACATTCTTGCCTCAAGGACAATGATGTACTGTGTTGATAATGGGGGAGGGGTATGGAAAAATTGTGCCAAATGTACGTTACGGACCATGGGTGCTGGTAATAGTCTGGCGATATTATCTCATAATCAGCAACAAATGTTCCTCCACAGTGTGGCTACTTGGTGAAGGGGTGTTGTATGGGAATTCTACACGTGTGCATGATTGATTTTTAAGTTCACAACTCCTGTAGTAAAAACACACTTAAAAATACTAAGAGGGAGGGTTGATGGAAAAATACTGCAAAAGTAAGAAATGGACTTTAGTTAGTAGGACTATTTTGACAATATTCTCCCATAATTTCTAACCAGTGTTTCACAACAATGCAAGGTGTCGGTGGTGGGGTGACGTATGGGAACCCTGTACGATGTTATGCATGTTTGTTTTGTAAGTTTACAACTTTTACTATATTGTTTATGTATGTTCATAGATGAATGATATAGTTCAATAAAACTAGGAAAAAAAAAAAAAGCTCCAGCCAAGTTTCAGAGTCACCGGCTGAAGAAAGCGGAAGGCCCGGCTCAGCGGCGACGCCAGGCCTGCCTGCACCTGCGACGCAGTCAGAAGCCTGCTCTTTCCTCTCGGCCCGGCTCCCCTCTCAGGCAGGCCCTTCCAAGTCAGTGCACACACAGCTCTCCCCACCGCAGCTCAAGGCGGACCCTCCACGAGGGTGGCAACCCCCCAGCCCCAGCCTTCCCAGCACGGATCTCAGCACGCGCTCTGACAACTGAGTTGAAGCACTCATGCCCGTCCTGGCTCCCTGCTGGCCTCTAGGCAGGGCTGCAGGATGACCTCTGCGGGCCCTGGGCACTTCAGCTCTTCCTCCACAAAGCACATAAACACTCCGTTTATGGCAGCAGTGATACAGACTAATATACTAAGATAAAAACTGTTGACTCTTGAAGGTCATCTTTTCTCCTTCTGATTTTAAAGGAAGGTCAAACATTTTCATGACCCCCCCTCCCCCCAAGTACTATGAACCCTGGGCATTGCTCCTCGTAGGCTCAGTGGTTGAGTCTGCCTCGCCTGTGGGGTCGCTGGCTTGGCCAGGCCTGGAAGCCACGTGCTTACCCTGGAACTGGGGAGGTGGGGTTCATCCAAGATGGGCCGAGACTACAAGGGAGGGTCCCACAAAGAAAACGTCAAGGGTCTTTAATCTGAGAAGATAGCACGTAAAAAAGGCCCCCGAGGCAGGCAAACAGCAGAGGCAAACAGCCAAAAGCAGGAAGCAGTCTTCTGTGGCTGCAGCCCTTATCAGGGCCACACTTCCTGTGCCAGGTCTGCATCTGAACTGGTGGTGGAGGTAGTGGGGCATGGGGAGGGAGGGAAGATAGCGAAGAAGAGGCAGATGGAACTTTGACATTGAGTTGCTCACCGCAAGGACCTCTTTCCCTGGAGACCCATTTGTTGAGCGTAAAACCCAAAGGTTGTTTCTAAAAATGTTGGCTTCATAGCAGATGTGGGGTTGAATTTTCTTCCTTCCTTCCTTCCTTCCTTCCTTCCTTCCTTCCTTCCTTCCTTCCTTCCTTCCTTCCTTCCTTCCTTCCTTCCTTCCTTCCTTCCTTCCTTCCTTCCTTCCTTCCTCCCTCCCTCCCTCCCTCCCTCCCTCCCTCCCTCCCTCCCTCCCTCCCTCCCTCCCTCCCTGCTCTTTCTTGCTCTCTCGCTCTCTCACTCTCTTGTTCTCTTTCTTGCTTGCTCTTTCTTTCTCTCTCTCCCTCTGCTCTTTCTGTCAACTTTCGTTGTGTGTTGAAACCTTTGGTCTAAATAAAAGGCATAAATCCAACCTGCAGGCTGCATGTTGGCACACAGCACTTTGACAGAGAAGGGGACACACTATATTTTAGTGTGCTAAGTCTTTCCTTAAACTTTGAACTAGTTGCTTGACCGCTATATGGTATTCTTTACCCTCCCCCTTTTACATATTAGTCGTCATATGCATTTTACCTACAAACATTACAGACCTCACCAAGCAAAGTTATAGTTTTTGCTTTTAATAGTCATTCATACTTTAAATGTTTAAGAGAAAAAAAAGTCTATAGTCTATTATATTTTCTTGGATATTTACCATTTCTGTGGTTCTTCTTTCATTCCTGAAGTTCCAAGCTTCCCTCTGGTAATATTTCCCTTCAACCTGAAGAACATCCTTTAGACTTTTTGGTTTTTAACAGCAACTTTGCTGGCAACACATCTTAGTTTTCCTTCATCTGAGAATGTCTTCATTCCATTGTCTTTCCTCATTTAAGTTGCCTCAGGCCACCGTAACAAAGTACCACCAACTGGGGGGCTGGAGACAACAGAAACATATTATCTCACAGTTCTAGAGGGTAGAAGTCCAAGATCTGTGAGGGACAATTCTTCCTTGCCTCTTCCTAGTTCCTGCTGGCAATACTCGGGCTTCCTCTCTGCACTAGTCATCACATGGCCTTCTCCCTAGGATCTGTCTGGGCCTCCTCTCCCCTTCTTTTTTTTTTTTTTCTTTAATGGTACCGGGGCCATGTATTGCCCAAGATCTTGTGTGTGGAAAGCCAGCACACAACCACCAAACCACATCGGCTCCCCTAAGTTGGCTCCCTCATTTGTTTTGCTTGCTGTTTGTTTTTGTTTTAGGAGGCACTGGGGATTGAACCTAGGACTTCCCATGTGGGAAGCAGGCACTCAATTGCTCGAGCCACATCCACTCTGCTCCTCTCCCCTTCTTAGAAGGTCACCCGCCATGTTGGATTAAGAACCCACCTTACTCCAATATGACCCGATTTTAACTTGCCTAATGCCAACTGTAACGAGCCTATTTCCAACAGAGTCACATTCTGAGGTACTGGGGCTTGGGAATTCAGCACACCTCTCCTGGGGACCACATTCAAACCATAATATTCCTGAAGGGTATTTTCATGGGATATGTAATTCTGGGTAGACAATTATTTTCCTTTAGCCCTTGAAAGATGTTGCTCTGCTGTCTTCTGCTTCTGTGGTTTCTGATAAACAATCCACAATCATTTGAATTGTTGTTTTCCCATATGCAATGTGTGCATTTTTTCTGTCCGTTTTCAAGATTTACTCTTGATCTTTCACTTGCATCAGTTTCATTGTTATATGTTTGAGTGTGGTTTTTGTTGAGTTTACCTTACTTGAGATTTGCTATACTTCTTGAATCCATCAATGTTTCTCTTTCATGAAATTTGGTAAATGTCAGCCATTATTTCTTCAATTTTTTTTCTTGTATCAATCACTTCCTCTTCTCTCGTTGGGCTCCAGTGACATAATCATAAAACATTGTCCCATGAGTTCCTGAGGCTTTATTATTTTTTTTCATTATATGTTTCTCTTTGTGGTTCAGATTGAATAATTTTTGTTACCCTATCAAGTCCACCATCTATTTTCTCTGTCATCTCCATCCTGTGAATTTTTTCCATCCCTTTAATTTTTTAAAAATATTTTTAAGTTCTAAATTTTCCATTTAGTTGTTTCTATTTCTCAGCTGAGAACATCTATCTTTGTTTTTTTTATTGTTTTACAAGGGCATTTACTTTTACTTCCTGGAGTGTAATTATAAAAGCTCTTTCAACATCTGAATTATCTGGGGATTGTCATCTTTTGTTGATTATCTTTTCCCTTGAGAACTGGTCTTATTTTCCTGCTTATTTGCATTTCATATAATTTTGGATTATATTCTGGACATTGTGAATACTATGTTCTGAGACTCTAGGTACTGTTAAATCTCTGGAGAATGATTTTGGTTTTGTGTTTGTTTGTTTTCACAAGCAATCAACCCTTGTTAGGTTCATACAGCAAATCTGCCTTCTCTGGTGGTAAAAACAATGCCACCTCTTTATAGTTTTCAAAGCCTTTGCTTGTGAGAATATAAAGGAAAAGTACAGCAGAGTTCCTTTCTGGTGATGGAACAGCTTGATTGTGGTAATAGTAATGCAAATCTATACATGGGACAAAGTTGTCCAGATCTAGACATACACACAATCACACATTGTGCATTCACAAATGAATGCAGGTTTTGCCGGAGTGGGCTGTTTCAGGGACCTATAGGGTGGGAGGTGTCTGGACGCTGATCTGGAGAGACTGCAGCAGAATTAGTGCTTGCTCAAGGTGCTGCAGGCAACATTTCTTATTTGTTGTGCTTCCTCATCCTCAATTTCCTCTTTTCTGTGTGTACTGATTTTGGCTACCAATGCTATCCCCTTTCCTTTACATCATTCTATCCTCCATCATTTATTATTTCTCTTACATTCCACCTCTCTTTGTTTAGCCCACAATATTTCTGACTTTTTATCTCTAATACCTCTAATCTGTTTTCTATCCTTTATTCACTCTCTATATTACTGTCCTTTCTTTTCTCTTTCCCTCTCTCCTGACCACAATGGCCTTTTAATTCATACTATATTCAGTTTAGTATCTCATTATATGGTTATACTATCACTTTTTTATGGCTATAACTATACACAGCATGAGTTCAATATCCATTCTCCTAGATCTCACATGGTTCTCTGCTAACATTCACTATCAATACTGCTATTATATTTTATTTTCTTACCCCTTTTGCTTTCTCTGGCCTTAATATTTTCCTTCAAGGGAACTTAGCCAACAATAAGGAAATAGAATAAGAGGAAGAAATTTTCCTTCAAGGGAACTTAGCCAACAATAAGGAAATAGAATAAGAGGAAGAAAGTGACAAAGAAAAGACTTAACATGCACACTAAAACAACAACTAATTAAACCCTGAGACAAAGAAGCTAATCAACTGAATAAACCCAACAAGATAAAATGATTACCAGACAGCAATAAAAAACTACAGACCATACCAATAATCAGGAAAACATGGCCCAATCCAATGAACAAACTAAAAACCAGGAAGAGAAGTGGAACACCAAACAAATAATTAAAGTTCAAAACATGTATCATGGACCAATTCAATGAAGTGAAGGAAGAAATTAAACATATTAGGAAAACACTTGGAGACCATACTGGAGAAATTGTAATCATGCACAAAAAGATAACGGATATGATAGGGATCAACAGCACAATCCAAGAAATAAAAAATACACTCTCAGCAAATAACAGCAGATTTGAAGAGGCAGAGGAAAGAATTAATGAGTGGAAGACAGTACAATCAAACAGATAGGAGAATTGAATGATAAAAAGATAGGAAAAATTCAGCAGGGACTTAGGGACCTGAATGACAACGCAAAATGCACAAACATACACATCATAGGCCAGTCTCGAAGCCAAACTCAGCATGTAAATGCAATGCCTTCCCCCCAGCGTGGGACATGACACCCGGGGATGAGCCTCCCTGGCAACGAGGGACCACTATCAACTACCAACTGATGATGCAACTGGAAAATGACCTTATACGGAAGGTTCAATGCAGATCAGCAGAATATCCATGTCTACATAAAATACCATGACTTTAAAATGCTGTTTGACCTAAAGTAAGGGGGAAATGGAAAGGAGAAATGAGTTTATATGGCTACGAGTTTCTAAAAAAGAGTCTGGAGGCTGGCAGAAGGTTTGCCCCCATGCACAACTGAGCAGAGTCAGAGAGACAGATAAAGCAGATACAACCCCCAGATATTGGTTCCTTTGAGGGCTAAAGAGACCCACGGGAGTTATGGTCATGGCCGATGGGGTTAACTACCAGGGCAGATGGCCCCTCTTTGGAAATGGTGTTTATGTGTGATGAATCTGGACTCAGATGGGATCTCCCTTCATAAGACTTTCATGCCAATGTGCTGGAGGTGCAGTTAATGTTGGGGTTTAAGATATATTTAGGGGATTTGAATCTCTGGACTGACAATGTGATAGCCAGGTCCTGAGCCTCAACAGACTCCAGCACCTACAATCTGATCTATTGGACTTACCACACTCAGCTAAGATGGAGTTGAAGAAGGACAACCACCACACCATGGAGCCTAGAGTGATTACAACTGAAAATGGGAGGATTGCATCCAGCATTCATGTGGAATCTGAGCCTCCTCTTGACATAGAGGTGCAATGGACACAACCAATCCAATGTCCACATAGAAGAGGTGGCATTGGATTGGGAAAAGTGGACATGGTGGACGATGGGTATGGGGAAAGGCAGGAAGAGATGAGAGGTGGAGGCGTCTTTGGGACATGGAGCTGCCCTGGATGGTACTTCAGAGGCAATCACCGGACATTGTAAATCCTCACAGGGCCCACTGGATGGAATGGAGGAGAGTATGGGCTATGATGTGAACCAATGTATATGAGGTGCAGAGGTGCCCAAAGATGTACTTACAAAATCCAATGGATGTGTCATGATGATGGGAACGAGTGTTGTTGGGGGGGGGAGAGGGGGGGGTGGGGGAATGGGGTTGAATGGGACCTCACATATATATTTTTAATGTAATATTATTACAAAGTCAATAAAAAATAAAAAAATAAAAAAATAAAAAAAAACATACACATCATAGGCATCACAGAAGGAGAAGAGAAGGGAAAGGGGACAGAAGGGGTGTTGAGGAAATAATGGCTGAAAACTTCCCAAACCTATTGAGGAAGATGCATGTACATGTCCAGGAAGCACAATGCACCCCAAACAGCATAAATCCCAACAGGCCTACCCCAAGACATATACTTGTCAAATTATCCAATGTGCAAGACAAAGAGAAAATACTAAAAGCAGCAAGAGAAAAGAGAACAATCACATACAAGGGAGGCTCCATAAGATTAAGTGCTGATTTCTCATCTGAACCCATGGAGGCAAGAAGGCAGTGGTATGATATAGTCAAGGTACTAAAAGAAAAGAATTTCCAACCAAGAATACTCTATCCAGCAAAGCTAGCCTTCAAAAATGATGGAGAGTTCAAAATATTCACAGATAAACAGAAACTAAGAGAGTATGCCAACAAGAAACCTACCCTTCATGAAATACTAAAGGGAGTTCTGCAGGAGGAAAGAAAAAAACAGGAGAGACAGAGTTGGAGAAGAGTGTAAGATCAACTAAAACAACAAAAAGAGGGGAAAAAAATCAACCTATGACAAACACAAATCCAAAGAAAATATGGCTAATATAAGTAATTCCTTGAAAGTAGTAACACTGAATGTCAATGGATTAAACTCACCTGTTAAGAGACACAGATTGGAAGATTGGATAAGGAAATATGACCCATCTATATACATCTACAAGAAACACATCTTAGACCCAGGGATTCAAGGAGATTGAAACTGAATGGCTGGAAAACAATCTTACAGGCAAATAATAACTAAAAAAGGGCAGGTTTAGCTATATTAATATTGGACAAAATAGACTTTAAATGAAAAACTATTGTGAAAGACAAAGATGGATGCTACATATTAGTGAAAGGAATAATCTTTCAAGAGGAAAGAACAATCATAAACATTTATGCCCCTAACAAGAGTGCCTCCAAATGCATGAGGCAAACACTGGAGAAACTAAGTGAAGGAATAGATGCCTCTACAATTATAGTGGGGGGCTTTAACACACCACTATCATCATTGGACAGAACATCTCAAAAGAGAATCAATAAAGAAACAAAGACTTTGAACAATATATTAGAAGAGCTGAACCTAATATACATATACAGAACTTTACACCCAAATACAGCAGGATAGACATTCTTCTCAAGTGCACATGGATAATTCTCCAAGATAGACTACATGCTAGGCCACAAAGAAAGTCTCAATGAATTCAGAAAGACTGAAATCATACAAAATAATTTCTCTGACCACAGTGGAATGAGGCTAGAAATCTGTAAGGGCCAGAGACCCAGATTTGGCACCAAGATATGGAAGCTAAACAACACACTCTTAGAAAAACAGTGGATCAAGGAGATTTCTCAAGAGAAATCAATAACTACCTTGAAACTAATGAAAATGATAACACAACATATCCAAACCTATGGGATGCAGCAAAAGCTGTACTGAGAGGGAAATTCATAGCCATAAATTCATACATCAAAAAAGCAGAAAGAACTAAAATTGAAGAACTAACTGCACAATTGGAGGAATTTATTTTAAAAAAACAACAAACTAACCTCAAAGAAATAAGAAAGAAAGAAATAACAAAGATCAGAGCAGAACTAAATGAAATAGAAAATAAGAAAGCACTAAAAAAAATAAACAAAATAAAGAGCTGGTTCATTGAGAAGATCAATAAAATTGACAAACCCTTAGCTAGACTAACAAAGGAAAAAGAGAGAAGATGCAAATACACAAAATAAGAAATGAGAAAGGGGATATCACCACTGACCCCACTGAAATAAAGACTATCATAAGAGGATACTTTGAAAAACTATATGCCAACAAGAAGGACAATTTAAAGGAAATGGACAAATTCCTAGAAACACATATACAGCCTACATTGACAAAAGAAGAAATCGATGATCTCAACAAACCAATCACAAGTAAAGAGAATCAGTCACTAAAAACCTCCCAACTAAGAAGAGCCCTGGCCCAGGTGGCTTCACAGGTGAATTTGACCAAACATTCTGGAAAGAACTAACACCAATCTTGCTTAAACTCTTCCAAAAAATCAAAATAGAAGGAACATTGCCTAACTCATTTTATGATGCTAACGTTACTAAAGCCAAACAAAGACACCACAAGAAAGGAAAATTACAGACCAATCTCTCTAATGAATCTAGATGCAAAAATCCTCAACAAAATACTTGCTAATCATATTCAACAACCCATTAAACAAATTATACACCATGACCAAGTGGGTTTCATTTGTGGTATGCAAGGATGGTTCAACATAAGAAAACCAATTAATGTAATACACCACATAACCAGATTGAAGGAAAAAAATCACATGATCATAACTATAGATGCAGAAAAAGCATTTGACAAAATACAGCACACTTTCTTGATAAAAACAATGCAAAAGATAGGAATAGAAGGAAACTTTCTGAACATAATAAAGGGTATATATGAAAAACCCACAGCTAACATCATTTACAATAGTGAAATCCTAAAAATCTTTCCCTCTAAGATCAAGAACAAGACAAGGATGCCCATTATCACCCCTTCTATTTAACACTGTGTTAGAAGTACTTGCTTGAGCACTGAGGCAAGACCCAGATATAAAAGGCATCCAAATAGGAAAAGAAGAAGTCAAAATTTCACTATTTGCAGACGACATGATCCTATACATAGAAAGCCCTGAGAAGTTTACAACAAAGCTTCTAGAACTTATAAATGAGTTGAGTAAAATTGCAAGGTATAAGATCAATACACAAAAATCAGTAGCATTTCTGTACACCAATGATGAGCACTCTGAGGAGGAAATCATGAAACAAAATACCATTTACAATAGTAAATTTTAAAAATCAAATACCTAGGAATAAATTTAACTAAAGATGTAAAAGAATTCTACACAGAAAACTACACAACACTGTTCAAGGAAATCAAAGAAGACCTAAATAAATGGAAGAATATTCCCTATTTACATATAGGAAGACTAAATATTATTAAGATGTCTTGCCAAAACTGATCTACAGATTCAATGCAATCCCAATAAAAATCAACACAGCATTTTTTAATGAACTAGAAAAAGTAACTATGAAATTTATCTGGAAAGGAAAGAGGCCCCAAATAGCCAGACATATTGAAAAAGAAAAATGAAACTGGAGAAATCACACTACCTGACTTCAAAACATACTACAAAACTACAGTAGTAAAAATGTCATGGTATTGGCACAAGGATAGAAACACGGACCAATGGAACTGAATTGAGCGTTCTGATACAGATCCTCATATATACAGTCATCTGTTATTCGACAAGGCCACCAAGCCCACTCAACTGGGAGAGAATGGCTCCTCAACAAATGGTGCCTAGAGAATTGGATATCCTTATGCAAAAGAAGGAAAAAGGATTACCATCTCATACCTTATACAAAAATCAACTCAAGATGGATCAAAGACCTAAATATAAGAGCCAAGACCATAAAGACCTTGGAAAATAATGTAGGGAAGCATCTATAGGACCTTGTAATAGGAAATGGCTTCATGAACTTAACACCCAAAGCACCAGCAGCAAAAACAAATAGATAAATGGGACTTCCTTAAAATTAAGGCCTTTTGCACCTCAAAGGAGTTTATCAAGAAAGTGAAAAGAGAGCCTACACAATGGGAGAACATCTTTGGTAACCATGTATCTGATAGGAGACTTATATCCTGCATATATAAAGAACTCCTGTATCTCAAAAATAAAAAGACAAACAACCCATTTAAAAATTGGGGAAAATATTTGAACAGAAGCTTCTCCAAAGAAGAAATACAAATGGCTAAACAGCACGTGAAAAAATGCTCAAAATCACTAGCTATTAGGGAAATGCAATCAAAACTACAATAAGATACCATCTTACTCCAATAAGACTGGCAGCTATCAAAAAAAACAGAAGACTGCAAGTGCTGGCGAGGATGTGGAGGAATGGAACACTCATCCACTGCTGATGGGAATGCAGAAGGATCACAGCCACTCTGGAGGACAATTTGGTGATTTCTCAAAAAGTTAGCTATAGATTTGCCATATGACCCAGCAATTCCACTTCTGGGTATATACCCAGAAGAACTGAAGATAAGGACACAAACCAATAAATCCACACCAATGTTCATAGCAGCATTATTCACTATTTTGAAAAGTTGGAATCAACCCAAATGCCCATCAACAGATGAATAGATAAATAAAATGTGGAATATATATACAATGGAATACTACTCAGCTATAAGAAGGAATACCGTACAAGCACAAAATGATGATGATGGAACAGCCCAACCAGGGCTTAACTTCAACTGTAGGCAAAACAATTCCATTCTGCTGCCCCTTAATATCTACATCCCTTCTCTGACTGAAGCACTCAGAGTGAACATTGTCCCAAATCACTCAAGACTGAGGAATAAACAGGAATGGGTTTGGGTGTATCCACTGACCAAGCAGAGTTTGTTACTGTAGTTATTATCTTCTGTTAACTAAATATCGTGTAACATTGATATAAAAATAATTTTTAAATTAAAAAAAAATAATTGGCAAAAAAACAACACAAATGAATGCACATAAAAACTGGTAAACTCTAAATAAGATTTGTCATGCAGTTAACCTTGTTAACCCTATGTCAGTGTCCTTGTTTTTGATACTGTACTTCAGTTATATAAGATGCTAACAAGGGGGCAGTTGGGTAAAGGGAACACAGGATTCTCAGGACTATTCTTGCAACTTCCCGTGGGTCTATAATTACTTCAAAATAAAAAAAAATTTTTATAAGTCTTTGCTATGCTGCATATTTGCATTTGGAAGTTGGCCTGGGATTGGTATCAGCTCATCTGAAGACTTAAGGGTCCCTTCTTCAGCTGACTCCTATCTGGGATTTGTCCCACACTCTCTGGCTCATGGGGGACCCTTTTCCAGAGGTTCTAGCTAGAAAGACGGCTTTTCTCAGAGTTTTAGGGGCTCGTGCAGCTGTCACCACCATGTGGCTCTGCCACTGGGGCTGCCCTAGGGCAGAGGCAAGAGAGAAAACAGAGAAAAAGATAAGAAAATGAGCCTAAGGATTTCCCCTACACTCTGCATCTTGCAAAGGCCCCCTCTCCCAGTGCTCTGGTAGAGAGGCTGTCTTCTGTGGCTTTTTCCCTGCCTGTGTTCACTGCCCAGATGCTGGGGCTGCCCTCGATTCACAGCTGAGAGACAAAAAGAGAGAGGGGGAAAATGGGGAAACTTACCGCCGACACGGAGCATTCTTCAAGTTTTGGCGCTCTTCCCCAGTCTGCTGGCTATTGTTTTCCAAGACCTCCAGTTGTGGCTTTTAAAATTTTGCCCAGAGTTTTTAGTTGTAATCAGTGGGATCGATCGATTGTAGGGGGGCTGACTCCACCCTGGCCAGCATATCAGCACCCACACATATAACTTTTAATCCTCCCAATTACGAGGTACCTTGCTTTACAGGTAAAGATTTTGAGGCTTAATGCCCTGCCCAACCCGTGTGAAAAGTAAATATTTATTTATTTATTTATAAAAAGAGAGTGACCACATTGAAAATTCACTGATGGAATAAGGCACACACACATACAAAAGAAACAGGAGATGGAGGAACAGAGGTGATAGGAGGGAAGAGGGTGAAATGAGAGAGAAGATGCGAAAGGAAGAGAAGGGGCAGGGACTAGGGAAGGTGAGGCACCTTCCGCGTGGGTCGCGGCAGTGTCAGACAATTGCAGTGCTGCACTGAGAGTCCCTACCCAGAATCAGCCTCCTTTCCTCGCACCCCCTTCCTCCCTGAAGTCAGTGCAACCACACTGACCGGTCTAAGCAATGACGTAACCCCTTTCTAGCGCCTGGTTCAGGCGCTCTGGCTTAAACCAGTCAGCCTTGGCATTTCCTTGTTGACCACATTTGTTCAGGGGTGGTTGGGCAGGTCACCAAAAGTGGCTGAAGATGAGGATTTGTCCCTCACGGTGGACATAAATATGTTCTCTTCCCGTCCAACAGGAACAAGGAAACAGGTTGCTCCCAGTGGTTGCTGACCTCCATCTTGCAGCAACTGAGAGTAGGGCCTGAGGACAAAGCTCCAGCACCCATGGATGCTGGGAAGCCTGCCTGGGACCTTCTTTTCTTCTGGATTTCTGGGTTAAGTCAGGGATTGTGTTGCCTGGAAGCCCAAAGCATCCTAACTGGCTCCTCATGGGGCTCCTCTTCGCCTGAGCTGCTCTCAGACGCACTCCAGGAGCCACCTGCCCCAGGCTGGTACTGAAGAGCCTCCTAATTCTGAAGCCAGGACCAGGGCAAGCCCTCCTCTGGCAGGGACTCCAAGTGCATTTGCTATTGTCCCTGGCCAGGTCTGCATCCCCTTATGCTTGTAGGCATATCCTGGTTTTCCTTGGGAAACCCTTCCTTTCTCAGTCCATAGCGTCAGGTCAGGGTGACTCCCTCCTTGCTCCAGGGCTGTTCTAGTTTGTAGGATGCCAAAATGCGGACACCATAACATGGGTTGGCTTTTAACAGTGGGAATTTATTCGCTCATAAGCTTACAGTTTTGAGGCTGTGAAAAATGTCCAAATCAAGGCATTATCAGGCAATTCTTTCTTCCCAAGGACCAGCTGTTGGCAATCCCAGACTCCTCTGTCACACGGCAAAGCACAAGGCAACAACAGCTGGGCTGTCTTTTCTCTTCTTGATTTTGTTGCTTTCAGCTTCTTGCTTCTCTCTGTCTGAATTTCATTCTCTTATAAAAAAGACTCTAGTAAAAGTTGATTACGATCTACCCTTGGGAAGCAGATTTGGCTCAATGGATAGAGCATTTGCCTACCACATGGGAGGTCCAGGGTTCAAACCCAGGGCCTCCTGACCTGTGTAATGAGCTGGCCCATGTGCAGTGCTGATGCGCACAAGGAGTGCCCTGCCATGCAGGGGTGTCCCCCACGGACGGGAGCCCCACATGCAAGGAGTGCACCCCATAAGGAGAGCAGCCCAGTGTGTAAAAAGTGCAGCCTGCCCAGGACTGGCACCGCACACACGGAGAGCTGACGCAGCAAGATGACACAACAAAAAGAGACACAGATTCTGGGTGCCACTGACAAGAATACAAGCGGACACAGAAGATCACATGGCGAATGGACACAGAGAGCAGACAACTGGGGGCAGGGGGTGGGGAAGGTGAGAAAAATAAATTTTTAAAAATCTAAAAAAGAAAAAGAAAAGAAAAAAAAGATCTACCCTGAATGAGGTGGGTCACATCTTAAGTTCCTTCTCATCCAAAGATCCTACTTACAATAGGGCCACACCCACAGGAACAGATTAACTTTATCATTATTTTTATTATATTTTTCATTTATTTTTAAAAGATACTTAGAATACATAAAATGTTACAACAATATATAAGGGACAGATTAACTTTAAGAACATATTTTTCGGGGTCCACACAGCTTCAAACCATCAACAAGTGCAGAGGATTGATAAGGTATAACCAATCAGAGAGCTTTATCCACTTGGTCACAGTGATTGGCTCAATGGCGAGCACATGACATGAGATGAACCAATGAGCTTCTGATTATGGAATGGAAAGTCCACTGGGAAAGAGAAGCATTCTCTCTCCTGCTGCCCTGCTGGGACTCTGAGAGAACAGAACTTGCCCCTGGAGCTTGTGGGGAGAGCTCACCCATAAGGGGACAGCCTACCTGAGAATGCAAGCCACACAGAGGGACAGGGGATATCCAACCTGAATCATATTTCATATCCTAGATTCAGTTGTGCCTGAATTTAAACCAACCCCTATGCTTGTTGTAAGTGATCCAGTAAAGTCACCTCCTGGTTGAGTTCGGTTTCTGATACTTATAACTAAAATGGCCCCAATTATTACATATCACTCTCTGTCCCTGCGCAGCCTGCTGTGGGGACCCTCCTTAGAGGTTCCCTGTGCACACCCCCCTCCCACCTTTTTCTCTAATTATATCAGGATTGCATTCAGAGATAAATAACAGAAAATCTGGCACACAGTGGTTTAAGCAAAGGAGGGGTTTATTTCCCCCCACACAACAGGAAATACAGAAGAATACAGAGAGTTAGAGCAGCTGCTCAGCAAAGTTATCAGGGATCCAGGCTCCTTCTCCCTTTCTTTCCCATCATCTTTAGTGCATGGCTTTCATCTTCATGACCCCTTGGAGGCAGAAGAAAGAAGATGTGGCAATCGCAGAACTTCCCTCCCCGTGCATCCATCAGAACTAGGTCATGGTGGTATGTGCCATGAAAGTGGAGATTTTTGACTGATTGTTCACTTATGTATTCCAAGTAGTAAGAACTGCCTCTCTATAAAAATATGCTGGATGGATGGATGGAAAGATGGATGAATGGATAGATGGATGAGTGGTTGGGTGACTGGGTTGATGGATAGATGGACTGACAGATGGATTGATGGATGGACAGATGGATAGATAAATGAATGGATGGATGAATGGATGGATACCCATACAGGAAAATGGAATTTTTATCTCCCACAGGCTGTACAGAAGAGTCAAACAAGGAAGAAGGGACAGGAATGGGCACTGAGTGACCCCCTCACGGCACTTGCCACCCTCCTGTCCACACTGACACGCAATCTCCTGGCATTGACCACAGACCTTCATCCTCTGCAGGGAGAATCTCCACATATGGGTGAAAGATGACCAATATATCTGAGCAGACCTGGATCCCTCCCTGAAACCTTCTCAGGAGAGTCTTACCCACAATGGGTATAGGCTTCACTGGGGGGATGTGTCCTTGACCTTTTTGTAACTTTTCCTGGGGCAAAAATGTTTGACAGGAATGACAACGAATGGTGACTCCAGCAAAGTATAATGGGCAGGTCCCCTTCTGTCTTTAGTAACATTAAACACCAAGCTGGCACAATTTCTGGAACATAGGAACATTGCCAGCCTCCATACCCCATATGTTGCAATAAAGTGAGATTTATCTTTAATAAAGGGGCACACAGCAAAGAGACCAAACTTTATATCTTTTTTCCTCCATGGGGTAGAGGTAGTATTATTAAATGTATGGGGAGAGTGAAGGGGGCTTCAGGTCTGTAAAGGAGAATTTGACTGAGGGTCACCTAGCACAGCCACCCCAAGTCCACCAGCCCCAAGCCCCCAGTCTCCCTATCCTTGTTTCCACCTGCCACAATCCAGCTTTTTCTAATAGATTCCTCACTGGTCCCTTGCTGGATCATCAGAAGATACCTTTTTTATGATTGTAAAAACAATACAAAATTTTGAAAATAGAAAAAAAGGGAAACTAAAAGAAGTCACTCTTTTTTTAATTTGAACTCTATTTCAAATTAAAAATATATAAAATAACAAACAAAAGTCAGTTTAACTTTTAAAATTTCTATCCAGGAACTTTTGTCCCATTTAATTCTAAAAATAAACTTTCTCTACTATTCAGAAAGGTACATAAATAAGCACAGATTGGTTAAATTACATGACCAAGGTCTCCTTGTTAATAAAGAAAATGAAGGAAAAAAAATGATTGATCATTTTTATTTCTCAAAAAATTAAATCCCATATGCTTTTTATACCTTTAGTATTGATGTAGTGTCTTCTTTGCCTTTGCTACAAAAATATTGCAATATTACTGCTAACTATAGTCTATAAGTTAGATTCGTTGTATTTTTCTCATGTATCACCATATTCTTAACACCTTGTAATGGAACATTCTTGTATTTATTTTATAAAAAGTCACTTGTAATCCTCCCAAGTAAACCCAACTATTTTCATTTTGATAGTTTCCTTCCAGTCTTTGTTCACACATGTGCACTTATCCTACCTAATGGTAACCAGAGATCTATTTTTGTGTTCTGTTTTGCACTCAACATTATATCAGAAGCATTCTTCATGCTGCTACAGCTTGTTCCATGTATTAATAGCCTCATAAGCATCCTCAAATTTCTTGCACCATAATTTGCTTAATAAATGAATTTATTTCCAATAAACATTCTTATGCACTTTTTTCTCCCTTTGCTTTGGATGTTGGATTAAAAGCCACATGGACACCGGGGTTGGCTCTGGGCTGGAAGCTCCTGCTGTCCTTCCGCCTGAGTCCCTGAGGCTGCCAGCCACAGAAAAGCTGCTGGGGCTCAGAGCCTCTGCTGTCAGACTCCTCACTCCACAGACTCCACAGATGACCTGGAAGGGGCATGGTCTCCTGGTAGGATAACATGTCTAAAGAGAGAGACTTGGAACTACTTCCACCTCCACTTCTGGGAGAAACCAGCCAGCGGCTTACCTGGCAGGAGGTGGGTTTAAGTCGTCTGCTTGGGTTTCCCCTGCAGCAGACAGCAGCTGCCCTTGCCTGCCTGGAACCCTTGGAGCTATGTTGGCCTTGGAGGCAGATTATTCTTCTCCACACAATAGTCTCTCCTCAAGGCTGACATGAAGTTGCTTTGCCCTTCTATGGCCAAGGTATGGGCACCTGAGTCCAGGTATAGACACCTGAGCCCAGGTAGATCAGGTGCTGTCTTCCTGGAGAGAGGCGGCACTGACTTCGTTCACCAGCAGTGCCCCAAGAAAGCCAGTCTCTTGGTTCCAGCTGCCCAGATCCCCTGGGCCACCAGGGAGCTGTCCTTTCATGCCTCCAACCAGGTGAGCTGCACTGAAATCTTCCCAGAGAGTCTCTTCCTGTACAGGGTGGACCAAGGCCACCTCTGCTGCCTGTAGGCAGAGGGTTCTCAGGGGTACACCCAGGCCCTCCTGGCCTGGGGTACACTGCAGGCTGCAGGGACGGCCACTCCATGCCAACGGGAGGGCCATCTGTCAGGCAGAGGGTGGCTGGCCCCGGGCCTGCCTCGGCCTCGCTGGCCTCTCGTCTCCTTCCGCTCAGCTCTTTCTGTCTCAGCCATTCATCATTCTGACCAAGCCAATCTTGACAAAGATGAGGTGATGCCTTCGATCCCAGCCAAAGGCCACCCCCGCGCCTGTGCCTGCTCAGCGTCCCTGGGAGGGTTGGGCCTCAGGGCCCCAGCCGGATTCCTGGACGGAGCTTGGCTGCCAGTCTCAGGTTTCCCAGGCTTGGCCAAGGAGAAGGAAATCCAGGTTCCTCTGAATCCCCCAGTCCAACGTCAGCTGAGGTGGTGAAATGAGCGAGGGTCCTGGAAACAGCCAGAAGTGCATTCCCATGCCAGCACACCCCTCCCGTATTAGCTGGGCAAATGCCCTTTCTCTAAGCGTCAGTTTCCTCATGTGCAAAATGGGCAGGATAGTCCCACTGCCTGCCGGTCTCCTTGGGAGAACTGAACTCTAGTCCTGGAATATGACAGTCTCTAAATCCGAGCCGTTTTTCCTGCCAGGCTCTTCCGCCGGCAAGCCTTGTCAGGGTTAACCGCGCCCCCTCACCTCCCCTTCTCCCCCCATCCCTAGCCAGCTAAGGCCCAACAAGGCATGTGCCGCACCCCCCCACTCCATCCTTATATCCCCATTTTTTTGAGCTTCCTGGTTTATTTTTTTAAATGAGGAAATGCCAAAACAAGGTTATAGTCATTGTGCTATAATTTAAATGTTTACACACACACACACACAAAACGAGACTCCAACAGATGTACATTACAGACAAGATGAGTACAGAGCCCAGTGCATTTCAGGGTGAACTCCGCGCTGCAGTGCTGGCGTGGGACTCCAGCCTATAGGTGCACGACCATCATCTACATTTTTTTCAATCTGCTGGAGTGGGGCTGCACCCTCAGATATCTGCAATGCTAGAAAAAAGAAGACATAACCAGGTTTCTTGTGGAACCTTCATCAAATCCCAACCAAAGAAAACATTTTAGATGTCTGGGGACATTTGAATGGGGGGGCATGAGATGATTTTAGGGAATCCCTGTACATTATCTTGATCGTGATAATATAGGAGAATGCTTTCCTCTTATGCAGCCCCAGGCATCATGAAATGGTTCTGGAAAAAAATAATTTTAAATAAAAATGATAGCTACTGTTGCACCTAGGGGGTAGGTGCTTCACGGTACTGTTTTTTCCATTGTGCTGTAAACTCGAAAGTTTCCATTAAGAGAAATAAAAAGTTTTAGATTGCCGGTACAAATATATTCTACATCTTTCTAAATACAGTGCTTTGATGCTGCGCTCTGGTGGCCATGGGGTGCTCCATCCCTGGACATGTAGGAGTCTGGATGGCCTGAGCTTCCATCTGCTCACGACGGCCCACCCTGGGCAATGCCAGGGGAAGGGCAGTAAGGCAGGTCCCCACAGGCAGGGACTGAGACCATTCCTTGGCCCTGCCCCTCCGGTCACAAGCTGCAGGGAAATGGGGGTGACTGCAGGAGCTACACCTTCCAGGCACACATGGTCTGGTTTACATCTAGTAGAGCCGGAGAGGGAGATGCCATTATCTTCACCTCACAGACGGAAATGGACCCGAAAGGGGACAGAGACTTGAAGACCTCCCATGCGACCAAGCTGGGATCTGAAGCGCTCTCTGGGAAAGAAAGAGGGAAGTAAGAAGGAGAGAGGGAGGGAGGAAGGAAGGGGGGAGGGAGGAGGGAAGGAGGAAGCAAGGAAGGAAGGAAAGAAGAAAAAAAAAAAAAAGAATCTCACAGATATAATAGGAGAAAGAAACCAGACACCAAAGAGTATATATCATGTGGCAGAGTCAGAGAAACGGCCCCCCAGAAGAGAGAGGCACGTTGTGGCTACACCCCAACGGCCTTCATAAGATCTGCCATATCCAAGTACCACCTGTGTTTTTCTTTCCTTAATACTTTTAACAGAGTCACCTTTCTTTTTTTTTTTTTTGGTACAAAAATAAATGTTTTAAAAGTTTATATCACTTCTATAAATGGAAAACCTCTTGCCCTAAAGAAAATGAAATAAAGACAAGAAAACCTCCCAATGCCGCAGTGGTGTTAACATCTACCAGGCCGCTTGGAGCCTGCTGAAGGAGATGTACCCAGGCTTCCTCTCATTTTGCTTAAAAGGGAGATTGGCAAACACTGGAGAAGGGCTAAAGAGATGCTCTGGAATCAAAAGTGACTTTCTACTGAACAAATTCAGTAGAGAGCTTTAAAGGGTGCCACCTGCTCCCCACCTGTTTAGCAGGAGGGTGTCTGTGGGCCTCGATAATTTCTCACGTCGGGGGGACACAAGTACCCTACACTTAGAGACCCTCTGAGGGCCAGGGAGTATGGAGGCATGAGTGCCTCTCGGCTGGAGCCAGGCCAGGGTATGGCGAGTGAGTGAAGCCGAGGCTGAAGATCTCCACTGGGGAAGAGCCCCACGCAGGCCCTGCAAGGGGCCCCGGGCTGATGGGGTAGAGAATCCCAGGGTCTTGGGTTCCTGGGACATGGCATACAAGTGGGGCCCTGGACGGGCTTTCTCCCTTGGTCCCCAGAGCTCCGTGCCCTGTGAGGAGGGGCCAGGCCAGAGGCGGACCAGAGCAGAGCCCTCTTAGGAGCTGGGCGCAGGTGGGGCCCAGTTGCTCTGTCTGGACTCGCTGGGGACAGGTAAATGAGTAAGAACCAGTTTCAACAGGCAAGAACATGGTCTAGAGGGAAGGGAATGGAAGGAAAAATTGTGAAGGATCTTGCAAAAGAGGCGCCCCTGGACTTCTGATGTTTTCATCTGAATTGCATCCATCCCCTTTTCTGGAAGCGATCTCTGTCCCCGATGCTTGGTCCATTTACCTGGGCACGCTGACTCCATCCCTTCCCCACTCTAGGAGGCAGGAGACCCAGGACTGGCGGATTAGAAGCAGCCATCCTTCCTCCCCCATCTTCCCACAATTTTGGGTACACAGCTCAACATTCTCTAAGCTCCTGAATCCACCCACACCTGAAGCCAGAGCTGTCCTTTAGTTCATGTTTTTGGCAGTGCAGAGTTAAAACCGACAGGGAGCTGCCGGCGGGGTTGGGGGATGTTTCACCACCAACTTTTCCTTGTCCAAAGATCCCTGGAGATTTTCATCTATCCTGTAAAGGTTCTTCCCAAGTACTCAGTGGCTCTGCAGTTCCCAGCCTCGTGGGCCCTCCACGCTCATATCTATGGAGAGCGAGACTGCCCCACCGTCAGGTCAATGACATGACTTGCGGGTGACCAGGTGAAATGTTCAAGTTCACGGTCATTAAAAAAATAATAATTTAAAAGTTTTTAGTGTTTGTTTCCTTTCACACCCTGGTCTCAAACATTTTGATCGGCCATTGGAAATCTCCTGGACTCCAAGCCCTGTACTTGACACTCCTGAGGGATAAAACCGACCCTGCGCCGGGCGAGCGGGTTGACCAGTCCTCCTCCGGCCCTCGTGCGAGCCGGCGGGAGCAGCAGGTATTCGTGCGCATGCGCGTGGAGGCGGGGCTACGCCTCAGGCCTACGCGTTGCCATTCGGCCGGCAGGGGGCGGGGCGGAGGTGGCGAGAGCGCGCTAGAGGCGGCTGCCGAGGCCGCGGGAGTGCGGGCTCCGCGGAGGCTCTTTCGGGGGGCACGTCCCCTTGGGGCCACTCTCCCCGCCTTCCGTTTCCCCCACCACGGCAGTGCATACCTGGGGGATGATGGAGAGCGGCCGCCCCCGCATCCCTCGAGGGGCTCCGAGGAGTCGCCCGCGCGCCGCCTGACCCAGGCCCATGGGCGCGTCCCCGCGAGCGGGCCGTGGACGCGCGGAGGAGGGTCGTCCGCGTGCTCGGCCCCGCGCAGCCCGCGCGCGCGCGCCCGTCGCCGCCCGGGCCGCGCCCGCCCCGCCTCTCGGCGTCGGCCCCGGAGCCCGGTCCGCGGTCGGCGGCGGCCGGAGGGACCATGAGCCGCGCGGCGCGGGCGGGCCCGGCCCGGCTCGCCGCGCTCGCGCTGCTGACCTGCGGCCTGTGGCCGGCGCGGGCGGACAACACGAGCCAGGAGTACTACACGGCGCTCATCAACGTGACGGTGCAGGAGCCCGGCCGCGGCGCCCCGCTCACGTTCCGCATCGACCGCGGGCGCTACGGGCTCGACTCGCCCAAGGCCGAGGTCCGCGGCCAGGTGCTGGCGCCGCTGCCCATCCACGGAGGTGAGCGCCGGGCCGGGCGCGGCGGCGGGGCCGGGGGCGGCCGGGGGCGGCCGGGGGCGGCCGGGGGGCCCCGCGCTCGGCCGGAGCCGGGGGGGGGGGGGGGGGGGGCGCCGGACGCGGGTCTCTCGCCGCTGCCCACGCCGGGCTCGCCCGCTGCGCTCGGCCGGCGGCCCTCGGGGTCGAGGTTCTCCTGCGCGGGGAGCCCGGCCCGCTCCCGGGAGGGAGATAAGGCTCGGGAAGCCTTACTGGTTTTATTCTTTTTTTTTTTTTTTCGAAAGACTCCGAACATTGTTTTTCTGGTTTAGGTCGCTTGTTTACAGCGGGGCATTGAACTGCGAGTTGGCAGGGGCAGCTCAGACAAAGGAGGTGGTGGGAAAGCGCAGGAACTCCTTCCTGGTGGGAGAGAGCCTCACCCGTTATTTGGAAATGTTCCCGAAATCCCGGACTTCCCGCTGCCCTGGATCTCGGAGAATGAGGCCCCTTTCCTAACGTCGAAACGTGCCGGTTTTTCTTAAGTGGCAAGTGGGAGGAGGGTGCTGGGGACGCGGGCATCTCCTCTTCCCTGTTGCTTTCGGCTGGTGTGCCTCCAGGACTTTTCTGTCATTTGGCTCCCGCACATCGCACGGTCTGAAGAATCCGGTACCATTTGGAACGGGTAGCCAAGTCTTCAGGTCAGGGGTGCCGACCCCAGGGGAAATTAGGTAAATTTGTCCAAAATCCTCCTGATGTGTCCCTATAAACATCGTCTGGGCGGTGAATTTTTTTTTAACATTAAATATATATTTGGGTACATGGCTGATCACGTTTTAAAGGAAACTCTTCACATTGCCAAGTGGGAATTTTTCTGTTTGGTGACACACTAAACTTTTTTTGGGGGGCGGGAAATATCTGCTCTCTGTTCCACCCCCTCTATCACCCTGAGAATGCTGAGAGGGTTTTTTTCTTCTTCTTTTCCTTTCAACCTGCTGTTCACGTTAAGACGACCCAAACTAGGCAGTCTAAATAAGGCAGGGCGTTTGTTTCTAACGGGAAAATATTCAGACCCCGTGCCCCGCGGAGCTCTGTATTTGTATGCCAAAGTGGTAAGCTGTTTTATTCTTTGAGACTGTCAGGCTGGGGGAAAAAGAATTGCCTAAGGCTTTCCACTGTAGCCTGACCCTGGCTGAGAGCCACCTTTTGAAAGTACATTTTTTACACTAAGAATGAGGGGCTTCGGGTGCATTTCTCATCTCCACTTTGTTAAAAAAAAAAATGGCAGAGTCCCAGCTTCTGTCTTGCGTTGGTTCGGTAAATATTTGCGTGCGTGCTCGGTGCCAGTCACTGTAGTTGGGACCAGTAGGGTTGCCAGAACTGTGGCACGAACAATGGTAGCCTCTTTTCTGGTGCCGAGACCCGTGAGAGTCACGTGGGAAGGGGAGGAAGAGGAAGAGAGAGGCAAGCTGTTGTGGAGCAAGAGCTGGCCCTCCGCAGTGTTTTGAAATCTGTGGTTTCTCTTTTGTGCGTGGTACCCTCAGCACCCCAAATCCACAGCCCCCACTTTAGAGAGTCTTGCCTCCAAAATATTTCAGGGATTGAAACTCCTTGTTGCCTGCCTGTCACCCTCAAACAAAAGCCCCAACTTTTGGGGGAGAGCTTGTTCAGGTTTTCCACCAGGAGGATATTGGGAACTCAGGTGCCCTGATGTAAAGGAGGTTAATCCTGTTCCCTTCTCGTTGAGTAAGTAGCAGTGTAGGATTAAAGGGTCTGAGTCAGATCTCCGCTGCACATATACCATGTGGCACTGGGAAAGTAATTTGGCTGCTTGGCCACAGATTCCGCATCCGGAAAATGCAGTGATGCCCTGGCTGTTAAGAGATGTAAATAATTCCTGCATCTTGAAAGAGAAGACTTGTTAACCTGCCTGAGTCTTCTGTGTTGATGGGATGTTAGACACCGCAACAAAATGAACAAATGTGGCCGAAGACTGAGTTCAGGATCCTTTTCCCTGAGTATCTCTCTTCCTTTCCTTGAGAGGGGCCCATTTTGTACCTGTTCGGCATGAGACTGCTCTGGATTTTCTCAGGGTGTTGGTGATGGGAGTCTACAAGTGGTGTGTGTCTGGCCTTGTGCTAAGGTGTGGTCAAGCATCTGCTCATTGATTCCAGCCAATACTGTTGGAAATTCAACTGTACCAAGCACCATTCAAGACACCAGGGGGAGGCGAGAGTCAGTAGCAGCTACCAAAACACATAAAAATATTAAAATAAAAGAAATACATTCTAGTGTGCATGGGGGGAGGGGTAATCTCTCCCAGGCAGTTCCTACCTCTAAATTAAATCTGTGGGCATATATGAAATCCAAGACATTCTGCTTTTGCAGCAGGTACATAGAAATGTATTTTTAAAACAAGAATGGTGGGAGAGACCTGCTAAAATTGTTCATGTTTAAGAAAATGGTTTAAAAATTGAAGTAGTGTTTGGGTGTTTTACAGTATGGTATGCTTTATTATAGTGAGATTCAGAAAATATTGTTTCCAGTTGTGACCTTCATACTCTTATAATTTTGAATCAAAAAGAATTCTTCGTTTATTGAGGGTTTACTGCATGTTGACACTAAACTCAGTGATGTACAAGTTACCAAAAAAAAGTTAAGAGACAGAATTCCTGACTTTAAAAAAAACCTGTGTTTAGTAGATTTGAAATGAATGAAAACTCATTTAAGAGCCAGTGTTTGGTAGAAATGAACATAAAGACAAAAGAAATTTCTAGTTTTCCTAGAGCTTAACATGGTGGCCTATTTTAAATCTCTGGCTTGGGTTATGAACTTAAAACCTTTCTTGTTTTTTTGCAGTGCTGCTATCAGTTAGGTATGTATTAATTACAAAATTAGACATATGTATATATGAATTATTGAGGAAGGTTTACTTATTGTATGTATTTTTAAAATATGACAATATTTTCCTTAAGTGCTGTGGTATTTAAAAAGTACATTTTAAAACTTGTGAACACTTTTTTAGAGTATACTTTATAAAGTGTAGATAATTATACTTCATAAACAAATATTGCACTTTGAAAATATATTCTTTGTCATTAGATACGATGCAGTTGGTGAATGGAGGTTCATTTGTGACTAATAAATTTCATATTTTAACTGATAAAGAATTCGTTTTTAGAAATGGGGTGTGAATGAGCGTGGCTTCTATTTATGCACAGCTCACAATTGCTGTCTTGTTACTAGCTTAAATTGTATGTTTAGAACTACAAACAGTATTTAATATCATTGCAGCTCACACTGGTTCGTGTTTGCTGTGGAGCACGCACTGTAAATGTGCTTTATGTGTGTTCACACTAACTTTTTGTCTGAGCCTGGAGAGGGGAGTGTTGGGAGAGGAGAAAGCCCGGTGTTGATGCAGTTGTGTATGCACATGTGCCGGTGGGAAGTATTTGCATTTTTTTGTGTGTGTTGCACACTTTTTCCAGATTGGCTGTTACAACCTTAGAGAACAATTTTTCCAAAAGATAAGCTTTTTTTTCCCAACCTTGCTAACTTGTACGGATGCAGTGAAATCCAAAAATAAATAAATAAATAGATGAACTTAAGATTTTATGTTTTTTAAAAGAGTGATCCTATTGGAAGAATCTGTTAAACCTGAAATTGGTTTTTAACATTCTGATAGTGAAGAAAATTGGTATGCTGAAAGCAGGACCTTGGATGAAAGAGCTCATGTAATGTAGAATTAATAATGGCAAAGGCAGCTAGAGATTTAAAAATTTTCAGGGAAGAAGTAGATAGGCTCTTGGGAAAGACTCTGAAAAGAAAGAATTCAGAAGAATCTGTAGGCGCTAAAAACCAAATTTTGATGAAATGTAAATGATATGAAGATAAAGGAGATAAAAAGTGGTAATGGTGGGGTGATGAATGGGAATCCTGTGTGGCATGCATGAGTCTTTAAAAATTCAAAATTAAAAAACTATATGTGATAAATTCTATTTTTTTGAACTTTATGGTTTACATAAATGTTTTCACGTGCCATTATTTTTTCTTCAGTTCAGGACCATTTCCATTAGCCATATAAATATTCCTATGGTTAATAAAAAGCACTCAGTCCCCCACCCGAATCCTCATCCTGCTATACCACTCCAGTCCTCTGGTTTCTCTTTATGGCAAAGCTTCTCAAAGGTGTTGTCTGTCCTTGCTGCCTCCAGTCCCCCCCCCACCACCGCCACCACCTCTGCTGCTGTTCTTCACATGGTGAAGGTCTTGTGTCATTGATATTGATGAAGATGTGGCCTATTTAACCAACAAATTGAAAGAGAGAGTTGGGACTCCTGAGATCTCACTCTGTGTCAATGATAGGCTGAAACTAAGTGAAAAAAATAATGCGACATTGAGGAATGAATATAGAGTCCTCAGTGTGGATTAGACAATCTCCTGCCTAGGTGCAGCCCAAGGAAGATAAGGCTTAGCCACATGACGCATAACAAAGCCTGTGAGTTCTCACTGGCTCTTCCCAGCCTGGTTCTGCATTGGGTTTGGGCAGCCGGAACTGGGACGACAGTGGCCCCATTTCATATAGGCCACCCACACCTTTAGTTTATGTTCAGTTCTGAATCTGAATTTTAAGAGCTGAACAAACTGAGCATCGTTTTGTCAGGGTTGTTATGAAAGAGATTTCTTCATTTGAAGGAAGAGTAGACTAGCTGCATCTAAGCTCCCTCCCACCTTGACCAAAGTATAATTGTAAAGGAAAAAGACACAACTTTTTAAACAAATCTGCCATTGAAGTGTTCTTTCCAAAGGAGTCATGTTGCATGTGTGCGTATAGTATACGTGTATATATTTATTTATGTAGATCTATGTTTATATATATATATATCTATAATGTGCAGCGATAAAAATATTGAACATTTTTAGAATCTGTTTTGCGAGATTATCTTTTTGAACAGTTTAAATAATATCAACAATATATCAACTCTTTGTCTAGTCTATGTAAAATAAGGTGGCTGCCTAAGCCATGCAATGAGAGTTTTGTTTTAAAAAGGGGGGAAGAGAGAAACTATAAAGGACGTATTTTCTTATATGCTTGTGAACACTTTCTTTCCATAATCTCAAAGAGAAGTTCAGTAGTGTTTGGGGCAATGTCCACATCTGTTGGGTAAATGAATCAATAGTCTTCCAGGGCTTGTTCTTTTTAAAGTATAGCAGTCTTGCCTTATTTACGAAGTGAAATTATGAAGTTTTCTTTCAAGATCACCAGCATTTGTTTGTTCTTCTAGAATATTTCATGCACTAGGCATTCATTATTTTCCATTATTTGTAACAGTGTAGTTTTTACTTTTTACTCTTGGAGTGCATTTTGAGTAAAACAAGAGGAACCCTTCAAAAGTCAAGCCAAATGAAATAAATAAGAAAGTACTTAGTAAGCAGCTACCCTGTGCTTTGTATTATGCTCATGCTGTGGTGCATGCTAAAGACATGGTATCCCAAATTGCCCTGAGACCTTGTTCGTCTTGTCTAAATCACACCACCAGAATATGCCATTCTAAGAGATGGCACAGGTTGTTTCTTCAACTTACAGATGGGTTTTGTTCTCAAGCAGGGATCCACAAACTATAACCTGGGGGCTGGCAACCTGTTACTGCCAGCAAAGCTTTATTGGAACATAGCTGTGTCCGTTGTTTACCTGTTGTCTGTGGCTGCTTTCGCGTTACACCGGTAGCACTCAGTGGTTACAACAGAGCCTCTATGGCTAGCAAGAAAACATTTCCTCTCTGGCCCGTTAGGAAAAATGTAAATGATACCTGTTCTGAACGTTCATTTATACCTTAGTTTTTCCCCAGGAAAGCTGCATTATAGATGGGAATTTGCTCCCTAGGTTATCCAATACTTTGAGCTCATGAAAGTTAGGGACAATCTTTGTTTTAGCCTAGTGGTGTGCCACTAGACTATGTTAAATGGAATTGTGTCTTGTGCTTGATCTGGTTGTGAGATTGGTTTCAGGTATTGTAGGATGGTGATGTTAGGGATGAAAGACCTCTGTTATTGTACTAAATTGTAAATGGCATGGTGACCAGAGAAACAAAAAAATTCTTCAGATCTATAGGCTAGAAAGGCTTCATTGAAAATGTGGAATTTGAGTTCAAATGTGAAAACTTCTGCTTCTAGCTGTGATGGAGTAATAGGGACTTACCCTCCCACCTTCCATGACTAGAAAACCCAGCCAAGTTGTGAAACAGCAATTTTCAGAAATAGATTGGCAAGCAGCAAAGCACAGTGATCCCCAAGAGAAGAGAAGTAAACAGGGGAGCCCTGTAACTGCCCCAGCTTTCTACCTAGAGGGGTTTCAAGGCTGCAGTCCAGTGGGGAGAATCCAGGAAGAGTCTGGTGGTCTTGCCGCGTTGAGGAGACTGAGTTCAGAGCTCAGAGAGGTCCAGGTGTCTTGAAAGGGCAAGGCAAAATCCTGGAGAGGAAGGAGCTGCTGAGTGGTCCCCACTAGTCTTTGGTTGAGTGCTGATATGCTCGTCTCATATAGAAACTGCCCATGATTGGGAAAAGAACTACCAGAAATGAGGGCATAGAACAATTCTTGGAGTTCACACTCCAAGACTGGAAATAGTTCTTGTTCTCCCTAGCCAGATCAGAAAGATATAATGCACAGGGCATGGAGTCAGGCCAGATTTCCCCTAGAGAAGAGCCTCTTCTGGACCCACCTAAGAACGTGCAAAAGCAAACTTACAAAGATCCAACTGATTCCAAGTTACTTAACTGGTTTCACGAACAAAGCCCAACAGTATTTCAAGGAATACAACAAAATTTAGGTCCCTTTTGTAAAATCCAAAACTGACATTCAGTGAAAAATTACCAGCATGCAAAGAAGCAAAAATAACATGACCATAACCAGGAAAAAAGCAATCAGTGAACAGACCCAGAAACAGCACAGATTATAGAATGAGCACGTAAGAATGTAAGAATGACTGTTATAAATATGCTTAGTATATTGCAAGGAGGTAAAAGAAAATATGTACATAATGAAGAGAAATGGATATTTAAAAAATCCACACCAAACTCTAGAAGTGAACTCAAAGTTGAAAAATTATAAAATTTATATTGATGGGGGAAAAAAAGAATACAGAGTTTATAATGAGAGGATGACTCTTGCTTTGGTGCTCTCCTTTTATCCCAGGCAGCAATCAGATTAACATGTATTGAATACCTACAGTGTACCAAGAGTGATGCTAAATATTTTACATGGATTATCATTTAATTCTCATGAGAGCCCTAGGTGGTACTATTATGCTCATTTTATGGATGAGGAATTTGAAGCACTCCAGTCTCTGATTCAGTACCTTCTTTCTTTGCAGCACTTGACACAATTCGAAATTATATGTCTATTTCGTTTGTTTCTGAGGGCAAGGATCCCATCTTTTCTGTCCATCCTTTTATACTCAGGGCTTAATGTGGTACCTGGAACATAGTAGGGCAGCACTGGATGATGATGAGTGTTGAATGAATTAAAGACCATGAGATAATTCTCTAGCTTTGTGGCCTTGGGGATTTGGCAGAGCTGGGACTTGAAGTAGGTGTGACTATAGCACTTTAACCAGCTTGTCCTGTAATGAAAAACTTGGCTGGCCTTTGTCCCTAGGTCCTGGGAGGCAACCTCTACATCTTTTGGATTTCTACTGATAGGAGCATTTTTTCTTATTCCTGGTGGGCCCAGGACCACACCTGTATTCTTGGGATGGGGACTGGCCACATCAGAAAGGCAATCCATGGGGGGGCGGGGGTAGGGATTGAGTGCCATTGAAATCAACTTGGCCGTTGATTCCACCAATCATGACTCCATATTAACTTGGGACACCAGAACCTCCATTGAGCTTCAGTGTGGGAGGAGATAGACTGCTGTGCAGGAGGGCGACACCTCTGACTCCATGGGGAGCGGACATGAAGCTTGCGTTGGAGACCCTCCCAAACCTCACCCTATGTTATCTCTTTTTCTTTTGGCTTCTTCTCATTTGTTTCCATTTGCTGTAATAAAACCATAATCATAAGTGTAGTGCATTCTGTGAGTTCTGTGAGCTCTAATGAATTCTTTTTTTAAAGATTTATTTCTTTCTCTTCCCTCCTCCCCCCCCCCCCAGTTGTCTGTCTCTGTGTCCATTTGCTGCATATTCTTATTTTGTCCGCTTCTGTTGTTGTCAGCGGCATGGGAATCTGTGTTTCTTTTTGTTGCATCATCTTGCTGCGTCAGCTCTCCGTGTGTGCGGCACCATTCCTGGACAGGCTGCACTTTCACACTGGGCAGCTCTCCTTACAGGGCGCACTCCTTGCACATGGGGCTCCCCTACGTGGGGACACCCCTGTGTGGCAGGGCATTCTTTGCGCACATCAGCACTGCTCATGGGCCAGCTCCACACGGGTCAAGGAGGTCCGGGGTTTGAACCACGGACCTCCCATGTGGTAGACGGATGCCCTAACCACTGGGCCAAGTCCGCTTCCTCTGATGAATTCTTGAATCCAAGGAGGTGATGGAAATGCCCAAATTTGTAGCCAGTTGGTCAGAAGTGCAGCCCCCAAATTCGCTTCTGGTACCTGAAGGGCAGTCTTGTAGAGGATTGTCCTTTAACTTGAGAATTTTGGTCTAACTGTAGGTAGAGTCTGAGTTGAATTGAAATGAGGACCTGCAGTATTTATAGTTGCTGATTGAACTTTTGTACCCACATGTCAGAAATTATTGAAGCTGTAGAAGTTTTTCCAACTCTATACCATTTCTCTGAACTGCTTCCCAAGTGGATTTAATAAATTATGATATATCCACTCAGTGAAATGTTAAAGGGCAGTTAAAAGAGATCATCATGTATGTGCCACAGATGTGAATATAAATTGACTGAACTGTGATTATCCACGGTGTTAAATTTGTTCACAGTAGATGAGGACTCAAAGTAATACACAAAAATTAAATATGGTCATGTTGTATTGGTTGGGTTATGGGTGACAGTCCTCTTTTTATTTTTTTGAAATTATTGTTAATTTTCACTACAAAAGGAGGGGGGAGTTCCTTAGGGGGAAAAAGGGGGAAAAATAGTATACTATCTGAGAAGACCAGGAAGAAGTAAGCTTCAACAGGTTATTATTTTTTCAAGCTTTTTCCCGAGCTTTAAAAAGAATAATGGAATGAATTCTGAGCAGTGGTTAAAGTGAGTAAGAGTCTGGTAGATATTAGGAATACGTTGACAAGGGCATTTCTACCACCCCCCAGTAAGAAAAGAGAGAAGTCCAGGTCACAAAACTATACAAAATGCTTGGTTCAAATATGAAGCAAGCTGAAATGTGGCATGATATTGAGCAGTTGGTTAACCCTAGAAAAGGAAAAGGAATCCTAGTTTAGCACTTGACTTCTTTGTATTATTGATATGCTGATGCTGTTAATGCTTTTATTGGTTTTATTAGTTTCACTGTTAAGAGTCAGCCTGTAGTTAAACCCTAAAAGACTAAATTGTAGGGAAACGGACTTTGGCCCAGTGGTTAGGGCGTCCGTCTACCATATGGGAGGTCCGCGGTTCAAACCCCGGGCCTCCTTGACCCGTGTGGAGCTGGCCATGCGCAGCGCTGATGCGCGCAAGGAGTGCCATGCCACGCAAGGGTGTCCCCCGCGTGGGGGAGCCCCACGCGCAAGGAGTGCGCCCGTGAGGAGAGCCGCCCAGCGCGAAAAGAAAGAGCAGCCTGCCCAGGAATGGCGCCGCCCACACTTCCCGTGCCGCTGACAACAACAGAAGCGGACAAAGAAACGAGACGCAGCAAATAGACACCAAGAACAGACAACCAGGGGAGGGGGGGAAATTAAATAAATAAATAAATCTTTAAAAAAAAATAAAATAAAAGACTAAATTGTAGTTACAGAGCAGAAAGTAAATGCTATCAACCTTAAGAATTTACACGTTTAAATAGATGACAAAGGTGAAGAAATGGAAGAGAGAAGAGCTGTTGGGGACGGGCGAGAAAACTAGTATCTGCATCTTACAGAGTGAGAATTCAAGCAACTGGAAAGGGCTAACCACAGAGGTAAATAATGAAAGAATAAAATAAGCGATGGGAGATGGAAAAGCAGAAGTGAGCAGAATCCTAATTTGTGCCTTCATAAATCCACAGATGACTTCTAAAATCAACAAACCAAGCAATAATCCCTCCAAGCCTTTCTAGCCCTGTGGAAGGTGACCACCAAAAGGCAAAGAACTAAAGACAGCTCGAAGTGGTTGCCTCTTGGGCCAGGGGATGTAGGGCAGGATGAGTGGGGCAGGTGCGTTTCATTGTAAACCGTTGGATGAGCTTTCAACCGGTGTACTATAACATTTCCACTCCTTCCCACTTGCTCACTGCAAATGAATTCTGCCCTCCCCCTCATTCATTATTCCTTTGAAGACAGTCCGTATTTTCTCATCATCTGAGCTCTTCTTCTCCAACTTCAGTTAGAATTTAGGATCCTGCAGAAATGAAGCACTCTCAAGTCTCCTACTAAAATAAGCACTGACTGAGACTATGAGACAAGGAAATGATGTCATTAAATTACATGATTTCATTTTATAAGCAGGTCTCATAGGCCATAATCATGGTTATTTATTGTAGAAGTTAACACGTTGCCTGGCTCATAGGGATTCCCTTTTCCCTCTTATCAATCTCCCTCCCCATCCATTGAGATAAGGACTCAAAATTAGTGGGGATCACATTAGTACAATGTGATCCTGTCACCTTGGTCCCATTTCTTTTTTTTTTTTCCTGTAGTATAACTTTATTTCCATTTATATTAAATTGCTTCACCCTATAGGATATCAACTGCAATGTAATGAAACCGATTACATCAGATTTTCCCTTAAGTGGTGAGAAAATCTGTCTACGTGGAGCAAAGTTTGCTTATCCCATTTATTTTTTTTTCCAAATTCTACTCAATTTATTCATTTTTTTAAAAAGATATTATATTAAAAAAATATGAGGTCCCCATTCGCCCCCCCCCCAATAACACTCTCCCCCATCATCATGTCACATCCAGTGCGTCTGGTGAGTACTTCTCCAGGCATCGCTGCACCCCATGTCCCGTGTTCCACACCATAGCCCACACTTTCCCACATTCCATCCAGTGGGCCATGGGAGGACATACAACATCTGGCAGTTGTCACTGGGGCACCACCCAGGACAACTCCAAGTCCCGAGAATGCCTCCACATCTCTTCTCTTCCTCCCCTTCCCCGCACCCAGCAGCCACCACGGCCACTTTTTCCACATGAGTGCCCCACATTTTCTCTATTAACCTCAATAGTTCATGAATAGAATATCATTAGGTCCACTCTGATCCTTACTGTATTCCTCCTTCCTGTGGACCTTGGCTTGGTTGTGTCCATTGCACATCTATGTCAAGGGGGGCTTGGATTCCACATGGATGCTGGATGCACTCCTCCTGCTGTCAGTTGGGTCCATTGCACATCTATGTCAAGGGGGGCTTGGATTCCACATGGATGCTGGATGCCATCCTCCTGCTGTCAGTTGTGTCCCTTGCACATCTATGTCAAGGGGGGCTTGGATTCCACAGGGATGCTGGACGCACTCCTCCTGCTGTCAGTTGTGTCCCTTGCACATCTATGTCAAGGGGGGCTTGGATTCCACATGGATGCTGGACGCACTCCTCCTGCTTTCAGTTGGGTCCATTGCACATCTATGTCAAGGGGGGCTTGGATTCCACATGGATGCTGGACGCACTCCTCCTGCTGTCAGTTGGGTCCATTCCACATCTATGTCAAGGGGGGCTTGGATTCCACATGGATGCTGGACGCACTCCTCCTGCTGTCAGTTGTGTCCACTCCACATCTATGTCAAGGGGGGCTTGGATTCCACATGGATGCTGGACGCACTCCTCCTGCTGTCAGTTGGGTCCATTCCACATCTATGTCAAGGGGGGCTTGGATTCCACATGGATGCTGGATGCACTCCTCCTGCTGTCAGTTGGGTCCATTCCACATCTATGTCAAGGGGGGCTTGGATTCCACATGGATGCTGGACGCACTCCTCCTGCTGTCAGTTGGGTCCATTCCACATCTATGTCAAGGGGGGCTTGGATTCCACATGGATGCTGGATGCACTCCTCCTGCTGTCAGTTGGGTCCATTGCACATCTATGTCAAGGGGGGCTTGGATTCCACATGGACACTGGATGCACTCCTCCTGCTTTCAGTTGTGTCCCTTGCACATCTATGTCAAGGGGGGCTTGGATTCCACATGGACACTGGATGCACTCCTCCTGCTTTCAGTTGTGTCCCTTGCACATCTATGTCAAGGGGGGCTTGGATTCCACATGGACACTGGATGCACTCCTCCTGCTGTCAGTTGTGTCCCTTGCACATCTATGTCAAGGGGGGCTTGGATTCCACATGGACACTGGATGCAATCCTCCTGCTGTCAGTTGTGTCCCTTGCACATCTATGTCAAGGGGGGCTTGGATTCCACATGGATGCTGGACGCACTCCTCCTGCTGTCAGTTGTGTCCACTCCACATCTATGTCAAGGGGGGCTTGGATTCCACATGGATGCTGGACGCACTCCTCCTGCTGTCAGTTGTAGGCGCTCCAGGCTCCATGGTGTCCTTGGTCCCGTTTCGTCCCCCTCCTGTTTCCTCACGTCTCTCCATGTTGGTTGTTGATTCAGTGATTCTTCCTGATAATATCACCCCTTTTCACCCTGTTCCTCTTTCACTCCCACTTGGCAAAACCTCCATCCTGGATGAACCATGTGCCATTCATCTTCTCCCTGCCCACAGCCAAGCAGCTGGATGTTGCAGGAGAAATTGAGAACCCAGCCAACTGAGGTTTGAGATCGCAGATTTTAGGCCAGACCAAATGGGCACTTTACACCATCCAGTGCTCCCACAATATTTTCTTGTAAAGAAACAATGAGATAACTCTGAAGCAATCTATTTTTTTTTTTCTCCTTATTTACCTTTTCCTGAACCCTAACTTTTAGCCTAGTCCTCTTCTCTGGTCTAGATTCATTCGTTCATTTTCTGCCTAGTTGGCATCTTTATTTAAACATCTCAAGGACCTCTCCAAATTCCTAAGTTCAAAATTGGAGCTTTTAATCCCCCCACCCTACCCCATCCACCACCACTGCTCCCCAGTTTTCCCCATCAGGAAGTGACATCATGTCCACCCATGTTATTTAAACAGATTCAGCAGTTATCCCTGGTTCCTTTCCTCACATGCCACATCTAATCCATCCTCCACAGTCCACCTTCAGAACACATCTGTTGCCTGCCGTTTTCACTGCTGCCACCTCAATCCAGGCAACTGTCATCTTGTATTTTGTCTGTCTTGTCTCATTGTTTCTCTTAACTTCTGTGAGAATAATTTCTTTTAATATTAATTTGTTTATCCCCTCCTTGAGACTTTTTGCGTGCCGTCTGCTCTCTGTGTCCATTCGCTGTATGTTCTTCTGTCTGTATTTATTTCCCCTCCCCTCTTGAGGCTTGCTTGCTGTCTGCTTTCTCTGTCCATTCGCTGCGGGCTCTTCTGTCTTCTCTCTTGTCTCCCTTCTTTTTGTTGCGTCACCTTTGCTGAGTCAGCTCTCTGCGGCATCTGTGGGTGGGGTGGCACTCCGTGGCATCTGCGGGCCGGGTGGTGCTCCACAGCGCACGGGCCAGCCTGCCTTCACAAGGAGGCCCTGGGACGTGAACCCAGGCCTCCCATACGGTAGACGGGAGCTCATCTGATTGAGCCACAACCGCTTCCCTGTCAGGATCATTTTGATGCTTCCCCAGTCAAGTCACTCCGTACTTAAACCCCTTCAGTAGCTTCCCTTTGTCCTTGGAATGGAAATCGGAACGCTTGACTCTGAACGCCCTCCTGTGTTCCCGCTAGCTCCAGCCTCTCCCCTCCCTTCCTCAGGCCGTCCATCCTCGCCCTTCCTCAGCATGCTGAAGCCTTGAGGCTCTTCAGTTCCTCAGGCTAGCTGACTTTTCTTTACAATGTGTACCTCCTTGCTGGTATTCCGTTTGCTTCCTCCCCCTCTTTCCTGTTCCCAGTATTTTCTGTATTAGTGAAGCTTTACAATTCTTCAGTTTTATATAATGGCCAGTTAAAGGAGCAGATGAGGGAGAAGAATTACAGAATCTTAAAACTTAATGGTTGGAAAGCAGATTTGGCTCAACTGATAGAGCGTCCGCCTACCACATGGGAGGTTCAGGGTTCAAACCCGAGGCCTCCTGACCCGTGTGGAGCTGGCCCATGTGCAGTGCTGATGCGTGCAAGGAGTGCCCTGCCACGCAGGGGTGTCCCCTGTGTTGGGGAGCCCCACGCACAAGGAGTGCATCCCCTAAGGAGAGCCATCTAGCGCGAAAAATGTGCAGCCTGCCCAGGAATGGCGCTGCACATACAGAGAGCTGACGCAGCAAGATGACACAACAAAAAGAAACACAGATTCCCGGTGCTGCTGACAAGAATATAAGTGGACACAGAAGAACACGTGAATGGACACGAAGAGCAGACACTGGGAGAGGGGGCAGGCAGGGGAGAAAGGGGAGGGAAATAAAATAAAGTAAAATAAATAAATCTTTAAAAAAAAACTTAATGATCATTAATTATCAAGTCTAGTTGCCCTTCTGTGGGTTCAGCTTTCCTATCAGATGATTGTACAGCTCAAGCTTGGAACACACTCAGTGACAGCAATCTATATCCATCTCTGGAAAACTTGAAAGTCTTTTTTTCATATGAAAAAAAAAGTTCAAGTATTTGTAGAGAATATTTAATTCCTTTGTCTGATACAAATCCTCTAACCTTTAGGCTTCATATTGCTATTTCTCTCAAGACCATTCTTTTTTCTTTTTTTAGATTTATTTATTTATTTAATTTCCCCCCCTCCCCTGGTTGTCTTGTCTTGTCTTGTTCTTGGTGTCTATTTGCTGCGTCTTGTTTCTTTGTCCGCTTCTGTTGTCGTCAGCGGCACCGGAAGTGTGGGCGGCGCCATTCCTGGGCAGGCTGCTCTTTCTTTCGCGCTGGGCGGCTCTCCTCACGGGCGCACTCCTTGCGCGTGGGGCTTCCCTACACGGGGACACCCCTGCGTGGCATGGCACTCCTTGCGCGCATCAGCACTGAGCATGGCCAGCTCCACACGGGTCAAGGAGGCCCGGGGTTTGAACCGCAGACCTCCCATATGGTAGACGGACGCCCTAACCACTGGGCCAAAGTCCGTTTTCCCAAGACCATTCTTAGATAACACAGTATCTTAAACCTCTTTTTTTTTTTTTTTTTTTTTTTTTAAAGATTTATTTATTTTTATTTAATTTCCCCCCCCTCCCCTGGTTGTCTGTTCTTGGTGTCTGTTTGCTGCGTCTTGTTTCTTTGTCCGCTTCTGTTGTCGTCAGCGGCACCCGCTTCTGTTGTCGTCAGCGGCACGGGAAGTGTGGGCGGCGCCATTCCTGGGCAGGCTGCTCTTTCTTTTCACGCTGGGCGGCTCTCCTCACGGGTGCACTCCTTGCGCGTGGGGCTCCCCCACGCGGGGGACACCCCTGCGTGGCACGGCACTCCTTGCGCGCATCAGCACTGCGCATGGCCAGCTCCACACGGGTCAAGGAGGCCCGGGGCTTGAACCGCGGACCTCCCATGTGGTAGACGGACGCCCTAACCACTGGGCCAAAGTCCGTTTCCCTTAAACCTCTTAATGAAACATTTTCCTTGCTCAGAATATATTTATCTATATGCTACTTAAAGGGAAGCCCAAAATTGAATACAGCATTGCAGGTTTGGTTTCACCAGTGTAGTGGAAGAGAGTTTTGAACTACTTTTTTCCATCATCCTGGACACATGCCAAAAGTCACAGGAGTTATTTTGGTAGCCCTAATCACTGACTCATACTGAGCCAACTGTTGGTTAAATCTTCCAAGCCTTTTTTGTAGAGGCTGCCCTGAAGCCATGTAATTTTCTGTTTGTTAAATTGAGTCTGTTCATTCATATGAGGTAATTTTTTAATGCTGATTTGTCACCCACAGTCTTTCCTCCCTTTGGCACCTCTGTGACAAGCATACTTATTCTTCCTCTGAGCCAGTGGCTCTTACCCTTTTGAGGTTCTAGATTCCCTTTAAGATGAAAAGTGTAGACCTTTCTGCAGAAAAAAAGAGACATGTTTATGTAGACTCACACACACTTTTAACCAAAGGGTAAGGAGGTTCGGATGCTCCTTGAAAGCCCCCAAGTGTTCCATAGATGCAAAGTTCAGAATCCCTGCTCTAAATTACTGCTAAAAGTCCTAAAGAGGGAAGCAGCTGTGGTTCCATCAGCTGGGCCCCCGTCTACCATATGGGAGGCCTGGGTTCGCGTCCTGAGGCCTCCTTGTGAAGGCAGGCTCGCCCGCACGCTGCAGAGCTCCGCCCAGCCCGGGTACCACGGAGTGCTGCCCAGCCCGTGAGTGCCGCCAGCCCACAAGTGCCGCGGAGAGCCAACTCAGCAAGGTGACGCAACGAAAAGGGAGACAAGCAAAAAAAAACCCAGCAAAACGCAGAAGAGCGTGCAGTGAACAGACACGGAGAGCAGACAGCAAACAAGCCGTGGGGGGAGGGGGGATAAATAAAAATAAATACAGACACAAAAGAATGCACAGCAAATAGACAGAGAGCAGACAGCATGCAAAAAGTTGCGGGGGAGGGGGGATAAAAAAAAAAGTATTAAAGAGTGCAAATGATCAGACCCTTGTCATGTGTTAATGTCATTTTAGGATGGTTGATTATATTCTACTAATTGGTGTCTTGGGGAGGGGGCATTTCATGGCGTTTTCTAATTTACTTTGTTGACTTTGCATGTCGCTCAGATATCTTTGTCTTGTGATATAAAAGGCATAATCAAGTGCTTTGATGAAAGAAATAGAAAAACGTATTATTGACTCTCTGTTCCTGATCCGCCAGGCTAGGAGCTATGCCAAAGAAGGAAAAAAAGCAAATCTTTCCTGATTTTAGCCATAGTGTGTTAATTTCCTATTGCCACTGTAACAGATTACCACAGATTTAGTGGCTTAAAACAATACAAATTATCTTACAGTTCTAGAGGTCAGAAGTCTGGAATGAGTCTTACTGGGTTAAAATTAAGGTGTTGGCGAGACTCCGTTTCTTCTGGAGAGCTTGAGGGAGAGTCCCTTTCTTTGCCTTTTCCAGTTCCTTGGAGTTGCCTTCCTGGCCCGTGGCCCCTTCCTCCAACTTCAGAGCATAGCGTCTACACATTTCTCTCTCTGATGACGCTAACCTTC
This sequence comes from Dasypus novemcinctus, assembly GCF_030445035.2. NCBI lineage: Eukaryota > Metazoa > Chordata > Mammalia > Cingulata > Dasypodidae > Dasypus > Dasypus novemcinctus. Next base: position 190,270,250 of record NC_080674.1, read on the forward strand.
TGCCCTTCTCTTCTGCTTTTAAGGGACCTTTGGGATTAGATAGGGCACATCCAGATAAATCCATTCTCATCTTACACAGGTAGCTGGTGATCAGCCTTACTTCTGCCCGCAGGCTTAATTCCCCCTTGCCGTGTAACGTAGCATATTCACAGGTTCCAGGGATAGGACACGGTCTCCTCGGGGACCCAGCCTTCTGCCTGGCATGCCTAGTGAACCTATGCTAGCACCTAATGCTTACAGCTTCCTCTGCGAATTACTCCTTAAATGATCATTTCTGAAATTTTGTTAAGGATTAGTGGTCTCCTAACCAGCCTATAGCTTGCACGATCCATCATCATCATCTGAAAACACATTGTAATGCCGTTTACCTAGGCGGTTTTCCATCACCTCTGTTCTGCGGTTCCTCATTTGCACATTGTCACCAGACTATAATTCATGTGGATCAGAAACCCTAAACTTCTATGGGAAGCTGTTTCAACTACTCATTCAGCAAATATTATCTAGCCTCTCCAGTGTGTCGGGCAGGACAAGAGGTTCCTGCGTGCTGGGGTGGGGAGAGGTAAATCAGCACCTGTGCACAGTCTAGTGGGAAAAGCAGACGTTAAACAGATCATTACACAGCAATTAGTTAATAGTCCTTGGGGAAAACATGAAAATGCTAATGGAGCATAGGTGGGAGAGCTGACCCTGTCTAGGATGGGGCCAGGGAAGGCTTCCCTGAAAATGACATTCAAGCCTGGACGTAAGCATGAGCAGATATTAATGAAATTAAGAGGGGACTAGAAAGGAAGACATTTCCCGGTCGAGGGAATAGATGTGGAGAGCAGAAGGTCAAAAGAGCTTGATGTGCTCAAGGAACTGAAAGGAGTTTACAGCGTCAGGGAGACAGTGGTATGCAGCAGAAAAGGTGGTGAGCGCTTTTTGGACTTTATCCTATGAAATACGGAAAACCGTTAAAAGAGTTTTAACTGGGAGGCTATATAACCAGATTTTTAAAATTAGTAAACATTTTGTGCATGATTGTTTTGTAAGTTTACAACTTCTGTCATAAAAATATTTTTTAAAAATAATAATAGGGTGGGTTGGGGGAAAATACACCAATTGTAAGATAAGGACTGTAGTTAGTAGTAAGATTTTGACAATATTTTTTCATAATTCGTAACAAATGTCTCACAGCAATGCAAGGTATTGATGGTGGGTTGATATATGGGACCCCTGTATGATGTTATGCCTGTTTGCTTTGTACACGCACAACTTTTACTATGTACTTACTGTTTATGTGTGTTCATCTATAAGTGATATAAAAAATAATATTGGGGGGGTTGGAGGAAAATACTTTGGTTAGTAATATTTTGAGGATGCTCTTTAATCATTAGCTAAAAATGTTTCACAACAATGCAAGGTATTAGTGGTAGGGTGAGGTATGTGAGCCCTGTATGATGTTTTTATATTTGTTTTGTAAGTTCATAACTATTACTATACACTTATTGTTTATTTATGTTTATGTATGACTGATATACTTCAATACATTTTTTTTAATTTAAAAAATTAGTAAACAGTTTTATAAGCTATAATTAAAACAAAAATACACAATCATAAGTTTACAGATTGAGGAATTATCAGAGTGAACACACTGACATAACCACGAACCTAGTCAAGAAATAGAATGTTATAGCCCAAGAAGTCCCCCTGTCTCCTTCCAATCACTGCTTTCTCCCCAAGGTACATACTGTGCTGATATTGAATTTTATAAGTGGAATCCCAACCTACTGGGATTTTGCTTAGGATTCCATTGAAACAACAGATCAATTTGGAGAAAATTGGCATCGTTACAATATTTGAACTTTGAATCCATGAACATGTTTATCCTTCCTTTTATTTAATTCTTATTTAATTTACCTCAATAATATTTTTATAGTTTTCTTTGTAAAGGTCTTGTACATCTTTTGATAGTTACATTCCTAGGTTCTCCACCCATTGCTGTTGATCCACCCATCTATCCAATCTATTGACAGTTTTTACTGAGATACAATTCACATACCATAAAATACACCCATTTAAAAGTATACAATTCAGTGTTGGTTTTTAGTATATTCACTGGGTTGTGCAACCATTACTACCATCTAGTTGTAGAACATTTTTTCATCACCCCCAAATGAAAACTCTTATCCATTACCAGTCACCCTCCATTCCCTTCCCCAGTACCCCTGCCCTGGCAACCACTGATCTGTCTGTTGTGAATGTTTCATATAAATTGAATCATCCAGTATGTGGTGTTTTGTGACTGGCTTCTCTCACTTATCATAATTTCAAGATTCATCTGTTGTAATACGCATTAGGATGCTATCCCTTTTTGACAGCTGAATAATATTCCATTGTATGGATGTATATCACATTTTCTGTATCATTCATCAGTTGATAGGCATATAGTTTCCAGTTTTGGGCTGTTACAGAAAATGCTGCTCTAAAATTCGAGTACAAGTTTTTGTGTGGATGTATGTTTTCATTTCTCTTCGGTATATACATACCTAAGGAGTGGAGTTGCCAGGTCGTATGGTAAACTCTGTGTTTAACTGAGCAACTGTGAAACTCTTCTCTAAAGAGGCTGTATCATTTCTTTCCTACCAATAATGTAAGAGGGTTCAAAGTTTTCCACTTCTTTGTCAACACTCGTTATTGTCTTTTTTCCTCTCTCTCTTTTTTAATTGTAGCTGTCCTAGTATGTGGGAAGCATGGTACTTCACTCTGCTTTTGATTTACATTTTTTTAATAACTGATGATGTTGAGTATCTTCATGTGCTTATTGGCCATTTGTATATCTTCTGTGGAGAAATAGCTATTCAAATCCTTTGCCCTTTTTGAAATTGATTTGTTTGTTTCTTTGTTTTTGAGCTGTAGGTGTTCTTTATATATTATGGGTACAAGTTCCTTATCAGAATAATAGTTTCCAAATATTTTCTCTCTTTCTGTGAGTTGTCATTTCACTTCCTCAATGATGTTGTTTGCAGCTGAAAAGTTTTACATTTTGGGAGTGGCTGTGGCTCAAGCAGTTGCGTGCCTGCCTTCCACATGGGAGGTCCCAGGCTTAGTTCCAGGTGCCTCCTAAAAAAAACAAAAAGAACAAGCAAAACAAACAAAGAAAAAACAACTCAGGAAAGCTGGTGTGGCTCAGTGGTTGAGTGCGGGCTTCCCACATATGAGGTCCCAGGTTCAATCCCTGGCCCCCAGTACCTAAAAAAAAGAAAGTTTTACGTTTTCATTTCATAGTTTATCAGTTGTTTGGTGTTTTGTTTTTTTTTTTATTTGTTGCTTTTCAGAAGGTTGCTTGTGATTTTGGTATATCTAAAAAAAAGTTGCCTAACCCATGGTCACAAAGATTTACTATGCTTTCTTCTAAGAGTTTTATAATTTTAACCCTTCCATTTAGGTCTTTGATCCATTTTGAGTTTCAGATTTCTGTGTATGATGTAAGGTAGGGTTCTAACTTCCTTCTTTTGCATGTGGACATCCATTTGTCTTAAGACCCTTTGTTGAAAAAGATATTGAATTGTGTTAGAACCCTTGTGAAAAATCAGTTGGCCATAGATGCGTAGTGTATTTCTGAATCTCAGGTCTTGTCCATTGATTTGTATATCTGTGCCAGTACCCCACTATCTAGTAGTAAAGTTTTTGTTTTGTTTTGTTTCGTTTTTATTTTTTTAAAAGATTTATTTATTTATTTAATTTCCCCCCCTCCCCTGGTTGTCTGTTCTTGGTGTCTATTTGCTGCGTCTTGTTTCTTTGTCCGCTTCTGTTGTCGTCAGCGGCAGGGGAAGTGTGGGCGGCACCATTCCTGGGCAGGCTGCTCTTTCTTTTCACGCTGGGCGGCTCTCCTCATGGGCGCACTCCTTGCGCGTGGGGCTCCCCCACGCGTGGGACACCCTTGCGTGGCACGGCACTCCTTGTGCTCATCAGCGCTGCGCATGGCCAGCTCCACACGGGTCAAGGAGGCCCGGGGTTTGAACCGTGGACCTCCCATATGGTAGACGGACGCCCTAACCACTGGGCCAAAGTCCGTTTCCCTGTTTCGTTTTTAAAGATTTATTTTTTAAAATTTATTTCTCTCTCCTTCCCCTCCCCCCCCCCCCCACATTTGTCTGTGCTGTGAGTTCTTCTGTGACTGCTTCTATCCTTATCAGCGGCACGGGGAATCTGTGTTTCTTTTTGTTACGTTATCTTGTTGTGTCAGCTTTCCGTGTGTGTGGTGCGTCTCCTGGGTAGGCTGCACTTTCTTTCGCACTGAGCAGCTCTCCTTATGGGGTGCACTCCTTGCATGTGGGGCTCCCCTACACGGGAGACACCCCTGCGTGGCACGGCACTCCTTGCACGCATCAGCACTGCACATGGACCAGCTCCACACGGGTCAAGGAGGCCTGGGGTTTGAACCGCAGACCTCCCATGTGGTAGGCGGATGCCCTAACCACTGGGCCAAGTCTACTTCCCCTGACCTTATTTCAATTTTAAAAGTCCTTATGCTGGTTATAAGTAATAAATTAAGCTTTACTGACATTTAATAATGGGTTAACATTGTCCGTTTTCCTCAATCCACAGGTCAAATGGTTGGGTGCCTCATGGTATGTAAGGTCCCGACAAAGAGTGGAGTGGGGTCCCACATTTGCGGAGGGCACGGCAGTAACTCCCTTACTGCTGTGCTTGTTTTCAGCTTGTTGCTAAATGGCATGGACCCAGTTACATGACTTTACAGATGAGACCATCCACTTTTAACTAAATCGTCCCTCAGAATGGGCTAATACCTGAAAATAGATGCCTGCAATTTAAAAGCCAAAGAAACTGACAGAACTGATACTTCTACTCCTGTATAAACTTTTTAAAAATATAATAAAAGATTTTTTAAAACAACCACTGATCAGATTTGGAAAAGAAAGGCAAAAAAAAAAAAAAAATAGAAATGAGCAGAAAGACTATTAAAAATAAAGATTTATTATAGCTGTTATTAACTATTAACCTAGTTAAGTGTTGGGCCTTAAAATAGTAAATTCATGTCAAAGGAAACCAAGGGAGTATGTATAGCATGTGTAAGTATAACGCATATATTGGGGACACATGTTGTAGATGCATAGTAGAAAGAGTTTGTTTCCTGTGACTGTACAGAATGGACTAGAGGGGAGCCAGTTAGGAGTCAGTAGTCTGGGTAAAAGTTTAGAGAAGTTTGCAAGATAGATGGAGAGGAACGGGACACATTTTAGAGCTGTTGAAGAGTTTGGGTCCGCAGGACATGGTAATTAATTGGCTGTGGGGATGGATGAACAGGGATGTGTCTCCATTTCTGGCATAACATGCTGGTTAGAAGGTGGTGCTTTCTCTGAAATAAGAAACACTGGAAGAGGAATAGATTTTTGGAGGAAAGATGAGGAATTGTCTGGATGTGTTAGCCTGCAAGTGCCCTGGGACCATCTCATATCAACAGGGTGATTGGATTGGATATTAGGAGCCATCACCCTATAGATAGTAATTCAAATGGGAGAGAGGAGGTGAGCTGCAAGAGCGCCTAGTACAGCCTCTTGTGTCCCGTCAAGGTAGATAGAAGAAGAGAAGCCAGTGAAAGAAGACCAAGAAGGTGAGGGAGGAGGCCAAAGACGTGGGGGAATGTGTGTGGTCGCTAAAGCTGAGTGAAGCGAATTCAAGAAAAGAAAAAGTGGACCCGTTTGCTGAGGAGTGTGGCATGCTGAGGGCTGGGAAGTGTTTAAAGGAGGTAAAGCTGAGCGACTGGCTATCTGGAAGAAAGCCACTTTATCAGTTTTTAAGTTTGCAAGTCCCAGGACAAAGAAAGCTGAGTAATTACAAAATCTCTTAATGGGAAAGAAAATGATGACTTGAAGAAACCAGCATGAATGCACAAGATATAAATATCAGTTTCAGTGAGATGAAGTGAGAGTATGTAATAAGGAAACATAAGGGTGTATTTGCTTTCTTATATCTCTCTACCCATTTTATGCTTCAGTGTCCTTTGGCCTTGCTCTAATCTTCTCAGTTGCCAGATTACTCTCCTTTATAGAGAAAGTGAAAACACACGCAAAAAAGGTTTTGAGAAATGTTTTTCTCCATCGTTTGGTTGACCCCGAGCAGTGGGCCTATCTATGTCGTTCCTATTATTCTTGCTCTGAATATATTTTTTAAAACTGTTTTTTTTTTTTTTTGGAAGGGGCATGAGGGAAGCCCTTTGCTTGTTCCTGTCATTATTGACAACCTTCGACTCTTTCTGGGATTTTCAGTTTTTGGAAAAAAGAATTTTGTGTCTTTACAATTACCCTGCACTTATCTTTAGAGCTTTTGTATGAGACCCCCTTGAAGTATTCTTGCTGGTTTCTTCAAGTAATGTCTCATTTTCTCTCTCCTCAAGATAATTTGTAATTACCTAGTTTTCTTTGCCCTGGGTTTTGCAAATATGTCACTTTACTGGAAGTTTCTAGTGACTTCTCATTCTGGATCTTTCTTCAGATCTGGGTAGCAGTTCCCTGGTTATCCTGACTTATTATCTTCTGGGAGATTAAATGAACAGGAAAAGTGCACCAGGAAATTGTTAGACATCCTGCTTTTAGGTGGTTTCGATAAATGCATGTTGTCGATAATTGTAATCCCCATTGGTGTGCTTTCTTGCCTGCCAGTTTTGCAATCATCAAGAACTTTCGTGTCATTGATTTACTTCATTTGACCAGTTGACCTTGGTATGTTGTCCCATCAAAATTGAATTTCTTTTTTTTCTCTCTCAGACATGTTCTTCGGTGCATCTATTTACTTGAGTTTCCTTGAAGGACACATATTATCTTGACATAAAGTATCTACTGCTCCTTTTTTCTCTCTGAATATTTTCTTATGTTATGTGTACTCTTCCATCATTATTGGCCAGTCTCAGGTCCCACCTCACCAAGTGGGTGAGTATTTTGTATATTCTAGGTAAACTTCTGCATCCTTTCATATTATATTTATTGGTTTATGTACATCTCGGATTACAAAACCTTTAAATCTCCTGTTCTCATTTGTTTTCTTCTGTGAGTCATCTCTCACAGTTTTATTTTTTCTGATATCCCCATAAGGATTGATGTCATGATATTTTTTCCGGGTTCCCCTATCTCTTCCTTAGCAATTTAGCTTAAAGTCCCTTGATCACTGGTCATTCAACCTCTGGACAGATATCTTCTTCCCGCTCCTAGTCCATCATTCTTATATTTTAAATTATGGTCCAGTTTTCCAAAATCTTTGTCAACACTGTCACTGTGTCAGAATCATTAGTACTAGAAGTACTAGTATTTGAAGAAAAAATCATTGAAAAACAACTAAATATGTGTGCTCCCATGCCCTTTACTTCTGCCCAAGAATTAGTGCCTTTCGATACTGCTCTAGGCTCTTGATAGTGTCTTTTCATTCCCATGTGCATCAGCAATGTTGAGTTAGAGCTCTGGTGGCTTTGCTTTGTCTTGGCGCTCTTTTGAGTTGCTGCCAAGAGAACTGAATATTCTGAGCTGGGTTTCTCTATAGCCACCTCCTTGTTTTTCAATAGGGATTTCAGTATGGTGTGTTTCAGTAGATGATGATGATTTTAGCCAGGTATTCAGCACAGGAAGAGGACTAGTTTGAGGTATTCAGTATTCATGGAGTGATACCTCTCAGTCTATCGAGAATTCAAGACTAGAGCTCAAGAGGAAGGTTTCGATTTAGGCATTATCTCCATATAGTAGGTAGTGAAAGCTTTGGGAGTGGATGAGATTGCCCACTGGGGAAAAGGGCTGAGGACAGAACCTCCATCTAAGAGGCTGGTAATGGTAAATGAAAAGGAAGAGTCAAAGGTGGGAGGAAAATGTGATGCAGAGGAGCCAGGAGAAAAGACTGCTTCAGAAAGACTTGTACTCAGCACCGTAATCCTTTTATGGCATGGGATATGATATAATTAAATCGTTAACACTAACTTATGTTGTACCTTGATGCCATGTGGATGCTAGGACCTAGCTATAGTTTGCAATTATTTTGACTGATACCATCTTTCTTGCGTCAAGTATTTGTTCTATCAGTTGTAACAGAAAATATTTTTGAGCATAACTTTTCATGTAAAGTGATTTGTATTTGCCATCATTTGAAATTACTCTTAAGATGCTTTTTATTATGTCATGGAGAACATCCAGCAGATATATTTGAGTTCTGAGGATGTGAAAAATAATCAGAATCCATTTGAGATGTACAGTAACTAAGTATAGAAGACAAATGATAATGGATAGCTATTGACAGTTAAATTTGCTGACAGTTCAGCTGTGGATGACCCTCTTGCAATGCTGATTGAAGTAGCCAGCACTCTAGGTATACAGAAGATATTTTACTGTTGCCCTTTTTGCATCAAATTTTATGTGAAAGGGTAATTTGCTGTAAAAGTGTTTCTTTAACATATAACCAAAGAAATAAAACTTGCCAGTTAGGAGAAAAATAAGAAATATGTTTATTTTACTTTTTAAATACAAGATTCAAAAGTATAAAGTGAATGCAGTAACATTTGAGATTCTGCACAATGCATTTTTTTTTTCAAATGTTTGGTCACCCCCTTTTTCAAACATCAACAGAAGATGCCAGATAATCTTTAAAGTGCTAAGAAAAAAACTAAAACCTAGAAATTTTTTTTTGTCCAGTTGAGCTGAAAGTGAGGGCAAAAGAAAGATATTTTCAGATATTGAAAGGACAGAGGGTTTCTCCTAACAGATCCTCACTGAAAGAACTTCTCAAGGATGTCAAATAAAGGGGGAAAGGAATTGGGGTTCAGAGGGGGAAGTGAACTACGAGAAGGACTGACAAGCATCTGCAAGCACTGGCTGTATAGAAACAAATGTTGGGGAGGAGATCATTACAGCAAGATGGAACTGAAATACGGGTGTTAGCTCTAAGGTGGGAGGGGATGATTGGGGCTGCATTTCATCGTTGGTTGAATGGTAGCTCCCCCAAAAAAAAACAAAAAAAGATTTGTCCACATCCTAATCCTTGGATCCTGTGAAATGCGACCTTATTGGGAAAAAAAATCCTTGCAGGTGTAATTAAATTCAGGATCTTGATGATAGAGGTCGTCCTGGATTACGTGGGTGGGCCGTTAAATCCAGTGACAAATGTCCTTATAAGAGACAGAAGAGAAGACATGCACACAGAGGAGAGAAGAGGAAAGGGCTGTGTGAAGACGGAGGCAGAGACCTGAGCGAGGCGGCGGAAGCCAAGGATTGCCTGGAGCCCCACAAGCCAGACGAGGCCAGGAAGAGCCTCACCGAGAGCCTTCCGCGGGAGCGCCGCCCTGCTGACACCTTCAGATCCGGCAGCAAGTGCCTGCTGTCTAAGCCACCCGAGTGTTACCCAGCCCCAAGAAACTAGGAGAGAGTCTGAGGACTTTGTCTTGTTCAGGAGGAGAGAGTAGAGATACTAATTAAATATTAACGATATGGAGTAGCCCCTAAAAATAGAACTTGTATATAGAGATGGAGGAAAGGGGGAGAATAAAGTAAATTTGATCAATCGAGGTAGGAAAGGAGGAGGAGAAAAGAGGAAGTTTAGGGAAAGCACGATAAATAGGCCTATAATAAAATAGAAATAAATCCAAGTATAACAGTAAGCACAATAAGTAAACCTGGGCAGTTGTAACTCCTCTGACAGTCTGGTTAAATATGGGCTGCTTCTCAGAATAGCATTAAGTGCAACAGTAAATAGGATTAAATGGAAATCAGGTGCATCAAAATTCATTATCAAAGCATTTAAAGTATTTGTGGTATGGTAATATGTATGCTTCTTTATTAACATATTAAACAGCAAGATCTAATGGTGGGTCCAGTTAACTTTAGATACGGTATTTTGCGATCTTGAGATAACTGTGATGTGATTGCTACTGGTGTCAGAGTTAAGGATGGTTTGTTGTCTACATTCATAAATGAAGACAATGCTAAGTTGCAGTGAGAGTTCAGTGAAAATAAGGATGGAGCTCCCCCATCTGGGTTTCACTGACCCTCTGAATTCTCTCCATGCAGTCATCATCAGGAACCCTTGCTCTAGGTGTTATCCTTCAAGGGTGGCTCTCCTTTCCCAAATAGTTGCCTCTTCCCTTGTGTCAGGAAAGGGGCCAGAGGATGGTCCCTTAGCTGCCTCCTTGTGCTCAAAGGACTTTTCTAAGACAGCTTTCCTTCTCCTTAGGCTGACCGCCCTGGTGGGCTAGAGTTGCCAAATGTGGATCCTGATAAATTAAGAGAGCCATTCCGCAGGCGTAAGCCCCTGATCTAGACAACTCCTGCTTGACTGGCATATGCTGAGTGCTCCACAAAACAAACTCTGATTTAGATTGCTTAAAAATAAGAGGAAAGGTATCCTGTCTCAGAACTGGATGTTCAAAGGTAGGGCAGTTTTCAGGGTTCTAGGATTCATCACCTCAGCCATATTCCTGGGGATCTTGTTCCTTTCCATCTCTGCCCTTTGCCATCCATAGCTTCAACTTCATCCTGAGGTTGGTCCCCTCTTTAGCTTAAGGTGACTACTAGTAACAACTAGAGTCACGTTTCCTTACCCAGCGGGAAACAGAGAAGTCTCTCCTGCAGATAGGTCATTCAAGTTCTTCACTTCTTTGTGGCTCATCTTAGGTCATATATCTCCCCCTGGAACTAGAGCTCGGGTAAGTGTGACTTAAATCATATGGATGTGTGGAGGAGATCTGTAGATAGCCGAATTAAATTATATTTCTGGTTTGTTTTTGTTTTGTTTTTAATTAAAGTTAATAGATCACAAGGAATGTTACATTAAAAAACATGAAAAAACAAAAAACATAAGAAGTTCCTATATAACCCACTCTCCACCCCCACCACATCATTTTTGTAAATTGTTTCTTTTTTTTGAAGATACATACATTACAAAAAAAATGTTACATTAAAAAATACAAGAAGTTCCCATATACACCCCAGGCCTCCCACACCAACAACCTCCCTCATCATTGTGGCTCACTCATCACACTCGGTGAACACATTTTGGGGCACTGCTGCACTACACAGATAATAGTTTACCCTGTAGTTTGCACTCTCCCCCAGTACATTCAGTGGGTTACGGCAGAATATACAAAGTCCAGCATCTGACCCTGCAGTATCATTAAGGACAACTCAAAATCCCAAAACTGCCCCCACATCACATCTCTTCTTCCCTCTCCCTGCCCTCAGCAACTACTGTGGCCACTTTCTCTACCTCGATGCTACAATTTCTTCTATTACTCTTCACAATAGTTTTATAGTAGAATATCAGTAAGTCCACTCTAGTCCACGTTTTATTCCTCCATCCTGAGGACCCTGGGATGGTGCGGTCCTCTCCACCTCAGTATCAAGAGGGGGCTTAGATTTGGTTTGGCTTTTTAAGCAGATGCTGGTGGGCAACAGAGTCCACTTCAAACCCTTAGGTGAACCTACGACTCTACCTGCAAGTGGGGCAAAACAACTTGGACACAGATAACTTAGACATGGAGTGAATCACCACAAATCTGCCTTTAGAGACTTCTACCCATGCTTCCTTCCATGAGAACAATGTTGAAACGTTCGGAATGCCTGTTAACTTGTCAAGATCAAGACCAGACGTTTTGCCTCAGAGTAGATCTTCCCTGTGTATAATTTTCCATATTCCTCTCCTGATTTTTAGCATTCTATTGTCCTGTTCAGTTGTATGTGTTGGAAACTGTAGATTTAAATAAGGGGGAAAAGTTTCCCCCCAAAAAGAGCTGCTTGGCACGAGATGTTAGTAGCCGTCATTAGCCCAGTAAGAAAAAAGCGTGCCATCTGCATAGTGAGAATTTTCGCCCTGAGCAACCCTTAACCTACCTCAGAGCACCCCGAAACGTCCCCAGGTGAGGCTCAGGTGCTCAGAAAGAAGCCTCCTAAGCAGCAGCAGGGAAGGAGGAGGAGAAAAGCCGGGAGAGAGGGTGCTGGCAGCTGCCCAAGGAGGCGAGGGGTTGGCAGGGCCAGAGGTTGCTAGGAGGTCAGTTTGGAGGAGGACAGAGTGTCCTGGGACTTAGCAACTTGGAGATTATTCATGTCTTTTAGAGCTGTTTTAGAGGACTGCTTAGATGTAAAAAAACTGAAATGTGATGGAAAGTGAGTGGAAACTGAGGAAATGGGAATGGCAGGTGCAGCAGCTCTTTGAAAAGAGGGATAGTAAAGGGGCGTCTTTAGAGATTCCTTTTCTGTTTTTAAAATGGAAGAGACCAGCAGTTTTAAACACAAGAAAAAAGGGAATGGTCATTAATACAAGGTTCCTCAGAGATCAAAAACAACAGGATCTAGATAGTTTTTGCTGGTCATTTTGATAAGTCCTACCAGAGAAAAATGTAAAAGAAAAGGAGGAGCCCCCTCCCCACCCCCAAAAAAAGACGAAGGGAGAAGATAAAAATTTCTAGGAATAAAATAGATAGAAGGTTGAGAGAAAAATGGAAACTTATGAATAAGTTAATGGAAAATTAAGAGAAACAAGAGAGTAAAAAAAATTCAGTAAGACCAAATACCTGATGAAGGTAAGTACTAAAAAGAAAAAAGATTTAAGTTGAAATGTAGAAATAGTAAAAGAAGAGATTATATATCCATGGAAGTTCATAAAGAAATGAAAAGTAGATCCTAAGTCTAGTAGCTGAACATCAGAAAGAAAATAATAAAATCAGAAACAACAGTGAATTGTTTTTGCCTTTGAGGCCTAAAATTAGAATTTAACAAAGGGAAAATAAAGACAGGTAAAAAGCAGGAAATTAACCAGAACACATGCTGGCAGTGAAACGCCTAAATCCAGGGTTAAACTAGTCAGGCTTATTTTTGTGTTTACTTCATTTGTAGGTAACAGCTGGTTGAACATGACCCGTCAGAACATTTTTACATGAAGCAAAGAGATCTTAAGCACAAGTGTTTTCTTTGTCAGTTCTTAAGCTCCCTGTAGTTTTCCCCTTTTTCCCTTCATCAAGTAGGTTGCAGATTTACCACATGCCAGACATATTGGAAGATATAAAAGCTCTGCCTTCTCACATTCTTTTCAGAAGGAGAAACTCCAAAATAAACAGCCAGTTATTCCAGTATGATAAATGCCAAGATGGATGTCATCCCAGGGTGCCATGGAAACATGGCCTTAGGAGGCCAGGGAGATGTTCGAAGATGATAGCTTAGAGCAGGGGTTCTTAACAAGGGGTCTGAGAGCTTGACTTGAAATTAAAAAACAAAACAAAACACCATTCTTGTGGAGAAGTGTTGGTGCAGATGTGATATATTTATTAAATAATACACAGTATAGTGTGGACTTGTAAGGGGTCCATGGTTTTCATCTGACTGGCAGAGAGGTCTGTGGAACAAAAAAGGTAAGAACCCCTGATTTAGAGGAATCCTGAGGCCTAGGAGGTGGTCAGCAAGGGAGGGGTGGGATTGGCAGTTCAGGCAGAGGACACCAGGTACTCTCGGCTCGGAGATCTGGAGACCCATTTGGGAACTGCACTGTGTGCCTTAGAGTGAAGAAGGCGACCTGTCCTTTCACTGCTGAAGAGGTTTCCTCTGTTTCCTCTCCTGCCGCAGTCCCATGTGACTCTCATAACCTGCAGCATATTGACCCGTCCTCAGGGCGAGGAAGGAAACCGTTTAGCCACCCAGCACCATGGTGACTGCTACTAGTTATGCAGGGCGTTTGCATTTTAAAGAGATGAGGCCTTATTAAATCAAATGAATTCAAGTAGAGTTTCAGATTCTTCCCCACACTGGGCTGGGGAAGAGAGTTTTTATTTACTTATTTATTGTTTAATAGAACCCTGTAAATAATTACATATTTCTTCATGCCAGAATTGTCACCGAACCTTTCCTGCATGGATGGGCTCCTCTTTTCAGAACTTGATTGTCTTACTTTTGTTGTAACTCCTTTTTTGCATGCCATCTAATTTGATTTTCACAAAGAGTCAAGAGAAAGACCTAATCCTTGCTCTCTGTTCTTTCTTTGCCTACTCGTTGCTGCATCTCCCTCCTTTCTTCTGGGGTTGTTTTCAAGGGCTCCATTTGGGTTCCAGCTCCCACTAAACCTTTACTGTTATGTTGTTTTCTTCCTTAAAATTTTAAATACTCCTCATGCTGGCACATAATCTATCCTGTCTTGTTGTTGTTGTTGTTGTTGTTGTTTTTTATTTCTCTCCCCCCCCCCACCCCGGTTGTCTGTTCTCTGTGTCTATTTGCTGCATCTTCTTCTTTGTCCACTTCTGTTGTTGTCAGCAGCATGGAATCTGTCTCTTTTTGTTGCGTCATCTTGTTGTGTCAGCTCTCCGTGTGTGCAGCACCATTCCTGGGCAGGCTGCACTTTCTTTGGTGCTGGGCAGCTCTCCTTACAGGGCGCACTCCTTGTGTGTGGGGCTCCCCTACGCGGGGGACACCCCTGCGTGGCAGGGCACTCCTTGCGCGCATCAGCACTGCGCATGGGCCAGCTCCACACGGGTTGAGGAGGCCTGGGGTTTGAACCGTGGACCTCCCATGTGGTAGATGGACGCCCTAACCACTGGGCCAAGTCCGCTTCCCTATCCTGTCTTGTTGATACCTCATTTCTGTGCCAGGCATGCCTCCCAACTGCATTTAGAGGTTTTTTAAGATTGAAGGCTGAAGTGTTTGGTTTCACTGTATCTGTCTTTGGTATTCAGTATGCTGCAGAGCCCATAAGTTGGTATTCACTTAGATGAAGATTTCTTAATTGTTTTGGTCCCTGTCAAGGAATTAATAAAAGTCTTGTTACTATTTTGGACTCAGCAGGAAAGACATCCACATCCCAGAATGGGTTTTTGCCATTCATTAAGTAGTATATGTAACTCATCAGTGACAGCCAGAAAACTGCTTGTTGTCTTCATAGAATTTGTTTCCCCATTTGTCTTCCCTCACTAATTTACAACCCTCACGTCATCTGCCCTGAAGGACACTGGCAGAAAGCCACCAGGGCCGCCGACCTGCTGTGGCCCCGCTGCACGACTGCGGCAGCGCCACCTGGCCCGGCCGGCCCCGCCGCGCCCCACAGGGCCCCGCCCGCACCCACCTGCCGGAAGTGGCCTGCAGCACGGGGAGCCAGTGCAGGTCTGGTTATTTTTTAATTCCAGGAAGGAATGACGAGATAAAACGAGCGTATTTTGGTATTACGTGGTTTTTTAAACCCCTTATTTATTTTTTTTCTGAAGATGAATACTACTTCCTTGCCTGGGAACTTGCATGTCTTTTTCTTGTGTATTATAGCATATTTTATTCTGATCAAAATGTTTCAAGAAACCTTTCATAGATAATGATTTGGGTGAATTTGGGGAGCAGGAACATTCTTTTGCTCAACAGTCTGTTTTTGGAATTTGTTTTGATCATGGAATTCATAGACCCTGTTCTCAGTGGGTGGGGATTCCTTTACAGAATTTTGAAGTCCTCCTACAGCATATTTGATATATCCTGTGCTGTGGTTGTAACCCTTGCTGTGCCTTTTCAGTCTCAGAACATCGTGAATATTACTGAACTGCTGTTTTTCTAGGAAGATAGGGACGCTGTCAGAAGGAACGGGGGAGAGAGAATGAGACTCGAAACAGAAACAGAAGGAAGTGGGATGGACATGAACTGCTGAGCTGTGACTGACTTTCACATACATTGGGACACAAAGTTCCCAAGGCATCAAATTGGATCACTAGGACAAGCTAGGGTGGACACTGATGAAATAAAAGGAAGGGATTTATTATTTTTAATTAATTAATTTTTTATTTTTATATTTTAATTTTTTAAGCACTGAAGAGTAATGGAATTATTACAGCCTTTTTCACACACACAGTCCTATGAACTGGGGATTTTATCTCAATCTTTATAAATAAAAATTGAAGATCAGAGATTTTAAGTCACCTGTGAGAGTTGCTCTGCTAGTAAGTAGTTGATCTAGAATTTAGACCCTGGATCTCTTGCTGATTCCGTTAACTGTTTCCTCTTTATTACACTGCAAATACATATGAAACCACAAGGAGGAAGACATACGTCACAGCAAAATGTATGAATGTTTCACAGAAGACAAGCATACAGATCTCTGAAGATATTCTTGATTCTGCATTTTCTTACAGGGTCTGTGCTGTAGCAGTTTTGAAAAATAACGCATGAACCACTTTAAACCAGATCTTTGGTACAGTATTGGAATACTGTTTGGATACAGTATTGGAAGTTTTCCTAAAACAATGAGGTTATCATAACACATTGCCTAAATGCTTATATTTGAAGACAGCATAATTGTCTGTGAAACAGATACCACTAAAAGAAAACAATCTGCTTCAGTATTTTAAAGTTTCACAATGCTTTGACTGTGTTCTGAATAGTGACTACTGAAATCATGACATAGGCCTTTTTTTCTGTCTCATGTGACTGAGAAAGAAGTTTCAGAGTACAGGAACTGTTTAAGAAAAGGGTGGGAAATAGTTGTCAGCAGTATCAATCATGTCAAATTTTTATAGCATTTGCCTTCCACTTATACTGCTTTATGAGACCTCTCATAGCAAATATGCTCTCGTTGCGATCCCTCACCATGATAAATAGAAGGGAATTTGGGGAAAGATACTGTTTAAGGAGGAATTACAGATGTCCTATTTCTTTGAAGTGGGTGGCATCGCTGCATTTTACATTCTCTTTAAATAGGGTAAGCATTCCCTTTCTTCTGCTCAGCAGAGTGCTGCCAGGTATGTTGAGAGCAAATTTTCCCCACTGGTGTCATCATTTTATGTACTATGGCAGTACTTTATTTCTTTGCTTCTAATTTCACCCTTGGGGGTCTGTCAAATAGATGCTGTGCTTACCTCTCCCTCCCCAGTGCACGCAGTACTGCCAGTGACTGCCTCTAGGAGGCACAGGGACCCCCATTCTCTGCTACGGCAGTCTTCAGACTTCACGTTTTGTGGCCTCCCTGGACTACCCTTTCATTTTAATCTTTCCTTTTTTAACCTGTTGGGAGGGTGGGGCATGGGAAGAGAAACCAGGGGCTTCTTTCTGTTTAAGATTTGAAAAGAGTGCCAAAGTTGCAATGACCATGTTTGCAGACTCAGAATTTGAGGAGCTTGTTCTGACAAATTCAAATGGACATTGGAAACAGACTGTCCCAAAAAATCTAGAAGAGTAGCCATGTAATTTAGTCTTAAGGGTTGGCCTTGGTGTTTCCACATACCCTTTTAAACAGGTAAATAGGGTAGATTTATATATGTATCTCAGTATAATATAGTAGAGTGATTTTACCAATAAATATATATGAGCAGAATAATATAATCTATTTATTCTCGTTTCATGTTAACTATATAAACTTTCAAATACAGACCAAAACTGAAATTTTCTGTTTCCTTAACCCTTTAAAATTTGTTCAGACATGCCTGAATTTCAGAGAGACCCCTTGGGAACTAAAATCAGAGGTTACTTTGACTTCCTCATTTACCCCCAAGCAAAATTAATCTCTTTTCTCACCATGGTGGGGGCATGGAGAGACAAGAGTGTACAAACCAATGAGCATAGTTGAAGATTACAGCAGTCACCTCGATTTCTGTGTTCCCATACGCATGTTTGCCTTTTCTTCCTTTTCTTTTCACCAATATCCTGGATACTATGAGTCTTTTAAAAATTTGCCAGTCTTTAAAGTAAAAAAGAAATCATTCATTATTTGAATTCGCATTGCAGGTAGGGCTTTAATAGAGTGTCTCCCCCTGTACAGACACTGTCTAGATCCTTGTCCTGTAATTTGTGGATGTATTCACAGCTCTGCTGGCAGTGAGGGGCCTACCATGCTTTAGATCTTTGTGGTGTTCAAAAAACTGTTGAGCACTTTGATACAGACTTGATTGATTGTACCTTTACATGGGAAGCAATTAATGTGTGTGTGTTTTCTTTTCAGTTGCTGATCATCTGGGCTGTGATCCTCAAACACGGTTCTCTGTCCCTCCTAATATCAAACAGTGGATTGCCTTGCTACAGAGGGGAAATTGTACATTTAAAGAGAAAATATCCCGGGCTGCCTTCCACAATGCAGTTGCTGTAGTCATCTACAATAATAAATCCAAAGAGGAGCCAGTCACTATGACTCATCCAGGTAAACAAAAAAAAGAGATTGTTGATTTTGTTTTTCCCCCTAGAAATTTTTTCTTTTTGAGTAGGTGTTATACTTCTCATGAAAGCATGTAATTTTCAACATAATTCCTGCAACTGTATTTATTTTTGGTATTGCCATTTGCTTGTTGAGATGTATATATTTTACCCCTAGTAGAATTTTCTTTCTTTTTCTTAATTAGTGTCCATAAGAGTCATAAAACTTGTACTTATTAAGTAGCTTACTATGATGGAATCCTAAGTCTTTTTGTGTTGTCTACATTTTACTTTGATAAGTTTGAAATAAACATTCAATGTAGAATCATTTGCCAAAATTATGTCATGGAGTCTCAAGAATTACCTGTTTCTGATGAATTCTTTTTGTCTCATCAAGATAAATGTTGAAACAGTTTGGTATAATCATAGTAGTATTTTGTTTCTCAGGGACGCATTTAGGATATATCTCATGTAGCTTTTAATAATAATAGTTGCAATTTATTGAGCACTTACTATATATATGCCAGGCACTGTGCTGGGTTGTTTGTTTTTTTTAACAATATATTATCTTAGTCCTCACAATAACCATGTATGGTATAGCTAACTAAAGCAGGGAAGGGCCAGCAGAAGAGACACTCAGACCCGGGTTTGGTGATGCTTTTTCAATTTCACCAGTCTGTCTTCGAAATTGAAACTGTGGTAAAGTTTACTTCTGCATTCATAAAAATTTTAGACTTCAGTGACTTGTTTAGAGAATTAACTTTTATTCACATAATTAATTTTTACATAATCAATTTTAGAAAGTTACCTTACAAAGACTTGCCCACCGTCACTGAGGGTCATTGATGCTTTTATATCTATCTTGATAGAGTAATGCAGATGGATTTAAATAGTATCGATTTGTGACTTGTTTTCCTTCTTCAAGCTAAGTCTTTTAGAACTAAAAGATAAATTTTTCTAATTGTAAAAGTAACACATACTCATTTAGGAAAAATGGAAGCTAAAGAAAAGCATGATGAATAAAACAGAATGTGTAGTATTCACCACCCAGAGATCACTGGAGTTCCTGTAACTTTTAATTTCTTCAGGGTGACCAAAAGGAAATTAAAGGACAGCCTAATTTAGCCAGACATCTTGAGGAACACTGGATCGAAGACAGCGGTTTTTTGGCTTGGGCCTCACAGCAGGTGCCCGTTTACTCTCCTAAGTTGTTTCATATCAAAGAAACACTGTTTAAAATTTCAGACCTAAAACAGCTTATCTTCATTCCAGGTTGATTTCTTTTTTCTTCAAAGCATGAAGGAAAATGAAGGGAGAAATTCAGCAGGGCAAAATGTAAATCTCTTTCTCATTGATGTTAATTTATGTATACAAAACTGCAGAGAAGTTGCTAGAATGAGGGTATTTTACATGGGGGAAATCTGAGGCTCATAAGAGAAAGAAGAAACATCTTTTTAAAATGATTTTTTGTTTAAAAAGCAAGTGTAGTCACTTATAAATTAATGCAGCATTTCCCGCCTGTGTTCCTTGAAACATTCATTCAGATATTTTCATAGATTGCCCTTGGAGGAAAAAAGGTTAAATGGTAAAGTAAGTTTATAAAATGCTTGAAATGTATTCTACTTTTAGAGACTCCTAATGCTCATTAACATATTGATAACTCTAAGAAGTCCTAGAGTAATGAACCAGTTTTACTTTGATTAACTGTTTCCCAAATTTATTTGATCCTTTAACTCTTCTATCACAGATTAGTGTGTAACAGAACACAAATCAGGAAGTATAGGGGTCAAGTTTGAGGATACAGGATTAGGAAGGGGAACCTTTGGAAAGGAAAAGGAATGGGAAGTGTACATAAAAGCAATAGGGAGTGGCTTTATGTTGTAAATAGATGTTGAGAAAATTAGGGTAGTGTGGGAAAGTAAGTTGTACAATGTTTTGGGGAAAAAATTTGGCACTATCTGATATAGAGAACTCGTTTGCTGTGGACCGAACAATTTCACTCCTAGGTACATACTCTAGAGCAGGGGTTCTTAAAAAGGGGTTCATGAGCTTGAATTGAAATTTAAAAAAAAAAAAAAAATCCTTCTGGGGACGTGTTGGTGTGGGCGTGATATATTTAATAATATACAGTATAGTGTGACTTAGTAAGAGGTCTGTGGTTTTCACCTGACTGGCAAAGGGGTCTGTGGAACAAGAAGGGTAAGAACCCATGCTCTAGAGTCCTTTTGAAACTTCAGTGTGCATAGGAGTTACCTGGGAATCTTGTTTAACATGCAGATTCTGAGTTTAGTAGAACTAGAGTAGGGCCTGAGATTTGGTGTTTTTAGCAAGCTTCCAGGTACTGCTGGATTGGTTCATCAATCTTGCTTTGAGAGACAAGAAAGTAAAGAAGGCATGAATCCTAGATTTTTAGTGCCGGAGGTTTCACCAGCTTGCTCTGTAACATGTGTAGGGGTTGGAGAGAATACTCACTAAGGCCTCTTGTGACTCTTAAATCTAAAAACTGTGAGTGTTCCCAGATGTTGCATTTATTCTGTGGAATGCCATGAATCCCCCTATTGTAGAGGACAGCCACTATTTGCACTTCTTATGAAAACTGCTCCCACATTCTACCAATGGGAACCAATAAGGAGATTTCATGTACTTACACAAGCGTTTACAGCCTCTTTCTCTCCTTGTTACTCTTGTTGCTCTTACACATGTGCAAGAATATTCATGACAGCATTGTAACAGCAAATTATTGGGAACCCCTTAGTGTCTGGCACAGGAGAATGGGTTAATTGTGGCATATTTTTATAGCACTTTACTGTGAATGAATTAAAGTTTTGTGTATTTACATGAATAAATCCCAAAATTATAATGAGCAAAGTAATGAATTTTAGGAAAATGGGTACAATCAAATACCATTTGAATAAAGTTAAAAAATGCAAAACAGAAGTTACTTTATAAACACGTATCTAGGTATAAAAGAATAAAAACATTAGGATAATAGTTCACTCTAGAGAGGAAAGAAAGCAAATCAGATCAGGGAGAAGTAAGTAAGACTCCTCAGACATATCTGCAGTGTTTCATTTCTTAAACTGAATATTGGGTATACAGGGTGATCCTTATAGTCTCAAATTTTGTTGTCATCTGAAATATTTCAAAATAAAAGCCATTGGGAAACGGACTTGGCCCAGTGGTTAGGGCGTCCGTCTACCACATGGGAGGTCTGCGGTTCAAACCCCGGGCCTCCTTGACCCGTATAGAGCTGGCCCATGCACAGTGTTGATGCGTGCAAGGAGTGCCCTGCTACGCAAGGGTGTCCCCCCCGCGTAGGGCAGCCCCACGTGCAAGGAGTGCGACCCATAAGGAGAGCCGCCCAGCGCGAAAGAAAGTGCAACCTGCCCAGGAATGGCGCCGCCCACACTTCCCGTGCCGCTGACGACAACAGAAGCGGACAAAGAAACAAGAGGCAGCAAATAGACACAGAGAACAGACAACCAGGGGAGGGGGGGAATTAAATAAATAAATAAATCTTTAAAAATAAATAAATAAATAAAAGCTGTAAGAAGGGAAAAAATGTGAAATATTTATAAGATAGGATTGAAGAGTGATGGCCAGAGAGGGTGGCACTTCTGATTATGACCAAGTAAGATGATCAGTACATCCTCTTCACAAAAAGCAATATAAAACTGGACAAAATTAGCAGAACAACCATTTCAGCATTCTGGAAATCAACCCAAAGGCATAGAATAATCTGAGACCCGTTTATGCTTTTGTGAAACTGCCACACTTTGCAATTTGTAAGAACAATGGGATGCTGTGATGTTTGGCCTGGGGCTGGCGCCTGGTTTTCCCGAGCTGTGTTGTGTGGACGTTCTGCCTGGGTGGGGCGGCCTGCAAGAACTGGCAGCTTGCTCTGCAGTGTGGGAAGGAGTTCCCCCCATCTGGAATGGTGGGTGACACCCAGGGCCAGCCTCATTATCTGTGGAAGTGACTTCACAGAGGCAGGCAAGTGGAAGAGAGCTAACAGCTTGGCTCTGCTAGCATGAAGTATTGGGCAAGCATGTTCCTGTGTGCGACCGTATGTGCAGTGGAGGCAGGAGAGAGCTCAAGCTCTTCACACACTTCTGGCTGGCCCTGCTATGATGTGTGTGCACATAGGAGACTGGAGGAAAGTAAAACCCGGGGAAGAATTGAAAATGGCCAGAACTTAGAATGTTTTCCCCAACCCACATATGGATCCATTTGCAGATGACAGAAGCCTTCATGGTTTGAGATGGTTTGAGCACAATCCATGTCCAGTCATTGGCTGATGACTGATCTCTATGCAGGCACAGTGGCAACACCTAGGAAGCCAGGCTTAAAAAGAAGAAGAAATATATATATAAATTAAAACTGAGCAGAGACATCAGTGGCTGAATGCCACAGGGGAGACAGATTTTACAGATTTAACCCAGGTATATTGCTAAACAAAACAAGCAAATAAACAAGACAACAACAACCTTAAGGGAAAAAAACTATCAGGATCCAGAGTTGCTACAATATATTGTCTAAAATGTCCGGTTCTCAAAAGAAGATTATAAAACATGCAAAGAAATAGGCAAGTGTGACTCATACTCAGGGAAAAACACAGTCAATAGAAACCGAGTGTTCCCAGATGTTGGATTAAGCACAGAGAAAGACTTCAAATATACAAATATATTTTAAGAATTCAGTGAGGAAACTATATTTAAAGAATTAAAGAAAAGCATGACAACAATGAAATAGAGATTTCCAATGAAGGATATAAAAATTATTTTAAAAGAACAAAAAGGAAATTATGAAATGGAAAAGTATAATAACTGAAATGACAAATTCACTAGAGGATTTCAACAGCAGATTCAAAATGGGAGATGAAAGAATCCATTAACTTGAAGACGGATCAATAGAAATAACCCACTTCTGACGAATCTTTCTTAAAAGAATGAAAAAAAATGTGTGGAGCCTCATAGACCTGTGGGACATTATCACCATAACAACATGTAAGAAATGGGGATTCTAGAATGAGGGGAGAGAGAAAGGAGCAGAAAAAAAGTATTTGAAGAACACTTCCCAGATTTGTTGACAACGTTAATCTTCGTATCCAAGGAATTTAGAGAAGCCCAAGTGGAGTACACACAAAAGAGATCCACACCAAGACACATCATAGCAAGGCTGTTGAAAGGCAAAGACAAAGAGAAGATTGTGAAGGCAGAATAATAAGAGAAAGAGAGAAGGGGGAAGGAAAAGGAAGGAAGGAAGAAAATATTCATCACAGGGATGTATCTCATCATTACAGGTAGTGGCTGAATGATACCTGCTTTCGTGGAGTTATAATCTAGCTAAACTTTGCATCAGCAGTTATAACCGTCAAAACCAGTACAGGCCAGAAATCAGTAGAAGGACATACTCAACATGCCAAAAGAAAAAACTCTTACCTAAGAATTCTCTGTCATAGGAAAACCATCCTTCAAAAACAAGGGCAAAATAACTACATTTCCAGATCAGCTGAGACTGACAATTTGTTGGAAGCAGAACTATTTTACAAGAAATACCAAAGGAAGTCTTCAGTCTGGGAGGAAGTAGCACAAGATGGTAACTGAATCCACAGAAAGAAATGAAGAGCACCGGAAATGTCACGTATATAGATTAATAAAAAATATTGTACAGTGATGATGAAATTTCTTGAGTTAATTTGTTAAATTGACAGTTGTTGTTTTTCTTGTACCTGGAGTAAATCTCCTCTAAAATTATGAAATCAGTTTCCTTGTTCCTTCATTTTAACACTCGCACTTATTTCTTTATTCCTAATTGTACTTTTCTTTCTTCATTCTTCTAGTCTATATATATATATGACTTAAATGTTTCACATGTATTTAGTACAAAATATAGTCTATAGGTATTAAGTTATTTGCCTTATGTCAAGATAGACACTATAGAGATCTACAAAAGAAGTATATAAAAGTGTATGTTCTCAAGGAACACTTAATACATTGAAATAAACATACATAAACCACTGAGTGTAAACTTTGGTATATTGACTTAGGGGTTAACCAAAATACTTAAGGGCTCCTGACCCTTAAGGCTGAAAAGATTTATCAGAAGTCTTCACAGAGAAGGCATTCATAGAGCCTACGGTATGGTCCGAATTTGGCCAGAGAGAAAAGAACTCCTTAGTAGGGGAAACAACATAAATAAAAAATCTGACTAGAGGGGAGGGAGTCTGATAGTGATTGGTAGAAAAGCTGGCCCATCAGTTGACAGCAAGCAGAGGGATTTGGATTTTATGTGCTAATTGATCAATAATATTTTTTTCAGCTTTTATTAGGTCTGTTAGGATGCACTCGATACTTCCTTTCCTGGAGTTATAATGTAGCAGAAAAGATAGACGTTAGATAAACAAGTGTAACTATGAGAAGTTTTATCAAAAAAGACTTTAAGTCCAAGTGGCAGAGAAGGCAGCTCCAAGGAAGTGACATCTGAGTTGGAGTTTCCTAGTTCAAGGGTTGAGAAGAGCCTTCTGGCAGGATCATCCTCCTGGGTGAAGGTGTGCCTAGTTGGGAAACAGCAAAGTGAAAGTGGTTTTAATCTCCGGGAGCGGGGGGAAAGGGATGGGGTGGGCTTATAAAGCCAAACGTGGAGGACTGGACAGGGTAATAATAAACTAAACTTAAAAATCTTATCTTAAAGGGAGAAGTGCTCCTAAGGCAAAGGACTGTTAATTAGTAACATACTGTGAATTCTGAATCAAAAAGGAGGTATAATTTTTCTTGGTCGGTGAGTTAATGCCAACTTGCTTTGAATGCCTCCTCTGTCTCAGCACTGCACTAGTGGCTCTCCAGACTTGAACTCGCGCATCCGAAGGACCCAGAAAACTGGGTGGGTGGGCACCTCTCCTGTATGGTGACTGCTCTCTTAAGCAACTAGGAGCGTCATTCCTGGCTGCTTCTCTACTCTCTAATTATGGTCTTGGGAAACAAAGCAGTAACCATCAGGAGGGAACGTGGAGGAACCCAGTGGTGGCAAAACAAGTCCCAGAGGCAAAATGCTGTGAGTGGGCATGGAAGCAGGACAGGTCCTGGGAGACAGGAGTCCTGGACAGATACCATTTTTAATGAAGTCTGTGTTAGGTCAGAGGCAGTGGGTGGAACAGATCCCATGCAGTCCAGCCGAGCTGCACTAGATGAAGCCCTGTTAACCTCTCAGAGTGGGATGAGAAGTACAGGGTAAGTAGCCCAGACTCAGCCTGTATACCATCAGAAGCCCTTTCTGTCGACCGTCTGTTCAGCCAGACGCCCCTTGTCGTTAAGCCTCCAAAATCATAGTCTCTATCCAACCTTTTCGTGCCATGGCACTCTGCTCTTCTCTTTCTTGTACTTCAGTGAACATCTTTATTCACTGAAAGCCTCTTGCTTTCCTGGCTCGTCCATGTGCTGCTTTCCTTCCACCCTGTAGGAAAGTTCTGTCAACCTTGAGTTTATGGGCCTCTGGTCAGAATGACCTACGGTGCTTATAAGGACTCCGATTCTGACTCTTATTCCTTCTACCCCCACCCCCAGCCTACGCAACTAAAAATCTCAGGTGATGGACTCTGAGATCCCTGTATCAGCCCTCCCCTGCTCACAAGTCAGTTCTGTCCACCCTTCATTTTAGCAAAGAAACACTGGCTTTATACCTCTCTGTGCTAGGGATTGTAATGGGAACTGTAAAAGTCGAAACTAAAGAAACCTGATCGCTGTCCTTAATTGACGGCCCAAGGCTCTTGGAATCTTCAGAGCCTCTCTTTGAACCTTTTTAATAGTATCATTCTTTTTCTTTTATATTATCATTGTGTGTGTACACACAATGATAATATAAAAGAAAAAGAATGTGTGTATATATATACACACACATACTTAAACTTCTGGCAGGAGGGAAAGGACCCCAGGCATCTCTAAGTTAAACTTTGTGTCTTACACATCTTCTCACTCTACAAGGGTCAGCAAAATGCCTTGAGCAAAATAAATGTGTTGCATTAAAATTATTTCATTAAGATACTTTGTTATCAAGCTTTTCTTTCCATTTAAGGATATATTTTATAGCTAATTTTTAAAATTCCACATTTTTAAGCATAAATATTCTTTCTTGTCAACCAGGTTCTAAGAGCTCAGCTAGGTTTGTTCTACTGAATGCCCTTCACTTGGTGACTGAAGGACATCTTTCCCAGTGTAGTCCATGACATCATTGACAGGAAAGACGGCTCAATTTGTGGTTTGGCTTTGTTACCTCTAGTTAGCAGAAGGAGTTCTTTGTAATGTAGTTAGCAGATATGTGGTGGTAAAAAGGGGGAAGTTATGGGCTCCTGGATAGTTTCAAATAATGCACATTTGTCTGAAAAATTAAGGATTGATTTTCTTGGTATTTAAAAATTTATATAGACTTTACTGTTGTTATTAACAGTCTTAAATTGTGTCAGATCTTTGCCAAATGGGAAAACTCTTTTTAGTTTTATCTATATGTCCTCTGTAAGGACCTGTGGACACTCTCCATTGTTAAAAAGAGAATGAGACAATTTAGGAAAATACACGAGCAAATAATAATATTGCTTTTCAGTCTTTTTATCGGTGAAATTCTTCCTTGGGCTTCCTAAACAGAAATAGTTGAATTTACCTTGAACTTTTCCCCATCATATTCTCTTAAATATGATCTAAACTTACTATCCAGCCCTGAATGGGAGAAACCTCATACTTTGTGATATATAGAAAATTTTGTGAATATAAAAATACCATACTTTATGAAAACCAGTAAAGTTAGTAAATCTCAAAGATGTTAAAACATGCCTTTAAATATCAGTAATTTGGGCCATTTCATGTACATCTATTATTTTTGTTCTAAAAACCTATCGAGGGAAGCGGACTTGGCCCAGTGGATAGGGCGTCCGTCTACCACATGGGAGGTCCGCGGTTCAGATCCCGGGCCTCCTTGACCTGTGTGGAGCTGGCCCATGCGCAGTGCTGATGCATGCAAGGAGTGCCCTGCCACGCAGGGGTGTCCCCCGCATAGGGGAGCCCCATGCACAAGGAGTGCGCCCTGTAAGGAGAGCTGCCCAGCACGAAAGAGAGTGCAGCCTGCCCAGGAATGGTGCTGCACACATGGAGAGCTGACACAACAAGATGACGCAACAAAAAGAGACATAGATTCCTGTGCCGCTGACAACAGCAGAGGCGGACAAAGAAACAAGACGCAGCAAATAGACACAGAGAACAGACAGCGGGGGCGGGGTGTGATTAAATAAATAAATAAATCTTTTAAAAAAAAACCTATCGAGAAAATGAATGATGTAATAGTACATACTATTGTTTTATTGTTTAAAGTTTTTAAGCTTCTAGTTTAATAGGGATTTTAATTACCTCAGAAAAGATAGCGTCTGTGGTTTATATTTACTGCTGTGGCAGGAAGTAAAAGTTTAAATAGTGCAAGTATCTTTTTGCCTGAGTTTGCAAATATTTCTCTTCCATGTGATCCATATATATTTAAAAATTCATAATTGCCAAAAAAAAATCTAAAACTGAAACACTTAAGCAGTAGCTTTTAGAAAATAAAAATGCTTTTTAAAAAATGAGTGCTCGGAAGCCAATGTAGCTCAAGTGGTTGAACGCCTGCTTCCCATGTACAGAAGTCCCAGGTTCAATCCCCAGGACCTCCTAAATAAAGCAAAAACAAAAAGTGGATGCTCATGGTCCCATTTAAGAGCTTTTCCATAAATTCTTTAATTTTTCCTTTATTTCTATAATCTTAGGTAGAAACACCTGTCAGATATTTGAGACTATCCACAACCTTCCTCTCTGACTTGAACATTGAAGGCTCTGCATCTTGAGTAAACTGAACTCATCAGTATATTTACCTTTCCATCCTTCTTGTGCTAATCCTTTCCTCCCCAGCAGCAGGAAGGTAAAAGAGTGAAACGAGGGAAACGGACTTGGCCCAGTGGTTAGGGTGTCCGTCTACCACATGGGAGGTCGGCGGTTCAAACCCCGGGCCTCCTTGACCCGTGTGGAGCTGGCCCATGCGCAGTGCTGATGCGCACAAGGAGTGCCCTGCCACGCAGGGGTGTCCCCCGCATAGGGGAGCCCCACGCGCAAGGAGTGCGCCCCGTAAGGAGAGCCGCCCAGCGCGAAAGAGAGTGCAGCCTGCCCAGGAATGGCGCACCCACACTTCCCGTGCTGCAGACGACAACAGAAGCGAACAAAGAAACAAGACGCAGCAAATAGACACAGAGAACAGACAACTGGGGGAGGGGGGGGAATTAAATAAAATAAATAAATATTTTTTCAAAAAAAAGAGTGAAACGAATCTGCCTAGGTTTAGATTTAGAGTAAGAGTTCCGTAGGTTACAGGATGGAAGACATATTTCACTTGGTAGCTGTTCCTACGATAATGAACCTGAATTTAGAGTTGCAAACTCAAGGGTTAGTCCCACTGGCACAACTGTGAAAGAATATATTGTCCGCTCCGGCTGCATGTTTATATAAAAGGTCTGGTGAGGATCCTCTACCCTCTGTTTTGAAAGGAGGGGCAAGGATTATTTGGGGCAGGATAATTCTTTGCTGTGCAGGACTGTCCTTTATATTGCATAAATATGTTTAACCTCCCATGCTCATGCCTGCTAAATGCCAGCAGTGTCCCTCCATGCTTATGACATAAAACCCTTCCCTGTGGTTTCCAAACACTCCCTGGGAGGGTTTTAGTGCCCCCATTGAAAACCAATGTGTGACGAACCTTGAGGGGATAAATAAAATAAGGAGTCTTGTTGGAGGACCCTCAGTGGTGAGGAAATGGGAATGGTAAAACTGAAAAAGGAAAAACTGAAAGGCTTTTCTGTTTACCCACATATTAACATTTCTGGTGTCCTTTATTCCTTTCTATAGTTCCAAGTTTCCATCTGCTGCCATTTCTCTTTGAAGCCAAAGAGCTCCTTTTATCATTTCTTGCATTGCAGGTCTGCTGGTCGTGAATTCTCTCATTTATCTGAAAATGCCCTTTTCACCAAAATTTTTCAAGGACAAACGTATAAAGTTTTGAGTTGCCATGATTTTTCTTTCAGTACTTTAAAAGTGTTGTTCCTTTGTTTGCTAGCCTCCATTTTTTCTGATAAGACATTGTTTCCTTTATATAGTGTCTTTTTTTTTTTTTTTTTTAAGTTTTTAAAATAAGCTTTACTTTTTAGGACAGGTCTAGATTTACAGAAATATTGTGAAGGTTAGTACAGAAAATTCCCATAAGCTCTGTACCCTGTTTCCCCTTTTATTAACATCTTACCTTAGAAGAGTTTATTCGTTACAATTAATGAACCAATACTGATACACTCTTATTAACAAAAGTCCATATTTTACTCATATTTGCTTAGTTTTCGTGTAATGTCCTTTTTCTGTTCCAGGAACCCACATTACATTTAGTCATCATGTTTCCTTAGCATCGTCTTGGCTATGACAGTTTCTCAAGCTTTCCTTATTTTTGATGTCCTTGGCAGTTTTGAGGAAGCCTGGTCAGATCTTTTGTAGACTGTCTCTCTGTAGGATTTGTTTGATGTTTCTATTATGATTAGACTAAGGTACTGGATTTTGGGGAAGATGATCCCAGAGGTAAAGTGCTGTTCTCATCACATCATATCAAGGGCATATACTGTCAACGTGACTTATCGCTGTTGATGTTGACCTTAATCACCGGGCTCAGGTGGGGTTTTCAGGTTTCTGCATTGTAAAATTACTCTCCACCCTCCCCTTTCCATACTTTTTAGAAGGAAGTCATTACGTGCAGCGCGCACTTAAGGCAGAGTATCTCCATATATTATCGGGAATTATTCTGCATGGAGATTTGTCTCTCTCTGTTTATTAATTGCATCAGTCATTTATTTATATCAGTATACTCATGGATATTTATTTTATACCTTGGGTTATAATACAGCACTCCTTTATTTTGCTTTTCAGAATGCATTGGCCATTGTGAGCTCTTTCAGTTGCTTTCTGTGTCCCTTTGACAAACCCCCATCATTGTAGATGTTTTTGTTTTCTATTTTAAAGTGCTTCTTTACCTTCTTGTGTTACACAATACATCAGGCTCATCATGTACATCTCCTGTTCCAGTCCTAGAATCAGCTATTTCCTGAAGGACACTTCGTTCTTCCTGCAGAATGGTTTTAGAACCCAAGATCTGAGCACCATATGCTTGTTGCTATTGGGGTATCATAGCTTCTAGGTCTTCTCAGTTGACAGAGTAAGGAAAATGTATGTGTGTGTTTACTAACCTGTGTATATACACATATCTATAGATATTTCCATATGTAACCACCTATTTGTGCACTACGCGCAAAATTAGTTCATACTTCTGTCTCCAACTTTAATCTAATACAACGTGCATCATTCTGGCCTCCTTCCCAGGCTGATCTGTAAATCCCCACTGCAAAAGTGGAAACCTGGTTCCTACCATTTCTCATCTCTTTATTTATTGAGTTCATTGAGCTCTCAGACTTACAGATTTGTTTTTTTTTTAAAATTATTTATTTTTAGTTGTGGTAAAATATACATATTATATAATTCATTTTAGCCATTTTATGCATATAGTTCTCTGGCATTAAGTAAATTGACAAAGCTCTGTAACTTTCACCGATATTTGCAAGCAATTTTCTTTGTCCCAAACTAAAACTCCTACTCATTTAGCAGTAACTCCTCATCATCCCCGCCCCCTGCCTGCCAGGCACCTCTGTTAATGACTATTTTGCTTTCTGTCACTATGAATTTGCTCATTCTAAGTATTTCTTATAAGAGAAACCAGACAGTATGTGTCCTATTGTGTCTGGCTTATTTCCCTCAACATGTCTCCAAGTTCATCCATGTGGTAGCATGTATCAGTACTTTACTTCTTTTTTACAGCTGAGTATTATTCCATATTGTATGGATATATCATGTTTTGTTTATCCACTCATCTGTTTATGAACACTTTGGTTGCTTCTGCCTTTGGGCTGAGTTGAATAATGCTGCAGTGAACATTGGTGAACAAATATCTGTCCGAGTCCCTGCTTTAGGTTCTTTTGAGTATGTACCTAGGAGTAGAGTGAAATTGTCAGGTCATATGATAGTTCTGTGTTTAACTTCTGAGGAACTGCCACATCGTTTTCCACAGTGGCTGTGTCATTTTACGTTTCCACCAACAGTGTGCAAGGGTGTCTGTTTCTTCACATCCTCCTTAACACTTGTTAATTTCAGTTTTTCCGTAATAGCCATTTTAATGGATATGAAGTGGTATCCCAGTGTAGTTTTAATTTGCATTTCTCTAATGGGTAGTGATGTTGAGCATCTTTTCATATACTTTTGGCCATTTAAGTTTCTTCTTTGGAGAAATGTCTGCTCAGATTCTTGGTCCATTTTTTAATTGGGTTGTCTTTTTGTTAGTGAGTTGTAGGGGTTCTTTATATATTCTGGATATTTAAGCCTTACCAATATATGGTTTCCAAATATTTTCTCCTGTTTTGTAGGTTGTCTTTTCACTTTCTTGATTGCGTTTTTTGCTCTAACGTTTTAATTTTGATGAAGTCCATTTTATCTATTTTTTGTTGTTGTTGCTCATGCTTTTGGTGTAAAATCTAATAATTCATTGCCTACTACAGTATCTCTGAAGATATTTCCTTATCTTTTCTTGTAAGAGTTTTATAGCATTAGCCCTTACATTTAAGTCATTGATCCATTTTGAATTATTTTTTGTATATGGTGAGAGGTAGGGGTCCACATTCATTCTTTTGCATGTAGATTTCCAGTTGTTCCAGCACCATATATTGAAGAGACATTTATGGCCAGTTGATTTTTGACTTGGCACTCTTGTCAAAAATGAACTGGCCATAGATGTGTGGATTTATATCTGGACTCTCTCAGTTCTATTCCATTGGTCTTTATGTCTCAGACTTACTTATTCTTAATCAAAAATAATAAGTTCAAAGGCTTTTTAGAGTTCTGGTGCTTCCTGTGCATGCTAATTTAGGCAGCTTTCATCCCAGCTTAAATCTCCCATCTTATTCTTTCCTTCCCTACCTATACTTTTATCAAAAACTTACAAGAAAGGATAAATGTACATGTCGTACTTGAAAATGATGCAAAACTACGGAAGTGTATCTTGGAATACAGATCTCCACAAGCAGAAAATATTCATTAAGTTGACTTGCCTGCAAATGTGTTAAAAAAATTGTAACAAGGGTTTGTGGCGACCCTACTTAAGTGTCTGTTCAAGCGGAGAGCTCCTGCAAACCTTCAATGATGTGAGCTTGGTGTATGCAGAAGTGTACCGTGGCTGCCAGAAAATGTACTGAAACCTTAGGCTGTATCCCTATGAATACAACGTTCAGATGAAGGGAGAGGTTAGTCTCAGAGTGTTGTGTTCATTTTTAGCATCTTGTTTTAATAAAGACATTGGAAAACTGATGTCCAGAAAAGAATGGGATAGAAAAAGTCTGTGAGCGGTATCTTGGCAAGAATAATTTAGAATTTGAGCATCAGAATGAATGGTAGTAATTATTTTAACCTATTGTATAAAACAGGAGCCATAAGGCCATACTGATATAAAAGTAAAGATGTAAATTGAAAGTTTGTTGAGGAGTGGAATGTTTGTGTAGTCTGAGAGTATCTCCCCACAGGATGCTTATTAATTACAGAGAAAAAGAGAGTAATTTCACAGGAGAAATGCCTCTGGAGCATCTGAGATTTGTCAGAGTGGTTTTCCTAAAACATAGATTTGTCATGTTCCCCTACTTAGAAGTCTTTGATGTGTCCCATCTGTCAACGAAGTCAAGTCCAAACTCCCTTAAGCTGACATCCAAGGCATTTTGGGAGCCAAACGGTTCTAAAGGGTAAAGGGCACACTTCCAGCAGCCTAGGCCCTTTGCTGCTCCCTGGACGCGTACCATCTCCCATCTCTAGCTCCGGAGTCTCCCACTCCATTCTCCTCTTCTCTGACCGTTGCCCAAATGATCAAAGTGAATCTCATCAGTAATGGGAAGAATCAAAACTGTGCACCACCTGATTGATGGCAAATGCTGAAAGAATGCAGTCTCACTTCTGTGCTGTTACTGCCAAAGGAGCATAACTGAATCTAGCCATGGGGAAGTATCAGATAAATGCAAAATGAGGGCCCTTTTACAGAATAACTGGGCTGTAAGCATCAAAAGCCTCAAGGTCATGAAAGTCAAGGAAACACTAAGGAACTGCTCCAGGTCGATGGGGACTAATGAGCTGTGCTGCCCAGTGCACGCGTGGTTCTGAGCTGGGATGCTCTAAAGTGCATTGTCAGGACAGTTGGGGAAACTTTAAGGGAGCCTGGGATTAGGTGGCCGTAACGTAGCAGCGTTAGCTGTCATGATTTGGCTGGCTATATTCTGGATGTCAGTGTTCTGGGTTTATAGGAAGACAGATACGATACTTCCACCTTTACTGTATAAATTTCAGATTATTTACAAATCATTTAAATGAATAATCTGGGGCTCTCAGAATAGTTATTATGGAGAAAAAACTGAGGTGGGATCCAAGGAAAAATGTTTTTCAATATCTAAAGGACTGTGGCAAAGGAATTTTCATTGATTTGGGGATGCACAGGTTGAAGTTGGGATATTAACAGGAATTTTTTTCTTTATGAGACATAAAATAATGATGCATCTTACAATTGACAGCATTTTACTTGTGATTTAATGAATTACAGTTTATTTATTAATTGTTGCTTATCCAAAGAGAATCTGGAGCCACAAATGGGCATTCTTGGAGTACAGATTTTATTTATAAGAAGGACTTTTCTGATCTTTAAAACTACCTATTGATAGAACCAGTTACCTAATAAGTGTCAGTAGTTTGTAGGGGGGTCCCTGTAGTATATTGTAAGTTGAACTGAATGACCGGTAAGGACTCCTTAACCAAAGGCTTCTGTGACTCCCTGCTGACTCATAATTTGTTTCATAATTACATCTAAAGGTAAACCTTTCTGGCTGTCTACATGAAGAAAGAGAGAAGCTTTCTCTTCCACTCAGGTCTTTATTCCTACCATCTTTCTCTTTTGTATGACTTGGAACAAAACCAAATAGAGAAATTACTTGCTGGATGCATACAGTCAGGAAATAGTATTAGAAGAAAAGAAATGTTCACGTGAGTAATGAACATTGACCTTTTGTTGTATTCGTGTGAGATTTTAAAACTAAGTAATGAGTTCGGTAGACCCTTGTTTTTTTTGAAGACAGACCATAGCCCAGTATCATCAGTAATTTTGCAAGCAACTGTGGCTTACACTGTGATCTCCTATGTGTCAGCTTCATGACAGGAGATTCCAATTCATGCTTCAGCAAAACAAAATATTCATTGTGTGAATACCGACTAGGCACCATGCTGGCATTTTTTTTTTATTCATTACTGCTGCTTTCAAACCAGTACACCTCCACAAAAATAAAAATGCGTCTTTAAGTCCCATACTGTATAACTGTGTCCCTCCTCATCACAGTCATCTGCCTCCCTGCCTGGCTCTCCTCCACATTCCTTAAACGCCTTGCCTCCTGGGGTCCCGCCATCATCCTGAGCAACTTCAGTAACCGCGTGGAAAGTGAACACGCTAACCCACGCCCCTTCCTCGGCTCCTTCAGCCATCCTGCTTCTCCAGCAGCGTAGGCCACAGCTGCGCCCCTGAACTGACACCGTCTCCCAGACTTGGTCCGTCTCTGGGGTCTCAGATTCCAGTATCTCTTCTGACCATTGCTTCTTCCCTTTCTCTTCTCCTAACATTTATTTTGTTGAATCTTCCAGTTCCTTGGACCCTTTCTATTTCTCCCAGTTACTCCCCTCCCAGCTTCATTCTTCCATGCTACTTAGACTGTATGAGCCACGGTTTCAGTCCCTTTGACCAACAGTGTCATTTGGTCAACAGGCACGTTCCCCATAACACAACCATCAGTTACCCCTTAGGCCCATTTCGTTCCCAAAACACATTATATGTCAGGGAAGGAGTTTGGACATTATTTAATTGACAGAAGGGACACTTGAGAGACTTTATAACGGGAGTGACATGACAAATCTGTGTTACAGGAAATCTGTTATTGATACAACCTGTCATCTACATCTGTCAGATTTACTGTTGTATTCATTTCATAACAGAATGTGGTATATCTTTTTTTCCCTTCTGAGTTCTTTAAAGGATCAGTGAAGAGAAAAATGAGGACCAGATTTGAAGAAATTGAAGTATTGTAGATAATATTTGATAAGGTCTTAATTTAAGGCAGTGGAAGTGAGACTGGAAAGGAGGACACGGACGCCAGGCTCATTGTAGATTAAGTAGCACAGGGCTCAGCGGGCGTGTCTGTAACTTGACGAGAGGGTATTATAGAAAAACCCCTGAATTATACCTAACGATTCCCTCAGCAGCAGTCATTCTAGAGCTTTAAAGCAATTTTAATCTCTTTCACTTAAAATATAGGATGAACTGCTTTACATAGAAATAGGGCATTGAATACCACATGAATTAACTCTAGTGCCATAGATAACCTTCCAGAAGTTATCAGAGTGTCTTTGCAGCTCTCAGTTTGGGGGTGTAGCAAATCCCTGAACTCCTTTTAATGGGAAATTTCCTAAAACTATCTGTCTTTTTAGAGTTTTAAAATTCCTTAAAACTTTGGCTGGTGATTAAACAAATTCACCTGTCCACTTGTGGCTGCCTGGTACCTTAGACCGTTATCTCTTCTCTTCCTGACTCTGTCACTTAGCATTAACATCTCAGTCGCCCGGCTTTCCAGATGGACAGTGTTCACCCTAAGATTCATCATGGAGGGGTGGAAGGAAGACCGTCTGGGGAAATGGGTAGTTTCTAACACTTCCCCAGCTGGGTAGACTCATTTTCTGAGCTCAAAGCCTGGGTTGTCCCGGTAGCTGGGAGGATTTTGTTGTTGAGCCCATGACTAAGTGCTTCCTGAGCTACTGAGGAGGAATTTAAAATAGAGAATGCAGCTTGCAAAATTCTGTAGGGGTTTTTTGGTTTCCTCTCCAGAATGTTTTCCTTTATTCTTTATGAGTAATAATGACACAAGTGAGAATTTGCTCATAACCTGTAGTATTTATTGTCTGCCCTGAAGCCTGCAGTTAGTATCTCTTTTTTTTAAAAAAGAAGAAACTGAAGTTCACAGAGATTAGGTATCATGTGGGATTTGAGCCTAAACATTCTGACTCCAGAGCCCAAAGGAGCTTAATTCTGAGGTTCCTTCTTTGGGCCCCTCAAAATTGATTCTGTACTCAGGAATACAACTGCATTACCATAGTTTTCCACTTACCTTTTTTCTCCATTAAAAAATAGAATTGTTAGGAGCAGGGAGGCTCTTTTTTACAGGGAAGTTGCCTACTTGATAATTGTATTTTTTTTAATTGGGAAAAATAAGTAGAAAATAAGACAGTGCTTCTGTTTACAGGATCAGATCACAACATACAGAAACTGTAGAATTAGAAAATGCCCATTTTGCAAACACTGTTGTAGTAACTGACCCACGCAAGTATTCATGGATGCTGAAAACATAGAATGAAAGTTTTTTGGAGCACTGGATTTTCATACAGCCTGAAAGTATCACACGCACCTCCTCAGATTACTTATTAATTAAAAAGAGGAAAGGATACATTGGCAATTGGAAGAATCTGGCAGATACCAGATTAACCAAGTGATGAAGTTTCCCATCACCAGTAAAGCTAAAACCCTGCATGTGCTTCGTGATGTGATACACTGAGGACACATCATCACCTACGTAGTATTCTTACCAAAAAAAATGTTTAATTTGCCTCTAATCATGTGGAAACAGGCAAATCCAAACTTAAGGAACATTTCAAAATGCCTGGCCTGTACTCTTCAACAAGGTCACTGTGATGAATGGCCAAAAATGACTGAGGAGGTGTTTAAGGAAGAAGAGTGAACACGACAGCTAAACGCCGTGCCCACAGTCCTGGCTGGATCCTGGATCCCCGCGAGGGGTGGCAAGGTGGTGGAGGAAGCATGGCTGGTCACTCAGGCCCGGCCGCATGGTGCACCCGGGGGGGGGGGGGGTGCCCGGGCATGGCAGCTTTGTCCCGGGGCCACGGGGTACCGCACGGCGGGGGGTGCCGCACGGCGAGGGCAGGCGGCCTCGGGGGCAGAGCCGCGGGAGCAGACCAACGACGCCCGCTTCCCTCGTACTACTGAAGACTTCCAATCCTGCGTCCATGGCATGTGGCAACAAGAGTAGGTTCTGTTAGGAGCTATCTTAAGCTGTGTAAAAATGATTTTTTTTTTTATCTGCTGCCATATTTTAGCATAATACAATGTGAATTTGTTTTTCTTTTTTTTTTCCCTGTTTTTTGTAATAAGTGCTTCTGTTCACCTACCCTTTAAAAAAAATTTGTTAGGACAGTCAGAGGTATTAGATTATGGACAGTGTATTATATTAAAGAACAATGTTGTATCAGAGTTAAATCTCGAGTATAATTGAATTGTGATTCTGTGGAATACCTTTGTTCTTAGATAATGGCTGACGTACTTAAGGTTGAAATGTCAAGGTGTTTGTAACTTGCTCTGAACTGGTTCTGCAAAAATGAATACATAGCAGAAGAGCAACTGTGTAGAATATAAAGTGGTGCAGCCACTGGAGAAAGCAGTATGGCAGCTCCTCAGAAAGTTAAAACAGAATTACCACATGACCCAGCAGTTCCACTCTTAGGTCTGTACCCAAAGAAATTGAAAATTAGGCCTTAAATAGACACTTCCACTCCAGTGTCCATAACAGCATTATTCACAATTGCCAAAAGGTGGAAGCAACCCAAGTGTCCGTTAGAAGATGAATGGCTAAACAGAATGTGATACAGCCATTCGATGGGATGGTATTCTGTAAGAAGGAATGGAGTTCTGAGATGTGCTGCATTATCCTAATGAAAACATTATCCTAAGTAAAACAGGCAAGACACATAAGGACAAATATTGTATGATGTTACTTACGTGAAATATCTAGAAATAGTAAATTCATAGAGACAGAAAGTACATTACCAGGGAATGAGGGGAGTTAATTGCATGGTGGTTACAGAATATACATTTTTTAAAGTTTTAAATTAAAAAAAAAATTTTTTTAAGGGCAAATGTGGCAAAACATTGCCAATTGGCATATCTAAAGTACGTAAGCATTCATACTTTATTATTTAAACTGTTCAGTGCATATAAAATTTTTCCAAATAAAAGGGGAAAAAATTAAAATGTGTGTTCAAGTAGGCAGACCCCAAGCAGTGGAATCATAGATTCACATTAGAATAACAATGGAGGGAAGCAGATGTGGCTCAAGCAGTTGGGCACCTGCCTACCACATAAAGACAATGAACAGATTCCATACCTACTGCAACAAACTAGACGCCCAACCCATCTCAACGAGCTAGATGCTGCAAGCGAGCAGATGCCACAGTCCGGGGGGAGCAGATGTGACTCAGGCTGTTGGGCACCTGCCTCCCATGTGGGAGGTTCTGGATTCAGTTCCTGGTGCCTCCTGGAGCAGACAGGCAGACACAGTGAGCAAAACAAAGAACAGACAGATGAGGAACCGTCGGGGGAGGGGGAAGATAAATTTTTAAAAAATAAAATCTTAAGAAAGAATAATAAAGGAGGGGAGCAGATGTCGCTCAAGTGGTTGAGCACCTGCTTCCCATGTACACAGTCCCAGGTTCAATCATTGGTACTTCCTAAAAACAAAACAAATGGAAAAAAAAACCAAAACTCTCATTTGGGAGTGGGTGTAGCTCAGTGTTTGGGCTCTTGCTTCCCATGTACGAGGTCCTGGGTTCAATCCCTGTACCTCTTTAAAAAAAAAAAAAAGGAAAAAGTTTCCACTGTCATCTCTGGTAAATTAATAGCGCTGCAGTGTGTGGGATTCCAAGGCCAATCAGAAAACATAGTACTGTTTCCCAGGGCATAGAAAGTAAGAGTGGTGATGGATGGTTCAAAAATTTGCCATCTCTGCTTGAATGTTTACATCATTACAGTCTAATTCATCCTTAACTTTTTCTCAGTCACTGCTTGATCTAACTCTAGTCTTTCCTGAAATTTACGTTTTCTCTGCTGCTGTTATTCCTTCTGAAGTTGGACCAGGGTTCCACACTTCAAAAGCCAGGTGTCTGAGGCACCCTTAAATCAGGGTCCGCAAACACAGGCAAGCTTCATGGACAGTGGGATGAAGAGGTCCATGAACCTGTCCGGAAATTAGCAGAATTTTGCATGTGGGTTTAAGGTCTAGAATGGCCCTCCCTCAGTTAAAGGGGGGAGTGGGCATCACTATCCCAGAATCTTCAGGACTGGAAAGTGAACTGCCGACTAAAGCCCACGTACCAGTATTCTACTATAGACTTACTGTGATGCTAGCAAGGGAAGAAATATCCTTGATGTGGAGGCAGGGGCCGCTGGAGGTTCTGAGGGGAGGGAGAAGAAAAGCAGGTGTAATGCAGGGGCATTTTGGGGACTTGGGAATTGTCTCGAATGACATTACAATGACAGATATGGGCTATTAATCCTGCCATAACCTGCAGAATTGAGTGAGAGAGAGTGTAAACCACAATGCCATCCTTAGTGGCAGAGCTCCAAAATGTGTTTACCAATTGCAATGAGTGTACCACATTAATGAAAGATGTTGTTAATGTGGGAGGTGTGGGGAGTGGGACATATGGGAATCCTCTATATATTCTCTGTAACATGTAATCTAAGTATCTTTTTAAAAAATTTAAAAATGAAAAAAAAAAAGATTTAGAATGGTTAAGAACCCACTATATTCACTAGCATTCTGACGATTGGCTTTAGTAGTTCTTTATTTTCATTTTGCTCAACAACAGTATCTCAGCCTCCGTTCCTATCTTTCTTCCCAGTCTCTTCCTTTGTTGTAATGTGATGAAACAGGCTTATGTTTGACTTCTCTCTCTAGTCTCTAATATTCTCCTTTGCCCTTGTGAGGATAGATGCAGTATTCATCTAATCAACAGCAGGCATTTTCCCCTTTCTTTAAAAGGTTCAGGAGCCTTGATTGTAGTATGTGCTCAATAAATACTGTTGAATGGATGGTTGAAATAATTAAACACTTCTTTTCCCAAACAGCTCTCCTGTTGAAATTAGTTGATGCTCATTTTGTGTTCTCTGAATGGATGAAATCACTTGGATTGGTTTCCTTGGCTACCTGTTCAGCTTTCCCTACTCCTTTTCCAGCTTGAGTCTTCAAGAGGGAGCCTCAACTGATTTCTAAAACCGTTTTGTACCTGGTGTGATTATAAAGCAATGAGACTGATTGTCATATGTAGTTTGTGGGATCCGTCTCAGTTACTTTATAGCCATACCTGGTACCTTATTCCACAGATCATTGCCCGTTGAACATTATAAGAGCACAAACCTAAGTAAGGTTTATAAGTGGAAATTTAAAGTGGCTTAGCATTATTTTATGATCTTCTCTAATTTACTGACCAGAACTCTTATTTCAGAAAAACAATTAAATGCTAACTTTATTGCTTGCTTTAATTTTGCAGTTTTTCTTTTTGTTTTTAGATTTTTAATCAGTATTTTGTTAAACTGCTGTTCTGATAAAGTGACTGGAACAGTTTTGAATAAGGTAATACAAAGGCTTATGTTCCACTGGCTTATATTTTTTCAGGAAATTTTGATAATTGAATTTTTTTTCAGTTACATGTAGTCTTTGACAGCATATGACACAGGGATATTCTTTTTTAGCTGGTAAACTTTCACCAAATGAATGTGGCAAACAAAGCATTTAAAACCAAATAGTGTGTATTATTCATTTAAGAAACCTTTGAAAGGGCAAGTTTTGGGAGGTTTTTTTTTGGTTGTTTTGGTGGTTCATATTTATATGTACAAATGTTATTCACATTCGTATAAGTGGCTGTGATTTTCTGTTTCTCAAAATCAAGTGTCTATTCCCCTTACCCGCACCCCCAGTCTCTCTTAGGGGGCTCTCTGAAGAAGTCAAGTTGTAAAACTTGCATGTTGCCACATGCAGTGGTCATGCTCAGCATCAGCTTGTGGAAGAACTATCGCTGACAGCTAGATTGATGGTAGAAAGGCTTCTTTTCCTTAAAAGAAACTGTGGGAAAGTAATCCCTTTGTGGAGGGGGAAAGGTCTTGTAATTTCCTGCTATTCGTGGGGAAGAGAATGACTTTCCTTCAGTGTATTTCTGCTCCTGGAAATTATATAAGAGAAAGAATAAGGTAACTAGAAGGACAACTTAAGGACATCCTTCTAAGTAGCTTAGATAGTTCTGGCTGTGGCAGATCTTCTGCATAGCTATTGGAAACAAAGTATTTTGATACCAAACTTGTCTGGAGTGTTAAATCTTGGGCCTGTTTTGAGATGGATTTGACTTCCAGAAGGAATCTGGGGTAAATTAGAAAGGAGACATTCTCCAGTCAGGTCTAGACATAAGGCCAAAATTAGTTTCAACTGTTATTCCTAAAAGGTACCAACATTTGGCACTTTGTTGTCAGGTGTGTGTGCTAAGTCAGTGATGATATAAAGCTTCATATCCTTGTACTACCTTCTATTCCTTGTACTGGTTCTACACATAATAGACTGCTTCTTGAATGTTTTTAACAATGACTACTGCAAAAAGTACAAATCTATACTGCAAATAACAATGATTTTCTCCTTTTAAGGACTTTTGAGGAATTTAAGATGGGGAAGGTTTTACAATGGAAACCTTCCATGGTGTTATCATATTTCTCTTACTTTGTAATGTTATGTTGCTGTCTCTTGTCAATGTTTGGCTGGCTTAATAATTTCTTTTATGAATATAGTTCTAAGGCAAGTTGATAAGACTTTTAACACTGCAGTCATTTTATGCCTTAAGTTTGTGTAAGTCTTAAGCTCTTCACAGCAAATTATGTTTT
The DNA here is from genome assembly GCF_030445035.2 of Dasypus novemcinctus. Lineage (NCBI taxonomy): Eukaryota > Metazoa > Chordata > Mammalia > Cingulata > Dasypodidae > Dasypus > Dasypus novemcinctus. The sequence goes on from NC_080674.1 coordinate 190,312,282, forward strand.
CCCACTTGGTACCAGCATACTTACCTGTACCTCCATTTCCTTTGAAAAGTTGAATCTCCAAACTCTTGGCATTAGCAAAAATTGCAGTAGTTTTTCTAAATATGAATTTTATGTATTTGCTGCTTCTAGAAATATTAAATATCACTTGAGTATACATATTTATTTTGCATTACAGGCACTGGAGATATTATTGCTGTCATGATTACAGAATTGAGGGGTAAAGATATTTTGAGTTATCTGGAGAAAAACATCTCTGTACAAATGACAATAGCTGTTGGAACTCGTATGCCTCCAAAGAACTTCAGCCGTGGCTCTCTAGTCTTCGTGTCAATATCCTTTATTGTTTTGATGATTATTTCTTCAGCATGGCTCATATTCTACTTCATTCAGAAGATCAGGTACACAAATGCACGCGACAGGAACCAGGTGAGCTACCAGTACTCTCTAGCAGTTGGTTCTTACCACACATAATCCATATACATTTGTGGTAGTCATACTTGTTACAAATTTTTTTCCATTAAAAAACAAAGTTGCAACTAATCTTCAGTCATTTGGATATGTCGAAAACATATCAATAGAAGTATTTTCAGGGTATTTTAAATGCGTAACAGAGGAAACGATCAGATTTATAGTGACCACTTGGCATATTCTAGGTCGGCAAATAGCTTAATATAATAATATGGTCTGCCTAATTCTGGAGAAATGACAACATTGCATATTTAAAGTAGTAATATTGAGGGTCTCTGGAGAGGGGAGCTGGGCAGCTGGAAGAGAGACTTTTCACTCTGTTGCTTTATGTTCCATATGAATTTTGAACTATGTTTTATAGTTATTCAGAAAAAATAATTAAAAACAAATTGTTAGGAAAAATTAAAAAAAAAAACAAATTGTCAGATATAAGCTCAGATATGGGGGTAAGTGTGAGGTGAGGACGGATTGTGGGGAGGTGGATCCCAGTAGAACTGATCTGTCTAGATAGAGTTGTCCCAGAAATTCCATTGTCCAGTACGGAGTAAGTACTCCATAATTTTGGTTGAATGAAGAAAGACACAAGAAAGGCAGGCAGTATGCTGCCTTGTAAAGGAGAGCCTGGAATTGATGGTCTCCCAGTTTCTTATTCCATTCGTTCCATATAGATTAGACAAAATATCCATTCTGGGAGCCAAGTTCAAGGTATTAAGTCCCAGTCTGAGTGCCAGACTAAGGAGTGGATTGCTTTGAGAGTGTTGGCAGCCAGTTTTTATGCGATGCCACCCCCTCCTTAACCAGAGTACGTCTTAATCCCTGTGGGGAGTTGGAGTTTCATCTTTCCTCGCCTGCTAGAAGGAGCACAGAATCTGACATGGGACAGATCTGAGTTCAGTCCTGACTTTACCACCAAGTTACCGTGCTCCACTCCGGGACAGTTTATATACTTCCCAACTTGTTTCATCTGAAAATAGGTATAAACTATCTGCAAACTATAATTTATTTGAACACATATGTGCCAGATTCCATGCAGTGCCCTGCCCAGCTTTACATATTTTTTATTTTGATCATTTTTCTTACTTATAATTTCAGACTTTAAAAAGGTTATAAGAATAGTATAAAATATTCCCTTTACCCAGATTCTCCAGTTGTTAACATTTTTCCACATTTTCTTACTATGTACAGATATATTTTCAGCCACTTGAGAATAAGTTTGAGTCTTAATACTCTTTTACCCTTAAATATTTCATTATGTATTTCCTAAAAACAAGATCATTCTCTTATATAACCACAGTGATTATCAAAATTAGAAAATTAACATGGATACAATATCATTATCTGACCTACAAACCTTTTTCAAATTCTGTAAAGGTATTGTACTTGATAGCAAAGAATACCTAGATCAGATCGGATCAGATTGTATTATGTGTGGCATTCCGTTGTCATGTCTCTCTTCATCAGTTTCATGACATTGACGTTTTTGAAGCGTACAGCCAGTTATTTTGTATTTGAGTTTGTCTGATGCCTGATGTTTCTTCATGATTAGATTCAGGTTAGATATATTTTTGTCAGGAATACCACTTCTTTACTTTTCCTTTTCACTTTCTATTTTAAGTTATATTCATTGTAGATTCCCATGCATTCATAAGAAACAATACAGAGATCCCATATACCCATCACCCATTTCCCCCAATGGTAAAATCTTGCTTAAGTACAGCAAACATCACAATGAGGAAATTAACATTGATATAATCCACTGATCTTATATTCAGGTTTCCCCAGTTTTACTTGTGTGTATTTGTATGTGTGTTTAATTCTGTGCAGTTTTATCGACTATAGACCTCAGGCCATCACCAACTCGAGATATATAACAGTGTTATCACAAGAATCCCTTATGCTACATTTTTATAGTTGTAGTTAACTTCTGTAACTCCTGGCAACCACTAATCTGGTCTTTATCTCTATGATTTTGTCTTTTCACAAACGCTATATAAGTGGAAGCATACAGTATTTAACTGCTGTAGTTTGAATTTCTTCATTCAGTATAATTCCTTTGAGATCCTTCCAAGTTGTATGTATCAGTAATTGGTTCCTGTTTATTGCTGAGTACTGTTCCATGGTTCAGAAGTCCCACAGTTTGTTTAACCATTCACCCACTGGAGGACATCTGGCTTGTTTCCAGTTTTTGGCTATTACAAATAAAGCTGCTATCTGGGAAAGCAGACATGGCTCAACTGATAGAGCGTCTGCCTACCATGTGGAGGATCCAGGATCCTACTGACCTGTGTGGAGCTGGCCCACGCACAGTGCTGCCGCGTGCAAGGAGTTCCGTGCCATGCACGGGTGCCCCCGCATAGGGGTGCCCCCCACACAAGGCGTGCACCCTGCAAGAAGAGGTGCCCCGCATGAAAAAAGCACAGCCCACCCAGCAGTGGTGCCGCACGCACGGAGAGCTGACGCAGCAAGGTTACACGCAGCAAAAAAAGAGATGCAGTTTCCTGGTGCCGCCTGATAGTGCAAGCGGCTGCAGAAGAACACACAGTGAATCGACTCAGAGAGCAGACAACTTGGGGGAAGGGGAGAGAAATAAATAAAATAAATCTTAAAAAAAAAAAAAAGGTGCTATGTTTATGGGGTTTTGTGTGAACATGAGTTTTCATTTCCCTGGGGTAAATGAAGAGTATAATTTCAGGGTTGTATAGGAAGCACATCTTTACTTTTGTAAGAAACTGCCATACTCCTTCCAAAGTGACTATCCGTTTTACTTTCCCATCAGAAATGTGTGCCTAATATAGTTCCAGGATCTGCATCCTCTCCAGCATTTGGTGTTGTCAGTATTATTTTGTTTTAGCCATTCTGATAGGTGTGCAGGCTCATCTTATTGTAGTTTAATTTGCATTTCCCTAATGCCTAGTGATGTTGTAACATCTTTTTATGTGTTTATTTGCCATCCATTTATCCTCTTCAGTGATATCAATTCATGTCTTTTGTCCATTTTCTACTTGGATTGTTTATTTTTTACTGTTGAGTTTTGAGTTCTTTATATATTCTAGATACAAGTTTTCTCAGATAATGTGGTTTGCAAATACTTTTTTCCAATCTGTAGCTTATCTTTTCAACCTCCTAATAGGGTCTTTTGCAAAGCAAAATTTATAAGCTTTGATGAAATCCAATTTATCAGTTTACTTTATGGATCATGCTCTTGATGTCAGGTCTAAGAAATCTTTGCCTTGCCTTACACCCCAAAGATTTCCTCTTGCTTTTTTCCTAAAAGTTTTATACTTTATCTTGTACATTTATGTCCATGATTCATTCTGAATGAATTTTTGAAGAAAGTGTGGTTTAGTTCAAGTTTTTTGTTTGTTTGTTTTTTGGCCTGTGCATATCAGTAGAGCAAGTTTGTGTTCATTTATTTCTGGGTTTTCTATTCTTTTCCATTTATATGTGTGACTTTGTTAGTACCACACTGTCTGATGACTATTGCTGTAACTATATACATATGTATTTTTAGGTCTTAATATCGGGTAGAATGATTATTCCCAATTTATTCTTGTTCAGTTTGTTTTAGTTCTAAATCATATAACTCTTCCATATAAAATATAGAATAAGTTTTTCTTGTGTGTACACAAATCCTTGTTGGGATTTTGATATAAATTCATTAAATCTATAGAGCAGTGGAGAGAATTCATATCTTTACTATGTTAAGTCTTCCACCCCATGAACTTTGTGTGTTTTTCCATTTATTTATTGTCCTTTTTTTATTTCTTTCATCAGCATTTTGTAATTTTCAGGATACAGATCCTGTATATCTTTTGTTAAGTTTATAACTAGGTATTTCATTTTCTTTGGAGTAACTATAAATGTTATTGTGTTTTAAACTTCGGTTTCTACATTTTCATTATTAATATATCCCAAACTGTGGTTGATAGTTATGTGTTGATTTTTGTATCCTGCAGTGTAGGTAGAGTAACATATTATTGTGGATTCCTTGCATTTTCTTGTGTAGACAAGTAGGTCATCTGCAAATAACGACAGTTTTATTTCTTCATTTCCAATCTGTGTGCTTGCTTGCTTTTTCTCATCTTGTTGCAAGGGTGTTTCCTTTTTTCTTTGTTTAGATCTTTATTGTGATACAACACAATTTTCCCATTGTAAGCACTTTCATGTGTACAATTCAGTGATATCAATTAAATGCGCCATAATGTATTACTGTCACCACCTTTCACAACCAAAATGTTTTTTTAAAGATCTGTTTGTTTTTTTCTTTCTTTGCCCCTCCCCCGCCCTGCTCTTTTTGCTGTGTCCATTCGCTGTACGATCTTCTGTTATCTGTTTCTCGTTTTGTCTTCTCTTGTCTTTCTCCTCTAGGCTTCACTGGGATTCGATCCTGGGGATCTCTGATGTGGACAAAGATTCCCTGTCAATTGTGCCACTTCAGTTCCTGGTCTCTGAAGCGCAGCATTCACCTTGACTCTCCCCTTCATCTCTTTTGTTGCATCTTGCTAAGTGACTCACTTGCAGGGGCACTGGCTCACTGTGCAGGCATTCAGCTTGCTGCACTGGCATTGGCTCACCACGCGGGCACTCACGTGGGCACTCAGCTTGCCACATGGGCGCTCGTGCGGGTACTTGGCTCACCATGCCAGCACTTGCGTGGGCACTTGCTCACCGCACAGGCACTCGGCTCACCGTGCAGGCATGCTTTCTCTGCTTTTTCACCCGGGGCCCCAGGGATCGAATCTGGGTCCTCCAATATGGTAGGCAGAGGCCTTTTCACTTGAGCCACATCCACTTCCCTACCAAAATGTTTTTAAGCAGGAACTCTGTACCCATTAAGCAATAACTCCCAAATCCTCCTCCTCTTCCCCAGCCCCTGGTAATCTATAATCTGTAATCTGTCACTATGAATTTGTATATTCTAGGTATTTCATGTAAGTGAACTCATAGAACATTTGTCTCTTTGTGTCTGGTTTATTTCACTCAACGTGATGTCTTCAGGGTCTATCCATGTTGTCGCATGTATCAGAACTTCATTACTTTTTATGCCTGAATAATACTCCATTTTGAGGATTTATCACATTTTGTTTATCCATTCTACTGTTTATGTACACTGGGGCTGCTTCCATCTTTTGGTGGTTGTGAATAATGCTGCTGTGAATACTGGTGTGCACGTATCTGTTTGAATCCCTGTTTTCAACTTGTGGTCATGTTCCATAAGTGGAGTACCAAGTCATATGGTTGTATGTTTAACTTTCTGGGGAACTGCCAAACTATTTTCCACAGTGGCAACAATGTATGAGGGTTCCTATTTCTCTGCATACTTCCCAACATATGTTGTTTTCCATTTTTTAAATAATAGTGGTGTGAAGTGGACCCTCATTGTGGTTTTGATTTGCATTTTCCTAATGGATAGTGCTATTGAGTATCTTTTCATTTGCTTATTGGCCTTTTGTATATCTTCTTTGGAGAAATGTCTTTACATCTTTGGCCCATGTTTTAATTGGGTTGTTTGTCTGTTTTGTTGTTGAATTGTAGGAGTTCTTTATATATTCTGGATAATAAACCTTATCAGATATATAGTTTCTAAATATTTTCTCCCATTTGTAGATTGTCTTTTCATTTTCTTGATAATGTTCTTTGATATGCAAAAGTGTCTAATTTTTATAATTTCTCGTGGTTTTAAAGACTTGTGTTTAGGTTGATCCATTTTGAGTTAATTTTCACACATGGTGTGAGATAAGGGTCCAGTTTCATTGTTTTGCATGTGTACATCTAGTTTTCTAAGCACCATTTGTTGATGAGACTGTTCTTTTCCCGTTGTGTAGACTTCACACCTTTGTTGAAAATTAGTTGGCTGTAGGCATGTGGGTTTATTTCTCTGCTCTCAGTTCTATTCCGTTGGTCTACAGTGCCACACTGTTTTGATTATTATAGCTTTGTAATGAGTTTTGACATTGGGGAGCATGAGTCCTCCAACCTTGTTACTGTTTTTCAAGATGGTTTCAGCTATTCAGGGCCCCTTGCCATTCCATATGAATTCAATGTTGGCTTTTCCATTTCTGCAAAAAAGGAATTTGGTCAGAATTATGTTCAATCTGTAAATCACTTTGGGTAGTGGATTAGTTACTTCGTCTGCTAAAACAAATAGCATACAATGAGTTGGCTTAACAGCAAGAGCTTATTGGCTTCAGGTTTCAGAGGCTAAAAGACTTACTTCCTCCCAGGGTTGATACCTTCTGGCTGGCCAGCAATCTCTGGGGTTCCTCAGCTTTTCCATTACACGACAGTGCACATGATAGTGTTTTCTCCTTTCTCTTCTGGGTTCCATTGGCTCCAGCTTCTTGCTTCTCCTGTGCTTCTCGCCATATCCAATTTCCTTTGCTTATAAGGACTTCATTCGTATTGGATAAAGGCACACTCTCTCTAGTTTGAGCACACCTTAACTAATAATTTCTCAGGTCCTATTTACAAATGGGTTCACACCCAGAAGACAGGGCTTGAGACCTAACCATGCCTTTTGTGGAGGACACAGGAGGCAATATTGAAATCTTAACAACATTAAATCATCCAATCCATGAACATGGGATGTCTTGCAGTTTATTTAAGTCTTCATTAATTTCTTCAACAGTGTTATGTAGTTTTCAGTGTAGAGGTCGTTCACATCCTTGGTTAAATTTATTTCTAGATAATATATTCTTTTAGATGCTATTGTAAATGGAACTGATTTCTTAATTTCCTTTGCAGATTGTTCATTTTTGGTAAATAGAAACACAACTGATTTTTGTGTGTTGATCTTATACCCTTCAATTTTGCTGAATTCATTTAGCTTTCTTGTGGATTCTTTGAGATTTTCTATTTACAGGATCACATCATCTGTGAATACAGATAGTTTTACTTCTTCCTTTCCAATTTGGATGTCTTTTATATTTTTTCATCCCTAATTGCTCTGGCTAGAACTTCCAGTACAGTGTTGAATAGCATTGGTGACAGTGGGCATCCTTGTCTTGTTCCTAATCTTAGACGGAAAGCTTTCAATCTTTCACTGTTGCGTATAATATCAGTTGTGGGCAACATGATTTTTGACTTGGACATATGTGATTATAGCAATAAACAGGTATTGGATGAATGTGTTAACTGATCTAAAATATGCCACTTTCATAAAAGATCATTAGATGTATATGTATGAATAAAATTACAGCCTTAGCACAAAACACACCCTTGTGTTATGAGATTTTCGACAAACATGAATGCACATGAAACTGAATTCTAATGAAATAGGGAAATGCAGAGTCGGGTCAGCACTATAAAAATGACAACATTTGTGCACTTATCATGAAAGTGCATATCAATAAGTTCTGTGTTTAATGATGTTTGAAGAAAATAGATATCACTTGAAGTTCTTTAGTTTCTTGAAAGGACAGTAATATAACATTTACACATGGTTGGTTTTGTTTTTTAAAAAAATAGCCCTCTTAATTCAGTGATGTCACATTCATGTTTTAAATTTCATTTTAATTTTAACCAATGTTATACATGAATGTAATATTTAAAATTAAATACTACCGTGAGCCTTGTTTGCTTATCCATTCTTGTTTCCCAGAGATAAGTCACTTCTTTGAACTTCCTGTTTCTTCTGTTATTATATTTGTACACCTAAGTAACAGGCTTAGACTCTTCTTTTTTTTATTATTAAATTAAAGAAGGAAGGGGATGTAGCTCAAGCAATTGGGCTCCTGTCTGCCATATAGGAGGAGGTCCAGGGTTTGATACCCAGGGCCTCCTGGTGAAGGCAAGCTGGCCTATACAGAGTACTGCCCCACACAGGAGTGCTGCCCTGTGCAGGAGTGCTGGCCCATGCAGAGAGCTGACGCAGCAAGATGACGCAACAAAAAGAGACACAGAGGAGAGACAATAAGAGACACAGCAGACCAGAGAGCTGAGGTGGCACAAGAAAATGATTACCGCTCTCCCACTCCGGAAGGGCCGAGGATCGGTTCCCGGAGCCGCCTAAGGAGAATACAGGAAGACACATAAGAACACACAGCCGATGGACACAGAGAGCAGACAGTGGAGGGAGGGGGGGAGAAATAAATAAAATAAATCTTTTTTTAAAAACTTAAAGATTTGTTTTTTAAGTATGCTATCATAGGAAAAGGAAAATGATCAGGATTGCTTTGAAATGTTGTTCTTGACAGGCAATGAGCCTATAATAGTGTGATGAATATAGCACATCCCAAGGACTTTGGGGGAAAAAAGCTAATGGTTTGTCCCAGGTGCCTGCCATTCACTGATAGCACTTTTAACCAGCACCCAGTATGGTGCCTGTGCACAATGAAGGGTTAAATATTTATTCCCATATGGTGCAGGCCACAACACAGGGACAATGTTTCATAGCATTTGTTTTGCGACTGCTTATATGCAGGGTCATTTCAAAGCGTCCTACTCCAGAAGCTGCTTTAATGGAAAGTGATTTTCTGACCCTTTTTTCCTCCTTCCGTTTTTCCTAATGTTGAAAAACGCTTATGAAATTTTTATGTGTTTTAAAAAGCTTAGCTGATTAAAGTTTAATAAGAAGGTGGCAGCAAGTCGACTGGTTGAAACCTTTGGCTATTTTAAATGAGAAGCCAGAACTGTTAGCAGAGGAAAAACAGTGGGTTTGAAGAGACTGCCATTTGCTCCCACAGACTGTCATCATGTAGCAGTTCTTTTTACAGAAAATGTTACCAAAGAGGGCCGGCCACACGTTGTAAATAACTTCCTAAGGACCATGTAATGTTCACAATTGAGAGTTTTATGCATGATACAAGAATCTAATGCTTTGTCTTTTTTATTTTACTGCTAAGGCTGTTTGTGGTTTACTTTCCCTGAAAAACGATTAGAATGCTTTTCAATACAATGTTTAGGCGTAAATGGCTCCGATGATGGCCAATGGTAAATTAAATGTCACCTTCTATTAAGTTATTAAGTCAATGATAGTTATTTCCCACAGGAAGATAAACATTTGATATGTTTATATTGAAAAGGTGCCTGAAATTTTTCTGAAAAATGTAAAACCTCTTAACCATGACATGGTTAATATGGCACCTTTAATCCCAGAGTCAAGCTTGATTCCTAAAACAGAATAATAAAGCTTTTATTTTACTCCTGAAGAATAGGGCAGGTATGAAAAATCCCACAGCTTAATGTACTCCTGAGTTTAGGATGTCTTTTTAATGAGAACTTCCTGTAAAAAAGCCTACAGTTTCTAAGGTATTTAAAGTTGGTGAAAGTTCCTTGCCCCAACCTTTCATATATAATATTCTTAGACTTTGTAAGTATCTCAAGGTTGCCAAAATGAAATATGCTTTTATTGCCCATCTTTATTTGGGGAGATGAGTGATTAGCTAATTTGGGAAAGCACTTGCTTGTCAAATGTGTGGGAGAACATTGACTGTTCCTGTGTTGGAGGAAAGCTAATACTTGGAATGTGTACAAGTAATCTTTGAGAAAGGATGGGTTCAAAAGTTTTTTCCTTCCTTCCAAACAAACAAAAAACAAACAAACCCAGATGTTGTGTATACTGCCAAGAATTTCCCCCTAGGAAAAGATTTTTATGATCAAGAGAAGTAGGCAGACTTCTTTTTAACACTGTTGAATGGTAGAATAAATTTTATTTTATTATTTATGAAGAATTAACAATTCCAGAAGAACGGGGAAAAGAGAACAGATGTGTTAGCTGAGAATGTGTTATTTTAGCAATTTTTTAATACACTGCAAGTACCGTGACATATTTTTTGTCATGCTTTTATGACCAATTTGTGTAAATGATTATCACTTTCTATACACAGAGTCTATATGCCTTCTATATGTTACAAAGTTTGAGATTTTGTTTTATTTTTTTAGCACAAAATATGTTTTTGAGGTCAGAGTGTTTCAAAGAAATCCATTTCTTCATCCTCTAGGATTAGCATAGGGCCCGACATATCACATTGACTCTGTAAGTGTTTAAATGAGTTAAAGAATGAGCTTCAAATCTATTTGGGAAGTATCTAAGTCAAAATACTGTGTGGTATGAGAGTTATTCTTCTGGGGCAGAGAAATATTACTCTAGGTGATACTTCACAGAGGAGGTTGGTGACATTGAGCTGAATTTTAAAGGCTGAGTAAGTTTCATCCGAGTAGGGAGGAAAGTCAGGCAAAGAGGTCATTTTCCACAGAGAGATAAAAGGAGGGAAGTACAGTTGAACAGCTGGAGCATCAGGAAGAGTTGGTGGGGTTGCGGGGGAGCCTGCGGACATAAACTGATGTCAGAAGAGTAAGTTGACACTGGAATATGCAGGCCTTGAATCACATGCTGAGGAGTTTAGGTTTGATTCTCTAAGCAGTAAGGAGTCATCCAAGGTTTGTTAGCAGTGGAGTGATAGAAGATTTTTTTTTAAAGAAAGGGATAGGCTAAGAGGGAAGGGGCTATTAAAGAGGGAAATACTGACAAGCGAAGAAAGCTAACACTAAGAAATCTAGTTTCTGTAGAAAGGGAGCTGGAATGGAGAGCTCAGGGCATCAGCAGATGACTAACCTTGAACAAGAAGTGGGGCACTTTTGAGAAGTAAGGAGAAGGATGATAGTGACATGAGAGCGAATGAAAGAGGATACAGGCTACGGCAACAACTTCAATCAGGAAAATTCTGTTCACAGCACCTGGATTTCACCAATGTTTCAAAGATCTAAACCCTACACTCTGGTGAAAAATCCATAACTTTTTCTGTAGGAGAATTTTGATTCCTTGAAGTGAGAAACCTGAGATACGTTTCAATAAAGTAACCTTGCCTCAACATACCTTGAAACATCTGGCTTTGAACAAATTTTTCCTGTTAGATTAAGCAGTATGGGCTGTTTCAGTCCTTTTCTACCAATTTAAAACATTTTGACACTTTCCATCCAATACAAAATATAGTCTTCACATCTCTGTTATTAGTAGCTTTGATCCATGAAATAAAATAATCTGGCCCCTAACAATTATCTCCTAATATTTTATACAGCAAGTCTTTATATAGGAATTCGTCTTTGCATTTTATAATGGAAAAAGAACTGGACTAAAAAGTCAGAAGACCTAGGGCGCTAGTCGCAGTGCATTTACTAACTGCAGAGAGATCACTTCATTCCCTCTAGTAATTGGTTTTCTCCTTTGTAAAATGTTGGATCCCTGGGGTTTTGTCAGGTTCTAGCATTCTCTGTATGGGGAGGTGGAACCTTGAGGTTTATTGCCTAAGGAATATGACACAGTCAGAAAGGAGTACAGAGAATATGAGTGAACAATACATTATGGGAAAATGCTTTGGAAACCAGGATTGGTAGTTTATATTTTGGGAGGCTCAAACTTCAGTTTGAGCAAAAGATTCATTTTGGGGCACTTTTATAAATTGCAAATTCCCAAGAACTGTTGCCCTCCCACCCCCCCAAGTAGATTCTAATTCAATCTACCCAGAAAAAAATATATATTCTTAATATTAGTCCCATTCCTCTAGGTGTGAACCATTGTACGTAGGATCTTTTTTAGTTAAGGTGGGTCCCAACTAAATGAGAATGGGTCTTAATCCTATGACTGGGGTCCTTTTTGAGAGAAGGCCATGGGGATGAGCTAGAAGTTGAAAGTCAAGAGCACTTGAAAGAGAAAGGAGAGGTCATCCTCATGGGACAGGAGAGCCAAGGCCAGCCAGGATTTAATGAACCTGACCCTGGAGAAAGCAAGCCTTCCAGCCTGTGAGACCATGAGACAATGAATTCCCATTGTTTGAAGCAACCCATTGTATTTGTCATAACATCCAGGAAACTTAGATATTTTCAAGTCTGATCCGGGAAGTCTACATGGGGCCTACTTAATGGCTTCTGATGTGGACAGGTTACTTCATCTCTCTGTGCCTCAATCTCCTCTTCTGTAAAATGGGGACAATGTACTTCCTTTCTCATAAAATGATTGTGAGGCTAAATTAGTCTCAGTATTAATCTGAATAAATCTTAGTTATGATAAGTATCATTATTATCATTACATTTCATATTCTTTCTAAGCATCCCAGATGAATTTAATGTGTTTTCCTTCATGGACCATGTCTTAAAAAACAGTGACTTCGTGGCATGGTGTTCAGGTAATGGTAAGAAACCTTCATACAAAGTGGTGTTTGCAAAAGGAATTTGTACTTCTTCTTAGATATTTGAATGTCAGCACAATACAAATTGTATTTAAACCAAAAGAAAAGGTTAGTGACTTTTAGATTCAGGTAAAAGACCAAAATCATAGCTGAGGTATACCCATCACAGAGTAGTGGCAGGTATTGAAGGAATGATTTAAAAGTCAAGGACTAATCCAGAGGAAGGTAGTGATACAGAAGCCAAAGCCAAAGAAAAATATTACAATGGAGGTATTGGACAGTCATCAAACCAAACACAGGATGTTTATTTTTCACTTCTGCCACAGGAGGTTTTGAAAGCTCAGGTGGTACATTGTGGGAGATCTCCAGTTTGATATCCTACACACATTCCCATCAAGTTGCTGAAGTTTCAACCCCTCTGCTTTCTGAATCAGTCATAGAATGTGCCACTCCCACAGCTGGTCACCTTAGTTAGTGATCTGGGGCAGCCGGCCTCGACTCCTTCCCCCTCTTGCCCCATGTCAGCCAGTCATTCGGTTAGGTGAGTTTTAGCTCCTAACTCTTTCTCAACCTTATAACCCTCCTCTCTTCCCCTGCCACTCTTTGCCACTCTTAGCTCTCTGAGGTGCTAGACCTTACCTGGTCTCACTGCCTCCTGTCTTTCCTATGCCCCATACCTTCTCGGCAGGCAGACCTCAAATCTCCAAAACTCAGATCTGATCATGGAACTGCTATTTAAGACCGTTCCATGAAATGGAAGCAAGGTGCAAGCAGCGCGAGATATATAATCTCCCCAAATCCCCTTAAAAAAACAAACATAGAACAACATAGATACAAAAGGGGGAAAAAAACTAAGATAATGTCTTCAGTGATACTAGGTAATTGGTTCTTTCTAAGAATCCAAGAAAAGGCGGAGGCCAGGCCAAACTACCAATAGCAGCAAAGCCTGCACTGTAGTTCTCGAGAAGGTAGCCAGGGGAAGACGGAATCCTGCAGGAATACCCTCGAAAGGTAAAGGCTCCATTCACCCTGAGGGAAAACCTTCAGCAAGTGGATCTGCGAAAAACTGATGAAACTGGAGAGGCACAGGCTCTAATTAGTAAACAAGTGAGAAGACTACCGTGGAGACTCGTTAAGGGGCTTCAGGAAGAACAGAGGGCATACAGCAGCCTGAGCCCTTGAGGCAGTGACGTAGGCATGTGCGCACACCCACTCAGCCCGAGAGCCAGCGCCCTGCTTAGTGGACACGGACGTGGACATTTCCATGTACGTCGGAAAAAAACAAAGTTGCTAATGGCCTGCTCTGCTACCTAGTTTATGCCCATGCAGTTAGATAAGAGAAATCATAAAGAGGCATAAGAATTGGAAAGGTACCTCTAATTTCAGGTGATGTGATTGTCTGAATAACCCCAATAATCAATGGAACAACAACTATAAACTGGAAAAAGGAGGATAGAAAATTAACATACAGAAATCCTCAGAAGATACTAATGAGAGGGAAGCACCATTCACAATGGGGTGGTTTGGGTAGATAGATTGAGAGATCAATATTGTCTTTAAATGCCTTCCCACTGAAAGGATCCAGGGCTATTTAGAAAAATGGTTTATTCCAGGTCTCAGGCAGGACATATGTAAGATGAATGTTGTTCCAGAAAGCAAGGAAGCTGTTGAAGACTCCTGAGTTGGTTATCCAAAAGGCTCAGGTGCCATCTTAGAGGCACACTTCATATCCAAAGATGAGGCAGTTGGAGAACCCAAGGAATAAATACTGTAATTGATCAAAACCAAAGTAAGAGGACTAAGTATTCCGAAAATCAGTAAAAGAAAGGAATTACTCATCCTGGTCTTTTCTGTATGAATTGTATTGCAAAATAGCCCCATCAATAATACTTGATGAGGGGAAAAGTTCCTTGTAAAAGACTTCCAACTACTAAATTAATTACAGGATTAGAAAATCACCATTTTGTAACCCTTAATGAATGGATGGCAGTGATCAATGGATATTGCCTTAGTTTCTTGGCTGTTGAAGCAAATGCCTTACACTGGGTTGGCTTAACAACAGGAATTTATTGGCTCATGGTTTCAAAGAATAAAGGCTTGTTTCCCCACAAGAGTCACTGTCTTCTGGCTGGTTGGCAGTCTTTGGGGTTTCTTGGCTTTTCTTGTCTTTCCTTTTATTTTTTTTTAATTAGAGAAGTTGTAGGTTTACAGAAAAACTACATAAAATACAAAATTCTCTATCCCCCACCACCACCACACACAGAGGTTCCCCTATTATTAACACTTTGTTCTAGTATGGTACCTTTGTTACAGTTGATGGACATATATTATTATAACTGTATTATTGTTATAGTCCATAGTTTACATTGAGTTCATTGTGTTGTACAGTCTTATGGTAATTTTTGTTTTTTCATTTTTATTCTACTAACATATACAAGCTAGAATTGCCCCCTTACATAGTTCAAGGCTGTTAACTACGTTTGCTTTGTTATGCTACCATCACTGCCATCCAAAACTTTTCCATCACCCCAAACAGAAATTCTGTGCCATTTAAACATAAACTCCTCATTCCCTACCCCCACCTCAGCCCCTAGAAATCTGTATTTTTGTTTCTGACTCTAAAAATTTGCTTATTCTAATTATCTTATATTCATGAGATCACACAATATTGGTCCTTTTCTGTCTGGCTTCTTTCCCTCAATATGATATTCTCAGGTTCATCCATGTTGCAGCATGTATCAGAACCTCATTCATTTTTACAGCTAAGTAATATTCCACAGTGCATCTGTACCACATTTTGTTTAGCCATTCTCCCATTAATGGACACTTGGGTTGCTTCCATCTTTTGGCAATTGTGAATAATGCTGCTGTGCACATCAGTATTCAAATATCTGTTTGAGTCCTTGTTTTCCATTCTTTTAAGTCTTAATTCCCTATTCCCAATCCCAACTCTGTCCCCTGGTTACCTATGTTCTAGATTCTGACTCTCTGACTTTGCCTATTTTAATTATTTCATATCAGTGAGATCATACAATATTTATCCTTTTAGGTCTGGATTATTTCACTCAATATGATGTCTTCAGGGTTCATTCACGTTGCAGCATGCTTCAGAACTTCATTGTTTTTTATGGCTGGAAGAATTCCATTGTATGTATGCACCACATTATGTTTATTCACTCATCGGTTAATGGACACTTGGATTACTGCCTTCTTTTAGCAGTTGTGAATAATGCCATTATGATTATCAGTATGCAAAAATATCTGTTTGAGTCTCTGCTCTCAGTTCTTTCAGGTATATACCCAGAAGTGGGATTGACGGGTCGTATGGTAATTTTATACGTAACTTTCTGAGGAGCTGCCAAACTCTATTCTACAGCAGCTATGCCATTTCACATTCCCACCAACAATGAACAGGTGTTTTTTTCTGTTTTTAAATAGTTACCATTTCTATTAGTCAGCCAAAGGGGTGCTGATGCAAAATACCAGAAATTGGTTGGTTTTTTTTTTTTTTTTTTTTTTTAAAGATTTATTTATTTATTTAATTTCCCCCCCTCCCCTGGTTGTCTGTTCTTGGTGTCTATTTGTTGCGTCTTGTTTCTTTGTCTGCTTTTTTGTTTCTTTGTCCGCTTCTGTTGTCGTCAGCGGCACGGGAAGTGTGGGCGGCGCCATTCCTGGGCAGGCTGCACTTTCTTTTTCACGCTGGGCGGCTTTCCTCACGGGCGCACTCCTTGCGCGTGGGGGCTCCCCCACGCGGGGGACACCCTTGCGTGGCACGGCACTCGTTGCGCACATCAGCGCTGCGCATGGCCAGCTCCACACGGGTCGAGGAGGCCCGGGGTTTGAACCGCGGACCTCCCATATGGTAGACGGACGCCCTAACCACTGGGCCAAAGTCCGTTTCCCTGGTTGGTTTTTATAAAGGGCATTTATTTGGGGTAGGAGCTTACAGATACCAGGCCATAAAGCATAAGTTACTTCCCTCACCAGAGTCTATTTCCATGTGTTGGAGCAAGATGGCTGCCCATGTCCGCAAAGGTTCAGGCTTCCTGGGTTCCCCTCTTGCTTCTCTTTCCTCTGTGAGCTTACTTCCCAGGGCTCCAGCTTAAGGCTTCAGCATCAAACTCCAACATCAAAACTCTAACATCAATAACCCTCCAATTCTGTCATTTGCCATGCCTTTTATCTATGAGTCCCCACCCACCAAGGGGTGGGGACTCAACGCCCGACTGACAAAAGAGTTTTACTTGATTACTTAATCCAATATAATCTCATGCCCAGAGGAAAAGACCAGTTTGCAAACATAATCCCGTAATTCTTTTTGGAATTCATCAATAATATCAAACTGCTACACCATTCTAGTGGGTATAAATGATACCTCATTGGGATTTTTGTTGTTGTTTTTAAAGATTTGTTTATTTATAGTTCTCTCCCCTTCCCTGCTCCCCTCCCCCCCAAGTTGTCTGCTCTCTGTGTCCATTTGCTGTGTGTTCTTCTGTGTCCGCTTGTATTCTTGTCAGCAGCACCAGGAATCTGTGTCTCTTTTTGTTGTATCATCTTGCTGCATCAGCTCTCCATGTGTGCAGTGCCATTCCTGGGCAGGCTGCACTTTCTTTCATGCTGGGTGGCTCTCCTTACAGGGTACACTCCTTGCATGTAGGGCTCCCCTACGCAGGGGACACTCCGCATGGCATGGCACTCCTTGCAAGCATCAGCACTGCACGTGGGCCAGCTCCACACGGGTCATGGAGGCCCAGGATTTGAACTGCGGACCTCCCATGTGGTAGGCGGACGCCCTAACCACTGGGCCAAGTCCGCTGCCATGTCATCTTGATACAGGGAATGTTTTGCTTCCTTTCTAGTTAGGATCATGTCATCTTTTTTTTTTTTTTAAGATTTATTTATTTATTTCTCTCCATTTCCCCCACCTCCCACCCCAGTTGTCTGTTCTCTGTGTCCATTTGCTGCATGTTCTTTTTGTCCGCTTCTTTTGTTGTCAGCGGCAAGGGAATCTGTGTTTCTTTTTGTTGCCTCATCTTGTGTCAGCTCTCCATGTATGCGGTGGCATTCCTGGGCAGGCTGCACTTTCTTTCGTGCTGGGCAGCTCTCCTTACTGGGCACACTCCTTGCGCGTGGGGCTCCCCTACGTGGGGGCCACCCCTGCGTGGCAGGGCACTCCTTGCACGCATCAGCACTGCGCATGGGCCAACTGCATACGGGTCAAGGAGGCCCGGGGTTTGAACCGTGGACCTCCCATGTGGTAGACGGACGCCCTAACCACTGGGCCAAGGCCGCTTCCCTAGGATCATGTCATCTTGATGTAGGCCATGTTTTGTTTCTTCTTTTCCAATTAGGATACCTTTTGTTTCTGTTTCTTGCCTAATTCCGCTAGCTAGAACTTCCAGTACAGCATTGAATATAACATTGAGACAGCGGGCATCCTTGTCCTGTTCTTTGTGTTAGCAGGAATTCTTTCAGTCTTTTCATTTTGAGTGTGGGTTAGCTGTGGGTTTTACATTTATGCCCTTTATCATGTTGAGGATGTTTCCTTCTCTTCCAAGTCTTCTGAGTGTTTTTATCAAGAAGGTTACTAGGTTTTGTCAAATGCCTTTTCTGCCTCCTGAAGTTGACTTCAGCTTTCCTGGATGACTTCGAGGGGTTCACAGTTTCAGTGGAGGAAGTATAGTAACTTTAGATGGTGGAAATAGCAAGAGAACTAGAATTAGAAGTGGAGCCTGAAATGTGAATGAGTTGTTGCCATCTCAGACTTGAACGGATGAAGGGTTGCTTCTTACAGATGAGCAGAGAAAGTGGTTTCTTGAGATGGACTCTCCTCGTGGGGAAGATGCTATGAACAGTGCTGAAATGACAGCACAGAATTTTAAAGATTGCCCCAACGTGGCTGATAAAGCAGCGATCGTGTTTGAAAGGACTGACTCCAATTTGAAAGAAGTTCTTCTGTGGGTAAATTGCTATCAAGAGCATCTTATACTGTAGATTAATCTTTTGTGAAAGGAAGAGGCAGTTGATGCAACCAACTTCACTGTTGTCTTATTTAAGAAATTGCCACTGGGGAGTGGATGTGGCTCAAGTGGTTGAGCACCAGCTTCTCACATACAAGGTCCCAGGTTCAATCCCCAGCCCTGGAACCTCAAAAAAAAAAAAAAGAGGAAAGAAAGAAATCAGCACAGCCAGCCCAAGCGTAAGCAGCCACCGCCATGGTCAGTCACAGCCATCACCGTGGGGGCAAGACCCCCACCAGCCGAAGGGTATGACTCGGCCGAAGGCTCAGGTGGTGGTCAGCATTTTTTAGCAGTAAGGTGTTTTTAAGTTAAATGTGTGCATTGTTTTTAGACAATTCCATTGTACACTTAATAGACTACAGTATAGTGTAAACATAACTTTTATATACACTGGCAAACCAGAAATTTTGTGTGACTCACTTGTGGTAGTCTAGAATTGAGCCTGCACTATCTCCAAGGTATGCTTATATTCGTAAATCAGTTCACACCCACCATACCAGGGCTTGGGACCTGAACTTGCCTTGGTGGAGGACATGATTCAGTCCTCAACATATGCTAAAATCCAGTGAAAGATTAATGGGGAGCTTTATAATGGATAGATGAAGCTGAGCAAACCTCAACCCCCTGATTCTGCTTAAAATCACTAAAATTTGGACAGTCTAACATTATATCCTCATGATATCATACGTTAGGAAGTAGACAGCACCATGTAGGAGTATCTTGTTGCTAAAACAGTTGTACCTTAATTCAACAACCATTTCTTAAGAAATGGAACAGGGACGCGGACTTGGCCCAGTGGTTAGGGCGTCCGTCTACCACATGGGAGGTCCGCGGTTCAAACCCCGGGGCCTCCTTGACCCGTGTGGAGCTGGCCCATGCGCAGTGCTGATGCGTGCAAGGAGTGTGGGGTGTCCCTGCGTAGGGTAGCCTCACATACAAGGAGTGCACCCCGTAAGGAGAGCCACCCAGTGCGAAAGAAAGTGCAGCCTGCCCAGGAATGGCGCCGCACACACGGAGAGCTGACACAACAAGATGATGCAACAAAAAGAAACAGATTCCCGTGCCACTGACAACAACAGAAGCAGACAAAGAACACACAGCAAATTGGACACAGAGAACAGACAACTGGGGAGGAGGGGGGAAGGGGAGAGAAATTTAAAAATCTTTAAAAAAAAAAAAAGAAATGGAACAAGTGAAATGACTCCAGGAGAAAACAACCCACCAAATTTAGAATGTGGGATGTTTTATAGGACAAATAACCCAGTTTTAACTTTTAAAAATGGCATTTGAAAAAAAATATCTTGTAGCGACTTCTGTTTTGAGCCAAAATGGAATAAAAGGGACTGGATTTACTCTCCTGCCTGAAAAAAAATTTTTGTTTACATGACACTAGCCTCAGACAAAAAAGGCCTTTGATCCCTGAGAAATGAGGAAGCCAGCAAGATAAGCCCTAGGACTGTCTCAGTTTAACATCCTGAGAGTTTTTCCTGGCCACAGTGTATGGCAGGGAAGCCTGGGCAGAGCCCAGCAGGCCACCAGAATTGGAAACACAGAGCTGATCACCCAAGGAAACAGAAGTGATTGGCGTTAACACGTCACAGCACCGAATCAGAGAGAACTGCACAGAAAAAGAAGCCCCAAGATCCGCAGTGTCCACAGTGTAAACTGTAATCCATGCTGTGTAGCAATGCTCCAAAATGTATTCATCAAATGCAGTGACTGTACCACACTAATGAGAGAAGTTGCTATGGGAAAAGTGGGGGGTGTGGGGAGTGGGACATGTGGGAATCTCCTTTATGTTGTTGTTGTTGTTGTTGTTGTGTTGTCTTGCTGTGTCAGCTCTCTGTGTGTGCGGCGTCACGCCTGGGCAGGCTGCACTTTTTTCGCACTGGGTGGCTCTCCTTATGGGGCTCATTCCTTGCGTGTGGGGCTCCCCTACATGGGGGACACCCCCACATGGGGGACACCCCTGCGTGGCAGGGCACTCCTTGTGCGCATCAGCACCGTGCGTGGGCCAGCTCCACACGGGTCAGGAGGCCCTGGGTTTGAACCCTGGACCTCCCGTGTGGCAGGCGGACACTATCTGTTGAGCCATGTCCACTTCCCTCCTGTATTTTTTAATGTTAACATTTTGTGAGATCTACATATCTTGTATAAATATATTAAAAATATATGGGGAAAAAAAAGATCCACAGTGTCCGAGCACCTTGGGTATCCACAAGAGTACTGAGCAGTCTGTGCATGTGAACACCTACCAAAGAATGCAAAGAACCATCCAAAAGGATTTGAGCATAGAATTACCATATAACCTGGCAGTTCTACTTTCTATCCCAAAGAAAGTGTCACTTTATGTCGCCTGTGTCCATATAATTGAGTGCAGCTCACTGTATATGTCATGGGTTGCATATATACATCAAATCATTTCAAATTCTACACTTTAAATATGTGCAGTGTAAGTCAATTTTATCTCCAGAAGGTTATTAAAAGGTAAAGGGAGCTGATTAGGCTCAGTGTTTGAGTGCCAGCTTCCTGCATACAAGGTCCTGGGTTCAATCCGTGGCCCCAGTACCTTAGAAAAAAAATTTTAGGAGTGGATGTGGCTCAAGCAGTTGAGCCTCTGCTTCCCACATAGCAGGTCCTGGGTTCACTTCTTAGTGCCTCCTATAAACAAACAAACAAACAACAAGCAAACAAACGAATAAACCAATTCAGAGAAGCTGATATGACTCCCTGGTTGAGCATCTCCTTCCCACATATGAGGCATTCAATCTTGGGCACTGGTACCTCAAAAAATAAAAAAAAAATAAAAGATAAAGTACAATAGAAGGGACTCTTATAGGTTAGAAGAGACTTGAGAGACAAAACAACTAAATGCCGTGTTTGTACCTTGCATCCTGATTCAAACAAGCCAACTCTAAAAGACGTGCTGGAGACAATTCGGAAAATTGTAGTGTAATCCAAGAATTTGATAATGTTGATTAAATATTGTTAATTTTGCTAGATAAGATAATGGCATCAGGATTTTGTTACAAGCCCATATTTCCTAGAAACATATGAAGACTTAATGGGTGAAATTTTATGGGGTTTGTGATTTGCTTTGCAGTTGTCTGGCACAATAAAGGGAACGGAAGGGAATAGATGAAAATATAGACAAAACAGTGATAATTGAGGCTGGATAATGGATACATAGGGGTTTGTTAAACTCTTCTCTTTTGTGTATTTTTAAGTTTCCCCTAACATTATTTTATGTTTTTAGGATTCTTTTTGTCCTCAGGATAAAATCCAAGGTCACCCTTATTTTCGCCACCACCCATGTCTTTCAGCCTCAGCTTCTGCTCTTCTCACAATTTAGGATCTGACTATGTCTACAGTGACTATCTTTCCAAGTATGCCTGGAACTGGCCTCTTGTCCCCATGTA
Source organism: Dasypus novemcinctus (assembly GCF_030445035.2). Lineage (NCBI taxonomy): Eukaryota > Metazoa > Chordata > Mammalia > Cingulata > Dasypodidae > Dasypus > Dasypus novemcinctus. The sequence goes on from NC_080674.1 coordinate 190,334,314, forward strand.
ATTATTAATAGTACCTATTTGACTCACAGAAAATCTCAGTGGAACAAGATTTCAGTGCTCATCCTAGTTATACTGATCTGTTCTTTCCTGCTTACATATGCGGTTCACACCTTTTTTCTAGGACAGTCTTTGCTGAACTTTGTCCAGAATCCCCCTTCCTGTCACCACACTTTTCCTTTTCTAACTCTTCCTACTCATTTTCCCAAGTCTTAGATCAGGCATCATTTCCTTGCAGCTTGCCCTGGCAGTCCTACTCTGCCCAATCCCATCCCATCCTCAACTTGTACAAGATTGCTTCCTTTGTGCTGCCATGCCACCCTGGGAAAACGCTATTGAACAGCATCAGATTAAAAGTGTGTTTAGTGGAGCAGGTGTAGCTCAGTGGTTGAGCATGTGCTTCACATGTGCAAGGTCCTGGGTTCAATCCTCAGTACCTCCTTTTTTAAAAAAAAGTTGCTTACTGGTCTGTTTTCCAATTCAGGAAGCTTTTCAAGGTCGGGAATACTCTGTCTTTTTCCTTTTAGGGGCCTTGATATCTAGTGCACTGACATGCATGCATCCCCTCTCCCACACTCAGTGGAGGGATAAGCAATTTGAAGGAGCATCAGAGGTGTCTATGACAGAATTTTGCATCTAATAGTGATCATCCTTGCCACAAAAAAGGAAGGTTTTCTATAGCAGTGGTAGTAACTCTGGGATGTACAAGAAATAGATTTTGATTGGCCTGTTAATATTTCAGATATTTATAAAATGCAAAGTGCAATTATGATTATGACGCCCATATTTTTCACTAAATACACTTTTATTAGATGGCCAGAATGCTGGATCTATGGGACAACTGCCATTTTTCTAATTTTTTAATTGCCTTTTGAAAATCTTCTTTTATGCTGTGGATATGGAGAGTGATTTCAGATAATAGAGACTTTATAAATTTGATTACTTAAAGATAGAAAGCATCGTTTAATGTCTGTTTTTCTTTGTACTTTTCATAGCGTCGTCTTGGAGATGCAGCCAAGAAAGCCATCAGCAAATTGACAACCAGAACAGTAAAAAAGGGTGATAAGGTATAGTAATGACATAACTTTAACACTGTCAAACTAATAAAGGGTTTTGGTTTGAGTGGGAGAGTATACCCTAATTGCTGGTGTTTCATTTGTTCAGTCATGATTTTTCTTCAAGTATACAAAAAAATGCTTTATTTTAAACTAGCTTCTCCTTAAAATCTTATTTCTAGTATGCCTGTCATTTGGAAGCCCTCCACATAGTTCTCCAACTCTCCTGGGCTTTTTTTAAAATATTTTTTTAATTGAAGTGTATCATTCATACATGAACAAGCATGAACAATCAGTGTATAGTAAAGATTTTGAACTTAAAAAAAATAAACATATATAACATCATACAAGAGTCTCATACATCACTGCTCCACCAACACTTTGCATTGTTGTGAAACATTTCTTACAAACTATGCAAGAGCATTGTCAAAATATTACTACCAACTATAGTCCTTCTTTCATTTGGTGTATTTTTCCCTCAACCCACACTATTTTTAAATATATATATTTTTATTACAGAGGTTGTGAACTTGCAAAACAATCATACAGATGTGTCGATTTTCCGTACAGCACCCATTCACCAACATACCACACCATGGTGGAATATTTGTTACAGATTATGAGATAATATCATCAGACTATTACCACCAACCATGGTACATATTGTACATTTGGGACAGTTTTTCCATATACCTCCATTATCAACACAGTACAGCTTTGACATTGATGCAAGAATATTATAGTACTGCTGTTAACCACAGTCTATAGGTCACACCAATTGTAGTTTTCCCATGCTTCTCCATATTCCCACCACCCTACAATAGTGATGTACATCTGTTCTTGCTCACAGAAGGACTCCCTTGCATTTGTACCCTTATCCACAATCTGGGTTCACTGTGTTATTCAGCCCCTAGATTATTCTTTAGCTTTCTTTCTATTGACATTTACTTCCTCACACTACCCTTTTTAGCCACAATCCCATGTGTAAACCAGTTGCTACTCACTGTAATGTGTTGCCATCAACTCAATCCATTTCCTAATTTTTACTGTCAATTAAAACTTCTGCATACATAAAGCATCAGTAGTTCTTCTCAACCCTCCTCTTATCTCCTAATAACCTATATTCTAGGTTTTAATTCCATGTGTTTATTCTTCATATTTAGTTCATATTAATGAGACCGTGCAATATTTGTCCTTTTGTGTCTGGCTTACTTCGCTTAGTAGAATGTCTTCAAGATTCATCAGTGTTATCACTATGTGTTCCAATTTCATTTCTTCTTACTGCAGCATAGTATTCCATCATATGTATATACCGCATTTTGTTTATCCATTAATTGGTGGATGGGCACTTGGGTTGTTTCCATCTTTTGGCAATTGTGAATAACACCGCTATGAACATCAGTGTGCAGATGTCTGTTCGTGTCATACTTTTTAGTTCTTCCAGATATATTCCTAGTAGAGGAATTGCTGCATCATATGGCATCATGGCAGTTCTATATTTAGCTTTCTGAGGAACCACCAAACTGTCTTCCACAGAGGCTGCACCATTTTACACTCCCACCAACAGTGAAGGAGTGTTCCTATTTCTCCACATCCTCTCCAGCACTTACTGTTGTCTGTTCTTTAAATAATGGCCATTCTTTGTGGTGTTAGATGGTATTTCATTGTTGTTTTAATTTGTATTTCCCTAATAGCTAGTGATGTGGAACATTTTTTCATGTGCTTTTTGGCCATTTGTATTTCCTCGTTGAAGAAATGTCTATTTAAATCTTTTGCTCAATTTTTAATGGATTGCTTGCTCTTTTATTGTTGAGTTGTATAATCTCTTTATATAGAATGGAAATCAAACCCTTTTCGAATAACTGGTGTTCAAATATTTTCTCCTGTTCAGTAGGCTGCCTTTTCACCTTCTTGATGAAGTCCTTTGACTCACAGAAGTGTTTTTAAGTTTGAGGAGATCCTATTTATCCACGTTTTCTTTTGTTGATCATGCTTTTGGTGTAAGGTTTAAGAATCCATACCTATCACCAGGTCTTGAAGATCTTTCCCTATATTTTCTTCTAGGAGCTTTTTTGTACTTCCTTTTATATTTAGGTCTTTGATCCATTTTGAGTTAATTTTTGTATAAGGTGTGAGATAGGGGTCTTCTTTCTTTCTTTTGGCTATGGATATCTTGTTCTCCCAACACCATTTGTTGAATAAACTATTCTGTCCCAGCTGGGTGGATTTGACAGGCTTGTCAAAACTCACTTGGCCATAGATGTGAGGGTCTGTTTCTGAACTGTCAGTTTGGTTCCATTGGTCTATGTGTCTATCTTCTTGCCAATACCATGCTGTTTTTACTATTGTGGCTAGGTAATGATTTAAAGTCTGGAAGTGGGAGTCCTCCAACTTCACTTTTCCTTTTTAAGATGTTTCTGGCTATTTGAGGCCTCTTACCCTTCCAGATAAATTTGATAATTGTGTTCTCCATTTGTTTTAAAGAGACTGGTGGAATTTTTATTGGGATTTCATTTAATCTGTATATCAATCTGAGTAGAATTGACTTCTTAATAATATTTAGTCTTCCAATCCAAGAGCATGGAATGTTCTTCCAATTATTTAGGTCATTTTTTATTTCTTTTAGCAATGCATTATAGTTTTCTGAATATAAGTGCTTTTCATCCTTGGTTAAGTTTATTCCTAAGTATTTGATTCTTTTTTTTTTTAAAGATTTATTGTTATTTCTCTCCCCTCCCCCCTCCCCCATTGTCTGCACTCTGTGTCCATTGGCGTGTTCTTCTGTGTCCACTTGTATTCTTGTCAGTGGCACCGGGAATCTGTGTCTCTTTGTTGCGTCATCTTGCTGTGTCAGCTCATCATCTTGCTGCATCAGCTCCTCCATGTGTACAGTGCCACTCCTGGGCAGGCTGCGCTTTTATCACGCTGGGCGGCTCTCTTTACTGGGCGCACTCCTTGCGTGTGGGACAGCACTCCTTGTGCGCATCAGCTCTGTGCGTGGGCCAGCTCCAAACGGGTCAAGGAGGCCCTGGGTTTGAACCCTGGCCCTCCCATGTGGTAGGTGGATGCTCTATCTGTTGAGCCAAATCTGCTTCCCTGATTCTGTTAGTTGCTATCATAAATGGAATTTTTTTCCTAACTTCCTCCTCAGGTTGCGCATTACTAGTGCATAGAAACACCACTGATTTTTGCATATTGATCTTGTATCCTGACACTCTACTGAAATCATTTATTAGCTCTAGCAGCTTTGTTGTAGATTTTTTGGGACTTTCTAGATATACGGTCACATCATCTTCAAGTAGTGAAAGTTTTAATTCTTCCTTTCCAGTTTGGATACCTTTTATTTCTTTTTCTTGCCTGATTGCTCTAGCTAGAACCTCTAGCACTATATTGAACAACACTGGTGACAGTGGGCATCCTTGTCTTGTCCCTGATTTAAACGGGAAAGCTTTCAGTCTTTCACCATTGAGTATAATGTTAGCTGTGGGTTTTTCATATATGGACTTTATCATGTTGAGAAAGTTTCCTTCAATTCCTATTTATTGTAGTATTTTTATCAAAAAAGGATGCTGTATTTTGTCAAATGCCTTATCTACATCAATTGATAAGATCATGTGATTTTTTCTTATTTGATTTATTAATGTGGTGTATTATGCTGATTGGTTTTCTTGTGTTGAACCAGCCTTGCATGCCTGGTATAAAATCTACTTGATCATAATGAATAATTCTTTTAATGTGTTGTTGGATTCAGTTAGCAAGTATTTCATTGAGGGTTTTTACATTTGTAGTCACTAGAGAAATGGGTCTGTAATTTTCTTTTTTTTGTAATATCTTTATTTGGCTTTGATATTAGGATGATATTGGCTTCATAGAATGAGTTTGGTAGCATTACTTCTTGTTCAGATTTTTGGAAGAGCTTGAGTAAAATTTGTATTAAATCTTTGGTGCTTGGTAGAAGTCACCTGTGAAATCATCTGGTCCTGGGCTTTTGTATTGGGGAACTGTTTGATGACTGTTTCAATCCCTTTACTTGTGATTGGTTTGTTGAGGTCTTCTATTTCTTCTAGAGTCAGTGTAGGTTGTTTGTACATTTCTAGGAATTTTTCCATTTCATCTGCATTGTCTAGTTTTTTGGCATAAAGTTGTTCATAATATCCTCTTATGATCACTCTTATTTCTGTGGGGTCAGTAGTAATGTTCCCCTTTTCATTTTTTATTTCATTTATTTGCATCTTCTCTCGTTTTTTCTTAGTCATTCTAGCTAACAGTTTGTCAATTTTGTTAATCTTTTCAAGAAACAACTTTTGGTTTTGCTAATTTCTCTCTGTTGTTTTTTGTTCTCAATTTCATTTATTTCTATTCTGGTCTTTGTTATTTCATTCCTTCTACTTGCTTTGGTATTAGTTTGCTGTTCTTTTTCTAGTTCCTCCAAATGTAATGTAAGAATTTAGGGCTATAAATTTTCCTCTCAACACTGCTGCGGCATCCCATAGGTTCTGATATGTTGTATTCTCTTTGTAATTCATCTCGAGATATTTATTGATTTCTCTTGAAATTTCTTCTTTGACCAAGTGATTATTTAAGAATGTGTTGTTTAATCTCCAGATATGTGTGAATTTTTCCTTTTTCTGCCACTTGTTGATTTCCAACTTTATTCCATTATGATCAGAGAAAGTGCTTTGTATAATTTTGATTTTGTTGAATTTATTGAGATCTGCTCTGTGACCCAACATATGGTCTATCCTGGAGAAAGATCCATGAGCACTTGAAAAGAATGTATATCCTCCTATTTTGGGGTACAGTGTTCTGTATATGTCTTATTAGATTTAGTCCATTTATCATATTATTCAAGCTCTCTGTTTCTTTATTGATCCTTTGCCCAGATGTTCTGTCCAGTTCTGATAGTGGTGTATTGAAGTCTCCAGCTATTATTGTAGAGATGTCTGTTTCTCCCTTTAGTTTTGCCAGTGTTTGCCTCATGTATCTTGGGGCGTCCTGATTAGGTGCATATCTATGAATGTTATTTCTTCCTGGTTAATCTTCTCTTTTACTAATACGTAATGTCCTTCCTTGTCTCTAATAACAGTTTTACTTTTAAAGTCTATATCATCAGATGTAAATATAGCTACCCCAGCTTTTTTTTTTTTTTTTGGTTACTGCATGTTTGGAATATCTTTTTCCAACCTTTCACTTTCTATCTGTTGGTATCCTTGAGTCTAAGGTGAGTCTCTTGCAGACAACAAATAAATGGCTTATATTTTCTTATCTATTCCACTAGTCTTTGTCTTTTGATTGGGGAGTTTAATCCATTAACATTCAGTGTTTTTACTGTAAGGGCAGTTCTTCTTCCATCCATTTGGATCTTTGCGTTTTACCTGTCATTTTATTTTTAAAGCTTTTAATTAGTTACTGATATAGTCATCATTTCTAGACTCTCTTCTAAGCCTCTCCTGTCTTTTCTTTTTAGACTATAACATTCCCTTTATTTCCTGCAAAGCTGGCCATTTTATTATAAACTGTCTCAGTTTCTGTTTATCTGTGAATAGTCTAATCTTACCCTCATTTTTAAAAGACAGTCTTGCTGGGTATAAAATTCTTAGCTGGCAGTTTTTCTCCTGCAGTATCTTAAATATACCAAAGCCTTCTTACCTCCATGGGTTCTGATGAGAAATCGGCACTTAATCTTATTGGTATCCCATATATGTTATGCATTACTTTTCTCTTGTTGCTCTCAAAATTCTCTCTTTGTCTTTGGCATTTGACATTCTGATTAGTATGTGTCTCAGAGTTTGTCTATTTGGATTTATTCAGATGGGAGTACATTGTACATCTTGGACACAGATAGCTGTGTCCTTCAATAGGGTTGGAAAATTCTCCACCATTATTTCTTCAAATATTCCTTCTGCCTCTTTTCCCTTCTCTTCTTCTGGGACACCCATGGCACATATGTTTGCTTGTCTCTTGCTGTCATTTAGTTCCTGAGACCCTGTTCAATTTTTTCCATTCTTTTCTTCATCTGTTATTTTGTATGTTTGCTTTCAGAGGCCATGTCTTCGAGCTCACCAATCCTTTCTTCTGCTTCCTCAAAGCTGCTGTTTTATGCCTCCAGTTTATTTTTAATTTCATTTAATTGCACCTTTCATTCCCATAAGATCTGATATTTTTCTATGTATGCTTTCAAATTCTGCTTTGTGCTCATCCAATGTCTTCTTAATATCCTTAATCTCATTGAATTTATTAAGGAGATTTGTTTGAACATCTAAGGTTAATTGTCTCAACTCCTTTATGTCTTCTCAAGGCTTATCTTCTACCTCTAACTGGGCCATATCTTCCTGTTTCTTGGTGTGGATTGCAATTTTTTGTAGGTGTTTTCACATCTGACTTGCTAGGTGTGTTTATTCTGGGTGCAGTTTCTCCCTTTCGTTTAGGGACTTCTTGTCTTTTCTCCCTTGCTGATTGTGTAGTAGGAACCGAGGATGTAGTGGGTGCTGTAAGCTGTGGAGGCTGATGAAGCTGCCCATGTTGCCCCAGGAGTTGCTGAAGCTTCTCCCACCTTTCTCCCCTGTCAGGGGTAAGGACAGAGCTGCAGGTGTATATAATAATCCAAGTTGGGCATGACAAAACTCTGTAGTTGCCCAGAGACACTCATGAAGCTTCACACCTCTTCTTCCCCTTCTTTGGGCAGGGATAGAGCTTTAGTTGTGGGCAACAGTCTATGCCATGTAGGTTCAAAATGACCACAGTTGCTCAGGTAAACTGATGTAACACCAGACCCTCTCCCTGCGGTGGGTGGGAATGGACCCTCTGGACTGCCCAACATTCTAATCTCTGTGGGCCAAATATGCCTGCAATTGCCCTGTCCTTCTGCTTTTTACAGGCTGGGAATGGAACCAGCAATGCTTAACAGTTCAGTCCCTGTAGGCCACAAGTACCCGCCATTGCCCAGAGAAGCTGAAGAAACACCAGCTTCCTCTTATCCTATTAAGGCATGGGATTGGATCCACAGGCACCCAACAGTTCAGTCCCTGTTGGCTCTAAGTACCCACTGTTGTCCAGAGAGGGTGTGAAGGCACCAGACCCCTCCTATTCTATTGGGGGTGGGGGTAGATTCATAGGTATCCGATAGTCCAGTTCATGCAGGCCAAAGGTCTGCCATTGGCCAGAAAGGCTGTAGAAACATCAACCCCCTCCTTTCCTATTGGGATCTACAAGTACCCACCAGTCCAGGCTGTGTCGGCCAAAAGCACCTGCAGTTACCCAGAGAGGCTGGGCAAACACAGTCCATCTCTTGCCCTATTGGGGATGGAGGTGAGCCACAGGTGCCCAACAGTCAGGCTTGTGCAGGCCAAAAGCACCTGCAGTTGCCCTGCGAGGCTGAGGGAACACCAGTCCCCTCTTACCCTATGGAGGGGCAGAGGTGGAGATAGGCTCGAAGGCACTCAACAAACCAGTTTGTGTGGGCTGAAAACTCCTGCCATTGCCTGGAGAGGCCACGGATACCCAGCTCCTTTCCTATCCTACTGGGGTGTGGGCATGCAGCCCCAGGTGATCGAATATTCAATCTGTGCCAGTGGAGAGCACTTGCAGTTGCCTGCAGAGCCTGGGTGCAGGTCCTGCCAAGTTTCTCTCTGCTGGAGGTGGAGTTGGAGCCTAGGCTAATGCTGCAGTCAGATCTTGGTGGAAAGAACCCAGTCCCTAACTTCACTGGATTTTAAGTCAGCCAGGCTTCCCCTCATGCCGGGGGTGGAGTCAAAATGGCGGCTGCTGGACTCTTTCCCACTTGGACAGGCTCAGACCCCAGCTGTCTCTAGGATTATACTTTAGCCAGCCAAGTCCACTAATCAGTAGCTGAGGTTAGTGGACAACTGTCTCTTCCTCCACCGTTTATGGAAAATGGAGCTTCTAACTCCAGTCATGGAATAGCGTCTGAGGCGGCTTGCACCACTAGAATAGGATGGGCACCAGCCTCTGCAGCATGGCTTGTAGTTTCCCAGAGAGGTGGTGCAGGTCCCCCCAGCTTCCTCTCTGCCAGTGGAGGGGCTAGGATTTAGGCCAGACCTGCAGTCCAGCCTGGGTGGAGAGAAGCCAGTCCTTACCAGCACTGTGATTTTCAGTCAGCTCTGCTTCTCCTCGTGCCAGGTGCGGAGTCAAAATGGCAGCTTCTCTCTGACCTGGACAGGCTCAAAGTTTAGTTGTTCCTAGGATTATACCTCAGCCCACCGAATCCACTAATCAGTAGCTGAAGTCAGTGCCACGCCGTGTCTTCCTCCCCCATTTTTGGGGAAATGGAGCTTTCAACTGCAGCCACGGAATAGCTTCCGAGGCAGCTCACGCCACGGACACCAACCTCTGCTGCGACGTGGAGGGCTCTACTCATGAATTTTCTATGCAGATGGTCAGTCTCCTCCTTCCACACTCTCAAGGATACTCCTCTGGTCTCCTGGGTCCTTCAAACATGCTTTAGGAAGCTCTGGTGACCACCAACTGCCCTGTGTCACGAGCTGACTCCAGGGCACCTCGCTCTGCCGCCATCTTGGCTTCCCGCAGGTCTGTTTCCTCTCCTGGAGTTTCAGTGCTCTTGCCCTTCATTTCACCAGGCTGCCTGCCGTGATCCTAGCTGAGTTTATCAATAGCATTTTCATCTGCTAAAACCCACCATACATTTAGGAGAATTCTAATGGCACAATTTGCATATTAAACACCTAGGAGATGTGCATTCTCTTCCTACAGTTCTTGTGACTTTGCTATATCTCCTTCGTGTTTTGTCTTTTCACCAATTAAACAGAGAACTGAAAGCCCACATTTCAAGGGCGTTTGGGTTGACAAGGTAATCTCCTGACAGTGGTTTGGCAGTTGGAAAGAAGAGCATGAAATGTGGGCGGCGCCATTCCTCGGCAGGCTGCACTTTCTTTCGCGCTGGGCGGCTCTCCTTATGGGGCGCACTCCTTGCGCGTGGGGCTCCCCTATGTGGGGGACACCCCTGCGTGGCACGGCACTCCTTGCGCACATCAGCACTGCTCATGGGCCAGCTCCACACGGGTCAAGGAGGCCCGGGGTTTGAACCGCAGACCTCCCATGTGGTAGACGGAAGCCCTAACCACTGGGCCAAAGTCCGTTTCCCCTGTTATTCTTTTTTTCCCTCTTTATGTAGTATCTTTTTTCTCTGGATACTTTAAGATTTTCTTTTTACCATTGGTTTTCAGTAATTTGATTGTGATGCATCTTGATGTGATTTTCCTCAGGTGTCCTCTCCTAGGAGTTGTTGAGCTTTTTGGATCTGAGTTTCTAAGTTTATAACTTTCATTAAATTCGAAAAAACTTTTACCATTATTTCTTCAAATATTTTTATGTCCCACACCCCCCTTCTGAGACTTCAGTTACACATATGTTAGATGGCTTGATATTTTCACACACACAGCTCATTGATACGTTGTTCATTTTTTCCCCAGACTTTCTTCTCTTTGTGCTTCATTTTGGATAGTTTCTGTTGCTCTGTCTTCCACGTTCTCTGGCTTTCCTTCTACAGTGTCTGATCTCTTCATCACACTGTCATCCAGAACAATTAGATTTGGGTCTTCTATATTTCACTTTTCTCCCCTCATCATGGTCTTTTTTTCCTCTCATTTTTATGTTTTCTGTATTTATAGTAGCTGTTATAATGTTGCCATCTGTGTCAATTCTGGGTCTTTCTATTCACTGATCTTTCTCTTGGGTGTGGTTGTATTTTCTTCCTTCTTTCACGTGCCTGCACTTTTTTATTGCTGAGTATTGTGAATTGTACATTTTTGGATACTAGATTTTGTTGATTTCTTTAAATATTGCTTGGCTTTTTTGGCAAACAGTTATGTTGCTCAGAATTAGTTTGATGCTTTTGAGACTCACTTTTAACCTTTGTGGGAAAGCAGCTTTTAGTCTAGGGCCAGTTTGGCCCCACTTCTGAGGTGTAACACTCTCTTGAGGCTCCTGTTTTAAGGAAGCACCTTTCCACTCTGGCTGGTTGGAACATGAACTCTTCTCAGTGTTTAAGTTCTGCGGCTTGTTCTACTTACTCTTTTCCGGATGTTCTTTCCTGGGCCTTGTATAGTTTCACCCAAGCATGTGCTCAGACCAAAGATTCAAGAAAACCTCTCTACAGCTCTCCTCAGCTCGCTCTCTCTGCGTAGCTCCCTCTTCTCTGGTATTTCTTCCCGCTTTTCCCAGCTGCCTGGGCCTCCCTGAACTCTGAATTCTGCCCTCTTTCCTTCCCCACAGCACTGGCTCTGGGTGAGTTGCCCTCCCTGCACTGTGGCCTGGAAGTTCTCTCCAGAATGAGCTGGGACAACCATGGGGCTCACCCCATGCGTTACCCTTCTCTCAGCCATTCTGCATGCACAGTCAGCAATCTTCCTGAGATACTGCTTTTTTGTGTCACTTCCCTTTAAACACTTTAGCACCTATTCTTGTGGCAACACAACCAATCTGATGATTGTTTGGTGAATGTGTCACTCCATCCCCCCCTCTTTTCTTCTGCCTGCTGTGAGTAGTTTCTCTCTCCTTCGCTGTCCAGATCCCAGCTAAGTTTTCCTCTCTTCAGCATCTCATAGGGTGTCTTGTCCAGCTACCTGCCCTTGTAACCTTTACTGTCTGAGCCACTTGTTATATAGCCTCTTAACAAGAACCTTGTGTTAATTCACCCATTTTTATTCCTCTGGTTCTTAGGGCATAATGGAAAGTTAAATGGATTTGAGTATAGAATAATCTGGAAGTATGGTTTAATATTAATGTAATAATGTAGGTCTAGTTCTATGGGGTATAACGTTGCTTTTTTTTCTTGTCAAATAAATTTTTATTCAGAAAAATATAAGGAAGTTTGGGCCGAACACAGTGAAAGGATTTGTTGATGATTTGTTTCAGGCTCAGGCTTTCCCAGAAACTGAAAGAAAATTCAGACTTCGTTATATTGGGAAAATGTCTGAAAATTAAGGTGACTGATAGCCTTGGTGGCCTAAACTTTCTGCCAGGTATTAGGCAGGGATGAGGAGGAAGGGACACAGGGATAATCCAAGGTTAGCGCGGATGTGAATCTTGAACAGTATTAGAATTTTCAAGACATAAACAGAATTGGTATTAATTGCCACAGCATAGTTTCAATAAGATAGATTGACTTAGGTAGTATGATAATTTAGATCATTATGTTTATAGCAAATGAAAATGTATTTAGTATTTTTATAACCTTTCACTTTTTAAACACTTTCTTATAGTGGTTGCAATGGGGGAATTCTTGGCTAAATTGTATCTACTCCATGTATGTACTTTTAGCGGGTGACTTTTGTACCTGCGCTTTTCATTTCAGGAAACAGACCCAGACTTTGATCATTGTGCAGTCTGCATCGAGAGCTATAAGCAGAATGATGTTGTCCGAATCCTCCCCTGCAAGTATGTCAGCTTTCTTTGTTTCAAAAAGAATGATGCTGATGTGGTTTGTGTGTCTCCCGTCAAAAGACCCACTTGCTTTTGAGAGCCACCCAACACATGACTTTTCATCCCACTTCACGTTGCTTGGAATGGGAGATCACAAGCAGCAGTGAGCAGTGCTTTCTCAGCAAGAACTAACTGTACAAGCCTTTTCTGGTTATAAGAAACAAATGTGGCATAATTTCTAGACACATCCGTAGCCTAAGAACACTAAGGTCATTTTTCATTTTTTGACTTCTGTGGTGTTCAAAAACAGCCACTTGTGCCTCTCTATCTAAAGTCAAAGTACATCCAACAAAACCTCAGCAGTGTCACTTGGCTCTGAACTCAGGGGACTTGGCTTAACTCTTTTTCTGAACCTATTTGTGCAAAAGGAGGAGGACTGGTATTAGACGCATGCCTCCCTGGGACAGGCGCTCTGCTGTGCAGTTTATAGTTACTGTCTCCTACCATTCTCCCAACAGCCTAAGAGAGTCAGTGCTTTTATTCTCACTGTACAGTGAAGTTGACAGTGAAGTCGATAGTAGTTTCCCACATCACACACAGTTCAAAAACTGGCAGAGCCAGTATTCAGACCCAGGTCTGCCTTTAATGTCCTCGCTCCTTCTGTAGTGCTCCATGCCTCCCTCCAAAAGTGTTAGCCTGGACTCGACTGCCAAAAATGAGCGAAGTCTCTTTATAAGCATGTAGATTTCCACATGCTCCTTCCCCACAGTGGGTAGTGTGAAGCATTAAGATATACAAGGTCTGAGTGTCAGTTGGAAAAATCTTAAATTACCCACTGAGAAGCCTAAATTCAAAAACTTTGCCTCCTCTTCTCTCCTCCCCTTTTTAAAGCATACCCACACAACTCTGGCCTTCTAATAATATGGAATGTGTGAATGAATAAAATAATTATTAGTTGTCTCCATGAGGCTACTGCTATTATTTCATTTATTCACAAAGTTATTTACTTTGAACTGAGGAAGATGTTTCTTGTAAAAAATCTAGAACTTAAGAATAATTCTGTATATTGAAACTGCCACCAGCACCAAGATTCTGAAAGTCAAGACATCCTAATTTACATATAAAGGAACATTTATAAAATAAAATGTAGGCTGTTCTATAGAGAATTATGTAATGATCAGCTTTTCTTCACCTGTAGTCACGTGCAGTCTAGAAACCCAAGTCTAAAGGAAGCACAGATACAAACACATATCTGGAAAAGGCTCAGTGGAATCCATTGTAAAGGATAATCAGCTATTACATGCTTTTTAAAAAAGTTTTACCTGTCATATTTCTTTGGACACTGAAATAACCATGAAGAAGTCAAATCTTTCCAAATTCTTTGTCCACCTAGGAAGAATTCTCTGTCTAGGATCCCCCAGAACCATCTGGACCCTAAGAACAAAGATCTCTGAAACACTCTGTGGTTGTTACTGATGAAAGTATCTTCCTCAGGGGAGCCTCAGCCTAAAATAGATTCTTCTGGGAAGCTTGCTCCCCATTCTCTCCATCCCTTAAGTATTGGCTTTTCCAAAGCTTCATTCTTCAGTCTCTTTATTCTAAATTTAGTCTAGTGCTTCCCAAAGCTGACCATGCCTCAGAATCAGCAGAGGAGCTTTCCAAAACATATCCTGGTAGGATCCTGGGCATTTCTTTTTTTAATAAGTCCCCGGGTGAGTCTGGTTTTCCCTTGAGGGTCAGAACTTGGGTTGATCTCATCCATTCTCTTGGCTATGCCTACCACCAGAAAAGTGACTCTCAACCTTGATGTGCATGGTCTACTTTGAATATTAGAATCAGGGCTAACGTAACATAAAACATTATTTCTTAGTAGTACTGCACTATTCACTTGTCTCTCTATGCTAGGTCCTTCTTTGTCGAACACTCTCTCCGCCTTGACTGCGTATCAGAGTTCTCCATGTTGCTTTGGAGCCAGCTGATGTTTGGTGCTCTTCCCCCTTAAGTCTCAGCAAGCTGTAGCTTTCTTTAAACTATGTTGCACAACAGCAAAATGTGTCACCTGCCCAAAATGATTCTCTGGTTCAGTAAAAATTAACTACACATTGAGCAATGTTTTGTTGGACCCAGGTTGACAGCTTCCAACCTAGAGCAGGGTTTCTCAGCCTTGGCCCTGTTGGCATTTCAGACCAGACAGTTCTTCGTTGTAGGGATTTGCTGGGCGCTGCAGGATATTTAGCAGCCCCCATGGCCTCTACCCATTAGGTGCCAGTAGCACCACCTCCCCACAGTTATGACAACCAAAAGATACCTCGAGATATCGCCAGGAGTGCCCTGGGGGGGTGGGAGGGTGGAGTAAGGTCACTCCTGGTGGAAAACCACTGACATAAAAGATAGCTACTCAGAATACTCACCTTCGCCCCAAACCTCCAGGCCTTTTATTTCCAGCGATACCTCTCAAGTAAATGCCTTTGAATTACCCCACAGTGTGCTTCTCCTTCCATTACTCTGCCTGGGATGCCCTCCCCTTCCTCGTTTGTCTTGTGGCCTTTGAAACCGAGCAGAGAGATTGCCTCTTGTCTTCCTTGTACTCCCATTGCCAAGCAGCTCGGATATCTGCTCTCCCCTGGGACTCGCAGTAGACTACCCTGATGGGTCTCCAGCCAGGGGGCTCCCCCTCAGGGGCTGGGCTCTGCCCAGAAACCCTCCTCTTTCCCTGGTCGGCGCTCCCTGTTAATCACAGCAGTGCTCACAGATGGAGTCATTCTCCTTCAGCACCTGAACACACCCCTTTATTCCCCACTCTCAGCAAGTAGCGTGCTGGTCGGCTTCGTGTAGAAAGCAATGACTGTCAGGCAGAAACGCCCTCAGCGTCTGACCCAGGGCCCCAGGTGAGCCTGCCTTGTCTCTCTCCCTGCTTCCTGTCCCCGTCAGCTCCAGGGAAGAGCCTGCCTTTGGTCTGAGGCTGCTCTTTCCACTTGGGCCCCCGTGTGCCAGCTCTTGCCCTCCCTCAGGGAGCTTGCTCTGTTGACTGCTTCCTCCTCCAGTTTACTCCTTTCTCTACTCGTTAGCATTTAATCACACTCCAGCATTTCCTACTACAGTTTTTAAGGCTCTCTTTCAAAACCATCACTCTCTAAACACCACCCTGTGGCCGCTCCCCTTCTCAGCCAGCCTTTCAAAAGAATCTCTACCCACTATCTCTTTTTCACCTCAGAAAGGGAAGAAGAAAAGCCCAAATACCCTTGTGTTTCTCTGCCCTTAATTTTTAACAAGACTCTCAGGAGACAGGACTAAGACTTTCCATCTATAGCTGCCCACTCCCTCGTGGATTGCTGACTTTGTTGCATGACCTTTGTTTTTCTTCTCTTGTCACGTTAACTTACGGTGGACAGATGGCAGCTGGCGTTGCTTTAGGGACCTCCTGCTTGTATCATTTGATTACAGTTGATCATCCTTTGGATGTTCGCCAACATGTCTTAGAACCTAAAAAACTGTCACCGTTATTTAGACCTCATTTCTTTAAAGGTCAGCCACGAAATTTCTTAGTAGTTAAAAATACTTTTTCGGAAGTAGGGTGCTGCAGCTTGGATAAACGTGAAGTCTAAGATGCCGCTTCGGAAGGCAAAGTGGGTCAGTGAGTGGCTGCCGGCTGTCTGAGGAGCTGCTGTGATCACCCCCCGCAGGGAGAGCCGCATTTAAACCACGTCTGCTGCCAGTCCTGGCTGGGGGACAGGGTTCTTGCCCCTGACCTTTAGTAATCCTGGATCCTTTTATATTTGCCAGGTTCTCGCATGACACCAAGAGGCTGAGGAGCTGTGAAAACAACTCACCTTCAGTACAAACTCCTCACCCCACCCCGAGCAATTTTTTCCAGTCGCTCTGTAGTTTATGGCATGTGCAGGGAGTAGGAAATACTTCAGTATTACTGCTTTTGTTCCTTTGGTGTGAAGTATTTCATAGAGGAATAAAGAACTTTTTGCTGACGCTCTGATATGCTTGTCCTTTCCACATTGCACTCTTCCCCAGCACCTCCTCTGCTTCCCACCCAGCGTCCCCACCCCCCAGGACTTTGTGTGGGGTCTTTTCTGCTCTTGTGTCTATTTGTTTTTGTTTGAGTCTGTGCATGGCGATGGGGAGGGGCTTCTCGCCAAGGTGTGGACTGCCCCAAGGGTCGTCTTCTCAGGTCTTGCTCTGGATGTTTGTGGGACCCCCCCAAGCTAGGGGAGGGCCTGGGCCGTGAGCCTGTGTGAAGGGTGTGCTGGCCGTTTTTCAGGATATCGCGTGGAGATTTAATGTCACTTTGCCTGAATGGATATTTAATCATACCTTTAATTTGCACAGCCCTGTGGCCTTTTTCTAACCATTCCACATAGTTCTTCAGTCACCACCCCAAACAGCCTGGCAAAATAGCGTGCGTGACCCTTCCCCTGTGCCCCTGTGCCCCTGCCCCCCACCGTTCCTCAGATGAGAACACTGGGAGTCAGAAAGGCTGGTTTGCTAAGGGTCCAGCAGTGGTAGTAGCAGAGCTTTGCCGAGCAGGAAGGCAGAGGCGACGTGGAGGCTGGGGAAACGACAGAGCTGAGGAGACAGGAGCTAAGAGGGGCATGATGCTGAGAAGAAGGCGCCAGGCATTATTCACAGATGCCCTCAGTGACGGGAAGGAGAGCAGCGGGCTGTCAGAAGGGTTAGGAGGTCGCCAGGAAAATGGCTCAATTTTGTTTCCAGAAAGGAAGGACACCCGGTGGGAGTCAGGCTGGAGGTATCCGGGCAAGGTGCACAGAAGCTGGGTGGTTTGGGAATCTGGGAATGAGTGCGGGACACCAGGTAGACACACCCTTGTCACCTGGTAACAGCCTCTGGAGCACAGGAGAGAGAAGGTGGGGGAAACCAGTTTGTTTTTGCAAAGAGGGGTGGTGAGTTCACCTGGGTGGGGCAGGGGAGTAAGAGAGCGATGAGGTTGATGGATCAGAAGAAGGAAAAGTCTTTTTAAAAGAAAGGATAAATGTCTTCCAGGTTTTGAATTAACCAAGGCAGGGCGTTGTTTTATTTTGTTTTGTTTTGAAGTTTGTTCCCAGAGATCAGTTAGACTTTTTTGTCTGTCATTACCCCACAGCTTAGAGAGGAGGTTGTAATTGTCTAGTTAAAACAAGGGAACACTCTTTTTGCTCAACAAACCCTGCGAGGAAAAGAATTCAAGAACACCAACATAAGGAAAATTCATTTATAACTGATTTAAGGTTAGAGGAGCAGATAGGCAGACAGCACTCAACTCACACAGCTTTTAAAACGGTAACATACAATTGTACAATTTTGTTCTTTCTGAATAAGCAGTCCTAGAGAAGACAGGAAGGAAAATAAGAAAAGGAACAAACAAAAGCCCTTGGAGAGAAGGGGGAAAGAGTGAGAGACAAACCACTATTTACCCACCAAGCGTCTCCTACTTCACTTCTTTCCAGTGTCTCCACCCCAACAGCTGGTTAAAATCAGCTGCCCCCCTACCTCTGCCTCCTGTACCTCCCCACCCCTGTACCAAGGCAGCCCCTATCTTCCCCTGGCACAGAGGTCACACCTCATTCCTCTATCCCCTGTCAGCCAGGCAGAATCCATCTGTCCAGACTTAGAGAACTGGCAGAGCACACTCCGCCCACCCAGCACCGAGCAAGCCCTCAGGGCTCTTCAGCCAGCCTGCGGAGGCATGCTAGGCCATTTCCACATTAGGCTGTCGCCCAAAACCGGTGCACGATATTAGGCAGATGCACCCTTGCAGCCTCTCACAAGGTTGTGTCCTACAATTTACATAAAAACTAAGGGGTCTGTATCCCCAGGAGGACTAAGAAGCTCTGTTCTAGTCTTGGTTAGACTCCGGGCACCAATGGCACAGGTCACAGCTGCTGCAGACTCGGTGCAGCCGAGAGCACCCGCTCAGGTTGAGCGGGAAGGAATCCTTGCCTCGCCCTGGGAGCGCTCTCATATGGGGAAGCAAGTTGGATGGAATAAAAAGTCCGCCTAACAATACCTTATGTATACTCAAAGAACTTAGGTCTTGCCTCCAGATAGAGACTTTCCACCCCTTCAGAAAATACCTTAACAATTTAAGGACCTTCAGGGATGATGAGGTTCTGGTTTAATTGTGTTATCTGTCAGCATCGGACTAGATTTATAGATTCAGTCTTCAAGTTAGTTATTCTTATCCCAAAGAAATGGGTCCAGGGTCACCAAGGGCGATAGGCTTGAAGCTGTAAGCATGAGTGTTTATTCCAAATCCCGGTGAAAGCAGTGTGTTTTCCAGACCTCTGACTTTTTTAACTCAAAACTGTTATCTTTGGATTGCCATATATAACATTAAATTATAAATTAGCAATCAAGGTTTTAAAGGCACCTCATGCTTCAATTTGGTATCTCTCTCAGAATTTCTTTTGGTTTATCATAAGATTCAGGTTACAGCATTCCTTTCAAAGGTGTCCTTTGGCATCTGACTTTTCTCCAGTTTGGCCAAGGCTTTGGGACTTGCATGTGGCTTCTTTTAGCTTCTCAAGGCTACCTTGCAGGAGTACTTGAGCTTCAGGAATCATTTCTCCGGTACCCTAAGAGTCTTTTCTCTCTTCCAAAGGGCATAAGTTCTTTTTCTAAGAAGGCAGAACCCTCCACGATTAACTTATTTTCAGATCACAAGGTTGTGCCATTCTTCTTTTCTGAATAAGAAGAGAACACCCATCTCCCCCCAACAATCCAGCTGAAAACTGCGAGCTAAGTGTTATTTGAGTGTTAAGCACAATGCATCCCTAAAAATAGTTCCAACTACCCAGTAACTTTTACATACATTTAGCATTCGTCGCTTAGAAGCTTTTTAAATAATGTTTTCAATAACATTTAAACAGAATGCCATGAATCTAATAATTATACAGAAAACTCTTGTTTCAACCTTTGTCAGAATATCTATTTGGAAAATATTACTGATTTTTTAAAATATGATTCATGCTCTTCATTCTTCATAAATTTCCTGTTTCCTCAAATCCGTTTTGGAATTTGGTAAAATAAAAAGTCCAAACAGCTCACATTCTATTAATACTTATCACTTCTCATTATATAATGCTATAGATATATGATTGGGTTAAGAGATTTTCTACAAGTTGTAGTTTTATAAAGCCCCAATATTCACCTCTTGGGACTGGCAAATATGTCATAAAAGGAGAAAAACAGACTAATTAAAATTTTCGTTTCTTTGCATTATGGATTAGGAGTTTCTTCAGTACAGGTGTACCTCGGAGATACTGCTGGTAAAGTAAATCACAAAGTTTTTAGTTTTCCAGTGCACATGAAAGTTATATTTACACTGTTCTGTAGTCTTTTAAGTGTGCAGTAGCATCATGACTAAAAGAGACAATGTATGTACCTTCATTTTAAAATGCCTTATTGCTAGAAGTTCTAACCGTCATCTGAGCCTTCAACAAGTCACGATCCTTTTGCTGGTGGAGGGGCTTGCCTCAGTGTTGGTGGCTGCTGACTGAGCAGGGTAGTGGTTACTGAAGGTTGGGGTGGCTTATAATAAGACAACAGTGAAGTCGACCACACTGACTGGCTCTTTCATGAAAGATTTCTCTGTAGCATGTGATGCTGTTTGATAGCATGTTTCCCACAGAAGAACTTTCAAAACTGAAGTCAGTCCTCTCAGACCCCCTGTGGCTGCTTTACCAACTAAGTTGGTGCAATCTTCAAAACCCTTTGTTGTCATTTCAACAATGTTCACAACACCTTTCCCAGAAGTGGATTCCATCTCAAGAAACTACTTTCTTCATTCATCTATAAGAAGCAGCCCTTCATCTGTTCAGGTTTTATCATGCGATTACAGCAGCTCAGTCACATGTTCAGGCTCCACTTCTAGTTCTCTTGCAATTTCCACCATGTATGTAGTTACTGCTTCCACTGAAGTCTTAAACCCCTCGAAGTCATCCAGGCAGGTTGGAATCAACTTCTTCAGAATTTCTGTTAATGTTGATATTTTGAGCTCCTCCTATGAATCATGAATGTTCTTAATGGCATCTAGAGTGGTGAATCCTTTCTAGAGGGTTTTCAGTTTACTTTGCCCAGATCCATCAGAGAAATCACTATGGCAGCTATAGCCTTACAAAAGTTGAAATCTGTGGGCTGCAGAATGGATGTTGTGTTAGCATAAACAACATTGATCTCCTTATATGTCTCCATCAGAGCTCCTGGGTGGCCAGGTATATTATCAATCTCTTTTTCCTGAGCAATAGGTTTCAATAGTGGGCTTAAAATATTTAGTAAACCATGTTGTAGATGTGCTATCATACTGAATTGGTTGTTCTACTTATAGAACACACACAGAGTAGATTTAGCATGATTCTTAAGGTTCCTAGGATTTTTGGAATTGTAAGTGAACTTTGACTTCAGCTTAAAGAACCACCAGGTGGCTGGCTTAGCCCCTAACAAGTGTCAGCCTGTCCTTCGAAGTTTTGAAGCCAGGCATTAACTTTTCTCTAGCTGTGAAGGTCCTGGATGGCATCTTCTTCCAGTAGAAGGGAGTTTCATCGACATTAACAATCTGTGGTTTAGTATAGCCACCTCATCAATAATCTCAGCTAGATCTCCTAGGTAACTTGCTGCAGCTTCTATATCAGCACGTGCTGCTTCACCATGCACGTTCATGGTACAGAGACAGCATCTTTCCTTAAATCTCATCAGCCAACATCTGCTGGCTTCTGACTTCTCTTCTGCAGCTTCCTCACCTCTCAGCCTTCACAGAATTCGGCAGAGTTAGGGCCTTGCTCTAGATTAGGCTTTGGCTTAAGGAAATGTTGAAGCTGGTCTCATCTTCTCTCCAGATCACTAGAACGTTCTCATATCAGCAGTAAAGCTGTATCACTTTCTTTTTTTCTTTTTTTTTTTAAGGTTTATTTATTTATTTATTTAATTCCCCCCCTCCCCCGGTTGTCTGTTTGCTGCGCCTTGTTTCTTTTGTCCGCTTCTGTTGTCGTCAGTGGCACGGGAAGTGTGGGCAGCGCCATTCCTGGGCAGGCTGCACTTTCTTTTGCGCTGGGCGGCTCTCCTTACGGGCACACTCCTTGCGCGTGGGCTCCCCTACGCGGGGGACACCTCTGCGTGGCAGGGCATTCCTTGCGTGCATCAGCACTGCGCATGGGCCAGCTCCACACAGGTCAAGGAGGCCCAGGGTTTGAGCCGCGGACCTCCCATGTGGTAGACGGATGCCCTAACCACTGGGCCAAGTCCATTTTCCCTGTATCACTTTCTTATCATTCATGTGCTCACTGGAGTAGCACTTTCAATTTCTTTGAAGAACGTTTTCCCTTGCATTCACAACTTTGCTAACTGATGCACGAGGCCTTGCTTTTAGCCCATCTCAACTTTCAACATGCCTTCCTCTCCAAGCGTCATCATTCTTGCTTTTGATTTCAAGTGAGAGACCCACGACTCTTCCTTTACTTGAACACCCAGGCCACTGTAGGGTTATTAACTATCCTCATTTCAGTATTGTGTCTGAGAATAGGAAGGCCTGAGAAGAGGGAGAGAGAGAGGGAACAGTCAGTAGAGCAATCGGAACACCCACAACATGTATCAATTAAGTACCCTGTCTTATATGGATGCGGTTCATGGTGCCCCAAAGTAATTACAACATAGTAACATCAAAGATCACTGGTCACAGATCACCATAACATACACTGATAATGAGAAAGTTAGAAATATTGGGAGAATTACCAAAATGCGACACAGAGACACAAAATAAGGACATGCTGTTGGAAAAAATGGCACCGATAGACTCTTGTTCAAGGCAGGGTTGCCACAAACCTTCAAATTGTAAAAAAAAAAAAGTGAAGCCAAATGAAAACTAGGTATGCCTATACATAATTTGTGATGTCATTTCTCATTATTTTTTAGGCATGTTTTCCACAAATCTTGCGTGGATCCTTGGCTTAGTGAACACTGTACCTGTCCTATGTGCAAGCTGAATATTTTGAAGGCTCTGGGAATTGTGGTAGGTTTCCTATTTTGACACTACTTTTGTGTAGTGTAACAGAATTTAACACAATTTACAAAAGAAGAGGGATGATAAAGCCTCATAAGAAAAACACTGATCTTCTTTACCCTTATAATCTTGTCGATCCAACAGTGTCTTTTCTTCCAGATTACTTAAATTCTGACCCGTCTCAGGGAACTCCTGGAAGAGAAGATAAATAATGATATGATAACTCTCCTTTTAAACTGTGTTTCGGTTGGGAAGTGGGTGTGTGGTGAAGAAGTGAGGCAGAGAAAAGGCCAGAGTTTCCCTTTATTCCAGTGTCTTAAAGAGAGAAAGGAAAAACTTTGGACTTCTGGTCCCGTGGTAGCTTTTTCTGCCGTCAGCATAATATGACCCCTGTCCTCAGGTGTGCTCCTTCCCCTGGCATTGGGCTCTGGCCTTGCAGGTGGGTCGGTTGCAAGTACTGGGGGTGGGGGGTGACCCAGGCCCCAGCAAGCACTGCAGCCACTGAGCTGCATCCTGCCCTGCAGATATGGCAGGCCCTGAATCAAGACCAGCTGGCCAAAGGCAGACCTGGAAGGTTTCCTGCACTGCCGTGCTTAAGAGAAGTATACATCAGGGTTATTGCTTTTTAGAGGAAAATAAAATACTTCCTGGTCTCAAAAAAGACTGGATATATAATCTCCATACGTAGGCAAATGTTCGACCCAGTAGAACAGCTCATCATTTTAGCTTTGCCACCCACAGATGATCTAGATAGTTCTATTCAAAGTATAATACCAGATCACAGTTCAGATGCCATCCACTGGGTCAGTAGTGCCTCATTTATCCTGACTCCAGAGATCAGTGAAGTTACAATTTAACATAGTCTTTCCCAGCCTCAGCTCTGTTGACATTTGGGATGGCGTAATTCCTTGTTGGAGTGTCCTGTGCTTTGCAAGATATGTAGCATCCTCCCTGGCCCCTGCCACTGAACGCCAGCTGTACACGGCCCCAGGCATGACAGTCAAACGTCTCCATGTGTTCTCAGTTGTCCCCTGGGGGGACAAAATCACCCCAGCTAAGCCTGGATTAACGTAAAGCATCTGCCATGATACTTGGCACATAGTGGACACATGGAAAATATTAACTTAGTCTCTTTCCTTGCCTCCAGCCTTGTGGGTTTTTTTTTCCTGTTTGTGTATGAGCCTTACTCTTATTAGCACTACTTCTTCTCCTGTTTTATATATATATTTGGAGATACTGGACATTGCACCTCTTCTAGCTGGACATTATTATAAGCATTGTTATTGTACTGTGTTGTAATTTTTAAAATAGATCTCAGGGTGATTTAGAATAGAACTTTACTCCAGAAGTCATTGGTTCTGGGTTTGGCTGGCTGTCACGCCCCTGGGTATCAGCATCTCTCAGCCATCCCTCCCAGCTCCACTGCAAATGTGCTGTTTACTGGCCACTACAAGAACCAGAGGCTCCTGGGAAAACCAGATACCTATGTTGCTAACTCAGAACACTCTTTACCCATTTTTTAACTGGTGTGCTTTGGCCCAAAAGGCAGCCCTATACCTCTTCTTCAGGATTAGGTGCTTAGGTGTTGAAGCAGTTTTCTTACAATTCAGAAGTCTTTTCAACTTTTATTTGCTATTGGTTGTATGCTTTACTTGAGTCTAATAGAAGAAGATACTAAAAAACAAAACTGACTACCAGATAAATGAAGCATTACTCAGAAGGATGAATGAAGTAGTTTGTTCTTCAACATTAACATGAGCCAAAATAATAAGTCAGCCATTTAAAAAATCAAATGTTTGTCAACTTTATGATAATAATGATTATGACTACCTTCTTGTAAACTATATTTAAGAAAAGGCTATCATTTCCTTATAAATATGTAGTGACCAATTTTCTCAGGTCTGCAGTGGATTTTGGTTTTATTTTGTACCATTTTGGGTAGGAGATGATGTGTTCCTTTTGAAGAGAAATTCTCCGGTAAAAATGGAAAGAATAGAGTCGGAGAGAGGGAAAAGGACTTGGCCCAGTGGTTAGGGCGTCCGTCTACCACATGGGAGGTCCGCGGTTCAAACCCCAGGCCTCCTTGACCCGTGTGCAGCTGGCCCATGCGCAGTGCTGATGCGCGCATGGAGTGCGGTGCCGCGTGGGGAAGCCCCACGCGCAAGGAGTGCGCCCGTAAGAACCGCCCAGCGCGAAAGAAAGTGCAGCCTGCCGAGGAATGGCGCCGCCCACACTTCCCGTGCCGCTGATGACAACAGAAGCGGACAAAGAATCAAGACGCAGCAAATAGACACAGAGAACAGACAACCGGGGTGGGGGGGGGGAATTAAATAAAAATAAATAAATCTTTAAAAAAAAAAAAAGAATGGGAGAGAAATGAGGAAATCTCATGGGGGAACAAAAGCTTGGTATAGAGTCTTCTCTGTAGGATGTGAAACATTTAGAATTTTTTTTTTCTTTATCCTCATATATAAATTTATTGAAAGGCTTGTTTCTTAAGGAGCTGCTTGGCCATCAGAGATAAATATGTAGCAGTTATACAGTACTTATGTGTCACACAAGCACTGTTCATAAATGCCTTATATGTGCTACCTTAATCCCTTGTAACAATGCTATGGAACATTTAGAATTGTGTGAAAGGATTTGTTAGTCATAAAATTATTTTTAATCTGGGGATCTCTTGCAGCCAAATTTGCCATGTACAGATAATGTTGCGTTCGACATGGAAAGGCTCACCAGAACCCAAGCAGTTAACCGAAGGTCGGCCCTGGGCGACCTTGCCAGCAACAACTCCCTCAGCCTTGAGCCACTTCGAACTTCGGGGATTTCGCCTCTTCCCCAGGATGGGGAACTTACTCCTAGAACAGGAGAAATCAACATTGCAGTAACAAGTAAGTGAGACCCTTTGCCCCAGGTCCAGGGGAGTTTTCGCTGCTCGTGTCGGGCCTGTGGCGTGACTGCTCCAGAGAAGAGCTGAGATGTTCATCTGGACCGGCGACTGAGTCTAACCAAGAAAGGAATGTGTGCGCTCTTCAAAAAGCATCTTTGCAATAATGAAATATTCCTTATCTTAAGGAGCATGCATTTGTGTGTAATTAATAGTAATAGCTGCCATTTGATGAGTAGTTGTTCAGAGATGGGTATCTGAACAACTATCCGTGTATAAACATGTTCTGAAATCACTGCACTACAGTTATTTTGAGCAGGTGATTTTGGAATTTGATGGCGACTGTCCACAGCATCTCTGGTGTGTTTTACAACTGTGGGCGCTGGTACTAGCACTTTTTATTTCCCAAGCTTCAGACAACCTAGTAAAGTAACTTACCTAGGACTTGAACATAGAGAAAAATACACACCTATGGAAGTAGTTGAGTTCATCAATTGTTGCTTACTTTATTTTATACTTTTTATGGAAGTGTGTTCAGTGTTGGTCTCTTGGCACTTAACTCTCTGATATAGTGGTACACAAGGCAGGAGAAAATCCAAACGGCGATCTGCTTAAAAACATTCGCTGGGCTAGTTATGAACGTCCATGATTGTTGAACTGTCGCCAAGAAGAAAAGAAACACACCGAGTGTTGTGATGGCAAAGCCTAAGTACAGTATGTGTGGGCTGACAGGCGTGTGTATGGGCGTTGTAGACATTCACCTGTAACAAACCAGCTGTCTTCTTCAAGTACATTCTTTACCTGTTACTTTCATCTAACGACCTTTCACCCCATCTTCCTTCTGGCCACCCTGGTGCTGCCTCCTCCAGTATATGCTGTTGCTTGCCTAGAACTTTCAGCCCTGAACTTGATGGGCCTCTGCTTACCTCTGGGAGTCAGTAAAATGGGTACATCTATCGCAAAATCTTTTTCCCTTCACGTATTAAGACTTGTGTAGTCTGTTCACTTGAAGCATACATATCTTTAACCAACGAGAAAATATTTTTTGAAAAAATTTCCCAAGTTTTATTCTATCATTCATCTAAACTCAGAGAGCCTTCATGCACTTATAAAATAAGTAAAACCATTCTCTGATATAGTTTGAATCATTTATTAACTATTTTCCAGTGATTTGTTTTAATAGCATTTCATGTTTTTCTTCTTTGACATTTCGATTTTATGGTCTAGATTTTAAAAATTGATCTGACAGTAATAAAGGAGACAAAGGTTTTTGGTTTTTAATGAACAGGTCCTTCATTGATCAGACATTTATTGAGCACCTACTACTACATTACCCATGATATTTTCAAAATCTTACGTTTAGATGAGAAAAAAAATTTGACTTTTGGGGCCAAATTAATCAACTTTAGCAGAATTTACACATGATGGTAGTTTAAGAAAATTTTTTTTCATGTGGTTAAATTAGACCAAAGCTACCTCTACTTTCCCCTCCCAAGTCCTCTAGCTCCCTGCCATCCACAGTGCGTTCAAGCAGCACCCGCAGTGTGCAGGCACTGTGCTAACCAGCACCGAGG
This sequence comes from Dasypus novemcinctus, assembly GCF_030445035.2. Classification (NCBI taxonomy): domain Eukaryota; kingdom Metazoa; phylum Chordata; class Mammalia; order Cingulata; family Dasypodidae; genus Dasypus; species Dasypus novemcinctus. Next base: position 190,361,230 of record NC_080674.1, read on the forward strand.
AGTCCAGAGGTGCCCAGGACCGCTGCTGAGATTCCTGGGCCCACTGGAGTGTTCCCAACAAGGGCTTTACTCATTTGTGATTACTTCTGTTTATTACTGAAATCCACACAGATATGGATGGAATATTCAGAATTAGGAAACAGAGGCACAATCAGAGTTCAAAAATTATTAGTCTTGTTTATCATGTATAAATGCCTCAAAGAAGAAAAAAAAAACACTGGGTTAAGCAACTTGATGATGGTGACCATTGATCTCTTGAGTTTTTTTAGAGCCAATATAAATTTTCCTCATTTAAAATATGTACAGGTTGAAAAGGGCGATTTTTCAGGAATTTTTAATGTTCATCTTTACTTGAATAAAAGCCTTATAAAACCACTCTACCAATGAATTTGTAATCTAAAAATAAAAAATAGCTGTACTATTACTGAAAAAGAAAGGGTTTGCTAAGCATTTTAATAATTTAAAAACCAAGGTGGCTAGACAAATGCTTATGGAACAAACTCAACATCCTGAACTCTCATAGAACAGTTCTTAACCTTTTGAAGGCACGACTTGTAAAAACTAATGAAAGTATAATCACCTTTCTCTAGAAAAATGCCTGGACACTCACAGTTTTGCATACAATTTTAGGGTTCATGGACTCCAGATTAAGAAGCACCCATATTAAATACAGCTTTTGCACAAACAGTTGGTATTCCAAATATAATAGTTCTGTTCTCTGCTTTATTGCAGGTATATGGGTAATTATGCTGTGTAACACTTTGCTAATCCAGTCCTAGTTAGTGTCTGCTCTAGGAAATAGTTTCTAATGAATACTTCGCAGGAAGTCAGATTGGCTCTCAGTTTTTCTGAGGGTCTCTATGAATATGGTTTATAGAATGTTACCTTGACAATACAGACTTTGGAAAGTTAAGGGAAAATATTAACTGACTTCCTCGATCTAGAGAGAGACTAGATAAAAACCCTTAGAGTGCTGTGTACCCGAGGTTTTCACCTCTTTGAGGGGTCAGGCACCTCATGAAGCACCTACAGTTCCTGCCTCTGCGTGACAGCTCCAGAAGAACCATTGCTGCCCCCAGCAGGGTGGTCATGAAGGGCGAATTCACGAGATATAAGATTATGTTACTTAATATATAAGTAAGTCGCATAAATCCACGCATAAGAGGGAAGAGCGTGGACATGAATACCGTGGAGGCCAGCTTGTGGACTGCGTGGACTACCCACAAGGTGTTTGAGAACTGCTGCTCCATACTTCCAAGCCTTTAAGAATGAGTGAAGCAACCACGCAGAAGGGACAAAATGAAGAAGGAAAGAAGGTTATACGCATGGCTAGACCACTTTACTGTCTTTCAGTGAACAATAAAAGAAAAAGAGATCTCTGTCCCTGTGCCATTTTATAGACTGACTTTTACTACACACGTTTTAGGGGGTCACGCTGCTCACAAACCCCAGAACTCGACCTCGAAGAAATGGTTGGGCCATGCTTTCCTTTCTCCCTTGCAGCTTTCACCACTTCTTCCACTAACCTTCTCCAGTTAGTAGCTCTGGCAAACCTCCTTCTGCTTCACTTCCTTAGGCCAGTCTTGGCTTACACCTCCGTTGACGTCTGCTTCGTTGCATTTGAGGGAAATGTTGACATCGATTTGACTTAAGCCTTCTCCCCAGAGTGATTTCCTCCCTTTCCTTTGTCAACAGAAGAATGGTTTATTATTGCCAGTTTTGGCCTCCTCAGTGCTCTCACCCTCTGCTACATGATCATCAGAGCCACAGCTAGCTTGAATGCTAATGAGTAAGTAACACATTGTTCAGTTTGTTCTTTGGGTTGCATGTGCCCGATGATCCTAAGAAAAGATGTAGAGTATTTCTCATAAAGGTGATGAGAATTGGCTTTCCACCGATTTCAAAACGATCCTCCCAGGATCACATCTCGAAAAACAGTTTGTTTCGTGAACATACATTTTTTGTCGGTAGCATACATTGGGAATTTACCTTGTTCAGCAAGAACTCACTTGAGAAAAGATCTAGGGGTTTTCATTAACTACAAACTTAGACTGAATCAACAATATAATGAAAATGTCCGGGGAAACGATACAGTCTTCTGGGAAAGAGTGGCCCTGTTCTGATCCTTGAAAGAAATGGCCCCACTTTCCTAGGCGCCCCACTTTACTCCTCCTTGGAGTCACAGATGTAGCTTTCCGCGGAATACGCCAGCCTGTGATCAGAGAGAAACGACTCCAGTGGTTAGCCTGCAGGGAAGAAACCATCAGGAAGCCCGTCGGGTGGAAGGAAAGTGAGTGTAGACTTACCTCTGCAGGGCAAAATGAGGGCGAAAGGGTAAATGACAGAAAGACAGATTTTACCTCCATGAAAGACAGAACGTAGTCAGGTAGGCTGCTCCGTGCGAGCCTGGGCCCTCGGGGCGTGGGGAGTGCGCAGGGTGGGGGGTGCAGGCAGGGGCAGCCCCTCACAGGTCAGGGCTGCTGTGGGCAAGCTGGTGTTCAGAGGGTAGGAAATCGGACGAGATGGCTGTGAAGGTCTGTTTTGAACCAGTGATTTCCCAGGAGTGGCTTTACACAGGAGTGAAACATAGGGGTGGTTTTTTTTTAGTTTGTTTTGTTTTAAATTTAGGGCATTTACTTAGGATATCTCTGAGTCCTTTCTTTTACTAATATTCACGAAAACCAGTCAGAGATGAAAGCAACCCTGGGGTACAGCCCAAAATGGAACCTAAATCAGTAATATACTCTTCATATTCAGTTACATCCTGGCACTTTAATCAATTAATGGTAACCAGACAACCTCGTGCAGTTAATTTAATTGGCTGCCCACTGTCCGCCTGTAGAAACGAGGCAAATAGCCTCTACTTCCAACGACATGATTTTAGCCAAATCTGTTGACTAGATATGTATAGAAAATGCTCTTTAGTAAGCCCAATGTCCTGCACATTGGGAAGGCGTCAAGGCCGTTGGCTTTCGTCAGCCTGCGCGTGAGTAGTCTCAGCTTCCTGCAGCAGGTCAGTAGTGAGCAGCTTCTGTGGGCCCCGCTCAGACGCGTGTTGCTTCACCTTAGCACATACTAATTGCTAGACTCAAAAGTCAGTCCTGAATTTGACATCCAGTTCCTCCACCTTTTTAGGTTATGAGAACCTAGCAGTTATACGTGTCTGAAGTTCCGTTTTCTCAACCATGAAACAAGGGTAATAATTGCAGGACTAAGTCATAGGATTGTTGTGAGAATTAGACTATGAAGTGCTTAGCACAGTGCCTGGTACATATTAAGTGCTCAATAAATGTTAGCCAAAAGCTATTCTTCTGGGATTCTTTCAAAGTTCTATAAATAAGATGGCCATCTGCCTTCATCATTGGAAGATGAATTTAATTTCTTCTGGAAAGAGGTTATAGAACCATATGAGCTCCACAAGTGCCCATGATTGAAACCTCAATTCAGAGGGAAAGACTTCTTTTATCTGCAGTCACCTCTTTTGCTTACTCCCATGCTGACCCATCAGACTGAAAATCATCAGCCCACTTAAAAAATTCTACAAATGAATGAAAACCAATAACAGCGGAAAATGGCACTCTGAGCACTTTCAGAGAATTGAGTAATTCAGCAGTAACCTCACTGCCACTCAGAATCTGCCAGATGCTCAGTTCACGCATCAGATATTTTAGAGAACACTCAATAGGCATGTCAGCTGCTAGAAATCCCAGTACCTGAGCCATAATACTCCACTTCCATGCATAAATGCCTTCATAACTCTGGAGCTAAGTCATGGATCTTAGATCCATGTCTTAGTCCAGCCCTTCTCCCATCAGACAATGTATAAGGCCGGTACAGAATTATTCATTTGAATATTATGTTCCTTCAGTCAAAACCACTATGAAGGACAATATTCATGATCCCATGTAGAGAGAAAAAAATGGAAGAGACAGAGTGAATGTGTGTGTGTGTGTGTGTGTGTGTGTGTGTGTGTGTGTGTGTGTGTGTGTGTGTGTGTGTGAGAGAGAGAGAGAGAGAGAGAGAGAAGGGTCACCAGAATATCAATAATGATTATTTTAAGTTATTGAATTTTTGGGTGATGTTTTTCTCGCCTGCTTGTGCTTTCATGTGGTTTTGGGTTTTTTTTAACAATAAACACTTAAATTTTTAAGGTTGTTTTTATTGTGGGGGAGGGGGAAAAAAGATATACCCATTCTTACCCAACATCTCTTTCTTAAAAATGTTGAAGAAAAATTGCTGTGTGGTTTTAATTCCAAGGGAAGGTTTGTTTTAGCAAATAAATTTATGATCATCTCTTTGTTAATGAATTTTTTGAAATCTATCTTATGTACCAAGAAACTTACGGCCTTTTTTACCTTTATGTAACAAGAAACTTACATCCAAAATGAGATCCCTTTTTCATTTTAATTGCCCTTTTGAAATTTTCTTTTGTAAGCCAGTCTCATTCATAATTAAATCCAGTCTTCTGGCATTTTAGAGATTGGGATGAAAATTGAAAGTGAACTTCACCTCTACACATCCACCTAATAGAATACTTTTTGGACCGTGTTACTAGACAGCGATCATGTTTATTGCTATTTCAGTCTAGTCGCTCGTCAAACCCTGTGAGCAAGGTGAAGCTACACAGGCAAGTGGAACCCGGGAAGGGCCTGTCCTCCTCCTGCTGTGGACGGATTGCTGACTGACCAGGGAGGGGCTCCCAGGGGGACGAAAGCCCTCCATCCTGTCCTTACTGTGCTCTGCGCCTGGGTCAAGGGCCAGGCACCATTGTAGATCAGAAGCCTATCAAAATTCCATGAATTTCGGGTCACTTCCCTCCTGGAATCTTGAAGTACTATTTAAGTGCTCTTCTATGACTAAGTGTGCTAAAAAATTTCTAACATTTCAAACAAATCTGTTGAATTTTGAGACTTTGCACATATAAACAGGATAGTGGTCAAAGAAGCAGATAAATGCAAGGTAAATATAATTATGAATTAGCTTCTCATCTCTTAGTACCTACATAAGCAAGATTATTGAACCTCAATTCCCAGAGGAAGTTTTCTGCCCTACTTTGTTACTCAGATAAAACCCTGTAAGAGCCCAACATTTACCAGCTTTTTTTGTGTCAGTCTGTTTTTCACTCATATAAGAAAAATATTTTAATTTTTGTTTTTCTTTGAAGAACAAATTGTGAGGTGTGGATGATTTTACAAGAGATTTTGAGTTGAAAGGGAAGTGCAACTGGGTATCATCTAAAGCATTTTTCTAGTTCCTAAATTTTGATTCCTAGAAGTCATGCCCTTAAGATTTGCAGAGGAGTGCAGGCCAAACATTCAAGATTCAAAACAATTTTGGCAGGAGGAAATGAGTTTGATGAGGTTAGCTTGATGAACTCACAAGAACAAATGTAAAATTCTATAGCATAAACCCCAGATCAGGAAGCCCTAGCTTCTACAGATCAGTGGGCTTTGGTTGTCTAATCAGTACTGCTTGTGAGCTTTCCTCCTCTTTGGTGTATTAGTAGAATTGTTTAGACCAGGCAAAAGGAATTAATACTACTGATTATCTCTGAGTCGTTCTGCTCAGGACACTTTTTTAGTGAAACATTGCCAGATTAACACATCTCCTGGGGATGATTAGCTTAGAAAAGAGGAGACTTGGATAACGTGAGAAGCATCTCTAGGTATTTGAAGGACTCCCGGAGATAAGAGTAACTACTGTTCATTGAGTGCCTGCAAAGAGCCTTCTACGCAATTGGACTCTTTTAGTCATATTGTCTCTCTTAATACTCCTGACTGCCCCGTGTTGACTATCTGGCAAACACGGAAGGCTGATACTGTCTCTTTAGTTCTGGAGCTCTGGAGACAACCACAGGGAGGCAGATTCCCACTTAATCTGAGAAAGAACTGTCTACCAGTCAGAAGTGACTGTCCAGGACCTGGGATGTTTGGAAAAGTAGCGAGCTGGCTAAGACCTGGTTATTCAGACAAGAGCTCTTTCAGAGGCTGCCCTGTGTCAGCTGGATGTCTGTAAGACCCCTTCAGCTCTGACGGTTCTGGCTGAATTGCCCTGAATGGCCCCTTCTTAGGAGAGGTCAGAGCCCGAGGAGAGGAGTTGGGTTTTCTTCCTGCTGCCTCTTTTAGAACCCTTATGTATCAAGAGCAGTGTTTTTCAAACTTTTTTGGGTTTTTGTTTTTTTTTTTACCATTTCCCACTTTAAAAAATACAGTTTACATTGTAGCCCAGTATATAACTGAAACGGAAGTTTCCCATTTTCCCTACTACCTCCAGTGTTCTCTGATAGATCCGGTTCCGTAGTATCATTATTGTTGTTAATGCAAGTCACAAAATCCTAAATTGATTTGACAGTTTATCATTGGGCTGCAGCCTGCAGTTTGAGAAACGCTGATCTCTAAAGAGTCTTGAATTTTTAGTTCTCTAACACCTTTTGTCCACACCACCACCCATTTTTATTTTCCTGGGACTACCATTCTTGTAGCAGTTCCAGCAAGGTCTCGACCTACCCTCTGTTTGAGATGTATTGGTGGATAGTAGATCTACTTCTTTTTCTTACTATTTCTTTCTCCTTTTAGCCTTCTGAGTATGAGATAGAAACACAAAGGATATTTAAAGAAAAACGAACCTGGGGCTCAGAGGGATTGGGTGACTCCACAGAGATTCCATAGGAAGAAAAGCACTGGAATTCAAACCCCCGATTTCTGCTTCTGACCTCTCCAGCGCACCACTTGTTTTTGACTACTCCAGATAGCCTTTGAAGGGCTCCGGATGGTAGGGTGGGGAAGACAAGCTGGTTTTCTGAAAATGCGAGGATCAAAGCAGGCTATGGGGCGATGGGGCTTTGATTGGATTTCTCTCCTATCTTTGGCTGTGGGTTGTTTTGTTTTTTGTTTTTTTCATTTTTCAATAGTACCTTTGGTGTCATGCTGCCTTTGTTATTTATAATTTCTTAAAAGGGCAGCAAAGTAAAGTAATTTTAAAAACCTTAAGTATAGAAATGCTTTTTTTTTTTTTGAGGCTCCAGGAACTGGGGATTGAACTGGGACCTCAGCACTCAACCCTGAGCCATATGGGCAACGCTGAGTTGTTCTTTGCGGTTTTTTTTTAATTTGTTTTGCGTGTTGGTTTTTGTTTTAGGAGGCAACGAATGAAACCAGGACCTCCCGTGTGGGAAATGGGCACTTAGCTCAACCACTTGAGCCACATCTGCTCCCAAGTATAGCGCTTTATGCAAAGTTTTTGTAAATATCCTTCATCCAAGACTCTTTCTGAAAAAGCTGGACAATTCCCTTTCAATTCATTGAGATAACATTTCCCTGATGTCCATTAGGCATCGGGCTTTGTGCCAGAGGCCAGGTGTAGGGTGATGGGGCCCACAGGGGCCTGGCCTTGCCCTTCGGGGGCTCCGGGGAGGATGGGGGCTGCATCTCAGGGTCTTCACGTGTGTAATGCACGTCCGTGAAAGTCAGCTGGGTGAGCCAGGGAGGAGAGCGTTGCAAAATGAGCACGGCCTGCGCGGTGTCGTACCCAGGAGAACCTCTGGGGGGTGGAAGGCTTCGCAGAGGGAGTCCTTAGCAACCAGGCCAGGCCTGATCAGGGGCGCAAGTGAGGAGACTGTGGAGCACATTCAGAGTTGTGGGGTTTGGTGGGTCTCTCGAAAGTGGCAGCATATGTGGTCACGGGCAGGCTGCAGACCTGGGACTTGATTCTTGTAAACGGTGGGTAACTTCAGAGGCTTTGCAGCAGAAAGATAACTCCTTGTAACTGAGTGGAAGAGACTGGCAGATAGGCGAGGTAAAAATATAAACGGAAAAGAGCTTAGCAAAGAGTTGGATGAGGAGGTCAGGGTGATGGGGAGAAGATAAAACCAAAAGGTAGATGGTGGGAAGTTGTAGGAGAACCAAAGGTTAAGCATTTTGAAATACAGATCTGGAGCCCAGCAGAGGAAAAAAGAGACCATGATTTGGGAACCGTGAAAATGACCCAGACTGCCTGGGGAGGCCCAGTGAGAGGGAGAACAAGGGCCAGGAAGGAGGGCTGCTCCTTAGCATCAGGGGAAACGAAACAAGAAGCAGCGTGAGCCCAAGGGCCCTGCACGAATCTGTTCAAAGACTTCAAGGCACCTTGTAAGCACCTAGTACAGGGAGGCACACACACACACCCTTCTTGCCCCAGATCTGAAGAGCCCCTATAAGAAAGCCATGCCTCCCTGGGAGTCTGTGCTCTTCAAATCTTTATTTCAGAGTAAGCAACAAACTCTTGTTGGAAGGATGAAAGGGGAACTTATTTCAAAGACAAACCGCTGCAGATGTCGGGATACTCAGCATTTAGAGCGTATATTTGAACCCGGAAAACTTGTACCTCACATAATAATTGTCCCTGTATCTTTTAACCAAGATGCTCTTAGACCTATAATTTTTTGAAACCACCTTCCTTTTGGGAATATTAAAGCACTTCTCAAATCACTCGTACACTTGACCACAGGTCTGAACCTGTGGATTTCAGGGAAACGCTGATAGTTCACTGACACAGACAGGGTTAGGGCATAGCAGGGGGCTGTGCCCAGGCCACCCTCATTCTCCAGGCAGGATCATGTTCTCTGTTATTTTTAAAACATTGGCAACTGCCCTTTGACTAATTCATGACCTTTTATCTTTTTTCTTTTTATTCCATAGGGTAGAATGGTTTTGAAGAAGGAAAAAAAACTGCTTTCTGACTGATTGCCTTGAAGGAAAAAAAAGAACCTATTTTTGTGCATCATTTACCAATCATGCCACACAAGCATTTATTTTTAGTACATTTTATTTTTTCATAAAATTGCTAATGCCAAAGCTTTGTATTAAAATAAATAAATAATAAAACAAAAAGCTGGTGCTGTTGAGTTTTTTTAATTTGCCCATTTGCGTTTGGAAGACTGACCTGGCAACCCAGATTTCATTTGTATGTGTTTCAGAGACAGAATGGCTCGTGGCTTCTGCTGATACTGTCTTGTTGACTCATACCTTTCCCCAAATAAGACCCCAGGAACAGAGACATCCTGGGTGGCCATGCCCCCTCAGCACCAAATTGAGTCTGTCCACTTTAATTTCTTCAAAGTCGCCAGTCACTCTCTGATAATTTCTTCTTCCTTTCTGGTGGTGGACCTGCTTCCACCAGAGCATCAGCTACACAGTAGCAGGGACATTTAACTCTGTCTTTCAGACCTGTATCCCCATGCCAAGAATGCTTGGCATATAGTAAGTGCTCAATAAATATTTGTGGGGTGAAAAGATGAATATAAGAAAGATTTTCCAAAATGCCTATAAATGAGTAACAAATTAAATCTGTACTAGTTTTTTTTCAACCTAGTTTGCACAGAATTCTTTTAAAAATGTCAAATTCTCACCAAGCATGTATAGCTCAGTGGTTGAGCGCCTCTTTGCATGTATGAGGTCCCAGGTTCAATCCCTGGTTCCTCCTTGAAAAAAGGCAAATTCTAAAAAGTTGGATGAAAATAATTTTACACGTATACATGAAATATTTTTACTTTATTGATGAGGAATGTTTTGAAATATTTCCTGTTAAATTACATGCTTGAAGGATTATCAGTATTTGAAATCATTTTGAGCAATGAATTCTCAACCACATTCCCCCTCACTGTATACCTGAGGGATTAGAGCATATTCCCATTGGTAACAGGCTTTCATTATATCAGTGATTCCCAAACCAGTGAATGGTTAAAGGATTTTTTTCTGTGATTTTTTTGTTATGGTTTAGATATAATTCACATACCATAAACGTCACCCTCACCCTTTAATGGTTTCTAGTATATTCACAAATTTGTGCAAGCGTCACCACAATCAATTCCAGAACATTTTCATCACCCCAAAAGGAAACTCCATAGGCATTAGCAGTCAGTCCCCATACTCCTCCCACCCCTGCTTCCAGCCCCTGGCAACCACGAATCTATGGACTAAATCTATGGATTTGCCAATTCTGGTCATTTCGCATAAATTGACTCATACCATATGTGGTCTTTTGTATAGGGCTTCTTAAAATTACCATGATATTTTCAAGGTTACAACATGAAAATATTGTAACACATATCAGTACTTTTTCCTTTTTTTTTTTTTAGAGCAGTTACAGGTTTATTGAAAAATCATACAGGAAATAGAGTTCCCATATACTTCTCTCTCTCTCACACACACACACACACATTTCCCCCATTACTAACATTTTGCATTAGTGTGGTACAATTGTTAAAATGGATGAAACATTATACATATATTAATATTGTTACACTGGGGTTCACTCTTGTGTTGTACAGTTCTATTCTAGTAAGATTATTTTGTCCTCCAGGCCTGATCCAGCAGCAGCTCCAACCCTTCCAAGCTCTTGCACATCAACGATGAGAAGGTCCCACCGTCTCAGCATCAGAACAGTGGCCAGGCTACCCGTGAATGTCAGGACACAGGTCCCACCCTCTCAGCACTGGATGGCAGCACTGCCCCTAAACAACAGGCACGAGGCCTGCTCCCTCGCAGCTTCAGGCAAATGACCTGTCCCCTCCACTACAGGAGTAGATCCCCGCTTTCCACGCACGTGGGTAGGCCTGCTCGCTTGGCCCCAGATCTTTTTGGTCTGGACCTTTGCTTCCATGGTTCTGCCCTTGAAATTGTTCTTCCTTCAATTTGTCCCTTCTCTGTCCCTTTCAGTACCAGTTGGCAGTGGTTCTGCTCATACAGATTTTACAAAACCTTGTCTTTGCGTGCAGTTCAAGCAAACCATCAGTCACTAGTGCTTTCCACAGACCCTCCCTGGATGGCTGCATCTCCAATCCTGACTTCCACTGAAATGGCTGACTGGTTCCACGTTCAGAGTCTTTAGCAAGGGCTTGTTCAGTTAAACCCTGTCGTGGAGCCCTGCCCTCTGGGGAGTCACTTCCCGACAGCTTAGGGAAGTCCCTGATGGACTTCTTCTCGCCCTAGTCTCAGAGCATGCCTCCTGGATAGGCTGAGAGTTTTCCAAACCATCAATTTCTGGTACCTTTGTGCTTAAGAGTTTAAATCTCAACTCATCCCTTTCCTCTTGCATTTTACTATAAGCTACAAGGGGAAACCAGGCTGTACCTTCCACATGTAGCTTGGAAATCACAGCTAAATATCCAAGTTCATAGCTTTCAAATTCTGCCTTCCACCCATCGGAACACAATTTTACCAAGTTCTCCACCACTTTGTGACAAGGATTGCCTTTCTTCCAGTGTCCAATAACACATTCGTCATTTCCTTCTAAGTCCTCATGGGAAGCACCTAAAAAGTCCATATTTCTCCCAACAGTTTCTTCGGGGTGACAGTCTCTTCTAGGTTTTTCCTATCAAGCCCCTCACAATTCGTCCAGTCTCCTACCCATTATTCAATTTCAAAGCCATTTCTACATTTTTGGGTATTTGTCAAAGCTGTGCCCCACTTTCTGTTAATCAAAACAGTTTTAATTTCCTGGCTGTTAAAAGAGAAACAATACAATGGATTAGCTTAAACAATGGGAATTTATTGGGTCAGGTTTTGAGGCTACAAGAAGGCCAAAGGTAGGACATCAGAAAGGTGACACTTTCTCCCTGAAGACTGGCATTCCAGGACTGGCTCCTGGCAATCCTTGGTCCTTGACTTTTCTGTCCCATGACAATGCACATGGCCTATCTTCTCCTTTCTTGCTGGGTTCCATTGACTTCCAGCTACTTGCTGCTCTCCGTGGCTTCTCCTCAGGATCCAGTTGTCTTTGCTTGTAAGAGCTTCAGCCCTGTTGGATCAAAGTCTCATGCTCATTCAGGTTGGGCACGCCTTCACTGGTATCAGCAAAGGTCTTCAATACACATGAGTTCATACCTTTGTGTGCGGGGGGCGGGGGGGAATATGAGTCCATCTCCCACACATACGCAACCTAAAATTAAACATCTTAGCCAGGTTCAGCACACAGTTCAGTGCTAGTAGTGTGCTGCTGTCACCACCATCATTTACCAAAGCTTTTCCATCACTCCAAATAGAAATCTATACCAATTGAACATTAACTCCACATTCCTCATCCCTGACCCTTCCCCTTGTAACTTGTATTCTCACTTCTGAATATGAATTTACATGTGTGAATTATTTCACATAAGTGAAATTTGTCCTTTTGTGTCTGGTTTATTTCATTCAACACTAAGTCTTAGAGGTTCATCCATATTATACCATGGATCTAAACATCATTCTTTTTTTTTTTGGCTAACATTCCATTGTATATCACATTTGGCTTATCCGGTCTTCCATTCATGGACACTTGGGTTAGTTTGCCACCTTTTGGCCTTTGTGAATAATGCTGCCATGAACTTTTCTCTTGCAGTTTTTAGAACTCTCTCCTTGTCCTTGGCATTCAGCAGGTGGACAGCTATGTGGGTGGGTGTGCTTCTCCTCAAGTTCATCCTGTTTGGGGTTCATTGGGATTCTTGAATGTGTATATTCATGCCTTTCATTAAATTTGGGGAGGTTTTCTGCCATTATTTCTTTGAATATTCCTTTGTCCTTTCTCTCCTCCTGGGACCCCCATAATGCATATATTGGTTCACTTGATGGTGTGACACAGGTCTCTTAGGCTCTGTTCACTTTTCTTCATTTTTCTTTCTTCTCCGCAACATATCTTATCTTTGACTTCACTGATTCTTCTGCTGCCTCTAATCTACTCTTGAACCCCTCTAGGAAATGTTTTGTTTCAGTCATTGCAGTCTTCAACTCTGTTCATGTTCCTTTCTATCATATTATTGAGATTCTCATTTTGACTGTATATCATTTACCTATATCCTTTAGTTTTTTCTCTGTGTTTCCCTTTAGCTCTTTGAACATCAGTTTTTTAATGTCTTTGGTATGTTCAAAGTCTGGGTTTTGTCGGTGGTATCTGGATTTTTATCTTGTTACTTTGAATGGACCATCATTTCCTGTGCCTTTGTCTTCTACTCTTTTGTTGCATACTCCTTAAGGGTGTCCCTTATGTTTGTATCTAGCTAGTGCTCGAGCACTAGGATACAACAACAACAACACAACAAACACCTTTCACGGTCTGCAAACTGGCTCTGTATTGACTGGTGCTCTTCTTGAGACATGAGCTTGAGAGATGAACTCTCCTATCAGTGAATTTGAAGATTCGCCCACAGTGCAAGTGGAGGGCCCTCTCTTTTTCTGAGCATTCATCTTGTCCTGGGCATGTACTCATGGCCTTAGGAACTCCCCCATTTACAGGATCAGAATGCCCCCTGCTTCTCTCTGTGAAATAAGCTTTCTGTATCCCAGGTGTTGTATGTCTGAAAACCAGGAATCCTTCATCCTAGGGCTCTTCAATTTGGTTGTTTCTTACCCTGATTTAGCTGTTCACAAGCTGCTTTTATATGCAAGGCAACTTTTGGGACAATGAGCCAGAGACAAGTTTCCTGGTTCAGTCCTTTGGACTCCCACCAGAAAGATTTTTACAGGCATACATACACTTTGATATGCATGTAGGAGTTACTCTGCTCCATCTGGAATAGGACCAGGGACCCACACTGAGGGACAGGTTGGCTCCACACCAAGCTGGAGAGGCTGTTGGGGAGAGGAAATCAAGGGCACCACCTACCGTTTTTAAGCTATATTTTCTTTTTTTTTTTTTAAAGATCTATTTATTTATTTAATTCCCCACCCCCGGTTGTCTGTTCTCTGTGTCTATTTGCTGTGTCTTGTTTCTTTTGTCCGCTTCTGTTGTCGTCAGCGGCACCGGAAGTGTGGGTGGCACCATTCCTGGGCAGGCTGCACTTTCTTTCGCGCTGGGCAGCTCTCCTTACGGGCGTACTCCTTGCACGTAGGGCTCCCCTACGCAGGGGACACCCTTGCGTGGAAGGGCACTCCTTGCACGCATCAGCACTGTGCATGGACCAGCTCCACACGGGTCAAGGAGGCCCGGGGTTTGAACCGCGGACCTCCCATGTGGTAGACGGACGCCCTAACCACTGGGCCAGGTCTGTTTCCCGAAAGCTGTATTTTCTTGATTCAGTGCTTGCCCAGTTATTGCAAACCTTTAACTGTTTTCTGGTGCTCTGAAGAAGACAATTGCCAGTTTTTGCTAGTTGTTCAAAGATTCTGTGTTGGAGTAGAACCCTGGAGTATCTTATACCACTGCTTGAGCCATATCCACTCCTGATTTTTTCATATATGCCTTTTATCTTTTTGAGAAGTTCCCTTCTATTCTTAGTTCATTTAACGTTCTTATCATGAAAGGTTATTGGATTTTTTTCAAATGCTTTTTCTGCCTTAGTCGCGGTGGTCATGTGGTTTATTTCTATCATTTTTTAACATAGTGAATTACATTTATTCTCAACCATCTTTGCATTCCTGGGATAAATCCCACTTGGTCATGATGTATAATCATTTTAATATGCTGCTGAACTTGATTTACTCATACCTCATTGGGAATTTCTGATTCCATATTCATAAAGTGTATTGGTCTATTGTTTTCTTGTGTTTGTCCAGCTTTGGTATCAGGATAATGCAGTTCTCACAGAATTAGTTAGGAAGTGTCCCCTTCTCTTTAATTTTTTGGAAGGGTTTGAGAATGAATTGGTCTTGATGCGTATTTTGTAGAATCAGAATCACTGGTGAATCTATGTAGTCCTGGGCTTTTCTTTGTTGGGAGGTTTTTGATTATCGATTCCATCTCCTTATTTATTATAGGTATTCAGATATTTTATTTCTTCTTAAATCAATTTGATAGCTTGTATGATTCCAAGAATTTTTCATTTGGTTTGATTTTCCAATTTGTTAGCGTATAGTATATAGTTCATAGTGTTCTCTTATAATCCTTTTTATTTCTATAAACTTGATAGTTATGTCACCTCTTTTGTTTCTAGTTATAGTTTTGAGACCTTAGAATAATTTTCAAATTTCTTTTTTTTCTTAGGGTAGCTAAAGTTTTGCCAAATTTGTTGTCAAAGTACCAACATTCGGTTGCATTCCTTTACTCTAGTGCCTTTCTATTCACTATTTTGTTCATTTCTGCTGTGCTCTTTATAAGTTTCTTCCCTCTGCTTGATTTGGATTTAGTTTGCTCTTCTTTTTCCTTTTCTTTAAGGTACGCAATTAAGTTATTGATTTTAAGATCTTTTTTAATATAGTCATTTACAGTTATAGATTTACTTCTGATCACTGCTTTTGTTGCATCCTATAAGTTTTTGGTGTGTTGTGGTTTTGTTTTTATTCGTCTTAAGGTATTTTTTAATTTATCGTCTGAAGTCTTCTTTAACCCATTGATTAAGAGTTTGTTATTTATTTTCCACATGTTTGTGAGTTAGTTCAAATCCATTGTGATTAGAAAAGATACTTCATATGATGTCAGTCTTTTTCAATTTTTTAAGACTTGTTTTGTGGCGTAACATATGCTGTATCCTGGAGAATATTCCATATGCACTTAAAAAGAATGTGTATTCTACTATTGTTGAGTTGAGTGCTGTGTATATGTCTATTAAGACTAATTGGTTTATAGTGTTGCTCAAGTCCTCTGTTTTCTTATTGATCTCTCTGGTTGTTCTGTCCATTATTGAAAGCAGAGTACTGAAGTCTATTATTGTAGAAATATCTGTTTCTTTCTTCAGTTCTGTCGATTTTTGCTTCATGTATTTCGGGACTTTGTTGTTAGGTACATATAAGGTTGAAGAATTTTTTAAAGCTGCACAGGCTGTTCATTACAGCTTTCTGCTTTGAGAATCACTGATCCAGTGGCCCTCCTGATATTATCAGCCAACTCTCAATACTACAGAGTTCAGTTGAGTGTGTTTGGCCTTATCCTCTAGGTGGACTCTGTGGCTCTGACATCTTCCTTTATACCTACAGAATTGTGTTTTTTTTTCCTTGTAGTGTTTTCTTAAATTAATAGCATAGTCCCTCTTCACCTAGTTTTATTCCACTGGGTATCAAGGCAGTTGTTCCTTTCATTGCCTTCTTGTGTGTGGTGAGTTATTTTTCAGGAGATACTGGACTACATCAGGAGGTGTAGGACTGTTTAATTAGTGTGTTACTATTTTTATTAACTTAATGTACTTTTACCCTTTCACATTATATCAACTTATTATTCTAATCAAGGAATAAGACTTTTAAAAAAATAATAAGTGCCATGCATGGCCAAATACAGAACTTTTGTGAGAATTAAGAAATAAAATGAGTGAATTAAGAACTTGAATAGACATTTCTCTAAAGAAGATATGAAAATGGCCAAGAAGCAAGTGAAAAGATGCTCATCATCATTGGTCATCAGGGAAATGCAAATCAAATCCACAATCAAATACTACTACTTCATACCCAGTAGGATGGCTGTAAATAAAAACACAGAAAATAATGATTGTCAAAGGTGTAGAGAAACAGGAACACTTCTATGTTGTTGGGGGCACCCTAGCATGGTGCAGCCACTGTGGAAAGGGGTTTGGCAGAGCCTCAGAAAATTAAAAATAGAATTACCATATGACCTGGTAATCCCACTTCTGGTAGATACCTGAATGAACTCAAACAGAGACACAACAGGTATTTGTCTACCAGTTTTCATAGCAGCATTATTCACAGTTGCCAAAAGGTAGAAACAACCTAAGTGTCCATCATTGGAAGCCTGGATAAACAAAATGTGGTACATACATATAAAGGAATATTCAGCTGTAGAAAGGAATGAAGTTTAGATGCATGCTCCAATATAGATGAACCTTGAAGACATTGAATGAAATAAGCCAGATACAAAAAGGCAAATTTTGTATTATCTTTTTTATATGAAATACCTAGAAGAAGCAAACTTCATAGAGAGAGAAGGTGTTTTATAGGTTACCAGGGGCAGAAGTGGTGGGTGGGTTGGGAAGAGGGAATTACAGCTTAATAAGTAGTTTCTGTTTGAGGCTATGAAAAAGGAGGGGCAATGTGCATTGATAATGGTAGCTCAATACTGTGAATATAATTTACACTACTGAATTGTTCACGTGAATGTGTTTAAAATAGGAAATTCTGTGCTTTAGATCGGTCACTACAATAAAAAGTTAAGAAAAATAAGGGAAGCGGATGTGGCTCAAGCAGCTGGGTGCCTGCCAACACATGGGCAGCCCCAGGTTTGGTTCCTGGTGCCTCCTAAAGAGGACTAGCAAGACAGCACGCTGATGCAGTGAGCTGGCGCAACAAGATGACATAGGGAAGCAGATTTGGCTCCACATGGGAGGTCCACGGTTCAAACCCAGGGCCTCCTGACCCATGTGGTGAGCAGACGCATGTGCAGTGCTTACACAAGGAGTGCCGTGCGGAGGGGAGCCCCACACACAAGAAGCGCGCCCCATAAATAGAGCCGCCCAGCACGAAAAAAGCACAGCCTGCCCAGGTGTGGTGCCGCACACACAGAGAGCTGATGCAGCAAGATGACGCAACGAAAAGAGACACAGATTCCAGGTGCTGCTGACAAGAATCCAAGCACACACACGAGAAGACACAGCGAATGGACACAGAGAGCAGACAATACAGGGCAGGGGGGGAAGGAGAGAGATAAAAAAGTGATAATAAATCTTTTAAAAAAAGAGAGAGAGATGACATAATAAGGAAACACAATGACAGACAAAATGAGCGGGGTGCAGATATAGCTCAAGAGATTGGGCATCTCCCTTCCACATAGGAGGTCCTGGGTTTGGTTCCTGGTGCCTCCTAAAAAAGAAGAGCAAACACAGAGAGCATGCAACAAACAGACACAGAAAGCAGACAGTGAGCACAAACAATGGGAGGCAGGATAAATAAAATCTTTAATAAAATAAAATAAACCTTTCTTTTAAAGAGTGGATTAATAGGGTGGGCTTTCCATATGTCCTAGGGAACGCTGTCATCAACCATTGAAATTGAATCTGCCCTTTATGTGGCTTTGCAATTAACTGCTTCCATTAATGTTTTGTGTTTTAATTCAGCATGGTCTCAGTAACCATGAAAGTGGTATATGTATGGATGCATGGCACTTTAAAAGTGCATAAGCACTTTAAAAGTGTGGTGGACTTTTGTTCCTTAGAGCCAAAGTTATCATTGGCATCAAAGTGCAGTTGTTTACTTTTCATGTCATAGACATGACCCTATCAACAAAGACAGTTTTATGAATAGAAGCAGCATGTGAAGTTGAATGATTTCTTGTTTACTGTTGTAAAAATTACAAAGTGACCAAAAATGTGTCTGAAATAGAGATGATACTTCAGAGTTTTAAACCATTCTGGGACAAACTTTTGTAATGCACGAGGCATAGACGTTTTTTTCTCTTTTTATTACAAACTTCAATGTTTTTCAAGAGTATTTTATTTCAAGGAAGCCTTGGTGTATTTATATTGATAAAAAGTTGGTATTGAGGACTGTGCGTAGCTCAGTGGCTGAGCTCCCGCTTCCCATGTATGGGGTCCTGGCTTCAATGCCCGATACCTCCTTAAAAAAGAAAAGAAAAGAAAAGAAAAAGTGGTGTATTCGTTTCCTAGGGCTGCCACGACAAAGCACCACAAACTGTGGCTTACTACGACAGGGATTTCTTGTCGCATTCCCAGAGGCTGGAAGTCTGAGGTCCCAGCGTTGGAGGGCGTGTTCCTTCTGGGCCTCAGGGAGAGGAGCCTTCCTTGCCTCCTGCCAGCCTCAGCTGGTTGTTGGCAATCCTCAGCCTCCTCGGCCTGTGGCCGCCTCACTCGTCTCTGCCGCCGTGTCCACAGGGCCTCCTCCCTGGTGTCTGGGTCTCTGTCTCTTCTTCTTTTTTTTTTTTTTTTTTTTTTATCTTAATAACGTATTTTATAAAATATGGAACGCTTCACGAATTTGCGTGTCATCCTTGCGCAGGGGCCATGCTAATCTTCTCTGTATCGCTCCAATCCTAGTATATGTGCTGCCGAAGCGAGCACTGTCTCTTCTTCTAAGGACACTTGTCAGCTTGGTCTGGGGCCCATCCTACTCCAGCATGACCTTATCCTAATGTAACTACCTCTACAAGACCCTGTTTCCATTCATGGGCTCTGGGCTTGAACGTATCTTCTGGGTGCGGACACAGTTCAACTCACAGCAGCTGCTGAGAATATGGCTCCAAGAGATTCCAAGAGCAGCTCGCGAAGCCACTCAGTGGCCCAAGGCAGCGGTGGCCCCCAGAGCCTTCTGAGCTGGAACCCCACTTCTCTCTGGCTAACTGGTTGTAACATTAGACTTACTACACGGTTGAGAAAAGATCCCGAACGTTCCTTGGCTTTTTATCCACCAAATAATTTGGTTACACCGAATTCCTTATCAAGAAAGTTTAGGGTTAGAACTTAATAGGAATGAATAAAAGAAAGAAGAAAGAATTCCTCTGAAATAGGAACTACCAATCTAGCTCCTTGCTTTGAAGCTGGCCGAGAGAAAACTGTGGCCGACATCGTGACGAGGGGTCTTACATACGCTGTAATTTTTAATACTTGCAGCATCCCAAGGAGAGAAGGTATAGATAGGTATTTGGGATTTTCACATTTTACAAAGGAAGAAACTGAGGATTAGGAAGGTCAAGTAGCTTGCCCCAAGTCACTCACCAATTATGTGACCAAGTCAGAATTGAGACCAAGGCAGCCTGGTTCCACCCTGTGTCGATCTAAAACCACTGTCCACCCTGCAGCCCCCAAGACAGCCGGACCAGCAATTGCTAAGTTGTGCACAAATCTAACCCTTAAGGAGCTCAGAGGTTCGGGGAGAAGACAGTGAAGGTGAAAAGAGGGATCAGTTCTTGGGCTGAACTGTTCATGTATATGATGCGTGTCATTAAGTTACTTTTTAAATTAATAATCACAATGATAAGAGCTACCATATCGTTCTTACTCTGTGCTAGGGACTCTCCTAAACGTTTCACTTATATTAAGTCATTTAATCCTATCAGTAACCCCATTTTACAGACAGGGAAACTGAGGTTTGGAGAAATTCAGTAATTTGCCAAAGTTGCCCTGCGAGTAAGTAGCTGCGACTGGTTTCCAGTGCTGTCTGGCGCCACCATCTGTTAGCTCGCCACTGAGAGACGGTCACCAGTGGTGCAGGTGCACTAAGCGTGATGGTGGGGGAGGCTGAGAAGCGTGATGAGCTTGGGTTCAGGAGGCAGGAGCAGGCTTGTCAGAGCTGCCACGGGGCCGAACAACAGTGTGTGCCACGGCTCCTGGACTTCCCCGTGGGAGGGCAGCGAGCAGTCTTGTGCATTCTGGAAGGCGTCATTGGATGCAGACTGGCTCCTGAAACCGAAACGACGGTGCCAGTAAAGAAAGCAGGCAGAGGTGTGCTGGTGTAGAAGATTACCACTTAGAAGCTGCCTTGACAGACACGCCTGCAGGCCTGAAACTAGGTGGAAATCATCAGAGCAACGACCGGTGCCTGGCAGAAGATTCTCGAATCCATAGGTGAGGAGACGCTGAGAAGGAATTCACTCAGCACAAGACAGCCTGCAGCCGTACAATACTTTCATCAATGCGCCTTTATGCCCAGCCATGCAAAAACACTTCTTAGGAAAGTACTTTCTTTCCTTGGAGTTTAAAAAGCAGGGACAGCTGAAGGCCCTGAGCCTGAGCCCTGCCTGAGGATGAGGGAAGGACAGAGAAAGGCAGAGCCAGGGCCCAGGGAAGGAAAAGACCCACCCAGGGCAAGGGGCAACGTTCCGTGGCAGCCTCCCCATCAGAATCTGAAGAGGCTTCGGGAAGCCGAGTAAATCTGTAAAAATTATCTGGTTTCTTTGCTCTTTTCCTTAAAGTTCTTCACAGAAGTTCCTTTTGAGAACAATGGCAGTCGGTCTTCCGGAACCCAAGGGCTCTCCCCGCACAGTCAGGGGTTAGCACATCGGCCGCCTTGGGCCTCAAGGCCCGCCTGCCCCTGGGGGCTCATGGCGTGGGGGGGGGAGATGTGGCCCTCAGCCGAGACCCACGCCCTCAGCCCTCAGCCCGAGACCAGGGCTCTCCTCCCGCAGCTCTTTTCCTCACGAAAACACACCACAGACCAGAGCAAGGACAGGCCAGGGACGAAGACGGCGGAGAATCGCTCAGAATCCAAAAGCACCAGTGACTTCTATCTCTTCAGACCCAGAAAAGTGAGTTTCTCACACCAGATTTTTGTCACTGCTTTTTTTTTTGTGTGTGTGTGTGTGTGTGTGTGTGTGTGTGTGTGTCACTGCTTGTAATCGCTGGAGTATCTGGGAATTTCATTCTAGGGGTTTCGGGGTAGTTTTTGAAAACAGAAACGAGTGTAGGCCAAATGAGATTTGGAATCACAAAAACGTGGGTGAGAAGTACAGGGAAACTGAGGCTGGCTGAAGGAACGTCCGGTTCCTGCATTCTTCAGAGCCCTCTCCCGACAGGGCCGATGCTCCTCAGGTGGAGTGCGGCATAGTCACCCCGCTGTCTTTCCTCCGCTCTCCCAACCCCAGTTCCCTTTTTCTCCCCCCCTTCTCTTTTCCTTCTCTCCCTTTCTTCCTCCCTCCCTCCCCCCACCTCTCCCTCCTCTCCCTTCTCTTCTCCCTTCGCTCCCCCCACCTCTCTCTCCTCTCCCTTTTCTTCTCCCTTCGCTCCCCCCATCTCCCTCCCTCCCTCCCCCTACTCCTCGCCCTTCTCTCCCTCCTCCTCCCCCCCGCCCCCCTCCCCCAGCCTCGAGTGTTGACTGGCATAAACGCACATCCTAGCCTCTCGGCTCTACAGGCATTTCAGGCTCCTGAGCTCTAAACTGGGCTTCAGGCTGGAATCCTCTTGATCTGGAAATCCACTTGAGCAACCCAGGATGGATAAAAAAGTAGCAGCAGCAGCACCTAGTGATGAGGTTCCTGTCAATGCTGGACACAGCTAACCTTTGGATGAACAAGTTGTGTGTCCAGTGGCCCTCCAAGTGCTTCACCTAGGCAAGCCTGGCTAAATTCACTTAAACGCACAGGCCAAAGTCTCCTCGGTGCTTTAGAGTGAATTTGATCTACACATTAGACTGTGCAGGGAAGCAGTTCCCAGTGGTTAGGGCGTCCGTCTACCACATGGGAGGTCCATGGTTCAAACCCCGGGCCTCCTTGACCCGTGTGGAGCTGGCCCATGCGCAGTGCTGATGCGCGCAAGGAGTGCCCTGCCACGCAGGGGTATCCCCCGCGTAGGGGAGCCCCACGCGCAAGGAGTGAACCCTGTAAGGAGAGCCGCCCAGCGCCAAAGAAAGTGCAGCCTGCCCAGGAATGGTGCCGCACACATGGAGAGCTGACACAACAAGATGACGCAACGAAAAGAAACACAGATTCTCATGCCGCTGACAACAACAGAAGCAGACAAAGAAGACAACACAGCAAATAGACACAGAGAACAGACAACTGGGGAGGGAGGGGAGAGAAATAAGAAAATTAAATTAAATTTAATTTAATTTAATTTAAAAAAGAATGTGCAGTCAGGTCTCCTGGGTGTTAGTCCTGGCTTTGGCCTTGCCCTTTCCTGTGAGCTTAGTCTCGGCCTCTCCCCACCTGCGTTTTCTCACCAATAGAATGAAAATCAGGAGAGCAGCCACAGAGGGCTCTGAGAATTCAAAAGATGAGGTCCGTGAAAGTGCAAGGCAAATGGTAGTTTTTCAGTAATTTTTTTTTAAACATTTATTTTTTTATTTATTTCTCTCCCCTCCCCACCCAGTTGTCTGCTCCCTGTGTCCATTCCCTGCGTGCTCTTCTGTGACCGCTTCTATCCTTAGCAGCAGCACCGAGAATCTGTGTTTCTTTTTGTTGCGTCATCTTGCGTCGGTAATGTTTCGATTCTTTCCTTCCTTGTATGAAAAGGTGAATCGATCCCTAAAAAATCCTCCCGAGGCTTGATGGAGTGAAAGCCTGTGAGCAGATTTATGCAACCCGGGACACGCCCCACACCGCTGAGCTTTTTCGACTGAGTGAGCCTCCAGCTCTGCCTCTGCCCCAGGGTCATCCAGCACATGCCGCATGCGGAAATAAGCCACGTTCATCGGTCAGGCCTGCCTGGGAGCTCAAGCAGCCTTTTGAAAGAACCTTTGGGAACATACAGTCTGGCCTCCTGTTATGACTCCTGTTTCATATGAGGAAAATTTTGTGGGGAGATTCTGATCATGGATCACGTTCATCACAGGTACAGGAATTGTTAACTCTAAAGCAAGGCGACAAAACAAGCGTTGCCCCTTCTGAGCAAACATAGGCACCTGACCTGGAAACGGGGCCTGCCAATTCAACTAGAAATGACATACAAGAATAAGAGGAAAGAAGATTTGGAAGGGGAATGGGGCTCGTTATACACAGATTCAGGTTCATTGCCATCTCCTCTGTAGCCTCACTCAAGGTGAATTCTTTTTCTTTTTGTTTCCTAAACAAAACCCATTTATTGTCTCACACTTTCTGTGGGTCAAAAGTCTGGGCACAGCTTGGCCCAGGATCTCAGAGTGAATTCTTGATGACAGGATAGAGAACACTTGAGCATTATTTAATTTCTTTAAGAAGAAACAAGGGAAGCGGATTTGCCTCAACTGAAAGAGCGTCTGCCTACCACATGGGAGGTCCAGGGTCAAACCCTGGGCCTCCTGACCTGTGTGGTGAGCTGGCCCATGCGCAGTGCTGATGCGCACAAGGAGTGCCGTGCCACGCAGGGGTGTCCCCCGCATAGGGGAGTCTCACATGCAAGGATTGCACCCCTAAAGTAGAGCCACCCTGCATGAAAAAGATGCAGCCCAGGAGTGGTGCCTCACATACAGAGAGCTGACCAGCAAGATGATGCAACAAAAAGAGACACAGATTCCTGGTGCCGCTGACAAAGAATGCAAGTGGACAAATAAGAACACACAGCGAATGGACACAGAGAGCAGACAATGGAGGGGAAGGAGAAGGGAAGAGAAATAAATAAAAAATAAATCTTAAAAAAAAAAGAAGAAACAAGATAGAGATTTGTAGACTGCAATGTTACATTAATTATAGAAACACTTCCTTCATGAACTTAATTCCTAACCTTTGTCAGATTCTTTAGTTATTTCAGCCAAGCTATTGCAAACAGGGAAATAGCGTGGAGCCCCTGAAGGCTTGCCGCTCCTCTTGTGTAGCAGCACTGTGTAGTAGCATTGTATCTTTGTTGTTACCAGCACAAGGTTGCTACAGTACCTTGGGAAGTTTTTGAATTTTAGTTATATTTTGGTCGACTTAGAAAAAATATACCTTCTCATTTACTGTTGCTATTTCTTCTGTAACATAGGCGTCAGTAGTGTTGCAACTAGGAAATTTAAATTACTGTTAACTATTGCTTGCAATTTGTATCATAGCTACAATCACAGTTACTGACGTATTAAGAGTATAAAACTGAAAAGTAACTTGGCTTTGGATTCAGATTAACCTAAATTCTAATCCTAGCTTTGTGATTGTGAGCAGGGTATTTCATCTCTCTGAGCTTCAGTTTTTCTGGCTATGAAATAAGGATAACATAACTGTCTTGCAGGATTGTTGTGAAAGTATACCTAAATATAAAGTTTTTTTTCCACTTGTTCCCTTTTTCTTATACTGAAAAATCTTTTTTCAATTATTTTTCTGAGTAAATAATGTATGCACATGGTAAAAAATATATATCAAAATAGTACAAAAGGGTGGAAAGTGGAAAGTACATCTCTCAGCCATCTGTAACCTGTGTTTTGTGTGTACACTTCCAGAGAGATTTTTTACATATATAAATATTTTCTTTCATATACCTTTTAAAATCAATTTTATTGAAACATATTCATAAACATACAATCCATCCAATGTACAGTTAATTACAGGTAAATACAGTGCATTTGTCATACACACCTTTTTTTCTTTTTTTTTTAATATTACATTCAAAAAATATGAGGTCCCCATATACCCCCCACTCCCCTCACCCCACTCCTCCACCCATAACAACAATCTCCTCCATCATCATGAGACGTTCATTGCATTTGGTGAATACATCTCTGAACACCACTGCACCTCATGGTCAATGGTCCACATCATAGCCCTCACTCTCCCACATTCCACCTAGTGGGCCATGGGAGGACATACAGTGTCCGGTAACTGTCCCTGCAGCACCACCCAGGACAACTCCAAGTCCCGAAAATGCCCCCACATCTCATCTTTTCCTCCCATTCCCTACCCCCAGCAGCCACCATTTCCACTTTCTCCACACCAATGCCACATTTTCTTCAATTACTAATCACAACAGTTCATGAATAGAATATCAGTAAGTCCATTCTAATCCATACTCTATTCCTCCATCCTGTGGACCTTGGAATGGTTGTGTCCACTCCACATCTATATCAAGAGGGGGCTCAGATTCCACATGGATGCTGGATGCAATCCTGCTTTCAGTTGTAGGCACTCTTGGCTCCCTGGTGTGGTGGTTGACCTTCTTCAACTCCATGTTAGCTGAGTGGGGTAAGTCCAATAAACCAGAGTGTAGGAGCTGAAGTCTGTTGAGGCTCAGGGCCTGGCTATCACATGGTCAATCCAGAGATTCAAGTCCCCTGAGTATATATTAAACCCCAGCACCAACTACAGTTCCGGTAAAAGTAACAGGAGAGGCTTATGAACAAAGATCACATCTGAGTCCAGCTACATCACACAGAAACACAAACTCCAAAGTAGGGCCAACTGACATGGCCCTGAACTCCATCTGCCATGACCATAGAACCTGTGGGTCTCTGTGGCTCTCAGAAGAACCAATACCCGGGGTTGTATCTACTTTATCTGTCTCTGGGACTCTGCTGAGGTGTGCATAAGGGCAACTCCTCTGATAACCTCTCAGCTCTTATTGGAGACTCATAGCCATATAAACTCCTTTGTTCCATTTCCCCCTTTGATTCAGGTCAAAAAGCATTTTTAACTCCTGGTATTATGTGTAGATTGAGATATTCTGCTGGTCCGAGTTGACCCTTTTATTCAAGGTCATTTTCTAGTTACATCATCCAAGTACCAGCTGGTACTTGGTAGTAATCCCTCGGCGCCAGGGAGGCTCATCCCCAGGAGTCATGTCCCATGCTGGGGGGAAGGCAATACATTCACATGCTGAGTTTGGCTTCAAGACTAGCCACATTTGAGCAACATGGAGGCTCTCAGGAAGTAACTCTTATGCACCCTGCAGCTCTAGGCCTTGTTCTTATTGCAGGCCCTCATGCACAGGCTCACAAGCACAGTCATTAGTATCAAGGGCTCATTGTTGGACCTTCATTCTTTTTTGGTCTTTGCCGTTGCACTTGGGGGATTGTTGCTGTTCCTTTAGGGACTGTGATAGAGCTCCCCTGGCTAGGAACTCAACACTCCCTCAGTTGTTGTTTTTAATTGTATCCACTATGAAAATATTCATACATTTTTATGTACTCTGGACATGTGCCCTGTAGAACTCCCTGCCAACCATGTGTCCTCTGTCAATAACATCCCACACCAGTATTCCTCCCCTGCCATTGTTGAACCTCTCTGTGATCCAAAACTTCTTGAAAAGTGAAGTCCAATATATTGCCAGGTTCCATTAATAGTAAAATGGAATATAGCAATGAGTTTAAAGGTTAGATATAGAATACATATTAATTCCGAAAAATTAAGGTAAAAATAAATTGGGGTATCAAAACATTTTTAAATGCAAAAGCTTTGTTTTTGATGTTTTGTGTTCCATCACTGCAATAAGTGTTGCCCTGTATGCAAATTGGCAAGGCAACTTCTTCCGTCTTTTCCTCAGTGTCTACGTCCTACCTTTTTCTTTTCTTTTTTCTCATTACTAAGCTTATCTTCACAAAAGTTTTAGATCACAGTAATTCATATATACAATATACAGTACTCTGACATATCCAACATAAAACCTTTTCCCTTCCACAGCAATAATCTTTTTACATATTCATACTATATTTACTGAAACTGATGTACAGATATTGAGACAATAGCTTTCAAACAAGGTAACATTTGTGTTTACGTTTGTGGTTTATATTTTATACTATACAATTTTCTAAATTTTTAGTTATCTTATGTTTTACATTATGATTTACATTTTAGCCTATCAGCCCCTATATATTTTTGGTGTAAGTTTACATGTTTTGTATCTATCCTTGCGTACTCTTGTGGAACACTTCTATTGCCCACACAGCTACATTAGTTCCATCTATTCAATATCTCTTTCCCCCTCCCCTTAGGACCCACAGTGACAATCAATCTTCATTGCTGGAAGAGCCATGTTCAGAGATACTTGCAACAGTGTTGAGGGCTTGACATGCTCAACTGCCCTAATGCACTGGGAGCCACCATTTCTCTTGAGAGATACAATTCCCTCTATTTGAGGGCATCAGTCCTCCCCAAGATGTGGGTATACCTCTACTCTCATTATATGGGTCTCTATCCAATGATATAACCCACTATGGCAAAATGAGCATTCACATATTCCCTAGGAGCCTGTCCTGCATCAGATTATCACCTTTAAGCATCTTATACAGGTAACCTTCCTTATTATATTTTTGAAAAAATTTTCTCAGCATTATACTCTCAACCAAATACCTGACAATCTCCTATGTTCATAGGTTGACCCACCCTCCCCCCAATTTCTTGGGCAATATTACCCATCTGCCCATCCTTAGCCCCCCTCAAGCCCACGAAGCCCCACCCAAAGGTAACCCTATGCCCCCATTTTATCCCTTCCTTGTACAAATACTTACCTCCAGCTTATCATAGATTTCACCCACATAGGTGTCAGCTTATATCCTTCCTCTACTCCCCAGTTTCCTTTAAGTCTATCATCCAGTCTCTAGCTCTCTGAGGCAGCTTGGTTTACTTATTTCATATCATTGAGGTCATGTAGTATTTGTCCTTCAGTGCCTGGGTTGCTTCACTCAACATAAGGTTCTCAAGATTCATCCATGTTATCACATGTGTTTGTAGTGTGTTTGTTCTTACAGCCGAGTAGTATTCCATTGTATGTATTTACCACATTTTATTGATCCACTCATCTGTTGATGGGCATTTGGGTTGATTCCAACTTTTGGCAATAGTGAACAATGCTGCTATGGACATTGGTGTGCCTATATCGGTTTGTGTCCTTGTTTTCGGTTCTGCTGGGTATATACCCAGAAGTGGAATTGCTGGGTCATATGGCAAATCTATGGTTAGTTTTTTGAGAAACCGCCAAACTGTCCTCCAGAATGGTTGGATCCTTCTGCATTCCCACCAGCAGTGGATGAGTATGCCCATTCCTCCACATCCACTCCAGCATTTGTAGTCTTCTGTTTTTTTCATAGCTGCCAATCTTATGGGAGTAAGATGGTATCTCATTGTAGTTTTGATTTGCATTTCCCTGATACTTAGAGATTTGGAGCATTTTTTTTCATGTGCTTTTTAGCCATTTGTATGCTTCTTTGGAGAAGTGTCTGTTTAAATCTTTTTCCCATTTTTTAAATGGGTTGTTTGTCTTTTTATTTTCAAGATATAGGAATTCTTTATATATGCAGGTTATAAGTCTCCTATCCGATATATGTTTACCAAATATTTTCTCCCGTTGTGTAGGCTCTCTTTTCACTTTCTTGACAAACTCCTTTGAGGTGCAGAAGGCTTTAATTTTGAGGAGGTCCCATTTATCTATTTGTTCTTTTGCTGCTCGTGCTTTGGGTGTGAAGTTCATGAAGCCATTTCCTATTACAAGGTCTTGTATATGCTTCCCTACACAGCTTTCCAAAGTCTTTATGGTCTTGGCTCTTATATTTAGGTCTTTGATCCATCTTGAGTTGATTTTTGTATAAGGTGTGAGATGGTAATCCTCTTTCATTCTTTTACATATGGATATCCAGTTCTCCAGGCACCATTTGTTGAATAGGCCATTCTCTTCCAGTTGAGAGGGTTTGGTGGCTTTATCGAATATTATATGACTATACATATGAAGATGTATATCAGAACTCTCAATTCGGCTCCATTGGTCTGTGTGTCTCTCCTTGTGCCAATACCATGCTGTTTTCACTACTGTAGCTTTGTTGTATGTTTTCAAGTCAGGTAGTGTGATTCCTCCAATTTCGTTTTTCTTTTTCAATATATCTTTAGCTATTCGGGGCCTCTTTCCTTTCCAAATAAATTTCATAGCTAGTTTTTCTAGTTCCTTAAAGAATGTGTGTTGACTTTTATTGGGATTGCATTGAATGTGTAGATCAGTTTTCGTAGGATAGACATCTTAATAATATTTAGTCTTCCCTATCCATGAACAGGGAATATTCTTCCATTTATTTAGGTCTTCTTTGATTTCCTTGAACAGTCTTGTGTAGTTCTCTGTGTATAAGTTTTTTAAATCTTTAGTTAAATGTATTCCTAGGTATTTGATTTTTTTATTTAATATTGTAAATAGTATTTGTTTCTTGATTTCCTCCTGAGCTTGCTCATTATTGGTGTACAGAAATGCACAGATTTTTGCGCATTGATCTTATAACCTGCGACTTTACTAAACTCATTTATGAGTTCTAGAAGCTTTGTTGTAGACCTCTCAGGGTTTTCTATGTATAGGATCATATACACACCTTTTTAAGACAGTTATTACCATAATATACACATTGTCCTTCCCCAACAAAATCTCTCTTGTACATAGTTTTAAAATAATTTATCTATCAGTCAGTGATCTATTAGTTTTCCTTTAGCCCAAAGGGGAGAAAAAGATTTTTGAAACTCTTCCACCAAACAAAAGAATCCCAACATTTTATCCACAGAAGAGAGTTGCAGATGACTGTTGGAATATGGTTGCCAGTGGCAACAAATCAGCATAGGGCTTTTTAAAAATAACATCCCCAAAGAAAACATCATGCCTTTGAAGTCTGGCAGTCTCAGAAAGAGATTTCACAAATAGCATCACAAACCCTCGAATGACTGCATTTGTAAACATAGCACTTGTATGAATGTTTCCCATCTTCCCCTTCACCTTACAGGTTTCTCCTAATGGCTTTATTGTACAGAATTCTGTTTCCAATTTGCATCTGCATCAACAGTTCCCTTAACTGCATAAAAATTCCTTCTTACTAAAGCGTGCAGCTTCGAGGTTTCCACAAGATTCCCTTTGCTATTCAGAACTGACTCAGAAAACAAGTGGGTGACAAAATTTGAGGCTGGTGACAAAATTTGAGGCTAAGAAGATAGAACGTAATAGGTTTTCAAGAAAAGAATATATGATCTGTAATATTTTTCTTTCCCAATATTTGGATATTTTTCCATATCAGTGTATACAGATCTGTCTGCCTCATTCTCTTTATTTTTTTTAATCATTTTTATTTTTAAAGCTTCATTATTTTTTTTTTTTAAGTTTTGTTTTGTTTTAAGATTTTTTTCTTTATTTATTTCTCTCCCCTTACCCCCCACCCCGGTTGTCTGTTCTCTGTGTCTATTTGCTGCGTCTTCTTTGTCCGCTTCTGTTGTTGTCAGTGGCATGGGAATCTGTGTTTCTTTTTTGTTGTTGTTGTTGTTGTGTCACCTTGTTGTGTCAGCTCTCCGTGTGTGCGGTGCCATTCCTGGGCAGGCTGCACTTTGTTTCGCGGTGGGCGGCTCTCCTTAGGGGGCGCACTCCTTGTGCGTGGGGATCCCCTATGCGGGGGACACCCCTGCGTGGCACGGCACTCCTTGCGTGCATCAGCACTGCACATGGGCCAGCTCCACACGGGTCAAGGAGGCCCGGGGTTTGAACCGCGGACCTCCCATGTGGTAGACAGACGCCCTAACCACCAGGCCAAGTCCGCTTCCCTTCATTATTTTTAAAGATGCTTTAGATTACGTAAATGTTACGTAAATGTTACATAGAAAATATAAGGGATTCCCATATGCCACACTCCCCCACCCACACACTTCCTTTAATATTGACAAATGCAATATATATTGAATCAGCTCTCAATTGATAGGCATTTCAGTTATTTTAAATCTTTATAATCTTTTTGAAGGCTTGTATAATAACTACTAAAACCTGTGATACACAGAAATAGTATGTGGTGGTTCATTTCTGGCTTTTTCATTGTTTCTTAGTGCCAAAGTCCTCCTTATTTTACACTGAGGGAGGTCAAGGGATAAACTATTGGGGACAAATTAATGATCTCTAACTGAGGTAATATGCATCCTAATCACCTCTCTTTTATGGTGTACCTCTAGCCATGATAGGAAGATACCGAAATAAAATGCATGTTGTGCCCATGAGGAGTTTGGAATCTAAATGGGGAGGAAAGACATAAAACAGTTAGCAAATCAGAACCCACACACAATTAGATGCATTTTGTGAAGAACGTGAAATCTTCTACTCTATTTTTTGTGGAGTTTTGTTTTGTTTTGTTTGTATATTTTTACATTCATCAAGTCCAGTGTTCTTAAGTCTAGAAGGGACTTTAAGCCATACCAGTGGAACTCTAAGTCATTTATAATAAGTTGATCAGGTTGCTGCAATTAAGATTAGTGTGGTATTTATGCAAGAAATGGACAAATTCAGTGGAACAGAATAGAGTCCCAAAACAACCACTCATTTATGGACACTTGATTTCTACCAAAGGTAGCATGTGTAGCAGGAGAATTAAGGATGTTCTTTTCAATAAATGGTGTCAGGTCAATGGATTATCCATAAATAAAAAAGTGAATCTTGATTTCTACATACTTCATACCATACTAAAATAATAATTTGAAAAGGATAATAGAACTAAATGTGAAGCAGTAAAGCTTCTAAAAGATAACACAAAATATCTTCAAAACCTTTGGATAGGCAAAGGTTTCTTAAACAAGACACAAAAAGCTCTAACCATAAAATAAAGATTAATAAATTGTTCTACATTAATATTAGGAAATTTTGTTCGT
Source organism: Dasypus novemcinctus (assembly GCF_030445035.2). Taxonomy (NCBI): domain Eukaryota; kingdom Metazoa; phylum Chordata; class Mammalia; order Cingulata; family Dasypodidae; genus Dasypus; species Dasypus novemcinctus. Next base: position 190,393,027 of record NC_080674.1, read on the forward strand.
TAAAATATGCTATTTATGAAGAAGATGATACTTGCAATACTTAAAACTGACAAAAGACTCATATTCAAAATAGAACACTCCTTTAATTCCAGAAGAAAAAGACTGACAACCTGATGGGGAAAGGAGCAAAATAAATAAAAGGGCGTTCCAGGATGAATAGGTTGTCCAAAGAGCCTAAGAACTTTTGAAAAAGTTTCCAGTTTTTTTAGGCACCAGGGAATTGTAAATTAAAACCACAATGAAATGTAGTACCATTTTACAACCAGCAGAAACGGTAAAATGAAAAAGGCAGAAAATATCAAGTATTGGTGCAAATATAAAGAAACAGGAGTTCTCATATAATGGTGGGAATATAAATTGACAGACCCACAATGGAAAATTGCAAGGCTCTGCTAAAACTGGACATACACATGCCCTAAGACGCAGCAATTCCACTCCTCAGCATAAACCAAGAAAATTGCACATGTGTTCAAAAGGCATGCATAAGACTGTTCTGAACAGCTGTAGTCATCAAGGCCACAAAATGGAAGCAACCCACGTATCCACCAACAGAAGATTATATAAATAAATTGTGGGTGATCATACAATGGAATACCATGCAGCAATGACAATGAGTGGATCAATCCATTAAAAATCAGTCATGTGTCTATATACCATTTCCTTGTGGAAATTCCTCGATCTATATACTTATGATTTAGGCACACTTCTGTTTATAGGTCATACCTCAGTTAAGTTCATTTAACAAATTATGTAACTAATAATAAAAAATTATCAGTTGATCTGTAAATAGGGTATGTTTCCAAGTTTCAAAAAAATGTTGTGCTCCCTTTCCCCTGGCAAAACCAGCATGATTATGCCTTTTTCTGAAATTCATCTACTTGTGTGTTCCTCTTTGGTGTTACATTTTTCTCAAGTGGACTGGTGTCAGCTGATCAGGATACTAACTCAAAAATTAAATGATTTCCACTTCTGATGGTATTAGTTCTTCTTCAGTATGAATACTCCTCATCTTTAGCTCTGTAGCCTGGTTGGATTATGCCATTTAATGTGAGGGCTGAGACTCGTTCTCAGAGATCAAATATCCCATATTCTACTCGGGCCTTTATTCTCAGAGGGCTACTTTGTGTAGATAGCAAGTTTTTTTTCATCCAAGTTTTTTTTTTTTAATCTTTTTTCTTTTTTCTTTTTAATTATTATTTTTAAGGAAGCTTTAGATTATGTAAATGTTACATCAAAAATATAGGGGATTCCCATATACCTCATCCCCTCCCCCTCCCATACTTTTCCCCATTAACGTCTTTCGTTAGTGTTACGATTGATGAACACTATTGAAGCATTGCTACTAACCTTGGTCTATAGTTTACATTATGGTTTACGCTTTGCTTTGCACAATTTTATAGGTTTAGACAAAATATATAATGGCCTGTATCCATCATGGCAGTGTCATGCAGAACAATTTCAATGTCCCAGAAATGCCCCATGTTTCACCTATTTTTCCCTCTCCCTCCCCTCAGCACCTCTGGTGACCACTGCTTTTACATCAGTGTTACAAGTCCTTCTATTACTAGGATAATAGTAAGTCTACTTTAATCCACAGTTACACTCCTCCCTTAGGTTTGTTCATTCCTCGATCTTGAGGATTTGGGCATGATGAGGCCCGCTCTCCTCCCTGTTGAGAGGGCTTGGATCCCATGGGGCAGGTGGGTGGAACTGGCTTGCTTGCAGTTGTAGATGCTCTCTCTTTTTCAGGATGGGTGTTGTCCATCATCGTACTTTTGTTAGTTGTCCTGGGTGAGTCTGATGAATTGGAGGGTAGGTGTTGGCTGCAACTCTGCTGAGATTCAGGACTAAACTGGCATATGAATAGACTGAAGATACAAGTCTCTGGGACACATATTTAATGGGTATAGTTAAATTATAGATTCAAATAAGAGGCGTAAGAACCGTGTGTAGGAAAAGTATAAATGAGTCCAACTCTGACACGTTGGGGGGATTGGTTATCCTATATTCCAAGGTAAGGCCCACTGACAGGATGCCGAATTCCTGGGGTTGTCTGCCCTGCCTCTAGTGTCCAGATGTCTCTAGAGCCCTCAGGAGCCCCCCTGCTTGAGGTACTGATTTCTTGTTTGTTTTGTTTTGTTTTCTGTTTTGTTTTGCTTTTTTGTTTGAGGTACCAGAGCCCGGGATTGAATCCCAGACCTCATATGAAGGAAGCCAGCCCCCAAACACTGGGCCACATCTGCTCCCATGAGTTGTTTTTTTCATTTGTTTGCTTGTTATTTGGGTTTTTTGTTTTGTTTTTAGGAGGTACTGGGGGACCGAACCCAGGACCTCCCATGTGGGAAGCAGGCACTCAACTGCTTGATCCACATCTGCTCCCTTGAGGTACTGTTTTTTGTGTGTTTTTGTTTTCCAAAATTAACATTTTTATTAAATCAAGTTAAAAGTGTTCATTGTAGAAATGTCAACAAGGGTTTTAACAAAACCAAAATACACTTTTTATACAATATATGTGTACATTAGCAGCAAATTACTTCTGAGATTTTCTTTTATGTTCTTTTAGTTACTTGTTGTAAAGAAAGCGTAAACAGTGTACATTAGTATGGAACATCAACGAATCCACTTTTCACCCTTTATCCTTTATTCTGGGATTTGGGCCTTCTAGTTTAGGATACTTTATGATTCTCACAAATAAATGTTAAGAACAAACCCAGTTTTGACTAAAAAGTAGTGAAATAGTGGCTGGTAGAATCTAAGATCTTCATAGTCCTACATTATCTGAAAATAACAAAGGAGCACCACCATATAAACAGGTATTGTGTGTATGTGTGTGTATAACACAATTTTTAAGGGTAGTAAGAGCAACCAACTAGACCACCTACATTTGACTATTTTTTGTAAAAATTCGGTGACATACAAAATTTTGATTAAATCACATGGATATTTTAATCCTATATTGCTTTGTCCATTTAAAAAACCCTTAATTGAAATTCTGTACATAACCTGACAAATTGCATGCATATGTATGTCTCTATACATATATGTATGTGCATATATATTCATATATATGTACATCGTTAGCTTTGAATGACTTTCAAACTGAGAAATGAAGCCTAACGTCTTGAATATATAGAGTATAATACCACCAACTGAAAATTTCTAATAAAGGTTTTATCTTAGCTAATCAGAAATACTGCTACTGAAATAAATATTTCCTACTAATACCAAAAAGAAAACGTCTTTACAGTGAGCTTTCACTTTTTGAGTTAATTTTACTAAAGAAATCTCACTAGTCTTTAAAAATACTAAAAATTATATAAATAGTTTTCTTAAAGCTGAATTCTTTGGCTAGAATCTGTCTTATAAAAAGTTTACTTCCCAGTGTTCCATTTAACACTTCCAGTCTCCACTCTGCACCTCTGGCACTGGCTCAGATTTGTTAGGTTATAGCATCATATCTCTCAGAATATGCCAGTGTTACCTGTGTGCAGCAATGTGAGAAACTGTGCCAAATTCCAGAAGTAACACAAACATGAAAAATTCAAGAATATGAAGCATAAAAAAAATAAGGTACAAAAGGAATTCCCTTTTCACCATCACATAGGTGAAATATAATCCTTTTTATACTTTTAAAGCTAATGTTGTGGGAAGCGGCCTTGGCCCAGTGGTTAGGGCGTCCGTCTACCACATGGGAGGTCCACGGTTCAAACCCCGGGCCTCCTTGACCCGTGTGGAGCTGGCCCATGTGCAGTGCTGATGCGCACAAGGAGTGCCCTGCCACGCAGGGGTGTCCCCCGCGTAAGGGAGCCCCACGCGCAAGGAGTGCACCCATAAGGAGAGCCGCCCAGCACGAAAGAAAGTGCAGCCTGCCCAGGAATGGCGCCGCACACACAGAGAGCTGACACAACAAAAAGAGACACAGATTCCCATGCCACTGACAACAACAAAAGTGGACAAAGAAACAAGACGCAGCAAATAGACACAGAGAACAGACAACGGGGGGGGGGGGGGGAGGGGGGAGAAATAAATAAATCTTTTCTAAAAAAATAAATAAAGCTAATGTTGTAACTTTCATTTTTTTAATTTATCAAGAAAATGAAGTTGTTAGATGGTCCACCTTTGTTTTGGAATTAAAAACTAAAACAATAGACTGAATAAGTAATTACTAATATACACATCAAGTTATTGAAATGACTTTGTGTAGTTCTCTCTGTAAAGATGACACTTGCAGGTATAAAGATGCGGAGACCATCTACAACTTTCAGATGTTTACTTGGGAAGATTCTTAAAGACCAGTTTGATATTGAGTTTCCTCATCTAGCTAAAAATTCACAAATTCTCCTTAATCAAACTGATGTCTTTGATTTAGATGACTAACAAAATTTCTAGTAATCTGGCTAGGATCTCCCCAAGGAAGAGACATACAAATAGTTCATGTCACAGGAACTATCTGAAATAAATGATTGCTATTACAGTGATCCAGTAAACGCTGTCTAGTAAAATTTGATTCTTGACACAAGGGACATTTAAAGGTGTAAAGGTGGGATGCCCAAAAGAACTTGTATTTTCTTGATAAGTTTCTATGGTGTCAGATGTGAATGTTTCATTCCTGTTCCATACAGAATCTTGAGAGATCTTAAACTTTGGAATGATAGAAGAAACACCACATTCATCCCAATATTTATTACAAGATTTGTAAGGAAGTCTCATACAATAGAATTTAATCTGTTTTGCATAGCATCTGCAGCTACCAGAAAACTTCCTCATGATATTTTCAAGATCTAAGGCCTGTTCAGGACATGCTCTCTCTCTTCTAGTTACATTTCTGTGACAGACAGGACAATATATTCCGCTTTATTTCAGTGCAGTCAGGAAACATTTTCTACAGAAAACATGCTGGCAGGCCACAGTCCACACAGGCATTTTGAGCACCTCCTAACAGACAGAGCAGTAGAAATCATTTTCAGTGTAGGACATGGCCACAGAGACCTGCTCGGCCATGGCAAGGAGGGATCAAGGCAATAGTGGTGACAGTGGCTGAGGTGGTGGTTGAGGCACTGTTTACTACAGCAGTCAGTGAGATCCTCCAAAGATATGCATAAGTGTAACCTCTGGAAGGACCTCCCAACTTACTTTGAAATCTCTTAACCATGAAAACTCATTTATATTTAATATTTGTCCCTTTTGCTCAAGGTCTTTTTCCAAATGCCTCACTACTTGGCACTTGGTAGTAATCCATCAGTGCCAGGGAGGCTCATCCCTGGGAGTCTTGCCCCACACTGAGGGGGAAGGTAATGAGTTTATATGCTGAGTTTGGCTTAGAGTCCACATTAGAGCAACAAGGAGGCTGTCAGGAGGTAACTCTTAGGCAATATATAATACTAGGCTAAGTTTCAAATTCACAAGAACAAGGTTCATAAGTAGAAGCATCAATATCAAGGGCCTGGCATATTGGTCTGTCCTCCTTCACTAAGCACTACCCATGTACTCTAAGGATTCTTGCCACTCTATTAGAGAATGTTGCAGGACTCTCCAGGATGGGAATTCAAGATACTTTCGGTATTATGTCGGTCTCCACCCACCAAGACAACACCCCATGACCACTTGAACACATTCATATTCCACAGAGGCTTGCCCCAGGTGCACCCTCCCCACACGTCCCCCCCCACCGACACCATGCGCGAGTGATCCTCCCTGCCTCAATTGCAACTTTTCTGCAATCCAAAACCTCCCCAAAAACAAAGCCAAAAAATATATAAAATTTTTAAAAAGTTTTCTTGCATTGTATCTTTCATGTACAGTGAAAATTTTGTCTGTATATTCCCCTAGTATCTTATTTGTTTTTCACTTTATTTTCAAAGAAGTTTTAGGTAACAGAAAAGTCACATAGAAAATAAAAGGGATTCCCAGATACCGCACTCCCTCCACCTCTCACATTTTCCCCTATTAATAACATCTTACATGTGTATGGTACATTTGTTACAATTGATGAACAAATACTGAAGCATTGCCATTTACCATGGTCAGTGGTTTACATTATATTTCACATTCTATACCATCCACTTTTATAAGTTCTAACAAAATGCATAATGGCCTGTATCTGTCATTGCAAGATCATGCAGAACAATTCCAGTGCCCTAAAAATGCCCAATGCTCCATCCATTCTTCCCTCCCCCTTCCCTTGCAACCTATGGTAACCACTAGGTTGCAGTTTTTTAAGAAAAAGGTTCATAATTACATGCATTAATATTGAGGGCTTGACATATTGGTCCATCTTCTTTTATTAGGCACTGCCTATGTTCCCAAGAGACTCTTGTCCCTCTGTTTGAGTACCTATCAGGACTCCCCAGGATGGGAGTTTAATATTTTTGTGTTTATTGCTTGGGTCTCCACGCACTGAGATAGCACCTTATGACAGATGAATACATTCATATTCCACAGAAGCATGCCCCAGGTGCACCCTTTCCCACACATCCCCCCACCCCCAGCACCCTGCACCAAGAACCCTCCCCTGCCGTATTTGCCAAAAGAACACTCCCACCATGGTAGTTGTAACCACAGACCTACAAGTCCCCAGAGTGCACCTTTTCCTTCCTCCAGCCCTCTCCCCAGCTCCATGGATAGTCCATCCCAGCCCTCGCCCCACTCACCCTCACATTCCAGCACTGTCGACCCCACTCGCCTCCCTGTACCACCATCACCCCATCCACTGCCAAACTACCCCCTTCCACCTTCTCGTAGGTTTTGCCCACATTGAACTTTGGCTCACCACTCTACTCCCTTTCTGTCTCCTGGAAAATCTTCCAGATTTTAGCTTGGTGAGTCTGCTCAATTTGCTTAGGTCACATCAGTGAGGTCATGTAGTATTTGTCCTTTAGTGGCTGGCTCCCTTCACCCAACATAAGGTCCTCATCCACATTTTCCTATGTGTCAATAATTCATTCCCTCTTACAGCTGAGTAAAAGCCCATTGGATGTATACACTACAATTTGCTTATCCATTCATCTGTCCATGGACACTTGAGTGACTTCCAACTTTCAGCAATAGTGAATAATGAACATTGGTGTGCATATATCTGTTCTTGTCCCTGCTTTCAATTCTTCTGGGTATATGCCCAGCAGTGGGATTGCTGGATTGTATGGCAGTTCTGTAGTTAGCTCCGGAGGGACCGCTGAACCGTCCTCCACAATGGCTGCACCATTCTACATCCAGCAGTCGATGAGCGTTCTCTTTCTTCCACAGTCTCTCCCACACTTGCAGTTCTCTGTTTTTTTTTTAATAACTGCCAATCTAATACATATAAGATGATATCTCATTATACTTTTGATTTGAATTTCCCCACTTGCTAGTAATTTTGAGCATTTTTTCATGTTCTTTTTAGCCATATGTACTTCCTCTTTGGTAATACATAAAGTGAAAAAAAATAATTATTTTTAGAGAAGTTTTAGATTTACATTTACAGAAAAATTACAATGAAAATATAGGGAATTCCCATACAGGCCCCCCACACCCCCATACACACATCGTTACCCCTATTATTGACATCTTAGATTAGTTTGGTACATTTGTTACTATTGATGAACCAGTACTGAAGTACTGCTACTAACCAAAGTCTCTAGTTTACATTATGGTTTACTCTTTGTGCCGAACAGTTCCATAGGCCTTGACAGATGCGTAATGTCTGCGTCCATCATTGGAGTTTTACACAGAAGAATCTCACCGTCCCAAATATGCCTTGCTCCACCTATTCACTCCCCATCCCAGTGTTTTAAAGCAGAAGATTTTTAATATAGGAAACTTAAACAAGAAAACAGAAGTGGCACACTTACGCGCTCATTTGCAAAATGCCTTCACTTAATACTTGTCTGTACTGGTTTTTTTTGAGGTAGCAGTGCTGGGGAAAGGACCCGGGACCTTGTATGTAGGAAGCTGGCACTCAACAACAGAGCCACACTGGCTCCCCTGAGTTGGTTTTTTCATTTGTATGTGTGTTGGCTTTTTTGTTTTTAGGAGGCACTGGACCTCCCATATGGGAAGCAGGCACTCAACCGCTTGAGCCACATCCACTCCTTTGTCTGTACTCTTTTTTTTTTTTTTTTTGGTTTTTTAAAAGATTTATTTATTTATTTCTAGCCCCTTTCCTCCCGCCCTGCCCCGCCCTGCCCCAGTGGTCTGTTCTCTGTGTCTATTTGCTGCGTGTTCTTCTTTGTCTGCTTCTGTTGTTGTCAGCGGCAAGGGAATCTGTTTCTTTTTGTTGCATCATCTTGTTGTGTCAACTCTCCATGTGTGCGGTGCCATTCCTGGGCAGGCTGCACTTTCTGTCGCACTGAGCGGCTCTCCTTATGGGGCGCATTCCTTGCACATGGGGCTCCCCTACGCGGGGACACCCCTGTGTGGCAGGGCACTCCTTGTGTGCATCAGCACTGCGCATGGGCCAGCTCCACACGGGTCAAGGAGGCCCGGGGTTTGAACTGCGGACCTCCCATGTGGTAGGCAGATGCTCTAACCGCTGGGCAAAATCCGCTTCCCTATCTGTACTCTTTGTAACTGCCTTCCTCTCCTCCCTACCCAGTATCCCATTTGAAAAATAAAAGCAAAGTTGCAGAATTTACAATACCCAATTTCAAGATTTATTATAAAGATACAAGTGATCAAGACAGTGTGGTATCAGTGTAAAGACAGACAAATGGATTGCTGGAACAGAATAGTGCCCCCAAATGACCCATACACATAAGATCAATTGATTGTCAACAAACTGCCACAGAAATTCAGTGAAAAAGGGATAATGTTTTGAACAAATTGTGCTGGCACAACTGGATATCCATATTCAAAACACCGAACTTTGACCCTTATTTTCCACCATCTACTAAAAATTTTCTTGAAGTAAATCGCAGACTTAAATGTAAGAAAGAGTTGAAACTCTCCAACTTCTAGATGAACACAGAAAAGTAAATCTTAGTGACCTTGAGTTTGGCAAAAAATTCTTAAACCTGACGGAAAAAGCACAGCTATAAAAGCAAAAAGCAATACATTGGAGTATCATCAAAATTTAAAACTTGGGAGCCCATGTGGCTCAGTGGTTGCGTGCTGGCTTCCCATATGCGAGGTCCAGGGTTCAAGTCTTAGTCCTGGTACCTAAAAAAAAAATTGAAATTCAAAATTTAAAACTTTTCTTCTTCAAAAGAATAGTTATAAAGATGAAAAGGCAAGCCACAGATTGATAGAAAATATTTGCAAAATATGTATGTCTGACAAAGGATCTGTAACTAGAGCATATTTTTTAAAAAACAGCCTCTTACAACTCAATAATAGGAAGCCAAACAACCCAATTTTTTTTTAGGAGGTACTGGGGCCGGACCTGGAGCCTCGTAGAAGGGAGGCAGGCACTCCACCACTGAGCTACATTCACTCCCCACTGAGAGTTGGTTTTTTTCATTTGTTTGTTTTCTGTTGGTTGGTTGGTTTTGTTTTTAGGAGGTACCAGGGATCAAACCTGGGACCTTGTACATGGGAAGCAATCACTCAACCACTTGAGATACCTCTACTCCCAATCCAATTTTTAAAATAAAACAGGCAAAAGATTTGAACAAAACACTTCTTTGAACAAAATAAAATCAGTGATTGGCAAATAAGCACATGCAAAGACACTCAACATCATTAGCAATCAGAGAAACGCAGATTTAAACCACCATGAGCTACTACTCTGCTCTCTCTTGAGTGACTAAAATTTTAAAAGACTGACCATACCACGTGTTGGTGAGGTCGCAGAGGAACTGGAACTTGCATACATTGCTGGTGGGAGTATAAAATGGTACAACCACTGGGGAAATGTTCGACAGTGTCTTAAAAAGTTAAAGACACCTACCCAGCCATTCCTCTCCCAGCTATTTCCCCGAGAGAAGTGAAAGCATGTGTTCACACACAGACTTGCACACAAATGTTCATAGCAGCAGTATTTATATGAGCCAGTGCATACTGTACAATTCACTTATAAAATTCTAGAAATATGCAGACTAATCTATAGTGGCAGAGCAGCTCATTGCTCACCTGGGGATAGGAGTAAAGCAGAAAGAGGAAGGGTTTACGGAGCAGCTCCAGGAAACTTTTGGGATGATGGAATATATTCGTTATCTTGATTTTGGTGATGGCTTCACGGGTTTCTACATATGTCAAAGCTTGTCAAATTGTGCACTTAAAATATATGCTGATTATTGTATGCAAATTATACCTTCATAAATCCATTAAAAAAAGTTGCATGGGGGAGCAGATGTGGCTCAAGCAGTTGGGCGCCTGCCTCCCACACGGGAGGTCCCAGGTTCGGTTCCCATTGCCTCCTAAAAAAGGAACGTGCAGACAAGAAGCAAAAACAACAAGCAGACAACAAGGGAGCCATCCCGGGGGGGGGTGTGTGGAGCAGGTAAGTTAATAGAAACAAGGCTTAGCTCTGATAAGACCAATAGTCAAATTACGCAAACACTGCATTTTTTCTCAAGATATAACTCCATTGGGATCATGGAATGTGTATCATTTAGAGTCAGCTAATAGTGACTGTCTCTGAGAATGGGGGCTGGAGATTACTGGTTTTAACAACACTTGTGGAATTAACAGACTGCCTAAAGCAGGTGAAGGCAGAACTTTGGTCTAAATAAAAACTTTATAAAATACATTATCAGAGCCTTGGAGTCCCACCCCCATTCTGCCCATCCCAGGAGCTGTTGGAGGGGCTCTCCCCACCCCCAGCCCCCCGGGGTCAACCCAGAACAGGAGCTCAGACTGAGGGTGGGAGCGGGTAGGGGGTGTTCTTCAAATGATGCTCATTTCTTCCCTGGGAAGAAACCTTTTTTAAGAGCACCAGGAAGCTTTAGCTTGGAAGTGCTCCAGTGACTGGTCAAGGCCTGGGGGTCTGAGGTCTGGAATCTACTTGTTTACAGTGTGTGGAAATTGAGGGATGCCTTCAATCTCCTCATTTCTTTCATGATAAGAGCCCAAAGGAAGGAAATGTTGGAGAAAATGTGAGACTTCGTAGAAAAGCCATCTCCTCTCCTCCAACCCAGGCGGGAAATGGAGGCCTGATGACCTATTAAGCCTATTGTCTTTCTCTTGTCCTTTTCCAGGTGGTCATTTCTTCCATGGAAACTCTTTGTCCCCTCGGAGCCTGGTGTACGAAAGTGAATTCTCCACAACTGAACCTTCTCTGGACCTGTACGATGGGAACAAAACCTGATTTTTCACAAGCGGGCTGTCGGGAGCCACTTCCTCCGTGATTTGATTTACCATCACCTTTCTTATTTTGGATTCTCCTGACGGCATCTGTTTGGGAAGATGGCAGCACTTTCCACGCACAGGTTGGGTTTCGGGGTTAAATGGCAAAGGTCCCCCAAGGCGAGCTTTGAGGACCTCGTGCCCAGATGAGCCTCATGGCACCAAGAACCCACCCCAAGCCGCCTTACCAAAACAGGCCACCCACCAACCCTGGCTGTTTCCAGAGAAGAAGCAGGCCCCGGGGGGGGTGCTGGCGGCGCGTCTCCTGAACCGGATCCCATGCTATTCTGCATAAGCGCGGCGCTGGGTTTTTTAAAAACACTTTCTGTGATCCCTGCATAGGATGCTCATTACAGGCGAAGCTTCTCACTGATGCAGAAGATCACAAGTTGCTGCTTCTTGACCTGCTCTGTATTTTTTCTCTGTCTCTCCTTTTAGTTATTGTCCAAGGGCCTCCCTGTGAAGGGAGTGGAGTGGAAACATTGCCTTTTGTAGCTCCTGGGAGCCTCCTGACCCCCCAGTTTCCTGCCAGGCCTCACCACGGGAGACGCAGGCAGGGCCCGGGGTCCGTTGCGTGGCGTCAGGCAGCCATCCGCCACAACGTCACGTTTCCACCTCCTTTACTGAGCATGACGTTTGGTGACAGATGCTTCTGGAACCACTCAACTACCACAGGCCCCCCCCCCGTCCTGCATCTGTGGGCTTGTCTACTTAGCAGCGGTGGTCTGTGAGGAGGTGGCCCCGCCAGAACACCCAGATCTTGTGGGGTGAGCTAGCAGTCATCCAACTGAAAGCGCCTTGAGCAGACGAACCCACCTCCTTGCTGGCAGGTGCCCGGTGCGCGTCCGTCCTCAGTGTGCCTTGGTCCAACTCGGGCCTCTCCCGCCGGCCTCGGCGTCGGCGTGAGGGAAGGCACAGGAGGGTCGCAGCCAGGCCATCGGAGAAGAATGCAGAAACCTGGGGCACCCCTACTCTTCCCTCAGTTACCCTCGGGAGAGACGTGGATCTCACTAGTAATTGCCACCTCGGAACCAGGCCGAGCAAATTCATAAAGCAAATGAAGCGTCCTTTCTGCTCAAGGGCACGCCAGAGTTTAGTCTCTTCCTCCTTCGTGCTCTGCGCTGGGTGAAGGTGTAAATGCTTTGCAGTCCTTGCTGTTGGAGTGGAAGTCTTTCTCTGCCTAGAGGTAGATTTGACAGCAGACACTTGCATCCCCCAGCCCTGGTAGTTTCATTGACTGTCTAGAACACACATTTGGAATGAACCCCGGCCATTTCTCCTCGTTACCAGTGTAACGTGTCGCTAAAACGCCCTCACACAGATGTGCCTGAGACAGAGACCGTCCGAGAGCTGGCATCGATGGTCACAGCTTTTGGGAAAGTCACCGCATGTGAACAGCAGCATTCTATTTTTAATAATTCGAGACCGGAACAGCGCAGAATTTTAAGGTCGCAGCAGCATTTTCTTTTTACCTTTTACCAAGGGCTTTGGTTTGTTTCTTTTTCCTTTTTATAGTCTTTGTACTATAAAAATATTTTTGATAAATCGTTTCAAGAGAGCACCATTCAGGAAGACAAAGTCTCACCGAATTTGCTGTGGGAAATTGCATCTCAAAAGGAGATCAGACCTCAGTTTACCAGGAGTTCCAGAAAGTACCTGCCTTTGCATTTGGTTTGGCTCATGTGATAAATGAGAGAACTAAATTCTGATTATTTCAAGGCTGTGCCATACCATGGCCTTGTTTCCCTGAAGCAAAACTCAGATCCCCTTGCAGTTTTTTCTTCTGATTTGTACAGTCTCACAAAGGCATATGCCTTAAATTTCACTTGAGACAGTTTCTTTACTGAAAAGGATAAAACTTCCTGAGAAGAAATAAAACATTCAAGCCCCCAAAACCTAGCTAGCATTTGAATTTCTGGGAAATCTGGGACACACAGTCCCTGAAGAATAACCACGACGACATCTCTTACAGGGCAGTTTACTCAGAGAAATGCTTCCGATTCCAGCCTGACACCCTGTTCCCGAAAACGGGGGCCGCTTCCTTGCTTGTTCCTCGTGTCGTTGTTAGGAGGGACACCTTCTCCACGAAGGCCAGGTACTTCGGGAGCAGAGAGGGTGGCCTTTTGCCCCACATAACCGCCATGGCTTTACCAGCAGCAGTGCTGAGGGCAAGTCTTCTGCGAGCCACCCCAGGGGCTGCTGGGGACGCAGGGACAGCAGGGGGCCATTTGCCCTGTGAGCTTTGTGACAGCACCCGTCTCGGCTCGCTCGAGGTTTAGGGTGCAGTTTACTGACCCTCAAAGGTACGGTTGGGGCGCAGAGGGGCATTTCTTTTTAGCGTCTTGGCTGTTGCAAGCCTCACTGTGGTAGTTATTAGCCAGGAAATGGATGATAACATCTAATCGTTTTGGCGGGGGACGGGGGGGCGGGAGGGAACCGTTTGAGGAACGGAAGAAGCGGAGGAGCAAGCTACTTAAACCTGGTCAGCTGCTGTGGTTACAGGGTCCTCCGGCAGCTCTGAGCCGGGCCTGGCTCCAGCCCCTCGGCTTCTGGCCCCCCCCCCCCCAGGCCCTGGCAGAGCTGGTGCAGCACGTGGACGCAGCACCTGGAGCACCGCTTGGACCTGGAATCCAACTTGGAGATTTTCTGCTTCCTGAGGAAGGAACGCCGTTTCCCGTCATTGCAGGGAGCCGGGACAGCCCAATGGCCAGACCACGGCAAGCAAAGGAGCCGCAGCAGGAGGGGCCGGAAATGCATCTCCAAGAAACCTCTCCAGGGAAGGAGGGGCGCCTCCACCAGGGGTTCAGGACTCCCCACGAGGTCGGCGAGTCCTGCTTCTGCAGGTCTCCAGCCAGACCCTGTCACCTCCTGGCCTCTCCGGCCTGGTGCACAGCCGCGGCCACGAGGCCCTCCTCGCAAAGGCTGGTTTGAACACATAGCTGAGGCTGCCCACCTGCCAGCTCCCCCGATGCATGCGACAGCCCCAGCTTCCAGAGAGGTGGTGGGGAGAGTTTTAAGCAAAATAAGATTACTGCGTTTCACCAACCCTTGATTTCCAATGGGCTTTTTGAGCTCTTCTCAACTTCTTCTTGCTCCTCACATCCGATTCTTTCCTTGATCGATGTGTTAAGTGAAACTGACTTTAATCCAAGAAAAGTTGAAAGTGTTGTCTTGCTGTTAACCTTTTGTATTATTTAGAAATAAGAATACTAGAAAATGAGGTTATTTTAATGCCAAGGGTCACCCAGACAAGTGGTTGCTGCTTATAAATGTCATGAAACAAAAACACTGGTTTTCAGGAAATAGAACTTAAAGGGGAAAAAAAAGAAGAATTAGGGGAGCAGGTGTAGCTCAGTGGTTGAGCTCCTGCTTTGCATGTCAAAGGTCTCAGTTTCAATCCCCAGTACCTCCTTAAAAAAAAAGAAGAATTAGAAAGTTAATTTCGTCAACAGACCTCCGTTAGGTTGTCATGTGTGCCAAGCACAGATCTTCCTGGGAGTCGAGGTGAAGCCAGGGAGCAGTAAGAGTTTGGCTCCTCTGGAAAACCAGCATATTAAACAACCAGCTGGGATACGAGACAAGATAAGGGCGAGGCTTGACAAGGAGGAGGCTTTTCCACGGCACAGTTGAGGGGGACAGCCTTGCAAGCCAGAGAAAAGCCCCAAAAGTACCTGTGGTTGTGGGAATGGAGACGCGTCCAGTGGAGACCAGGAAGAGGGCGTGAGGCCAGCAAGGCGGCGAGGCCCTGGGCGCCGGCCAGGAGGCTTGGATTGCACTTCTGGGCAAGCTTCTGTGGGGATGGCCGGCCTCCAATCTCCCTTTTGGAAAGTGCGTGAGCCAGAGGGAGGGGAGAGCGGTGAGACTGCAGTAGCCCAGGGTGCTGGGGCCTCCCTTAGGGCCAGGGCAGGGGGAGAGGCATTTCCCAGAGCCTTCAAAGCTGGCGTCCAGCCGAAAACGGAAAAGGCAAGGGAGCCGTGAGGTGAAGTAGAAGCCCGGGCTTCCAGTCTCAGGGACCAGGCAGGTGTCGGAGGGACCCGGGCCGAGGCCTTGTGGTGGGGAGAGGGTAGCCATGGGGTGGCCCCCTGTGCACCGGGATTCCTAGGAAGCTGTATTTTAAACGCACGTGGCCCCCAGACCTACTGAAGTGGTCTCCCTGTTATTGCAGTCCCCTTCAGATGCCCCAGATCTTCCAGAAAGCTGCACTCCTGCTCTCTCGCTTACACACACACAGAGGCCTGTTTATGCAGCAGTACACATACACACACACATTGTATTCGTCAGGGCTCTCTAGGGAAACAGAACCAACAGAGATATCTGTAAACGGTATGAGAGTGTATAAAATTGTCTCACACGAACGTGGGGATGCACACGTGCAAATTCCGCAAGGCAGGCTGCAAACCAGGGGTTCCCAGAAGACACTGGCTGTCTGAAGTGGAGATGGAAATTCTCTGAATGCTGAAATCATTTTCCCTTTTAAGGCCTTCAGCTAATTGGATGACACGTCACTCACTGCTGACGGCAATCTCCTCAGTTGATTGTAGATGTAACCAGCCATCTATGCAGTCAACTCACTGGTGATGAAAGTCCATGAAATGTCCTTGTATTACAGTTAGCCCAGTGCTTGCTTGACCAAACAACTGGGCATTTCCTGGCCGAGCTGACACATTAGCACATATACGTGCTAGGCTTAGAATCAGCCAGGCCTGGCATTCGATTAGTTCCAGTGATGGTGGAAGCCAGAGTGGAAGCCAGATGAGAATCAGGCTTGGGCTAAAGCCCTGGGAGCATAGCATTTAAGGGGACAGACACAAGGAATTATTGAAGGCACAGGGTAAGTCATCGAGATCATGGGGTTACCTGTTCCGACTGCCATGGCTCTCAAATAAGTGTCCCCCCATCCCCAGGTTCCACTGAGGGCAGTTGTCACGAATGAGGTGCTCAACTTTTTGTCTTTCGTTTGGCTGTGTTGGGAAATCACATCCTCCTGTTAGCCCATGGAGAAAAGGATGAATCTGTGCACACAATATCCTTAGACGTGGTAAAGATCATCTAGAAAAACTGGAAAACATTCTATATATTTTAAACATTTCAACAACAGAGCAAATACAAAAAGACATCAACAGGGGATAAGGTACCTGTGTTTGCTGTGTGGAATTGTGCTTCCCATACTGCCCAGCAAAACAGCCAGAAAAGCAAAGCCTGCCAGAGCCCAAGGGCCTGTGCCTTGGTGGGAAGAATTTCTTGGGAGCCTCAGACTCTTCCACAGCGGCCCTGTGCCTGACTGATGGGTCCCCCGCCTCTCAGCCTCCGTGACCCCAGTTCACACCGGGCTCCTGAGGACTCCACAGGGGGTGGGGTGGTTGAGAGCAGGTGTCAGCAGGGCTGGTGGCTGCAGAGCTCCTCTGGGGTGTCAGTGGAGTTGGGAAGGTTTGCCATCTTTCTTAGGGGTGTCCTGGAAGATCCCCCAAAATGTAGCTGAGACACTGGTGGGTTTCTAGCAGAAGTGGGGACACAAGCAGTCACCTGTGCTCACCAGAGCTGCGGATCCCACCGTCAGCCTCAGCTGCTAGAAGGGTGGCACTTTTATGCCCAAGTCTTGGCTCCAGGGGTCCCCCAAAGATTCTGGGAGGCCATCCAGTCCATGACCTGGGACTTAGGTGAGGCTCCCCTCGTGGCTCCCCCTAGGTCCAGCCATGTTATTGTTTTATTCACTGACTTGGAGAAGAAGGAAGATGCTTTACGACCAAAACAAAAGGAAAAATATCCACCTTCTACCTTCACCTTGAGTATTAAACTGCCGGAAGGACTTGGGCTGCTGGAGTCCCTCACATTTCTCCGGGACACTCTTAGTCCTCTCATTCATGGAACCTTCCACATGCACACACCACAAAAGGCAGAGGCTCAAGGCAGCCCAGGCCCCGTGTGGCAGCCTGGAAGAGATGACTTTCTCGGGATCAGCAGGCCCTGCTAATGGCCCAGAGGCAGCTCCATGCAGCTCAAGTGCACATGTCAAGAGGGTCCACCCAGCTCAGCAGGAAGCACCTTTTACAAACCACACTCTTCCTCCTCCTGTGCAAAATCTGAGAGCCGGACAATATCAACAATGTACTTTTCTCTGCTGCAGTGGACCCTTCATCGCCTGGGGCACAGCTATCCAGGTCCCAGCACCATCTAAAATAACTCATTTCTCCCCAGCCCAGTAACAGCAACCCACTTGCTGGGTCAGCACAGGTGCAAGGAAGGATTTCCCTGCTGAGCCTGACCCGGCCTTCATCAGTATTTTATCGCTCGCAGCGGGTTATCGTCTTTTCTATCCAGCTCTCAGTGACTACTGGATAGCCCAAATATATCTATGTGATGTGATTTATTTTATTATTATTATTTTTTGAGGTACCAGGGCCAGGGATTGAACCCAGGATCCCGTGTGGGAAGCCGGCGTTCAACCACAGAGCCACATCGGCTCCCTGCTTTGTAAAATTAAAGAGCACGTTTGTCAGAACAAAAGGGGGTCGGTAGACTATAACCACCCCAGGCTGTATCTGTTCCTTCCTTTGGGTAAACAGAAAGGTTAACTGCCCCCTGACTGCCCGGTCACGCCGCGTGGACCAGGGCCCTTCGGTGTGGCCCGCTGCCAGGCTCCCCACACCCTTGCTGGGGTGCGGCCTGAGATGGCCAGGGAGATCAGCCCTGTCAGAGGCTGTCCCAAGGAGAAGCGGGGAGGACGCCATCTCCCTCCGTCCTCCCTGGCAGCCCAGGCCTAGCGAGAGGTCAAACCTGCTTCTGTAAGACAAGGGACTGGTCACACCCTAGGCCACATACGTCACGCCTGATTTGGGCCCTCAGGAGCTTTTATACTCCATTAAATATTAAAGTTACCCCTTTCATATTTGGGTCATTCAAAGAGCTCCTCTTACCCTGGATTACTGCTAACTATGCACCACATCTCAGAGGATGGCATACAAAACTATTTTTCTAACTAGAGCACAGGTACTTGGGGGTGGGGGAAGCTCGGGAGATTCCTAAGTGTGGCAAACGACTTCTCTTCCACCTTGAGGAATGAAAGGGAAACTATGCACTTGAATTTCAATTCACATTGGACAGTTTGTGCTAGAAAGAACATACATCAAATATTCAAGAAGCAAAAGTGGTAACTAGCTGAATTTGGGGGAGGTCACAATAGGGGGAGTTGCTTTGTCTAGAACACAAACACTTGCAAGTAGAATGTGAGCTGATTTCTTGACAATCAGATCTTATAAACCCTTTGAAATGTTCTGGGCAGCACAACTCCAAGGTTGATGTAAGTATAATTAAGTAGTAAAATTGTGTGGTATATACCTATATGCCAACAGTGTATACCTATATGTACGGGGTTTGCTAATATAACCATTTCAATAAAAACCTATTGAAAAAAACTATTTGAGCCATGTGGAGTACTGTCCATAACATCTATCCCTGAGGATCCTCGGGTGCAAGTCACAAAACCCCAACTCAAACTGGCTGAAGCAAAAGGGGAAGGTACTGGCTCACAACACTGAAACTGCCCAGGGGGATACTCAGGCGTCTTCAGCCACTGACACCAGGACCCCTCCCCAGGTTTGCTTCCTTCCAGAAAACTCCATTCTCAGACTCAGACATGTGGGAACCCCATCAGCACTGGAGCTGGTCTGCTTCCCCAAAAGGGGGTCCAGGGTGGCACCCCCGGGACCCTGGTGGGCTTGGCTGCAGGCACAAGGCCATCGCTGAAGCAACCCCTGTGGTCACGGCCTAGCCAGTACGGACTTCCCTCCTGCAGCCCAGGGGTGCAGTCTGCTGACCTGAAAGACAGGAGCTGAGAGTTCTAAAACGCGGTTCCCACAGTACAGTTGGGATGCTGCAGAGCAAGGGGAAGTGGATGTTGGGGACAAAAGAAGCCCAATACATGTGGAGAAGCGTTGGGACCAGAAAGGTCTAGATGTTGTTGCTACCTCTGCCACTTACCAGTTGAACTTGGCAAATCATTTCACCTGCCTTTCAGTTTTATCACCCCTAAAATAAGCATTATACAATGCCTACCTCATAGGGGATTAAATGTAAAATAATCTAAGAAGTAGGCTTAATATCATATATCTAATAAGGCCTAGCATCCTGAATATATAAAGAATTCTCACAATTCAACAGTAAAATGCAAGCCAGTTTTTAAAGGGGCAAAGGATTTGAATAGTTTGCCAAAGATACACAAATGACCACGAGTACATGAAAAGTTGCTTGACATCATCAGTTACTAGCCAATGCAAGTCAAAACCCCAGTGAAACGCCACTCCACACCCACTAGGATGGCTGTAAGCAAGAGATCAGTGTTGGTAAGGATGTGCAGAAATTAGGGCCTTCCTTAACCGCTGGTGGAATATGAAATAGTGAAGCCACTTTGGAGAAAAGTTCCATAACTCCTCAAAAAAGTTAAACTCAGAGTTACCATATGACCCAGCAATTCCACTCCTAGGTATATACCCAAGACAGAACTGAAAACATGTTCAAACAAAAACTTGTATAGAAATGTTTATAACTACATTCTTCATTAAGTGCCCCAAAGTGGAAATACTCCAAATGCCCGTTAAGTGATGAATGAATAAATAAAAGGGGGGCATAGCCATACAATGGAATATTATTCCTCCAATACAACATGGATGAACCCTGAAAACATTATTCTGAGTAGAAAGAAGCCAGACACAAAAGATTACATATTATATGATTCCATGTCTGTGAAACGCCCAGTGCAGAGTGGGTGTAGCTCAGTGGTTCAGTGCCTGCTTTGCACATACAAGGTCCCAGTTTCAATTTCTGGAACCTCCTTAAAAAAAGGCAAACATCCATGAAATGCCCAAAGTAGGCAAATTCACAGCAACAGAAAGTAGATTAGGGGGATGAAGGTAGAAGAAATGGGGTTGAACGCTGGTGGGGGAGAGGTTTCTTTTGGGAATGATGAAATGTTCTGGAATTAGATGTGTAATTTTGCACAGTGTGATTTTGCACAATCTAGAAATATACTAAACACCACTAAACTGTGCGCTTTAAAAGAGCGAGTTCTACGGTATGTGAATTATATATCAGGTTCCAAATAAAGGGGGGAGAAAAAGATGGCTTAGCACAGTAAGTGTTCCTTTTCTTCTTTTAAAGAAGAGCTTTCAAACGGCAGCAGCAGCATCAGTTGGGAACTTGTTAGAAATGCAAAGACTCTGGATTGGGGCTCAGCAGTCTGCAGTTTAATCAGCCTTCCAGGGGATTTTCCAGCCCACTAAAGTCAGAGAATCACCGAAGTGAAGGAAGAAGATTACCCTTCACTCAGGATGTTGACAAGTACTCACAAATTCTGCACCATCAGTCAAAAGTGTATCTCCAAACGCTGTTTCTTTACACTTCCCCCCCCAGTTCTGGACAGGTTTTCCCACATTTCCCAGCACTATGGGTGGCTGTCAACCCTGCAGGCACCTTTTTATACCTACGTCTATCATATTAGGGCTCTGGGACACAAATGACAAACACAAAGCCAGCTGCAGCCTCGGGGGATGGCTCTACCGTGCCTCCTTCCCTCCGTCCTCCCGCCGGGGTCCTCCCGCCGGGGTTCTCCCGGGGGCCCGCAGGGGGCGCTGCACCCCAAGGGGGCCGCGGACGAGCCGCCCTGCCCGCCGTCCCAGAGCTCGTTACTAACGGTGACCCGTGCCGCTCGGAAGCGTCAGTGTCGGGACCGAGGCGTTCTGCCCCTCTAGAAGCCAGGCCTGGAGGACTGGGGAGCAGGAATCTATCTAGGGGCCTGTCTACTGCATGCCCCTGCCGGGCAGAACCTTCCCCGCATCCCCAGGCCGGCCCTGCCTCCGTGTCCCCGTTTGTCAGGCGAGGGGACGCCACTGCTTCCCCAGGGCTGGTTGACAGCCTGCCCTCGGCTCCTGGAGGGTTCTGGAGGCTTGACCGTCAGAATTCTGAAAAATCATCATAAGCCTCTAACCCCTTCCCAAGTCGTCCTTTGCAAGGCCCATACGCCGTGCTGCCTTGCCCATGAGTCTAAGAGCGTATCTCCAGACGCTGTTTTAGACACTTCTCCCCCCAGTTCTGGACAGGGTTTCGCGCAACGCCAGAGTCCCCGCTTTCCGCAAAACCCTGTCTGTGCCCGCCTTCTCTAGGCTCGGACCCCGGCCTGCAGCAGGCCCTCGGCGCTGAGGCGGCGGGCTGAGGAGGGCCGGCTCGGGCCTGTGCGCACGCGCGCCGGGCTCGGGACCCGGCGTCCCGCCTCTCGGCCGCGCGCCCGCCAGGGGGCGCCCCGCCCCGCCCAGCGCCCGGCCCGGCCCCGCCGGGCCCGCCAGGGGGCGCCCCGCCCCGCCCCGCGCCCGGCCCGGCCCCGCCCCGGCGCGCTCGGCTCCGGCGCGGCGGCGGCGGCGGCGTCGGGCGCTTCCGCCTGGGCGGCCTCGGCCCCGCGCGAGCGGCCCCACGATGTGGCTGGGCCCGGAGGAGGTGTTGGTGGCCAACGCGCTGTGGGTGACGGAGCGCGCCAACCCCTTCTTCGTCCTGCAGCGGCGCCGCGGCCACGGCAAGGGCGGCGGCCTCACGGGTGAGGGGCCGCGCGGGCGGCGGCCGGGGCCTGTGGGCGGGGGGCGGGCGAGGAGCCGAGGCCGGGGGTCCGGCCCTCTCGGCGCGTCCCCGCGGGCGCGCACGCCGGCGCCGCGCGGCGGGGGGCGAAGACAGGGCCGAGGGACGCGCGGGCGAGGGCGGGGCGCGGGGTGGCCGGGGCGGCGAGGGCCGCGAAGGCGCCGGCGTGGGGCGGCCGGTGGGGAGAGTTGGCGGTGGGCCCCAGGACGGCCCTGGTTCGGCGCCCGTGACCCTCCCGGCGCTTGGCCGCGGCGTGTGCGGCTTCCTTGGAGTGGGATTTCGCAGCTGCGAGTCAGCGTGTCTCGCAGTCCTTCCTGCAGGGCGCGGTTCCCCACCACCTCCCCCGCTGCGGGGCCAGGGGGCACAGGCGCTCGCTTGCTCTCACCCCCTGCCTCGCTTGCAGCTCACTGAGGAATGGCCCTGTGAGCGAGATCAGAGGTCCCTGGAGTTGCCATGGGCCTCAGATCAAGTAGCACCCTCACTCCTCCAGCTTCTTGCCCCATCTCGCCTGCTCCCTGCCGCCAGCGGCGCTCCTTTCAGGGCACGGAGCCCTGGCACCAGTATACGGTGTTCCCAGTGAGCTTACCAAGGGTCCCTTTGCCCCCGGGGTGGTGCCATTCACACAGAATGAGTCTGGTGGCACCTACTGGAGTTAGGGTCACGTTGGACCCAACCGCTGATCCTTATTCCAGGGCCTACATTCTGTCCCCGTGGGTGCAGAGATGAATCAGGCACAGGTCTGCCGGGAGGAGGGCCCACCCCTGACAGCCAGAGTGAAAATGCCGCAGCCTTGGGAAACGGATGTGGCTCAAGCGATAGGGCCTCCAACTACCATATGGAAAGACCCGGTTTTGATACCTGGGGCCTCCTGGTGAAAAAGAAGAGAAAGCGTGCCTGCGCGGCGAGCCAATGCCTGTGTGGCGAGCCGAGTGCCCGCGCAGCGAGCCAAGTGCCCGTGTGGGTGCCTGTGCAGCGAGCTGAGTGCCCACATGGTGAGCCGCGCACCCACGCGAGTGCCTGCGTGGTGAGCCAAGTGCCCACGTAGTGAGCCAGTGCCCGTGTGAGTGTCTGCGTGGTGAGCCAGGCGCCCACGCAGCAAGCCGAGTGCCTGCGCAAGTGAGTGACGCAGCAAGATGATGACGCAACAAAAGAGAAGAAGGGGAGAGTCAAGGTGAAGCGCAGCAGAGACCAGAAACTGAGGTGGAGCAATTGACAGGGAACCTGTTCCACCTCTGAGGTCTCCAGGATCGAATCCTGGTGAGTCCTAGAGGAGAAAGACGAGACGAGAAGACAAAAAGAGAAATAGATACAGAAGGTCGCACAGCGGATGGACACAGACAGCAAAAACAGCAGGGCGGGGGGAGGAAAAATATGCCATTCTCCATGGAGCACAGAGGAGCATTGCCTAACCACGGCTGTGTCAGTCTGTCTGTAATAATCCCTCAGTCAACTCCCATGTTCCTCATTTTTGAAAGACAAGATCAACCCCAGAGCAGCGGAAGACCTCAGATTGGTCATTTCCGAGCCAGGCTGTTTGGATTCTGCCCACCCCGTAAAACAGAGGTCAGACAGCCCCATCATGCATCAGGCGGCTGGTGTGACACTGGGCCAGCTGAGAAACACAAAGGGGACAACTGCTTCTAGGGCTGGACTGTTGTCACCAGGCAGGAATGTGGGCTCAGGGTTGCCAGATCTTCCCACTTATGAAAAGACATTTCTGTGAAACCTCCTGATTTTGGAGGTTAGGAGCTAATGTTCCTGCCAGATGCGGAAGGAGGCTTCTGTGGGTGACCTCTGCACCAGCCTCTTCCGGACTCTTTTCTTAGCGTGGAAGACACTGTGCCATTCCAAGAAACCTCAGTGTTCTTTTCAGTGCTTCCGTTTCCCTCCCCCTGGGCCTGTGCAAATCATGGGAGCCAGTGCTGACTAGCCTCCTGGCTCAAGCTGCTCAGCGGAGGTTAAGACGCAGCCCCTTTGGCGAGACCAGTGGTCAGCGATGGAAGCTTCAAGCCTCTTTAGAAAAGTGAGGCTTCAGGTGAAAGTTGCCTCTGGTTCCACCAGGGTACCCAGGTGACAGATGTGGTGGCTGTTGCTTGCTTGTGCTGTATGGGCAGGAAGGTGCCAGCAAGTCCTTTATCACAAGGCGGCCATG
The DNA here is from genome assembly GCF_030445035.2 of Dasypus novemcinctus. Taxonomy (NCBI): domain Eukaryota; kingdom Metazoa; phylum Chordata; class Mammalia; order Cingulata; family Dasypodidae; genus Dasypus; species Dasypus novemcinctus. The sequence continues at coordinate 190,417,058 of NC_080674.1, forward strand.
TGTCCCTGTACTTCCTTCTTAGTGCAGAGAAGACTTTTCTCCCTTACCTCACTTATTTCCTGCCACCCTACTCCCTGCCCCAGAACTGAGCTCCCAGGGCCCCTCAAGGAACCATTCCCTGAGCCTGCCCCCCACCAGGCTAGGTTGGATGCACCCTGGCGCTCCTCCCTCTGCCACAGCCTCATCGTGGCTTCCTGAAAACTCTCCCTGGGAGAGGAACAGTTGGTTATGTGGTTTTATGCAGGTCGGTCTTGTAAAGACAGATGCTAACTTGAATTTTTCCTTAAAGAGTGTAGGTGTAATGGGAGGACCTGCCTGTTAAAAAGCGTTTCACATCTTGCCATCCGGATATGCCAGCAGTTTAGGGACTCTAAAATAACATTTCCATGACTAAAAGAAAAACCCCAGTGCGAACAATGAGAGAAGTTTTTTTCCCAATGCTGACAAACCTTGAACATGCCATTTGACCTGCTATTTGGATAATCACTTTAGAACATTTCATTGAAGAGTTACAGACTTCTGATTTGCTTGTATATGAAGAGTTCCTTGTTTTGTAGTTGTTCATTTTTTTTCTGGAGGAAAAAGATTAAAAATTTGTGAGACAGGAAACAGAAGTGTTTAAGTCAAACAATAAAACCTATCAAAATTATTCATACAACAGGAAAATGGTAACAATATTTTCAGAGCATCCCAAAAGCAGCAGTTCATTCAAAGGAAGAAATCAGTCTCAAATAGGAACACTGAATGGGTTTTTAGGTTGCTTGATAATTCAATTAATGTAGAGGAATGAATCAGACAACCCCTGCTGATTTGGTAGAAATAGTGACATGGACAAAGACAGCACTCCCTCCCACAAACTGAATAATGTGTGTCATCCAGCCAAAGAGAGTGTATGATGACAAGGAAAGCTTTGTCCTAAGAGGCTTCAGCTCACACATGAAAATAGCTGGATCAATATTTTACCAAATTTGACAATTCTGAAAATTCACATGTCATTTTCAGTAATGAGTTTTGAGGTGGAAAGGAACTTTCCCAAACTTTCAGTAATAAAAAATTTGCAATCCTACAGCGAAGGCAGACTATCTTATCTATCTCTGTGTTCTCCATAGGGGAAATGATGTAACAAAATCATTGTCCTATGATGAAGCAATTCTAGTACACAACCAAAAATGTAAGGGGGGTGGTGGACATATTTTAAGAGACATATCTCCGAGCAACAGATTTTCATCAAAGTTAGAAACTTCTGTCCGTTGAAGGAAATTATTGAGAAAGCGAAAGGACAACCTACAGAATGGGAGAAAATAGCGCCAAACCATATATTGGATAAGGGCTTACTATCCAGAATATATAAACAACTTTGACTCTGTGACAACAGGAAGACAAGCAATAGAGTTAAAATGTGGGCAAAAGACTTGGAACAGACATTTCTCCAAAGAAGATACACAAATGGCCAAAATCTCATGAAAAGATGTACAGCTTCATTCGCCTGCAAAGATCCTTTGCTGGGAACAGGGCTGAGAGGCGGTGCGGACAGCGGGCTGAAGATAAATGCCAGAGGGCTTGGATGTCAGCTAAAGGACAGCGTTCCAGTTACTGAACTTTCAGCAAGTTTCCCTTTTGAAAGTCATTATCTTCTTCAGAAAGGTTTTCCTTATGTGAAAAATGAACTTTGGCCCAGTCATCCTCTTGAATTATCAGAAAAGAATTTCCAGCTCAACCAAGATAAAAAATGAATTTTTCCATATTGAGAAACATCCAGGGTCTGTTTGCGCCACTAAAATTACAGAAGGACTTCAGGGCAGTGCAGCAGGCTCGGCAGCTTTCCTTTCTTCCGAACTCGACCCTTTCCCTGGATATTTTGAGGGGTCCTGATGAGACTGTTGGATATGAAGATATTCTTAATGATCCATCACAAAGTGAAAGAATGGGAGAACCACACTTGATGGTTGAAAATATAAACTTGGTTTACTATAACACAGTTGTGCTTTTAATGAAAATTGAGTGATGACTGCATCTTGCTTATAGTTGTCTTCTCACTATAATTTGATGTACACAACATTAAAGGTACAACATATGAGAATTTTTTATTAAATTGTATCAGTGATTGAATGGAATTTGGTTTTTTGGTATACAGCCATGTGACCATCAAAAACACTAAAGGGAGATAATTTTAAAAGTAATTTTTATTTTAAAAAGTGGCCTTCTAAGACTTTAAAAAATGTTGCAAATGAATATGATAATTCTGCCTGCTGGTTCCAGTTAAATGTATTTTCTAAATATTCCATAACCTTAATTTTAAATAGTCTTTATCAGTATTTGAGTATACAACCTTCATAGTAGCATCTTCCATAATAAGTATTTGTAATTTATTTCACTGGCAACTTCAAATTAAGAACAAAGTAAGATGTTTATACTTTATCCTGTTTTAATATCATCCATTAATATTCAAAAGAATATTTTATTGATACTATTTTAAATTACGACCATATTCAATCTGATTCTTTCAGATTGAAAAGTTCAGAGGTTTTGATTTTGATTTTGATTTTGTCTTTAAAGTGAAAAAATTAACCAGCGGATGTGTGTTTAAAAAACAACAACACTGCAGTGAGATACCACTTCGCACCTACTGTGATGGCTATTATTTTTTTAAAAGAAAACACGCGTTGGAGAAGATGCAGAGAAAATGGAACTCTAGTGCATTGTTGGTGGAAACATAAAAGGTGCCTCTGTGGAAAGCAATATGGTGGCTCCTCAAAAATTTACACAGAGGAGAGCCTGTTTGACCCAACAATTCCACTTCTAGGTAAATACTCAAAGAGTGAAAACAGAGTCTCAAACAGATACTTATACACTGTTTACAGCAGCATTTTTCACAATAGCCAAAAGGTGGGATCAACTCAAGTGTCCATTGACAGATGACTGGGTAAAGAAAATGTGTTAGATACATGCGATGGAATATTAGCCGTAACAAATAATGAAGTTATGAGACATGCTGCAACATGGAAGAACCTTGAAAACATGCTCATTGAAATTAGTCACCTAAGGACAAAAATTGTATAATATCGCTTATAAAATATGGCTAAAAATAGCAAATTCACAGAGGTAGTAAATAGATTAGAGGTTACTGGAGGAATGGGGGACATGGAGAAAGGGGAATGTTTGTAAAAAATTGTTTTATTTTTAATTATCTTGCAGTTAATAAAAATATTATTTTCCTGGATTTTATGATGTTTGTGGTGTTGTTCAGGCTATTTTTTTAAATTATAAATTGTTATACTTTCTCGTCCTAAAGAAATTCTCGTTTTCAAACCTGATCTTGTATTTTTTTCTTAAAGAGGGCCTCCCCAAATTGTTTAAATTTGGACCCCATAAAACCTGGAACTGCCCCTGCCCACATGTGTTTCTGAGTGAAGAGAATAAGCAGAAGCTTCCAGGAAAAAGGAGGAGGAGCATTTTTTGGTCCTTTATAGATTTATTTTTCTTTAGACTTTTTATTTTGAATGATTTCAAACACACCCCCACTCCACCCCAGATACCCAGATCCACCAATTCTAACATTTTGCCACATTCGCCATATCATTGTATCTTATCTCTCCGTCTCTCTGTTAATCTGTTTTCTGAACATTTGAGAGCAGGTTGTATACATCATGCTCTTTGAACGTTTAGTACATCCATATACATTTCCTAAGAGCAAAGGTATTTATTTGCTTATGTAACCACCTTAAATGCCGTTACCAAGTTCAAGAAATTTAACATCTATAAAAAGCTTCCAGTCTATATTCCAATTTTTCATCTCTCCCAAAAAATATCCTTTTGAGCATTTTCTCCTCCATTATTACATCACATTTAGGATCAGATATTACACTTAATAGTCATTGTTCACAACCTTTGGTTGCACTTTCTTTCTCTCACTCTTTTTTCCTTCTTTCCTCTCTCTCTCTCCTTCCCTTCCTCTTTCTCTTTTTTTTTTTTTAAGATTTATTTCATTTATTTCTCTCCCCTTCCGCCCCCACCCCCGCCCCAGTTTCTGTTCTCTGTGTCCATTTGCTGCGTGTTCTTCTTTTTGTCTGCTTCTGTTGTCGTGAGCGGCACAGGAATCTGTGTTTCTTTTTGTTGCGTCATCTTGCTGTGTCAGCTCTCCATGTGTGCAGCGCCACTCCTGGGCAGGCTGCACTTTCTTTCACACTGGGCGGCTCTCCTTAGGGGCGCACTCCTTGCACATGGGGCTTCCCTACGCGGGGGACACCCCTGCGTGCACAGCACTCCGTGCGCGCATCAGCACTGCACATGGGCCAGCTGCACACGGGTCAAGGAGGCCCGGAGTTTGAACCGCGCACCTCCCATGTGGTGGACTGATGCCCTAACCACTGGGCCAAGTCCACTTCCCTCTCTTCCTCTTTCTCTTTCTCTTTCTCTTTCTCTTTTTCTTTTTCTTTTTATGCCTCCCTTCCTTCCTTCCCTTCCCTCCCTTCCCCACTCCCTCCCTATATACAGCATAAATCTTCCTCTCCTAGCCTTTTACCAGCATGTCATTCTGTGGAATTTGTCACATTCTCAATGTTGCACTTCCCTCACCACCATGCTTTACGAGAACTTTCCCTCCACTCCAAACAACCCTGCATACGTTTCGCATTGACACCCCATTCCCCCTGCCCCTGACCCCACCCCTCATAAACCCGGACTCTCCTTTCTGTCTCCCTGCATTTGCATATTTTCTTTGTGGTTACCATGGGTTTCAGTGTAACCTCCTCCATCGATAACAATCTCATTTGGTTTGGTACCAACTCCAGTAGCATACGCAAATTATGTTCCTGGACCCAGGAGGGACTTTTTTTATTTTAATAGCGATCAGACACTGGCTACAGGTTTTGGAGGAAAAAGGAGTCATTTGAGTTGAGGGGGTGATTCCGGGTGTGTTTCCCTCCCAGACCGGGGTGTCCCGGGCAGTGCCGCCAGGGCTGGCTGCCCACCCCCACCACTCACCTCACCCTCCACCTCCCCGCCTTGCCCCCCAGGCCTTCTCGTCGGCACCCTGGATGTGGTGCTGGACTCGAGCGCCCGCGTGGCCCCTTACCGCATCCTGCACCAGACCCAGGACTCGCAGGTCTACTGGACGGTGGCCTGTGGTAAGTGCCCTGGGTCAGGGGCGGTGCTGGACGGGGCCTACCCCAGGCAGGCGGGACACTGGCAGAAGGGAGGGCACGGGTGGCCCCCACATCCCTGGGCGGGACATTCTTACTCAGAATCCCCCTTCCGGTTCACGCTCAGACTGTACAGCCTGCGCCAGCAGGAGGGAGGGAGCGTCGTTTCCAGTATAGGAAGGCAAGCCCCCGCTACTCACCAGCACAGGGAGATCAAGGAGAGTTCTGGAAACCTGCGTGCCTCTCCGAGAGCTCAGCCGCAGGCATTGGCAGCGTCCATGTTCTTGTGCCCATTTTCTCAAGGGACAGACTTTAGTCGTCTCAGGAGAAAGGGCGCTCACTTTCCCAAGAGTTGAGGAGGACGTACCGTTTTGGAGGGAGGGCGGGCACCAGCCTGGCAGAGGTTGCTGTGATAAAGTTAAGAGCGACAGCCACAGCCAGACAGGGCTTCCTGAGCGCCAGGCACCCACGTGGACCTCCCTGCGATTCCAGGAGGCGGAAGATCGGTTCGCACAGTTTCAGGGATGAAGAAACTATGCCCAGAGGGTTAAGTAACCTGCCCAAGGTCACACAGAGCTGGAATTCAGACCCAGAGCAGCTGCTTGTCACCGCTGTGCTCGAGAAGCCAGTGTCACTGCCCTCTGTGATAGTGGTTTTCCTTGGGGAACTGGGAAAAGGTGACGAGACTCAAATGTTCATAGATCTCGTAGTGGACCCCCGCTCTCAGCAGGCCTAAGGAGAGTGCGGTTGAAAACACAGAGCAGCAGGCGGGCTGCCTGCTCCAGGCCCTGGGCCACGCCGGCACACGGCGTCCTCCGCCCTCACAGGCACCCGAGCACAGGTGACCTTGCCCCCTTTCCAAAAGAGAATGAGCAAAGCCTCAAGAAGGCGAGTTTGCCCGAGGCCAAGTGGGAAAACCCAGCAGGACCCCAGATCTCCTGGCAGCCAGGAGGCAAGTTTGCCCCCAGCAGCGAGGGGCCTCCTGGAGGGCCAGGCCAGGCAGAGAGCGTCTCTGATCCTTGGTTCCTCCTGCTTGGACCCTTTTCCCAGTTCCTTGATGGAAAGAGAGAAAACAGCTGCCCGGCCCTTCAGGGGATGCACGGTGCTCCCTTCTCCAAGCCTTCTCGTTCCCTCTGGGCCCACAGTGCCCTCCAGGGCCCCTCCCTGAGGACAGGACCACCATCTAGACCAGCCAGGAGAAGCGGAAGGGGTCCGACAGGCTGCCCGGCAGAGACGGGAGTGGGGCTAGGATGCAGGCCAGGCTCGGAAGGAGGAGCACTGCAGGTGGAAGGCACATCTGGCGTTAGAGAGGGGCGATCACCGCTTGCCTTCCTGGCAGAAACCAGCAGCCAGGGGCCTTGATTCTTGCAGGAAGTTCCCGTTGGCGTCAGTGGACCCCTAAATTCTCAGGAGAGAGCTGGAATTACTTATACAAGTCTGAGTCTGATGAATCTCATAGATTAAAGACCACACATTAAGTCTTAGGACTCAACAGAAAATCTTTATAAATAAGCACCTTGCAGACACGTAGACTATTTCTGGAAAGACACAAAGGAACCTAGTGATAGCTCTCGCCCTTGAGGCTGGGGAGGGAATGGGAGCTTTGCTTTCCACGTGATCCTCTGTTGTAATTCTGCCTGAATTTTTTTATTATTTGTTTTTTACTAGAATCTCTTGTTATGTAACAAAGTTTAAGAAGAAAAAGAGTAAGCAATTTCAAGAGTTTAGTCACTTAAATATAGCAAGTTAGGTCACTCATTTTAATCTCTTTGAATTTATGTGGGTTTATTTATTTATTTTTTTTTTACTATTCAGTTTTGTTTTGTTTTGTTTTTGGAGTAGGTTTACAGAAAAATCATGCAGGAAGCACAAAGTTCCCGTATAACTGGTGGTTCATACAGTTTTCCCTATTATTAACAGTCTCTATTAGTATGGTACCTTTGTTGTGAAGTTAGGTTTAAAGCATGGCGATTTTCTGATTTTCCTTTTCTTTACTTCACCAAACCTCGCCTAGGTTCTTCCCGCAAAGAGATCACGAAACACTGGGAATGGCTAGAGAATAACTTGCTCCAGACACTGTCCATCTTCGACAATGAGGAAGACATCACCACCTTCGTCAAGGGCAAGATTCACGTAAGGGGCACCGTCAGCTAACAGTTACCACTCTTCTTTTCTGGGCTGGCGGTGTTTCAAATATCACCTGATTTCATTGTCCAGACAACCGTGGTACAGGTTTTACCTCCATTTCACAGATGGGAAGACTGAAACTTGAGCCCCGTTTGTTGGCAGGGTTCAGGAGAGCCCTTCACCTCGTCTGGGGAAGGCTTACCTTGGAGTTTCTGTTCTTTGTTAAGTGCCTTAGAACAAAGAGGCAGATACATCATTCTGTTTGCCTGTTCCTTGGCTAACAGCAAGAAGCTGGAAATGATAGGATAGTTTGGGGTTTTTGTTTTGTTTTGTTTTTAATTAGAGAAGTTAAAGGTTTACAGAAAAATCATGCAGAAAATACAGAGTTCCCATAGACCTACCCACCCCCCCACTCTACCCACCCACATCCAGTTTTCTCTATTATTAACAGTTTGCATTAATGTGGGACCTTTGTTACAATTGATGAAAGAATAGTATGATAATTGTACTATGAATTGTAGCCTATCGTTTACATTAGGGTTCAAGAAAAATAATTTCTTTTTTGATATATTTTTATTCTAGTAACATATATACAACCTAAAATTTCCCCTTTTCACTGCATTCAGATACATAATTCGATGATGTTCATTCACAATGTTATGCTTCTATCACTACTATCCATTACCAAAACTTCTCCAGCAACCCAACCAGAAATTCTGTACCAGTTAAGCATTAACTCCCCATTCCCTACCTGCCCCCTGGGCCCCTGGTAACCTGCATTCTAGTTTCTGACTCTAAGAATAATTTACTTATTCTAATTATTTCATAGAGTGAGGTCATACAGTATTTGTCCTTTTGTGTCTGGCTGGTATCACTCAAGATGCCATCAAAGTACATCCGTTGTCTCATGAATTTCATTCCTTTTTACAGTTGAATAATATTCCATCTCATGTGTATACCGCATTTTGTTAATCCATTCATTTGTTGATGGACACTTGGGTTGCTTCCATCTTTTGGCAACGGTGAATAATGCCTCTATGAAAATTGGTGTACAAATATGTGCTCAAGTCCCTGCTTTCAATTCTTCTGGATTGCTGGGTCATGTGGTAATTCTGTGCTTAACTTTCTGAGGAGCTGCCTTCCACAGTGGCTGCACCATTTTACCTTCCCACTAGCAGTGAAGGAGTGCCCCTATTTCTCCACATCCTCTCCAACACTTGTTATTTTCCTTTTTTTTTTTTTTTTAATAGAAGCCATTCTAGCATGTGAAATGGTATCTCATTGTGATTTTTATATGTATTTCCCTAATGGTTAATGATGTTGAGCGTCTTTTCATGTGTTTCTTGTCCATTTGCATATCTTCTTTGGAGAAATACCTATTTCAGTCTTCTGTCCATTTTTAAATTGGATTATTTATCTTTTAGTTGTTGAGTTATAGGATGTTTTTATGTATTCTGGATATTAAATCCTTATTGGATATGTGGTTTCCAAACATTTTCTCCCATTCTGTAGGGAGTCTTTTTCATTCATGATGAAGTTCCTTTATACACAATAGTTATTAATTTTGATGTCTCATTGAGCTATTTTTTTTTTCTTTTGTTGCTCATGCTTTGGGTATAAAGTCTAAGAAACCATTGTCTAACAAAAAGTCTTGAAGATGTTTCCCTATGTTTCCTTCTAGGTGTTTTATAGTTTTGCTTTTTATATTTAGGTCTTTGATCCATTTTGAGAGAATTTTTGTATATAGTGTGAGTTAGGGGTCCCCCTTCATAGTTTTGCATATGGAGATCCAGGTTTCCCAGTTTCATTTGTTGAAGAGACTTTTTTCTTGGAGTGTGTTTTTAGTACAAAACCAGCTTTTTAAAATATGCACATACCCTTTGACCTAGAAATTCCATTCCTTGGAATTTACCCTACAGTGCGTTGCTGTGTGCAAAATGGCATGTATGTATCAAGATGTTGCCTGCAACGCAGTATTAGCAACAAGGCTGGAAATAATGCCTCCCAGTCATAGAGAAGGAAGGGAAAATCAGCTGTTCTCACCTCTGCAAAATGAGTCATAACACTCACATTTTATTGGGTATTTTCTATATGCTTACTGTGCTAAGCACTTTATATTCAGGGGACTAGTTAAGTCACATCTGGTATACTTAATAGAATATTTTGTAACCCTCAAAATAGTGATTAGGGACATGGTAGCAACATGTAAAAAACTTAGGTTCTGTAACATTTAGGTTGTTTTCTCATTAGGGAAGAATTCACACCATAATGAACATTTATCTGAAGGTATGCGTGTTTTTTTTAGGGGAGGGTGAGATTATTGCCTTAAGTTAAATTTCCTGGGAGGGGTCTTAGCAGATCAAAATTTCATTGTGCAAAGTCACTTTCGCCAGGCCCTCAGGAATTAACATATCATATCTGAACTTCATAGACTGTGGGCAGAAGGTGTGAAGAGTTTCTCAGTTCTTCCCTGTGCATTTTGGGGGAGAGGCAGGACAAGGGCGCCTCAGAGATCCGTGAAAACCGAAGAGGGCGGCACGGTCACCCTCCCCTCTGCTGGCGAGCAGGCTGGGCGACGAGGGTGGCGGTGCCGACGGCGTGCCAGGGAAAGCGCCCGGGCACGCCAGGTCCTCTTGGCCTCCGCAGGGCATCATCGCAGAGGAGAACAAGAACCTGCAGCCCCAGGGCGACGAGGACCCGGGCAAGTTCAAGGAGGCCGAGCTGAAGATGCGGAAGCAGTTTGGCATGCCCGAGGGGGAGAAGCTGGTCAACTACTACTCCTGCAGCTACTGGAAGGGCCGCGTGCCGCGGCAGGGCTGGCTCTACCTGACCGTCAACCACCTGTGCTTCTACTCCTTCCTGCTGGGGAAGGAAGGTAAGTGCCCACCAGACTGGGGCGAGGGCAGGCAGCGGGGCGCTGCCATGCCTCCGGAACGTTCCCACCCCACTGCCGGAGCCTCCCACGAGGTCTCCCTCCTCTCAGGCCCCTGATATTCTTCCCCCAAACTGCTACCAGAGGGGTCTCCTCAAAGCCCAGCCCCCCACCCCCCTTGGCAGCCCTCGGCAGGAATACCTGGGCTCAGGACATAAGCCACATCCCCCAGCCTGGCCGGCCGGGCCCTTCGCCACACTTTCCAGCCGCTTCTGCCATCATCACCCCACCGCAGCCCAAGAAAAGGCACCCAGGGCTTTAGCTGCTCAGGGCGGTCACCATTTCTCGAGCCTCGCAGGCCCCTCTCCCTCCACCCCGGCACACATCCCGCGCTCTGCCCCCTCGGGGAAGCCTTCCAGGCCTCATCAGACAGCCGGGAGTCCTCTCTGTGCTGGTCACACCTTATGGACATTGTAGGTCAGCTCGCGCCCACTAGCCGAGGCCAGGAACTGGCTGAGTTGCCTCTCAAGTTCACGGATTACTCACGCACTCACTGGGAGCACTGTGCTCTCGGGCTGGGTGCTGGGACGGCCTGGTCCGCACTCGGGGAGCTCACGTCCCAGCAGAGCCGGGCCCACGCCCCGAGGGCTCACCGGGCAGCACCCTCCACCACGGGCCTGGGTGCACACGGGAGGCAGGCGCCCATGTCGCCAGCCCTCTGGCCCCATTTTGTCAGATCGTTTTTATAGACTTAATTTTTTTTAGAGCAGTTTCAGGTTTAACAGAAAATTGAGCAGATGACGTGGAGAGTCCCCCTCTACCTCCGCCCCACACACAGCATTCCCTGTTACTCACGCGGTACATTTGTTACAATCGATGAACCATAGCCGTGCCCGTTATTAACTAAAGTCCGTCGTTCACATCAGGGTTCACACTTGGTGTCCTACAGTTCTGTGGGTTTTGGCAAGCACATGATGTCACGTATCCGCCGTGACGGCATCAGACAGAAGACATTCCCTGCCCCAGAAATGCCCTGGGCGCCTCCCCCCGCCCGCACTGAACCCACGGCGACCCTGATCGGTCTCCTGTCTTTCTCTGCACGTCTCTCCCCCCACGGCCACCTTCCCTCTGGCCCCTGGCGGTGGCGGCGGCGTCCAGTGAGCCTGGTGGTGCAGTGGGTGGACGTCACGCGGCTGGAGAAGAACGCCACGCTGCTCTTCCCCGAGAGCATCCGCGTGGACACGCGGGACCAGGAGCTCTTCTTCTCCATGTTCCTCAGCATCGGCGAGACCTTCAAGCTCATGGAGCAGCTGGCCAACCTGGCCATGCGGCAGCTGCTGGACAGCGAGGGCTTCCTGGAGGACAAGGCCCTGCCCAGGCCCCGCCGGCCGCACAGGAACATCTCCGCCCTCAAGCGGTACGCCAGACACCCCCACGCGTAGGGCGGGAGGGCGCCCTGTGGACCCGGGGGGGGCCCGCCCAAGCAGGACTCCCCAGGCGCTGGGTACACAGCCCGCAGCTGGAGGAGGGGGCACGGAGGGGGATGAGCCCTCTGTATGCGGAAGGTGAGGAGGGGGCACTGAGAGGGGTTTGCAGTGGCGTCATGGTGAAGGTAACCGCTAACGTGGAGGCCAACGCCCTTTCGCTTTATTGCTCGTGGCCTATGGGGGGAATGTGCTTCTCCTCTCTGCCCAGGATGCTGAGGCACAGAGAGGTTAAGTGACCTCCCTGAAGTCATTCAGCTAACAAGCTGCAGAGGCAGGATGTGAGCCCTGGAGCCCATCTTCCCCACCCCTCGGTCAAGGCGCCCTCAGAGCGCTCCAAGCCCCCATCCCCCCCAGGAGGTGGCATCTCGAAGGCTTGGGCGAAGCCAGGCTCTGAGTGCACAGGCTTCATCCCATCGTGACTGACAGCTGTCCGTCTCTGGTCTCCCCCCCACCAGGCTTGGGGAGACGGGCGGCAGGCGCAGCTTGAGTTCACTAGAGCCCGTCTGTGGGGGCTGGCAGCTGACCGTGATGGCCAGCCCTTCCCAGCAAGCTCTTCCACCCCTCCCGGGAGCTTCACAGCCGACCCGCGGTGCAGGCCGAGTGCTCAGAGCTTCCCTGGCTCCCGGGGCGCCCATGCTGCACCTCCTCCCGGCCTGACCATTCCCTGGGCAGGAGCTGGAGGCCACAGTCTGGGCCCTGGGCTCTGGGGGGCACCCCAGGACCGGGATGGTGTCAAGGGACATAACCCCTGAAGGGCGTGAAGGGCGGCTCCCGGGAGCTCGCTGTAGAAAGTGAGCAGGGCTGGGCCTTCCAGCCTCTGGCACCGTGAGGCCCAGGCGCCCTCGTCGGACTGAGGCGGGGCAGGAGGGTGCCCTGGAGGCTGTACGAAGGTGCGCACGTGGATGGAGCCACAGAAGGGGAGAGCACGGAGTGCCACTCCTCGCAGCCACCGGTGCCTAAGCATGGGTTTTCATTAGGGGCAGTCACCACATGTTTTTGGATTTTGTTTTGTTTTTTAAACTTTTTGTTACGAAATCGATACCTGGCAAAAGCACGTACCTTCCTCCTGATGCATCTTCAAAGCCAATTTCTGAGACACTGGGGTTTCAAAGAGAGAGTTTATTGGCTCTGCAAGCAGTGGAGCACGGTGGCCTTCTGGCCCAACTGCCTCCCTGATTTGCATAAATTCTAATATTTTATAACATTAGGGCACTAGGGGATAGTTGGGGTGGAGATGGACACAGGTTCCTTCATTAATAAACATTAAGGGGCTGGACAGAAGAGACGGGCAGGGTAGCAAACCAGGGCCAGTCAGAGGATTTGGGATGGGGTGTACAGAACAAAGGTCAGCTACAAGACCTTTCCTATGGAGTGTTACAGGGGGGTGGAGTGGTGCCATCCCAGCAGTGAGCACCCACAGGGGCGCCCAGCCTGGAATCACCATCCCAGCAGTGAGCACCCACAGGGGCGCCCAGCCTGGAATCACCATCCCAGCAGTGAGCACCCACAGGGGCGCCCAGCCTGGAATCACCATCCCAGCAGTGAGCACCCACAGGGCGCCCAGCCTGGAATCACCATCCCAGCAGTGAGCACCCACAGGGGCGCCCAGCCTGGAATCACCATCCCAGCAGTGAGCACCCACAGGGGCGCCCAGCCTGGAATCACCATCCCAGCAGTGAGCACCCACAGGGGCGCCCAGCCTAGAATCACCATCCCAGCAGTGAGCACCCACAGGGGCGCCCAGCCTGGAATCACCATCCCAGCAGTGAGCACCCACAGGGGCGCCCAGCCTGGAATCACCATCCCAGCAGTGAGCACCCACAGGGGCGCCCAGCCTGGAATCACCATCCCAGCAGTGAGCACCCACAGGGGCGCCCAGCCTGGAATCACCATCCCAGCAGTGAGCACCCACAGGGCGCCCAGCCTGGAATCACCATCCCAGCAGTGAGCACCCACAGGGGCGCCCAGCCTGGAATCACCATCCCAGCAGTGAGCACCCACAGGGGCGCCCAGCCTGGAATCACCATCCCAGCAGTGAGCACCCACAGGGGCACCCAGCCTAGAATCACCATCCCAGCAGTGAGCACCCACAGGGGCGCCCAGCCTGGAATCACCATCCCAGCAGTGAGCACCCACAGGGGCGCCCAGCCTGGAATCACCATCCCAGCAGTGAGCACCCACAGGGGCGCCCAGCCTGGAATCACCATCCCAGCAGTGAGCACCCACAGGGGCGCCCAGCCTAGAATCACCATCCCAGCAGTGAGAGTCCACAGGGACACGCTCACCCTAGAATCACCATCCCAGCAGTGAGCACCCACAGGGGCGCCCAGCCTGGAATCACCATCCCAGCAGTGAGAGTCCACAGGGACACGCTCACCCTAGAATCACCATCCCAGCAGTGAGCACCCACAGGGGCGCCCAGCCTGGAATCACCATCCCAGCAGTGAGCACCCACAGGGGCGCCCAGCCTGGAATCACCATCCAGCAGTGAGCACCCACGGGGCGCCCAGCCTGGAATCACCATCCCAGCAGTGAGCACCCACGGGGCGCCCAGCCTGGAATCACCATCCCAGCAGTGAGCACCCACAGGGGCGCCCAGCCTGGAATCACCATCCCAGCAGTGAGCACCCACAGGGCGCCCAGCCTGGAATCACCATCCCAGCAGTGAGCACCCACAGGGGCGCCCAGCCTGGAATCACCATCCCAGCAGTGAGCACCCACAGGGCGCCCAGCCTGGAATCACCATCCCAGCAGTGAGCACCCACAGGGGCGCCCAGCCTGGAATCACCATCCCAGCAGTGAGCACCCACAGGGCGCCCAGCCTGGAATCACCATCCCAGCAGTGAGCACCCACAGGGGCGCCCAGCCTGGAATCACCATCCAGCAGTGAGCACCCACGGGGCGCCCAGCCTGGAATCACCATCCCAGCAGTGAGCACCCACAGGGGCGCCCAGCCTGGAATCACCATCCCAGCAGTGAGCACCCACAGGGGCGCCCAGCCTGGAATCACCATCCCAGCAGTGAACACCCACAGGGGCGCCCAGCCTGGAATCACCATCCCAGCAGTGAGCACCCACAGGGGCGCCCAGCCTGGAATCACCATCCCAGCAGTGAGCACCCACAGGGGCGCCCAGCCTGGAATCACCATCCAGCAGTGAGCACCCACGGGGCGCCCAGCCTGGAATCACCATCCCAGCAGTGAGCACCCACAGGGGCGCCCAGCCTGGAATCACCATCCCAGCAGTGAGCACCCACAGGGGCTCAGCCAGAATCACCATCCCAGCAGTGAGCACCCACAGGGCGCCCAGCCTGGAATCACCATCCCAGCAGTGAGCACCCACAGGGGCGCCCAGCCTGGAATCACCATCCCAGCAGTGAGAGTCCACAGGGCGCCCAGCCTAGGATCACCATCCAGCAGTGAGCACCCACAGGGGCGCCCAGCCTGGAATCACCATCCCAGCAGTGAGCACCCACAGGGGCGCCCAGCCTGGAATCACCATCCCAGCAGTGAGCGCCCACAGGGGCGCCCAGCCTGGAATCACCATCCCAGCAGTGAGCGCCCACAGGGGCGCCCAGCCTGGAATCACCATCCCAGCAGTGAGCGCCCACAGGGGCGCCCAGCCTGGAATCACCATCCCAGCAGTGAGCACCCACAGGGCGCCCAGCCTGGAATCACCATCCCAGCAGTGAGCGCCCACAGGGGCGCCCAGCCTGGAATCACCATCCCAGCAGTGAGCGCCCACAGGGGCGCCCAGCCTGGAATCACCATCCCAGCAGTGAGCGCCCACAGGGGCGCCCAGCCTGGAATCACCATCCCAGCAGTGAGCGCCCACAGGGGCGCCCAGCCTGGAATCACCATCCCAGCAGTGAGCGCCCACAGGGGCGCCCAGCCTGGAATCACCATCCCAGCAGTGAGCGCCCACAGGGGCGCCCAGCCTGGAATCACCATCCCAGCAGTGAGCGCCCACAGGGGCGCCCAGCCTGGAATCACCATCCCAGCAGTGAGCACCCACAGGGGCGCCCAGCCTGGAATCACCATCCCAGCAGTGAGCACAGCGAGGCTGAGGCTGAGTCCAGAGTGAGCATAAGCGGGGTGGGGCCGCTCCAGCCGGCCTCAGTAAGTTCAGGTATTCACCTGTTGCTGTTGTAGAATATAAAGGCATCTGTGTAAGGATCTGGTAGTCATATTTATTTGTTAATTCTCAACCCTCAGTTTCAAAATAATTTCTAACCTCCACAGTTGCCAAATATAATACAGACCCCATACAGAGAACTCCAACATAGCGCCCCGACCCAGACTCTCAGAGCCACCCTTTTTAACACATTTGCTGTACCATTCTATCGCCCATCCCGTCCTCCCTCTGTCTCTCTCTTTCCTAGACATTTGAGCGCAGGCTGTACACATCATGCTCCTTGAACACTTGCTACATCCACGCCCTTTTCCTGAAAGCAAAGATACTCACGTAACCGCCTAAAGTACAGTGAGCAAGCTCAAGAACTTTAGCATTGCTGTAAAGCTTACAGTCTCTATTCCAGTTTTTTCCTAGGTCCCAGTAATGTCCTTTGGGGTATTTTCTCCTCCATTATTAGATCCTGTCCAGAATCATATCTTGCATGTAATTGTTATTGTCGCTTTGGTGGTTCTTTTATTTTTTTAGTTGTGGAAACAAATATGCAACACAACCCCTCCCTCTCTACCCTTCCCAAACATAGCGTTCAGTGGGCGTATCACGGTTACCACCCAGAATTGCCTGAACATTCCCATCACCCCAAACAGTGTGTTTTATTTCACCCCCCCCCCCCCAGCTCCCCTTTGGGAGATTCTTGTCGAGGTTTTCCAGGTACAGTTGAGTCTTCCCAATGTCAAGAAGCAGCTCGGGGGAAACGGACTTGGCCCAGTGGTTAGGGCGTCCGTGTACCACATGGGAGGTCTGTGGTTCAAACCCCGGGCCTCCTTCACCCATGTGGGGCTGGCCCATGCGCAGTGCTGATGCGCACAAGGAGTGCCCTGCCATGCAGGGGTGTCCCCCGCGTAGGGGAGCCCCACGCGCAAGGAGTGCACCCGTAGGGAGAGCCGCCCAGCGCGAAAGAAAGTGCAGCCTGCCCAGGAATGGCGCCGCCCACACTTCCTGTGCCGCTGACGACACAGAAGTGGACAAAGAAACAAGACGCAACAAATAGACACAGAGAACAGACAACCGCGGGTGGGGGGGGGATTAAATAAATAAATAAATCTTTTAAAAAAAGAAAAAGAAGAAGCAGCAGCTCGGGGCCAGAGACTCCACTCCAGACCAGGCAGGGTGAAACTCCAGGTCCTCCACCAAAGGAGCTAAGTCCCAAGGCCATGTCATCTTTTTTCTTTTTTTTTTTAAGATTTTATTTCTCTCCTCCCCCCCCCCAGTTGTCTCTTCTCTGTGTCCATTTGCTGCGTGTTTTTCTTTGTCCACTTCTGTTGTCAGCAGCATGGGAAGCTGTGTTTCTTTCTGTTGCGTCATCTTGTTGTGTGTGTGTGGGCTGCGCCATTCCTGGGCAGGCTGCACTTTCTTTCGCGCTGGGCGGCTCTCCTTACGGGGTGCACTCCTTGCGCATGGGGCTCCCCTACGTGGGGACACCCCTGCGTGGCTGGGCAGTCCTTGCGCGCATCAGCACTGCGCATGGGCCAGCTCCACACGGGTCAAGGAGGCCCAGGGTTTGAACCTTGGACCTCCCATGTGGTAGACGGACGCCCTAACCACTGGGCCAAGTCTGCTTCCCCCCATCTTTTAACTCTAAGATCCCTGGGCTTGACTTGCCACCAGAGGAGCCCAGAGAGCCCCCTTCCCTGCGAAAGTGTAGAAACTGAGGCCCAGGGAGGTCCTGAGGCGCCCCCACAGGAGGGCCGCCCTGACATCAGTCCCTTTTTCTCCGCCCGCCCCATGGTTTCATCCAGAGACCTAGATGCACGGGCCAAGAACGAGTGCTACCGGGCCGCCTTCCGGCTGCCCCGGGACGAGCGCCTGGACGGCCACACAAGCTGCACCCTGTGGACGCCCTTCAACAAGCTGCACATCCCCGGGCAGATGTTCATCTCCAACAACTACATCTGCTTTGCCAGCAAGGAGGAGGACGCGTGCCACCTCATCATACCCCTGAGAGAGGTGAGCATCCTCGGGCGAGGGGCCAACGCCCACGGCCACAGAGGGATGCACTGGGGCTTCAGAGGGTCTGGGGGCCTGGCCCCACTCCAGCTCTGCCCTGGCTCCCCGGGGAGACGCCCGTCCCAGCGATGGGGCAGTGCATGAGAACGCGAAGAGAAATGTGGAGAGCCCAGTGGGTGGGCAGACAGAGACTGAAGGCACAGCTGTGCGGAGGGTACAGGTGCTGTCCCCCCTACCACCACCCCGGTGTCTCCTCGCCTAGCAGGGGAGGCCCTTAGGGGAGGCGTAATTCCCGGCCAGGAAGGCCCCTGCTGGCGCACAAAGGCGGCCTCCTTGCACATGCGTCATCCGGCTCCTTCCTTCCTGGGCCCTGCAGCTGGATTCTGATAAAGGCCCACTTTCCTGGCTGGGCCTGGAGGACCCTGTCCCTGTGGTGCCTTTGGAGCACGCCAGCCCACCCTGTCCCTCCAGAGCACAGCAGCCTCCATCCGGGTGCCAGGCCGCCTCACTGTTCTTCCCGACGCACCCGCGGCCGGGGCTGACGCTGGCAGAGCCGCCAGGTCCGCCAGGACCTGGGACCAGGTGCTCTCTCGGGTTTACCGGGCTTCCCTGCAGACCCCGGTGGCAGCAGTGAAGGGGCGTGGACAGTGACGGGAGGACCCCCAGCCAGGCAGCAGGCGTTGATGCTCTGAGGCCAGGCCCGCCCAAGCGCCTGCCTTTCCCCGGGGCCTGGAAGCAAGGCCAGCTATGTAATTATACGGAGCGCAGCAAGGTTCTTTACTAGGGTACTACTTAAACTCTGAATCAGTTAAAAACCTAGAGAAGTGAGATTGCCCTGGCATTGGTACAGAGCCCTTCATTTGCAGGCATTCCTATGAATACGTGTGCTGCCTCAGTTTCCCTAAGGGAGGCAGAGGCAAAGGACTCAAAAGATCCACAGTTCCAAAAGCGCCAGGTTGAGAGGCTCAGCCCTGGCCCTTGACCCCATGGCCTCCCTTGACGCCAGTCACCACGGGTTCGTCCTGGGTGCTCTGCTGCCCTGGCCCCAGAGCCAGCAGGGAGGGCTCAGGGCGGGCTCATGGGCTCCAGTTCCTTTTCCCGTGACAGGTCCTCAGTGTTCCCAACTGCAGCGGCTCTGCCGAGCCGGGGGAACAGGACCAGCTCACACCAGAGGGCGGGTCCGGGCACTCATGGGCCAGCAGTGCCGCTGGTCAGGGTCGAGGCCGCTGTCCCTGGCCCGGCCCTGAGCACCCCAACATGCCCTGTCCCGTTCCTCGGAGCCCCAGCCAGGGCGGTTTACGGAGGGTGGGGGGGGCTGCTCCTTGGCAGCCTGTTCAGGCCGGGGAGAGAGCCGGCCCGCCTGCGTGTCTGGTGGGCTCTTCGTTTCGCAGTCCCAACTTGCCCTTCTCGCCCCCGCCTCGGGAAGTGGGGCCCCGTCCATCGTGTGCTCGGTTCAGAAGCTCCCGTCAGCCTCCGGTCTTGCTGCTTCCCTGCATCCTAACCCCATCGCGTCCCGTTCGCTCACCTCCAGAACTCTTCCTGGGTCCCTCTGTCCCTTCCTCTCCTCGATGCTGTCCTCTGCTGGGACCACCTCCAGAGTGGCCTGGCCACAGCCTTTCCTCTCTAGGATCCGCGCCCCCACAGCCGCCAGGGTAATTTAAAATGTAGATCAAATCATCTGATTGCCATCCTCGCTGTGATTAGAATGATCCCCAACCTCCCACTGTGAGGAGCTGGTCCCACCCACCCCTGAGACCTCAGCTCCACCCCTCTCCCCCGTTCCCTCCCCAGCCCTCGCCCTGGCTTCTCTGGCCTCTGCTTCCTCCACGGAGCCATTTTCACCCCGACCCCAGGCGGGCGGTCGCCGTGCCCTCTTCCCCAGCTCTTCCTCCGGCAGGGTCAGGTCTCAGCTCAGTCCCCACCTGCGCAGAGGTGCCCAAAGCAACCCCGTCACCTCCCCAGCTCCCTCACGGACCCCTCATCATTGGCAGCCTTGCTCAGACCTGCGCATCGGTGTCCGTCTCCCCCGCTCGGCTCTGGGTGCCCACCGAAAGCCAGCCCCACACCCCCCACGCCTGGGCCGCCCTCTCCACATGCCTCGGAGGGTCACAGCGGAGCTCGGGGCTGTGTGGCACGAAGACGTCGCCACGGAGCACGAGGGCCGAGGAAGCCCTTGCAACTTGGGCAGCCCCCCTGCCAGGGTGTTTCTGCGTAGGAGAGTAGCTGGCTGTGTTTGGAGATGCCAGCGAGGCCAGCAGCTGGCCCGAGCGCTCTAGAGTGGATGCCGTCGCCCTCCAGCAGTCCTCTGAGGTCAGTGTGCTTGCCCCATGGCTGGCGAGGAAACAAGGCTTGGACTTGAGGGACTCTCGCTGAGGGTCATCGTATTAGTCGGCCAAAAGACTGTCAATATAAGATACCAGAAATCCGTTGCCTCTTATACAGGGTATTTATTTGGGGTAGAAGCTTACAGTTACAAGCCCATAAAAAGTCCAGCTCCAGGTGCTCCCCACCAAAGTCCGTCGCCCCGTGTGGGAGTAAGATGGCTGCGCCCTCTCTGTTCCTGCCTTCCCCTGCCAGCCTCCTCTTCCTCTGCAGGCTCTGTGGGCCCAGCCTCTCGAGGCTGCGTGCTTAAGCGAAGTCCCCCCTCTCCTGGCACAGGGCTCGTTTCTTTCTGGGCCTCCTATGACAGTCTCGGTGGTTCTGCTTTCTTCTCCATCTCAGCCGTAAACGATCAGGCAGTATGTCTCCCCTCTCCTGGGGCTTTAGCCATTTGCGCCTTCTCCTGTGTCACATGGCAGGATCAAAAGTGACAGCTTTGCCTTCCCGTGGGAGTGTCCATTTATATCAGACCCAGGCGGAGACTGAACCTGAGTCACGCCCACTGACGTCGTCAAATCAGAAACCCGAATCTTAACAGGTAATCTAGTTGAAGACACCTCAGCTGAATTGAATGCAATCAAAGGCTGCCACCCCCAGAGGAATGGATATGTTTACAGACATCATCCTTCTCTTTTTTGGATTTATAATCTCAAACTGCCACAGTCACACAGCAGTAAGTGCCGCAGTCGGGAGATGCGCCCAGGTCTAAGCCGGAAGGCAGTGCCTTTCATTCCCCACCTGCACCCCGGACAAGACAGCCCTCGGGCACTGAGGCTCTTCCCACGGTCACGAGCACAGCCCGGCTCTCCCCCGCATGCAGAACAACTCTGAGTAACTGATGGAGGTGGTGGCTTCCAGGAGGTGGAGCACACACGCACCAGCGAGCGCTGCACATCGGGGCTTCCTTACAAAGCGTGCCCTATGGAAAGGGAGAGAGAGAGAGGAGCTCCACAATGGAGAAGCTTGACAAGCCCACAACGGGACAAGCCCCATTCGTGTCCCGTGCCCTCGACGTGGCCTTTGCCCCGTGGTCCTCCCCGCACCACCCGAGTCTAACCGTGAGGAAAGCACCAGGCGGGCCCCGGTGGAGGGAGGG
This sequence comes from Dasypus novemcinctus, assembly GCF_030445035.2. NCBI lineage: Eukaryota > Metazoa > Chordata > Mammalia > Cingulata > Dasypodidae > Dasypus > Dasypus novemcinctus. The sequence continues at coordinate 190,438,297 of NC_080674.1, forward strand.
ACGGCCCGCAACACGCCTGACCAGGCCTCCTCAGAACCGTCCGGCGAGGGCAGCGCGTGTCGCTCGGCAGCGGGGCACCCGCGTCCCACGTACGAGGTCCTGGTTCAATCCCCGGCACCTCCTGGGAAAAAACACCAAAAACCATCCAACAAGAAAAGTCTGAGATGGTCACAGCCGAGAGGCGTCTAAGGAGCCAGGACGCCGAAACGTAGTGTGGGGAAGTCTGAGTACACTGCAGGCTTTAGTTAATAAGGATGTTTCAACATCGGCTCACTAGTGGTAGCACACGCACCTACTACCGTGAGATGTTAGTAAGACGGGAACTGTGCGGGACGCTATGGGAACTCCCTGTACTGTCTGCGCTAGGAAAAAAAAAAAAATTACAGAGGGAGGAGAGAGGAAATAGAAAATAAATCTTTGCCATGATGCTAAAAAAAAAAAAGCCCAGCTTTACATCCCAAGATAAATGACCATGAGCAAATGTTACCTTCTCAGGTGACCATCGTCGAAAAAGCCGACAGCTCCAGCGTCCTTCCCAGCCCTCTGTCCATCAGCACCAAGAGTAAGATGACCTTCCTTTTTGCCAACCTCAAAGACCGAGATTTCTTGGTTCAGAGGATCTCTGACTTCCTCCAGAAAACGCCGTCCAAGCAGCCTGGTGGTGGCATGGGGGAGAGGAAAGCCAGCGTGGCGGAACCAGCCCCCGAGGTGAGAGGGGCCCCCGGGGAGCAGGGCCGGGGGGCGTCGGGGCCCGGAGGAGAGCGGGACAGTGTATGACGGGGCGGTGGCGCATGATGCAGACCTCTGGCGGGGGGTGCCCGAGCCTAGAGAGGCGCCCGCCCCTCTGCCCGCCACTCCCCTGCTCTGGGCGCCCAGCGGGATTGCCTCACCAGCCCCTGTGGTCTCGGGTTTCCCCGCCTGGTGGTCCACGTCATCCTCGCCCAGCCCAGTGGCCTGTCATCATGGTCACAGACCACCCTGCTCTCTGCCCGACCCCCCACCAGTGCTCACGCTGGTGAGCCCGGCTCCTTCTGAGCATCACTCACGTCTTGCCAGGCCCACCTCGAGGCCCGTTTCCCACGAGAAGCCTCCCTCCATCCTTCACCACCTCCTGCTGCCCTGAGAACAAGAGCTCGGGTTTGGCTCTTTGCGGTCTAGTTTTTCACGGTGTTTAACGCTGTGTCTGAAACCACCTGCTCCCCCAGGTGCTGGCCTCCCAGGGACTCCTGAGGGACAGAGGCAGCCGACTGGGAGCCACGGGGTCTCCCACAGGCTGGTGTGGTTTCGCTTGGCCTTTCCAGCCGGGTGGGTTTACCTGCCGTGTCACCCATACGTCTTTCTTTTTTTTTTTTTTTCAATTGTGGGGAGAGATGGAGAATTGGGTATAGTACCAAGGGTCATAGAGGGATGAATGAGTAGAATGTTTTTTTTGTTTTTTTTTTAAGATTTATTATTATTTTTTTAATTTCTCTCCCTCCCCCCCCCAGTTGTCTGTTTTCTCTGTCCATTTACTGTGTGTGTTCTTCTGTGTCTGCTTGGATTCCTGTCAGTGGCACTGGGAAACTGTGTCTCTTTTTTTTATTGCATCATCTTGCTGTGTCAACTCTCCGTGTGTGCGGTGCCACTCCTAGGCAGGCTGCACTTTTTTTTGCATGGGACAGCTCTCCTTACGGAGCACATTCCTTGCACGTGGGGCTCCCATCCATGGAGGCACGGCACTCCTTGCGCGCATCAGCACTGCGCATGGGCCAGCTCACCCCACGGGTCAGGAGGCCCTGGGTTTGAACCCTGGACCTCCCATGTGGTAGGCGGATGCTCTGTCAGTTGAGCCAAATCCACTTCCCCCATACATCTTTCATATGAGGCTCTTATAGATAAGAACCCACTCTTTTTTTTTCCACTTAATTTTATTAAAATATATATGCATTCTTGCAGAAAAGTGCACAAATTTCTCAATAAATTATTACAACCTGAATACACCTGGGTAGTAAACCCTCAGGTTAAGAAAGAACATTTCTTCACGATTACCCTTCCCTCCCTCTACCTCCAAAGAAAAGGCTGTTTTGTCTTAAACACTACCAGTTATTTTGGATAAGGAACTCCTTTTTAATTTCATTTTCTTTTAGGAACCCCTTTTTAACGACTCAACTGCAATGCCATTGTTATACCAGCAGAATCAACAGTAATTCCTTAATAGCAACAAATACTTGGGTTCATGTTACCACAAATGTAGAAATGTAGATGTACTTCTTACAGTGTGTTTAAATTGAGGTACACATAGATGATACATTACAATCCCTTGATAATAAGTCTTATAAATCCTTTTTGTGAATGGGTTTCTGCTCCGTCTTTTTTTTTTTTTTTTTTTTTTTTGATCTCTTGTAGTATTTTACTGAAGGAATTGGGTCATTTGTTTTGTGGAGTTTCCCACAGTCTAGTTTTTACAGATTGCATCCCTTATAGGCTCTTACTGCTTCCCTTTGTCCCGTTTTCCTCTAAATTGGCGGTTGAGTAGTGAAATGCAGACACTTGATCAGATTCCGATTCAGGTGGGTTTTCTTGGGCAGGTCTACCTGTAGGCAGGACAGAGGTGCTGTGAATTTCCATCAGGAGAGATGTAACACCTGCCGTCCCTTTATCTGGTGTGCCAGTCAAGCGTCACTGCCCAGCCCCGGAAACTCATTAGAGATTGTAGAATGGCGTCCTTCTAATCCGTCATTCCTCCTCCTGCTTATTAGCTGGAATGCTTCCATAAAGAGAAACTTCCCTTTCTCAACTCTTTGGTTACCCTGAGGCACAGTTCCTATTGGAAAGGCAGAAGAACTCTTTTTATTCTTTGCCTTTCTTCACCCATTGTTAAAATGAGTGTGTCTGGTAGGATACTCCAAACTTGACTCATTCCTTTTTTCACGTTTACTTTTCAGTATAGTTACAAATGTAGACATTTAAACAACTCGTCGCGCGTCAGCCCATTACAGTGGTTATCCTTATTCTGTCTTGGAGCAGAGGAGCTTCTGCGGGCTGGCTCCTGCGTCCCCCTGGCCCAGACTTAGTCGCCTCTGGTGGCTTCTTTGCTTCCCGCTGTGAGAAGATATGTGTGGTGGTAGTGTCGAATCTGAATTTGTAAAAACACTTGTCCTTGAAAAGACTCGATGTAAAAATCCACACGTCTCAGCTGGCTCCTCTGGGAAAGGCAGCAGCCCTGCGTTAGGAGGCCACATGCCCCTGGCGAGCCGAGTGCCTCCGCTCCTGAGCCCCCCACGGCCCACCTGGCCCTGCCCATTCCCCGCCCCTACCGCAGGTGCTCAGTAAGACGGGAGAGAAGGAAGGGGTGGGAAGGGCAAGGTGGCAGCAGTTAAAAGAGGACAGCTTCATCTGGAACATCAGGAAGGGGCAAGGTCGGCCCCTCCCCAGGTGTTCCAGGGCCGGCTGAGGACTTTTAAGGGTGGGCGCAGGGTGGGGACCCTTTAGAGTGCTCCCTGCAGGGGCTGGGACCAGGATGGGGCCCAGGGAGAAGAGACAGGGTGGGGTGAGCCTGAGCGGCGCAGCGCGAAGCCAGGCCCCGCCACCTGGTGCCCGTGATGGGAAGAGGCCCGTGAGCGCCAGCGGTGCTCCCCTGGCGGGAGGCCTGCTCCGCTGTGCCCCAGCCTCCCCGAGGGAAGGGCCGGCAGGACGGGCCCACAGTCGTTGCCCGGAAGAGCCTCTGACTCACCGGCGTGCGCCCGGCGGGGCAGAGGCTGGAGCCGTGCCCCTGCTCGGCCAGCCCAGGGTCCTCTGCCCTCGCGCACCATCCCCTGCCCACACGGCCCCTCTCTCCCCCCATCCACCTCTCCTCAGGAAAGGCCCCGCCGGGCAGCGCAGTTGTTAGGTGCCTTCCCTTCCCCGTTTTATTTCCTAGTCTTCCTCAGCTCCTCAGGAGGCGTTGGAACAGCCCGCCAGCCCGACCTCCGCCCTCAGCGGCCGCCAGAGCTCCTGTGCGCAGGAGGCGCCCACCGCATCCCAGGGCCTGCTCAAGCTCTTCCAGAGGAACACGTCCGTGGAGGTGCTCGGAGCCAAGGGGGTAAGCCCGAGCGGCGGTGCTGCGGGCGCCGGCCCCGCGTGAGGGAGTCAAGCTGGCACCCACCACCCGCCTGTGGTGGGCGCCAGCTCAGCCTGCTTTGGTCAGGGCGCCCCTGGGCTGCCCTGTGAGCGGGGGCCCAGGCGCTGCGAGGTGGCCCGAACGCGTTCCTAGGTGGTGTTCCCCACACAGCTCTGAAAGGAGAGGCCGCCCCACTCCCAGATCCCTCCTCGTCCTGAGATCCCACGTTGGGTGGAAGGGCCCAGGGCCTGCCTGCGTTTCGAGCGATCAGGGCTTCGAACTCTGAGCTGGTGGCCAGCCCGGGCGGATTATTCCCGCGGGAGGCTCTCAGCATCACCCGGAGGGGACCCTGTGGTCCGTGGCTGCGCTTCGGCCCACATGTCTTCCGCCTGCTCTCCCCTCCCTCAGGCCAAGGAAAAGATGAAGGAGGAGTCGTGGAACATCCACTTCTTCGAGTACGGGCGAGGCATGTGCATGTACCGCACGGCAAGGACGCGCGAGCTGGTCCTCAAGGGCATCCCGGAGAGCCTGCGAGGGGAGCTGTGGCTGCTCTTCTCCGGTGAGCAGCCGTCCGGGGACCCCCGGCCTCAGCACAGCAGCCCTGCCCCGCAGGGCCCTGCCCCTTGAACTGCCCACCCCAGCAGGCCAGACGTGAAAGGGGGGACACTGGCACGCCCGCTGTGCGGCAGCCCGCCCAGGGCCTGAGCCACGGGGGAGTCCACGGAGCCCCCCTCCAGGGGCCGGCTCTGGCAACATCCAGTCGTGGCTGCTTGACAGGTTTCAGGAGGAGGGCGAGGTGGCCGTGCGAACTTCCTGGGTCGGGGTGGCCACCTCCCCAGGAGCAGCGCCTTGGTCTGCCAGAACCGCTGTGACAGATACCTCAGACCATGTGGCTTCAACGACGGGCATTTACTGTCTCTCAGTTCCGGAGACAGGAAGCCCAGCCTCACGGTGTCGCAGGGTCGGGCTTCCTCCGATGTCTGCAGCACTCTGGCGGTGGCTTCTCCGCAGCCCGTAACTCAGTCCCTGCCTCGTCACGGGGCCAGCAGCCTCCCGCTTCCGTGTCCACCTTTGCTCTGCTTTGTAGGGACGCAGTCCTGTTGGACTGAGGCCACCCCGGTGGAGCTTCGGCACACCTTAACTAACCCCATCTTCAAAGGCCCTATTTGCAGACGGGTTCACACCCAGGGGGTCAGGGGCTAGGACTTGAACACGTCCTCCTGGGGACACGATTCGGTCCATAGCCAGCAGTCATGAGGGGAACTTGGCCCCCGCCTCGTAAATCAACCCCACTTCCCACCTCTCCCCTGGGGTGCATCAGCACCTCCAGCCTCCCAAATGGCCAGGAGGCGGGGAGAGACAGCTGCCCCCGTGTCTTCCCAGGGGCCTGGAACGAGATGATGACGCACCCCGGCTACTACGCCGAGCTGGTGGAGAAGTCCACGGGGAGGTACAGCCTGGCCACGGAGGAGATCGAGCGGGACCTGCACCGCTCCATGCCCGAGCACCCCGCCTTCCAGAACGAGCTCGGCATCGCCGCGCTCCGGCGGGTGCTGACTGCCTACGCCTTCCGGAACCCCACCATCGGCTATTGCCAGGTCAGGGGGCCGGCGGGGGGCTGGGGGCAGGTCCCGTGGCCTCACCCTCCTATACCCCTGCCCTGGGAAGGAGCCCAGCCACAGAAAGGGTGCCATTTAAAAGCAAGGATTTGTTGCCTCTCTGAACCCCATGCCATATATTAAGTTGTCTTCCATGGGCTTCTGGTCTGCGTCCTGGCAGCATGTGATTGTGAACTTGGCAGGCACTTTCCTGGTCTCAGTAACAACTTAATTGAGATGTAATTCACAGACAGCACGTGATCCATTCAAAATGGACAGTTTCCTGGTTTCTAGTGTATTCACAGAGTTGTGCAGCCATCACCACAGCAAATTTTAGGAATTTGCCTCACTTCAGAAAGAAACTCGAAATAGATCCTTGCACACTGATGTTCACAGCGGTGTTATCCACAGTTACCAAAGGGTGAAATGAACCCAAGCGTCCATCAAGAGATGAATGGATAAACAAAATGTGATAGACACACATGGTGGAATGTTATTCAGCTGTAAAAAAAAAAAATAAGGAAGTTCTGGTGCACACTACAACGTGTATGAACCTTGGAAACGTTATGCTGAGTGAAACAGACACTGAAGAACAGATACCGTGTGGTCCCATGTATATGAAATACCTAAGATAAGCAAATTCATAGAGCCGAAAAGTAGATTAAAGGGTACAAGGGGAAGGGAGCAGGGGAAGTTATTGCTTAATGGGTGCAGTTTCTATTTGCGGTAATGAAAAACTTTAGTAACAGATGGTGCTGATGATAGCACAACATTGTGGATGTAATTAATACCACAGAATTTTACTTTTAAAATGGTGACGGGAAATTCCAGATTACAGATCATGTTACCGTAATAAAAATTTTTAAAAGAAGAAAAGAAATCCCGTATCCTTTGGCCATCCCCACACATTCCTCTTCCCGCCTCCAGCCCTCCACAATCACTAATCTACTTTCTCTATGGATTTGCCTACTCGGGGCACTTCGTATAAGTGGACGCAGACCATGGACGGCCTTTTGTGCCTGCGCCTTTGGCTCAGCATGCTCTCTAGGTTCGTCTGTATTGTAGCACGGGTGAGAACTTCATTGCCTTTTATGACTGAATCATATTCTGCATTTTGTTTATCCTTTTGTCCATTGGTGGGCATTTGGGTTGTTTCTGTCTTTTTTCTGCTAAGAACGGTGCTGCCGTAAACATTAATGAACAAGTGTTTGCGTGGATATGGGTTTTTGGGTGTAAACCTAGGAGGAGAATTGCTGGGTCAAGGGTAACCCCACGTTGAACTTTTTTGAGAAACTGGTTCAACAGACTCTTTCAAATGCCCTTTCATCTGCCCTAGACTGCATCTGGATTTCAGGGAAGTAGGCCAGTCCCCCAAAACCCAGCGTCCTGAGCGACCAACCCCACAAATACCAGTTCACCGAAAGCCCGTGTGCTGGGAATGGATTAAGTGATCTGCTGAGTTAGGCAAGCCTTTTCTCCAGAAGCCCGGCAGGAGGCTCAGTCCTCCGCTGGGCCCCGCCTCCCTGAGGCGAGGACAGCGGCCACGGCTCCCCGGAAGTGGAAGCGCCGTGGGCTGAAAGCCTGGCCTTCCGCTTCCTTGGGGGCTGCTGGCCCAACGGGAAGGCGCCTGTGGACCGCTTCAGACAGCTCCATTTCCTGCAAACGGGCTTTCGGCAGATTGCCCTGGAGTCTGAGGGCAGGCCTGCCCGTGTGCCGCGGTCCCCTCTGGGGCGGGGGCCGGCGGCCGGGCACGAGCCTCACCCGGTGCTGTCCCTGCGCCCGGCCGGCAGGCGATGAACATCGTGACGTCGGTGCTCCTGCTCTACGGCAGCGAGGAGGAGGCCTTCTGGCTCCTGGTGGCCCTCTGCGAGCGGATGCTGCCCGACTACTACAACACCAGGGTGGTGGGTGAGTGTCCCCAGGCGGAGGCCCGCTCCCTCCCGCAGGCATCCGGCTGCCCGGCAGCCACCACGCCAAGCCCTGCCCGTGCCCCACCTCGCTGCTGTCCCGCAGGCCGCGCACGGTCGTGGTCCCGTCACACAGATAGGAAACCGAGGAGCGCGCTCTTTTATTTTCCTAGGCCGCTCCAGCAAATGCCGTGAAATGGGGCGGCTTAAACAGTGGGAATCGACCTGCACACAGTTTTTTTTTGTTTGTTTGTTTTTAAAGATTTATTTATTCATTTATTTCTCTCCCCTTCCCCCCCCTCCACCCTGGTTGTCTGTTCTGTGTATCTATTTACTGCATCTTCTTTGTCTGCTTCTGTTGTTGTCAGTGGCACGGGAATCTGTGTTTCTTTTTGTTGCATCATCTTCTTGTGTCAGCTCTCCATGTGTGCGGCACCATTCTTGGGCAGGTTATACTTTTCTTTCACGCTGGGTGGCTCTCTTTATGGGGCGCACTCCTTGCGCGTGGGGCTCCCCTACACGGGGGACATCCCTGCATGGCAGGGCACTCCTTGCATGCATCATCACTGCACATGGGCCAGCTCCACGCGGGTCAAGGAGGCCCGGGGTTTGAACCGCGGACCTCCCATGTGGTAGACGGACGCCCTAACCATTGGGCCTAGTCCGCTGCCTGCACACAGTTTTGAGGCCAGAAACAAGTCCAAGTCAACATCATCAAGGTGATGCTTTTGTCCCAAAGACCAGCTGCCGGCCATCCATGGCTCTTCTGCCCTGCGGCAAGGCGCGTGGTGGTATCTGCTGGTCTCCCACCTCTCTCAGGTTTCCTTGATTTCAGCTTCTTTCTTCCATGGCTTCTCTCTCTCTTTCTATTCCATTTCTAAAGTACTCCAGTGAGAGGATTAAGTCCCATCCTGATTGAGGTGGGTCACGCCTTAACTAGAGAGTCTCATCACAAGTCTTCCTTACAGTGAGTCTGCTCACACAGGAATGGATTTGATTTAAGAATGTGGTTTTATCTGGGGGACACACAGCTCCAAACCACCGCAGTCACATGGCTCGAAAGTGAAGGGCCAAGTCCAGACCTCCCGCCGTCTGACCCCACCGCCGGGCTCCTGCCAGAATGTCATGCAGGTTCCCTGGGAGTGAGAGTGAGAGGAGATGGCACACTTGCAGAATTTTTTAAAGTCTGCTTGGGGCCTGTCTTGAGTTTTTTTTGCCAGGGATGCCATAACCACGTACGGCGGACTGCATGGTTTAAACAGCAGGAATGTGTTGTCCCAGTTTTAGAGGGCAGAAGCCGCGAATCAAGGTGCCTGTTCCACCCCTCCCCTGGCTTCCGGGGTGGATGGCAAGCCGTGGTGTTCCTCGGCCGCTGGCAGCACAACTCAGCCCTGCCTCCGTCACGTGGCCTCTCTCTGTCTCTTTCCAGTTTCCTTTCCTTAGAAGGACAGTCTTATTGGATCAGGGGCCACTGTCATCCAGTCTTAACTACCATCTTGAAAGACCCCATCTTCAAAACTGGAGTCACACTGGGGAGCAGATGGGACTCAAGCGAGGGAGCACCTGCTTCTCATATATGAGGTCCCCATATATGGGGGTTCGATCCCCAGTACCTCCTAAAAACAAACAACAAACAACAAACAAATGAAAAACCAGCTCGGAAAGCCGAGCTGGCTCGGTGGTGGAGCACTGGCTACCCACATATGAGGCGCTGGATTCAATTCCTGAACCTTGTACCTCAAAAAAAAAAAAAAATAGGGTCACATTTACTGGACTAGGAATTAAGATTTGAACATATCTTTTGAGGGGAGACATAATTCAGTCCATAACAAGGCCTGCATTCTTATCTGCCTAACTTTTTAAAAGCTTTTTTAGTAAAGAAAATTGCAGCTATAACAGAAGTAGAGAGTGTAGCAACCCCCGTGTACCCATTAGCTTTAACTACTACTGACTCACAGCCGATCGGCTTGCAACTTGATTTCACTAAGTATGTAACTAAGTCTGTTGTTCTAAGGTGTCCTGCTCCTGCCATTTGGTTTTGGAAATTTTCCTTCTTGGGCTCCTTTAGAGGCACATGTGTTTTCTAAGCATTAGGACAAGGCACACAGAAACCACAAGATGAGGTTGCCTTCTCACTCCTTTAGGGAGAAAAGTAGTATGTCCCCCAAAAGAAAAAAGCAAATGTAATGGAAGAAATACTGCTTTTCTCACTGTGGGAAGCTGTGCAAGAATGGCTACGGGGGGCGGATGTGGGTCAAGCGGTTACATGCCCGCTTCCCATGTGGGAGGTCCCGGATTCAGTTCCTTTTGCCTCTTAAAAATAAACAACAAGCAAACAAATGAAGAAACCAACTCATGGAAGCTGATGTGGCTCAGTGGTGGGGCACCGGCTTCCCACATACAAGATCCTGGGTTCAACCCCTGGTCCCCCATATGAAAAGCCTACCTATTTCCCTCTCATCGTCTTCCTCCCTCCTCCCTCCCCTTCAAGTCCCTCACGCAGAGTGGAACTGGCCTGGGCTCGGGACGGGATCCGAGGGCTGCACGGGCTCTGGCGCCTCCGGCTCCCCACGAAGCCCCTCGGGCAGGGCTGCTGGAGCCTGGGGCCCGCGAGCAGGCCCTGCAGCCCCTGCAGCCCCCTCCGTCCTCTCCGCAGGGGCCCTGGTGGACCAAGGCATCTTCGAGGAGCTGACGCGGGACCTCCTGCCCCAGCTCTCGGAGAAGATGCGGGAGCTGGGCGTCATCTCCAGCATCTCGCTCTCCTGGTTCCTGACCCTCTTCCTCAGCGTCATGCCCTTCGAGAGCGCTGTGGTCATCGTCGACTGCTTCTTCTACGAGGGCATCAAGGTCATCCTGCAGGTGGCCCTGGCCGTCCTGGACGCCAACGTGGAGCAGCTGCTGGGCTGCAGCGACGAGGGCGAGGCCATGACCGTCCTGGGCAGGTGACAGGGCCGGGCTTCCACACCACGTGCACGTTAGCAGCAGCGCCCACCCTGCCCCCTTTGCCAGCCTGGGTACCGTTGGGTCAGCACGCAGTGGGCGTGCACACCAAATCCAGGCCCCCGGTGGGCCAGGGGCACTCCACAGGGCGGGAGACAAAACGGCCTGCGGACGGCAACGAGCCCGCAAGGTGGGGCTGGAGGCCACTGCTTAGATGTGTGGGTGGGACGCTGTCCCAAGCGGGACCTGAGCCGAGACCCCAGCCACGCCGACTGCCACTGGTGGTCAGCAGACGGCCGGCTCAGCAGGGCTTCCTGCCTCTCACGCTGGCCGGGCCCCTCTTATTTCCAAAGAGCCGTGCAGGTTGTGCCTTTCCTTGCTCAGCAGCACGGCCACGGCCCCGTCACCCGCTGGCCCACTGCGGGCTCACTCGGACAGGCATGGCTCGGGGTCATCCCGGCCTGCCGTCCTCCTGCATCCCCACAGCCCATCACTCACCGTCTCCCTCGCATCCAGCCCCATCCCTCCATCCCCACTGCCCTCGGGCCGCCACCTGGACTCCGTGCCTGTTTCACAGTGGCTCCCCCGCGCCGCATCTCCCGCTGGCTGGCAACCCGCAGCACCCTTCCCAGTGGGCATCAGGCTTGTGCCCACCACTTACTTTTGGACAGAGCTGTCCTAATGCCTCACCCCACCCCATGCCCCAAGCTCCCGCGGGCCAGCCCGCCTGCTACATTTATGTGCCTGGCCCAGTTGCTCCCCAGCATCCTTCAAGCCCACCCAGGAGTCTCCGCCCCCTGGGCCCCTGGAGCCCTGAGGGGGCTGAGACCCCCATGCTCTCTGTCCACACTGGTGTCGGGCAGGGAGCCGTGCACGTGGCAGTCTGGGCCCCCTCAGGACCCCCTGTCTCCTCCGGCCCTGGGAAGCTGGGAGGAAGGGAGGCCCAGGCTGGGGCTGCTGCGGGACCAGGGCCGTGTCCCAGAAGCCACAGCGGGCTCCTCGGCCACCTCTCGGTGCTGGGACTCGCTCCCGCGCGCCCTGGTGCTCCCTGGCTGTGGCATGGAGGGGCTCAGCACAGCAGGGGGCAGACGGCCCCTCCCCAGGGCCCTGCTGGCCCCATGGGGCCTGCTGCCGTCTTGCAGCCCCCAAGGCCCTGCAACTCTGCCTGGGGACCCACTCCCCCGACCCCAGCCCAGAGGGATGGAGCACACCGGACCCTCAGCCGGTACAAAAGCTTCTCCCGACGGGGTTGGGTCTGGGCTTGGAGAGGATTCCGGCCCGTGACCCCCAGAAGCCAGCCTCGCTTCTTCAGTTAGTGCGCTGCGCCTGTCTCCTGGGGCTGGGCAGGGAGGGGCTTCACTCTCCAGGCCCTGGGGTGAGACCCCCCCTCCGCCTGGTCTCAGCCCTCCCTGCAGAGCCCTGCTTCCACCTCCCATCTGCCCGGAGGGCCCCCAGCCCCCACAAAGCGGGAGTCTGCCTGTGGGGGAGGCCCCTGGGCCTCCGTGTGGCCTGCGGGGTGGTCTAGACGACAGCTCCCCTGCCCTTTAACGCCTGCAGGTACCTGGATAACGTGGTCAATAAGCAGAGTGTTTCGCCCCCCATCCCACACCTCCACGCCTTGCTGACCAGCGGAGATGACCCTCCCGCAGAGGTGGACATCTTTGAACTCCTGAAAGTGTCCTATGAGGTCAGCGCAGGGGGCAGGGTGACGGGGGCAGGCGGCGAGCCGGCTTGACCAGGCCTCCACCGGCTCCGGGTGGCGAGCACCCTGCGCCGGGCGGCGCCTCCTCTCACGGCGTCACCTCTGGCCCGCAGAAGTTCAGCAGCCTGAGGGCCGACGACCTCGAGCAGATGCGCTTTAAACAGAGGCTGAAAGTGATCCAGTCGCTGGAGGACACAGCCAAGCGGAGTGTGGTACGATGGAAGGTGGACGGACGGTTGGGGCTCCAGGGTCCTCAGGCTGGGGGCAGCCTCAAGCCGGGGGGCTGCTGGGGCTTCTGCAGACCTCCGCAGGGTGAGGGGGGGCCTTGCAGAGCCCCATCCGGGACCCTTGCCCTGGCCCGGCCCTTGAGCCATCATTCATAGCATGCTGTGTGACGGGTGCCCTGGAGGGCTCCTGAGTTAGGGGAAATGGGGAGCAGTCCCCGTCCTTTTTCCTACTCCTGGCTTAATCTGGGGAAAAGCTCTTCTGGTGCCACTGCCTAAAGGCTGAGCCCTCCCAGCCCGGCCTTGCCATCCGTTCTCTTGCCCTTCCCAGGGGAGCCCGCACTCCCCGCCCTCTCTCCCAGTCTCACACGCAGGCACTACACTCCCCGCAACACGCACTCCCCGCAACACGCTGTGCCTCTGCCTCAAGCCTTTCTCCCCCTCCTCTCTAGAGCGGTCAGCTGGCTTAGGGTCAGGCACCTGCCACCCCGTGCCACAGTGGCCGGTTAGTGGTCTTTTGTCCCCTCAAAGGCAGGAGCCTTTCCTTTCCCCGTCTCAGAGACCTCAGCCCTCCTCCCCAGGCCTGACGCTTCGAGCGCGCTCCGGGCACAAGCTGCACGCGCCGACACTGGCTGATTTAAGTGAGAAAGGAATGGACTGCACAGTTCTAGGATCCTCCGAGAGCCAGCCCATTGCCAGGCTCTTCCCAGGGAACTAGGCATGGGAGCTAGAAGACCCCCCCTCACCTGCGTCCCTCCACTGCGCGTCCAGGAGGGAGGCTGACCGGGCACCCTTGGGGCACAGACCCACGCCAAAGCCCACCCCAAGGAGCATGCAGACTGTGTCCAGAGTGGACCCTCGGTCATTGCCTGGCCGGCAGGTGACACTAGAAGAGACAGCCAAGTGGCAGTTGTCTCAAAGAGCTGTCGAGCTGAGCGCTGTATGTCAGGAGTAGCCGATTGAGGCCACAAGCCAAAGTGAACGTAACGGTGACACTAATCACTCAGCAATGATACGAGCTAGAGGCCAGCCCTGTGGGTGCTCCCCGTGGACAGGCGCCAGGCCAGGCTCAGGTGGAGCGGTGCAGGCAGGCCGGGCTCAGGTGGGTCGGCACAGGCAGGCCGGGCCCGGGTGGAGCGGCGCGGGCAGGCCGGGCCCGGGTGGGTCGGCGCGGGCAGGCCGGGCTCGGGTGGAGCGGCGCGGGCAGGCCGGGCTTGGGTGGAGCGGCACAGGCAGGGGTCATTGGCTGAGGGAGCCCCCGCCGAGGCTCCTGCTGTGCTAATGGGCCGGGCTAGGAGGGGCGGGGGAGGCTAGGGGCGGGAAGGTGCCGAGTCAGGGTCCCCCGCCCCTCTCTCTGTGCGGAGGATCCGGGGAGGCACCAGAGGACGCCTCGCGTCTGGAACACAGGGAGGTGGAATAAGGGTTGATCGGAGGCTGCGTCCCCTCCAGAGAAAGCAGGGCCCTGGCCGTGTACCGTGGCGGTGGGGGGCGGGAGGGCAGCTTTGCCCCGCAAGGCCTCCGGGTGAAGCCTTGCTGACTACCTGTGACGGCACCCCGGCCGGCGTTCACGGCCAGGGGCCAGGCCTGTCAAGAGCGTCTGTTTCCTCCGGAGCAGGAACCTGAGAATCCATCGATGCGTCCTGTTCCCTTTCCTGCCAGGTCCGAGCTATCCCCGGGGACATCGGCTTCTCCATTGAAGAGCTGGAGGACCTTTACATGGTGTTCAAGGTAACAGCCAAGAGCAAGGGCCGTCCACGTCACAGCTCCGAGAGTGAGGCCCGGGCCCCCATCCCAGCTCCCTGAGGACATCCTCAGAACAGCAGCTTCCTGCCAAGAGACAGACAGCTTTGAGTAGCCCCAGGTGCAGTTACCCTGAACCTCACGTGGCAGGATGTAACCATTCTTGGACAGAAAGTCCATTCACATCAACGTACACAGAAGAGGGGCTGTACTGGCTCATGTAGCTGAGAAGTCTGGGAGTGGGTGGCTTCAGGTGTGGCTGGATCCAGCCATGTGCTGCCGGCACCCCCAGCTCCAACGTCCTCTGGATGTTCTTTCTGCAGCTTCAGGGCCACCCTGCCCGCTCGTTAACCCCAGCAGAAAGAGAATTTTGCTTTCTAGGTTTTAGCAAAAGACCCTGGGTTGATCAGTGGACTGGCCCGAGTTGGGTGCCTTCCCCGAAACAGTTGCTGTGACTGCAGCACAGCGTCCACTGCCGGGCCAGGCCCGGGCTACGTACCCACCCCACCCATTCCCGCTGATGGGGCTGACCCGCGTTCCTCTAGCCCACGTCCTGGGGGTGGGACAGGAGGGTTCCCCAAGAAAACGCGAGGTGTTGTTAACAGAAGAAGGGGGAAAGATGTGGAGGAGGAAACAAAACCCAGCACCACAGTGCCTGGGTGCCCTCGCTGCCAGTGCCCATCTGTTCCCATAGCTGCCTCCAGTTGAGTCATGAGGCGGCCGCTGCACTGCGCCTTGCAGTCGGGAGAGCCAAACCCCGCCAGCCCCTCGTGCGCTGTGGCCGTATGGCCGCTGTGGCCAGCTGCCGCAGTTTTCTGTCTCGGCTCCCTCAGTCTGTGTCCAGGGAGCCAAGGCTTCTCCCATGAGCGGTTCCTGGCTGAGCGGTCATCTCCTCGGGGGCTCTTCAACGTGGACAGAGGAGGGTGGGAGGCCCGAGCCAGCCCGGCGGTCCCAACAGCCCAGGTCCCGAGAGGCCCGGCCACCTCCCTGGACCGTTGTCCCCTCAGGCCAAGCACCTGGCGAGTCAGTACTGGGGGAGCAGCCGCATGGCGGCCGCGCGCCGGGACCCCAGCCTGCCCTACCTGGAGCAGTACCGGATCGACGCCAGCCAGTTCCGGGAGCTCTTTGCCAGCCTGACCCCCTGGGCCTGCGGCTCGCACACCCCCGTGCTGGCAGGGCGGCTGTTCCGCCTGCTGGACGAGAACAAGGACTCCCTCATCAACTTCAAGGAGTTCGTGACGGGCATGAGTGAGTCCTCAGGGCCCGCAGGGGCCCCAGCCAGTCTCTGCCCTTCCCAAGACCCTCCCTCAATGCCGGAGCAGGCCGGCAACGTGGAGGGCAGCCTCGAATCCTTGTCCCTTGACAGGAGACCCAGGGGTGTCCACCAAGAGCCCTTCCTTCCCTGCCTGACTCGGTCTGGGGCTCCTGGCAACCCCGGCCCACGGGCCCCGGAGAAGGGCAGAGCTTTCCCGCAAGGCGTGTGGGAAAGCAGGGGGCCTAGGGCGTGCTCACGGTGCCGCTGTCCCGGAGGGCGTCACGCCGGGCTCAGGGTCCCCCTGGAAGGGGAGGGTCCTCAACATGGGCCAGCAGCGGGCTTGGGAGCCCACTCCCCAACTCCCCAACATACCCCTCCTCTCCGGCCCCCCCAACAGGTGGGATGTACCATGGGGACCTGACGGAGAAGCTCAAAGTGCTCTACAAGCTGCATCTGCCCCCAGGTGGGAGCCTCGCACCCCTCCCCGGCAAGGCCTCCGCCCCGGTCTGGGGTTGGGGTTGTGGGCTGGCGGGGTCGGCATCGTGGGGGGCTCCCCGGCCTGGAGGCAGGTCATCCTGGGGAAGGGGCCGGGAGGGCTGGGTCTGGGGCCAGCCTGATCGCGGCCTGAGAATGGAGGGGGCCCTAGAGGGGAAGTGGAGGAGCCTCACGCAGGCGCACTGGCTCACAGGGGTATCATTGGGCAGATGCTGCCCACGGCAAGGCCCTCGGCCCGGAGACCAGGCAGCTCAGCTGAGAAACAGCGAGGAGGGCTGCGTGAGTGGAGATTGCAGCTCTAAGCCTAGACGCCTTAACGTTCACTCATTTGTCCTTAAGTTTTGCAAGGATTTCCGTCTGTTCCCAGAGGGTAGGTCTGTGGGCACCGTCAGGGGCCACGGGGTCGTGGAGGCGACCTTAGACACTGCCCGGCCCTCGGGGCCTTTGAGAGGCGGACCACAGGCTGGGCCGTCCTCAGGTCAGTGGGGGAAGGACCAGAGAGCAAGGCCCAAAGCCCCAAGAAACACACTGCCCAGCCAGGGAGGGGCGTCGCCCGCATTTTTCACAGGGGAAGCTGAGACTTGGTGTGGTGAAAATGGTGGTGCCTAGCTGCCCCGTCGTGGCTGAGCGGATTCTGATCCCCTCGCTTTCCACAACCCACCCTGGCCCTGCGGGGCCGTGGAGGAAAGGTTCTGGGCGCCCACTCTGGCCTCAGAATCAACCCGAGTGAATCTGAGAAAATGGGTGCCTGGGCCGCACCCCCAGAGATTGTCACAGAATTGGTCCGGGGTGGGCCCAGACGAGGTGTTGAAAGCTCCCCCAGGCCAGAGCACGTGAGGTCCTGCTCCTGACGTGTGTTTCTCCACGTGGCAGTGGCCCATGGGGCGCTGGTCTCCAGTGGGTGGGCGCCTGGCTGTGCCGGGACCACGCCTGGGCCAGCTGAGCACGCCTGGAGCCACCCCCGCCCCTCCCCACCTGCTTCCTCCAGGGCATGAGGACCTCTGGGCTCCCGCCCCGCAGCTTTCTTCCCAGACTGTGCTCTGTTAAACCTCTCGCTGCACCCCCCTTACGATGGGGAGATCAGCCCCCCTCACAGAATTGTGTGGGCCAGCAGATGCCAGATAAAGCAGGAGGCACGTGTCCTCTGTGTGTGGCGGCATCCGCGCCTACGTCTGTGGGAGCATGAGGCATCCAGGATGGTTTCCCTTGGAGCCTGGTCATTGACGGGGTGGGAGGGAGACTCACTTTCCACTGGACTCCCGTGTGCCTGACTGAGGGGTTTTGTTATTCCTGATGAGTTAACTTTTAATTTGGAAATAACCTCAAAACTTCCAGGATACTTGCAAAAATAATATAAAACCCTACAGAGAACTCAATTTACCCCTACCCCATATACCCAGATGCACCAGCTGTTACGTTTTGCACATTTACTGTACCATCCACCCACCCATCCTTCTATCCATCTACCCACCCATCCATCCATCCATCCATCCATCCTATCTATCCATCCACCCATCCATCCATCCTTCATCCATCCACCCATCCACCCGTCCATCCACCTGTCCGTCCATCCATCCATCCATCCGTCCATCCGTCCATCCACCTGTCCATCCATCCATCCATCCATCCTTCTATCCATCCACCCACCCATCCATCCATCCATCCATCCACCTGTCCATCCATCCGTCCACCTGCCCATCCTTCTATCCATCCATCCACCCGTCCATCCATCCATCCATCCGTGTGTCTATTTCCCTTTGTCTTTAACATCTGTCTGTATTTTCTAAACATTTGAGAGTGGATTGTATACATCATGCTCCTTGAAGGCTTAATACTTCCATATGTCTTTCCTAAGAACAAGAATATTCGCTTACATAACCACCTTACTTACTGAATTTTCACCCTGAATATGAGTCAAAAAAGTAACGAATGGCCAGCGTTCATCATGTTCGCCGTTGCCTTGACAACCAGCATCACTCCCTGTTCCAATAAGTGGGTGCTGGCAGTTGTCAGGGAAATTGGGGGCTGGGGGGCTGGGGGGACAAGGACTTTGTGCAGGACCCAGGAGGCCTGTTTGCTTTGAGTCTAGAATCACGTGGTTTCTCCTGTCCTCTCTCTTCCTTGCTCTCGGGGCCCAGCTCTGAGCCCAGAAGAGGCCGAGTCCGCCCTGGAGGCGACCCATTACTTCACCGAGGACAGCTCCTCAGAAGGTGAGCCGCTGCTGGAACCCCGACTCTCCTGCCCAGGCCCCGTCTGGCCTTTGGCGCCCACAGAGGTGGCCTGCAGCCGTGCGCCTGGGCCCCGGGAGCATGCTGCATTCGGGGTGCCCCCCTCCCCCGGAAGGGCTGTGCTTCCCGGGCCCTGCCCACGAGTCCTGGGAAAGCCGGCTCTCTCCGGGGGGCGGGGGCAGCGCAGCACTCCCTCCCTGAGCCGGGCGGTCCTGCGAGGGTGTTCTCACTCCTCTTTCTCTGTGTCTCTTCTCCCTGGACCTCTGCTCTTCCTCCCCCCGCCCTCCGTTTCCTCTCCGCTCTCCCTTCCAGCATCTCCTCTGGCCTCAGATCTGGATCTTTTCCTGCCCTGGGAGGCTCAAGGTCAGTCCCCTGGGAGGGAGGGTCCCCTCTGCACTGGGCTGGCCCAGAGCCCAGGGGTTTATCTCCTAACACACACACAGCGCCGGGTCAGAAAGCCTCGGAAGCGTTTTGTCCCAGGGCCCCTCCTGGAGCTTCCCCCGTGTGGGCGAGTCCTGAGGAGGAACAGGATCCCAGCCACTCCCCCTGTGCTTGGTGTTAGGTGGGGGCGCTTATAGCACAGTGGAGCGTGGCTCAGGCTTTAGGGCCTCAGCTCCACCGCCACAGGCCAAGGTCATCTTGACGTCCTGTTCCCCAGAAAAAATGCAAAACCACTATCGTTGCAATGCCATGGCACAGACAAAGCCTGGGCGCGGAAATGCTGGAGGAGAATGGTAGATGCTTGCTTTGGGAAAGGTCTTAAGGTTCCACATGTATTTCCATGAAGGAGAAATACACGTGCTGAGTGACTGCTGAAACACAGCCCTGTCCTCCGTTTCAAGCCCTTTGGGCACTTCTGCGCCAGGTGCGGAGGGTGCCCTGGGCCCTGGCTTCTTGGCCTCTGAGCTGCTGATGTGCAATGCACCCAGAAAACCGTCACTCTGCCCTGTAATTTCCCATGGGAAAAGAGAAAACAGTGACTATCGAGGTTTCCATAGCAATGGGTATTTACAGTCAAGGGCTTACTTGAATTTGGATATTATATCTGAGGACCTTTATTTCAACTTACAAACTCAAAGTAGCAGCCGCACCTTCTCCCCTTACAGTCAGAACCCCAGGTGAGTTGGGGATCCTTTAGGTTTGTCCCCGGCGTTCCTGGGAACAGCCAGGGAATGGTGGTGCCAAGCCGTGTCCCCAGACCCCAGGGAGCCCCCAGGCAAGGACTGCGGGGTCCAGTCCACAGTGAGAAGCCCAAGCCTCAGCGCTCCCTCAGTTCATGGTCACACGGCAGCCGGTTAGTGCCAGCTCCAGCAAGCCTGCTACCTTAAGAAGCACAGTCCTCGGAGCAGATGTGGCTCGAGTGGTTGAGCGCCTGCTTCCCACATGGGAGGTCCCGGGTTCCATTCCCAGTGCCTCCTAAAAAAAAAAACAACAAGCAAACAAATGGGAAAACAACTCGGGAGCCGGTGCGGCTCTGTGGTTGAGCACCGGCTTCCCACACACGAGGTCCTGGTTCAATCTCCGGTCCTGGTACCTCAAAAAAAAGACAGACAGACAGTGCTAAGCTAAGCTAGTACAAGATTTGTACACTACAGAATTCCTCCATCAACAGACCTGGCAGTTGCAGGTCAAAGTGGATATGAGGACTTTTGAGAGCTTTACCTTTTTCAGCAAAAACTAGAAATCCTTGGCTCTCAGGCTGCTCCTCCAGAACGTCATCCTTGTTCACTTAAAGAACACTGTTCCTTGTCCACCTCTGCAGTAGAGCAGCTGCCCTGATAAGCGCTATCATCTGTAGTGCCGCTTTGTTTCCCTAAAACGGTATCAATAAAACCAAATAATTTACTAATAAAGATAGTTTTTTTAAAAAGTGGTATTCCTTTAGCAAAGAGGAAGTGAGAGTTCAGTGGCTTTTTTTTTAATGTAATCAGGCGAGAAAACACCCACACAGCTTGCTGGGCTGCTGCTGGGGGGCAGGACTGGTGGAGGACCTGCGCTGACTGCAGCCCCCACAAGGACCCACGCGGGGTCCGGTTCCGCAGGAAATCCCCAGCTCAGGCCTCTCAGGGCCCTCCTTGGCTTGGATTCCTCCCTAAGAAGAATGTTCTCCATGTTCTTTTTATCTTCCCAGAAGCACTGCAGCAGGAAGAACGAGAGGGAGCTGGAAACGAAGAGGTCCAAGAGAAAGGAGGAGGTGAAAGCCGCTCTCCAGCTGGTGCTGTTAGAGACCCCAGCCGCCCCGTGGGAGAGCCCCCTGCCCAGGGGAGCTGGCAGGCCTGGTGCTCTGGCTCCCCGGCTATCTGCCTGTGGAAAGGGCCGAAGCCGTGTGGCAGATGGCCCCTGTTCACCAGCCGCCCACAGGAGGCGCTGTTCTCGCTCAGCCCCAGCCGTCACAGCACCCGTCCCGGGGGTGGGGTCTGCTCTCCGCCAGGACCCTCTTAGGGCCTGGCGGGCGTCTTGCCACTCACGCCATCCACACTAAGCCTTCTGAGCGGTTTTGTCACTGTTTCAGGGAGGACAGGTTTGGGTGCATCGGTATCAGCTTAGGTCAAACCTATTTCTGCCTAACTCCAGGGAGACCTATGGGTGTTCTAGGTGCTTCTCTCCATCACCATCTCCCAGTGCTGCAGCTCTTCATAATAGGGCCTGGGTCACTCGTACCAAACAGAAAACATCCAAATCCACCCAGGTCCTGCTACTGGTCCCCAAATGAACCGTGGCCCTCCCAGACTGATCTGGTCTTTGTTTTTCTGATCTCGCAGAGGAGAAAGGGACCAGCCCCCCAGACTATCGGCACTACCTTCGGATGTGGGCCAAGGAGAAAGAGGCTCAGAAGGAGACCATTAAGGATCTTCCCAAGATGAGCCAGGTAGGGTCAGTCTGCGCCCGCCAGAGACGTTTCTGGAGAGCTCTCTCCAGACCAGCATCCAGCATCCCCACCCATCCACATTCCCAGCCATCTCCTATTGGGTGGGAATTCTCATCCCTCCCTCTAGAGCCTTTTAGTCCTTCTCGGTAGTCAGCGTTAATTCAAACAAAAGGCTCACGCTTCAGGGCCTCCTGCAGTGTCGTGCGCATGTGGTTACTACTTGTTCAGATTCAACCAACATCCACGAACCGGGGACACACAGGGAAAGGTGAGCCTCAGAGAGCCACTCACACACCCCCTCTATTAGTCAACCAAGGGGGTGCTGATGCACAACACCAAAAACTGGTTGGTTTTCATAAAGGGTGTTTATTTGGGGTAGGAGCTTACAGATACCAGGCCATAAAGCATAATTTACTTCCCTCACCAAAGTCTGTTTTCGCGTATTGGAGTGAGATGCCTGCCGACGTCTGTGAGGGTTCAGGCTTCCTGGTTCCTCCCTTCCAGGGTCTTGGTTCTCTCTGGGTTCAGGGTTCCTTTCTTCCCAGGGCTTGCTTCTTCCTGGGCTCAGGGTTCCTCACTTCCCAGGGCTGGCTTCTCTTTCCTCTGTGAGCTTACTTCCCGGGGCTCCAACTTAAGGCTTCAGCATCAAACTCCAACATCAAAACTCCAACATCAAAAACCCTCCAACTCTATTCTTTGCCATGCCTTGTATCTTTTATTATTTGCCATGCCTTTTATCGCCCAGCAAGGGGGGGATAAACCGCTAATGACATGGCCCAATCAAAGCCCTAATCATAACTTAATCATGCCCAGTAATAGACCAGATTACAAACATAATCCAATATCTCTTTTTGGAATTCATAACCACGTCAAACTGCTACACCACCTTCGCCCAAAAAGCATCTGCGGTGCCCCCAGCACAGCCCCTCCGCCCACGCAGCCTCACCCCATCCTCCAGGGCCGCGGTTCCCTTGCTGGTTCTCCGATGGGGAGCTTAGCGTCTCACCCACGGCCTCATGGCCCCAGAGTGGCAGGCCCCGGCCGCCAGCCCTCCCCACCGGGCCCTGCCCTGGCTTTGCCTAGGGGAGGACCCTCCAATCCGAGTACTCCCTCACCCACAGGCCTAACAGAACGGGGTGCCCCCTGAAGTGAGGCCTCATCCCATTCTGAGGCCAGACGGCCCAAACGAGGGTGGGGTTAAGTTCCTAGAAGTTCCCCCCACCACCCGCACACACCTCGCCTGCCCCTGTCGTCATCCCCGCAGCGAGCTGCACTAAAGGACAAAGTTGAAGCTGCTTCTGATTAGCCCGAGGCAAATTTAACAACAGGGATGAAGTACGTGTAGTAACTGGGTTCAGAAAGGCTTAACAGAAGCGTGTCTCTGCTACAGAACAAATGTAGCGACAGGGAGAGACTCCACATCAGTACCGCATTATCTCAATGCAGAAAGAAAGCTGGACCATTAAGTCCTTCTGAGGACTGTGTGACATTGGGCCAGCCACTTGCTCTCTCTGAGCCTCAGTTTCCTAATCTCTGAAATGGGCACAGGTTCGTGGAAATGGCAACCATGTCAACATCCCGACGCCAGCGAGAACTGCCAGCAGTCAGCCTGGCTGAATAGCAGGACAGTCCGCCCATCCCTGACCATCTCCCTGTTCTTTTGTTTTTGTTTTTTGTTCTCTAAACAAGGAACAGTTTATTGAGCTGTGCAAGACGCTTTACAACATGTTCAGCGAGGACGCCCTGGAGCAGGAGTTGTACCACGCTATCGCCACGGTGGCCAGCCTGCTCCTGCAGATCGGAGAGGTCGGGAAGAAGTTCTCGGCCCGGGCGGGAAGGACGCCCAGGGACGGTGCCAGTGGCGGAGAGCACGAAGCCGCCGCCGAGGGCCAGGAGCCCCCAGCGCCCCAGCCCCGTCAGGAGCCGGCACGGGAACCGCAGCCCCCAGCCGCAGGGGACCCCCAGGCCAGAGCCGGCGGGGACACCCACCCAGGGAAGGTGCCGCAGGAGAGCCAGCTGGTGGGCGAGGGCGGCAGCGGCGAGGGCCAGGGCTCCCCCTCCCAGCTTCTGTCGGACGACGAAACCAAAGACGACATGTCCATGTCTTCCTACTCGGTGGTCAGCTCGGGCTCGCTGCCGTGCGAGGACCTCGCGGACGACACGGTGCTGGTGGGCGCGGAGGATGGCAGCCCGGCGGCCCCCGCCCGCTGCGGGGGCGCCGTCGACACCGACTGGTGCATCTCCTTCGAGCAGATCCTGGCCTCCATCCTGACCGAGTCCGTGCTCGTGAACTTTTTCGAGAAGCGGGCAGACATTGGACTCAAGGTCAAGGACCAAAAGAAGGTAGAGAGGCAGTTCAGCACCTCCAGCGACCACGAGCAGCCCGGGCTGTCCGGCTGACCTCTGCCACCGAGACCGGCTCGGGACCCAGGTGCTGGGAGTGGGGGCTGACCTCCCTCGCTGCAGGCCTCCCTGTTTTCTCCTGAAAGATACGCCTCTCCAATTCTCCCCAAAGCAGTGAGTTGTCAGCAGAAGGGAAGCTGATGCAGACTCAGTGGCCTTAGACAGATTCCCCCAGGCCTGGATCTCCTGATGCCCAGTGGAGGCTGGCCAGCCGTTCCCAGTTCAGGGAAGAGGCTCGCTCCCCCACCCCTGCCAGCTCCCTCTCGGTCCAGTGGGACCCCACCTTGAGCCTGCGTCAGCCCCTGTGTAGCATTAGAGGTCCTCAGCTCTGCCTCTGCTTGCCCAGTGCCCCCTATGCCCTGTGTCCTGGCAAGTGTGGGCCTGATGTGGCCAGGCCACCCAGTGCCCTCCCTTCACAGGCAGTCCTGCAGCCACGTGGCCCGGGGTTCTTTCCTGCCACAGGGCATCAGGGTGGGGCTGTTGGCTTGTTTGGGCACCAAAATGGGTAAAACCTTCCAGGTGTTCTCCAGGAGCCCCTGAGCCAGAGGCTCTGTCAGGGGCCAAGAGAGGACTGAGGAACCCAGAGCAGAAAATGTGTATGGAAAAACCTTGGCGGGGGCTCACAGTGTTATTTTAAATGCCCTATCAGCTCATCATCCTCACCGTCAACTTTTAAAAAACACACCCCTCAGGCCCTGATCTACTTCCGTGTATCCACTTCAGTTTGCTAAAAATCACTCCGTGCTCAATGCCTTAATAAATCCTGGAAAGAAATAAGAACCACACTGTGTACAGAGCTTTAATAAATCCCCTTCACCACTGCTCAGGCCTCCTGGCATCTCCCCTGGGGGCGAATGGACACAGAGCAGACTTCGTCCCCCTCCCCATATGCCTGGGGAAAGGGAGGGGACAGTCCGGGGTCAGGGCCACCTGGGAGGGTGGGGGACTGGGAAGGTGCAGATTCAGGTGGGCAGGGCCTGTGCTGACCTGCAGCAGGGGAATCCCCAAGTCTGAGTGGGCTGGGGAGGCAGGTTCTGAGTGGGTGTTTTTAGTCTGCCAAAGGGCTGCCAGTGCAAAGTACCAGAAATGTGTGGGCTTTTATAAAGGGTATTTATTTGGGGTAAAAGCTTACAGTTCCAAGGCCATGAAAAGTCCAACTCAGGGCACAGTAAGAGGTGTTTTCTCACCCAAGTCAGCTGCCATGTGTTGAAACAAGATGGAAGATGGCGGGTGACCTCTGCCTGTTCTCTTCCTTCCCCTCCAGGCTGTGCCAGTCCTCCTAGAGCTCAGCTGAGGGCAGTCAGGCATAGAGTTTTTCTCCTACCAGGCCTCTTAGGCTCAGCTGCTCTGCTTTTGTCCCAATTTCAGCTAGAAGCTATTAGGCAAATGGCTCCTCTCTGCCCAGTGCCTCAGCTGTTTGAGCCTCTTCTGTCATGTGGCAGGATCAAAAATGGCAGAGAGGGAAGCGGCTGTGGCTCCATCAGCTGGGCCCCCGTCTACCATATGGGAGGCCCTGCGTTCATGTCCTGAGGCCTCCTTGTGAAGGCAGGCTCGCCTGCACACTGCGGAGAGCCGCCAGCCCACAAGCGCCACGGAGAGCTGACTCAGCAAGGTGATGCAACGAAAAAGGGAGACAAGCAAAAAACCAAAACACGGAAGAGCCCGCAGCGAATGGATACAGAGCAGAAAGCAAGCAAGCTGCAAGGGGAGAGGGGAAATAAATACAGACACAGAAGAACACACAGTGAATGGATACAGAGAGCAGACAGCAAGTAAAAAAGCCACAAAGAGGAGGATTTTAAAAAAATGGCAGACAGAAAAAAAAAAAATGGCAGAGTTCTCTTTTCCCAGGTCTGAATCTTTCTCTTTATTTTTATTTATATCAGACCCAGAAAGGGGGTGGAGGCTCAACATGAGTCACACCTCATTGATGTAGTCCAATCAAAAGCCCTAAGGTGATCTTACCAAGTAATCTTATCAAAAGCCCCTCAGCTGAATCTAAGGCAACCAAAAGACATCACACCTAGAGTAATAGATCACTTTAAAAACATAATTTTTCTCTTTCTGGAATTCATAAAATAATTTCAAACTGCCACAGTGGGTCTGGGTGGAAGAGGTGTTCCTTGGGACTGAGCTACAGCAAGCTGTCAGCCCTTGGGTTCAAGGAGCAGACACCTGTTTGCTTTCCAACTGGAGCTGATCATCTGTGGCCCCATATACAGGGCCCAATTCTCCTAAATGTTGTCTATTATTTTATATACATATATATATATATATATATATATGTATGTGTGTGTATATATATATGTATGAATATATATGTGTGTATATATATGTATGTGTGTGTGTGTATATATATGAACAGTTTTAGCAGTATAATTTATAGATGGTCCCAGTTTCCTAGGACTGATAGGACAAACACCACACGCTGGTTGGCTTAAGCAACAGATTGATCGTCTTGTGGGTTTTAGAGGCCAGGAGGACAAAATGAAGGTCTCCATAGACCTGCTTTCTCCCGGGGTCGTAGTGTCCTGGTGCTGGCTTGCCGCCATCCTTGGGGTTCCTTGGCTGCATCTCCACTTGCATCACATGGTGCCCTGCCTCATTCCCTGGCTTCTGACTTCTGCTGATTGGCTGTGTCTGAATTTCCTTGGCTTATAAGGATGCCGGGACTATGGCTTAAGGCCTACCCTGATTCAGTTTAGCCTCATCTAAGTAGGATCTTTGAAGATCCTATTCACAAATGACTCCAGACCCTAATAATAGCATCTTCAAAGGTCCTCTTTACAAATGGGTTCATACATTTGCACATTAAGACCTGAACAGTCCTGTGGGGGACATGATTCAATCCCCAACAAGACCATAAAATGACCTTGTTTTCCATTAGAATTCAGTGATTTTTAGTCAACTTACAGAGTTGTGCAGCCATCATAACCATCCAATCTCAGAACATTCCATCACCCCAGCAATGCCCATTTGCAGCCCCAATCAGTAATCTTTGTTTCCAGAATTTATGCCTATTTTTTTTTAAATAACAAATCTCTACATTTTACGGTATTCACAACCATTGTCACATCCTCATGCAGCAAAACATCAAGGAATTGAACAAACAACTGTGTTCTTTCTTTTAAAAAAAGACTAATAGATTAAACAATACAATTTTTCTGGTATTTCCACAAACTGACCACGTGCTTTTCCATAAAGTAATTTCAAAGTAAATGCCAAAGGGTTTATACCAAAAGGACTATGTTCTTAGGCCATAATGCAATTAAATAAGTATACACCTAAGAATCCCATACATTTGTCAACTTAAAATGTTAAATCGACTAATCAATTTAAAAAGATTTGAAATAACTTGGAATTTGGATAAATGCCTTAAATGCCATACAGCAGTATAAACTTGTGAATATCCCAAAGGAATTAAAATATAAAAAGGATCCTGTTTGTTTCACATAAAAGAACAACGAAATTGTACAATGTTTTCATTCAACCTGGGATGATATTAAAAATATTTAAGTCAGAATAATATAAATAATATGTGGATAATACAAATAAATATCTCAAATGTATTCTTTTTATTCTGGAAATAAATATGGATAATTGTATATTTTAAAACTTCTTACAAAGTGATATAAATTGTACCAAATCATCAAATCATGATAATTTCGAAGAACAAACAAGGAGGGGTGTGTGTAAGAGACAGAATTATAAAGGATTACAAGGTTATTGCAGAAAGGTGGGAAAATACAAAAAAGTAGAAAAATAGATATAAATTTTTTATTTTGAAATACTTTCAAATGTACAGGGCAGTTACAAAAATATTTCAAACCCCAGAGGAATCCAAAATGCCTCCACACCCCAGGTACATTTTTGCCCCATATCTATTTATCAACCCATTTTCTGAACACTTGAGTGTTGACTGTAGAGATCATGTTCCTTGAACTATTAATACTGTCACAAGCATTTCCTAAGAACAAGGATATTCACTTACGTAACCCACTAAAGGGAAGTTTGAATCAGATTCAAGAAATTTAACATTGCTATAAAGCTTCCAATTTTTTCATATGTCCCAATAATGTCCCTTTGAGCCTTTTCGCCTCCCTTGCTAGATCCCATTCAGAATCATGTATTTAATTTCCATTCTCTTTTTTTAAATTGTGGAAACATATTTATTTTAGTCACAGAATGGAGCTCATACCATACATGAAATTTCACCCCATTCTTTTCATTAAGCTTAAACACTCTTTGCCTTCTGCTCTTAGCCACAATAACTCAAATATGCGGAAATGAACAAAGACCATCCAAGTAAGAGCAAAGGCTATTTATTCAGAGCTTGCTACAGCAAAGCAATGAGCCATCATTGTTTGGGTTTGGTAGAGAATCAAAGGCAAGCAGGGAAGTAGGAGAGCTTTACAGTGAAAAAATGGGAAGACTTCGGGTATACCCTGGTTGGAGATTATTGGTATGAGGATGCTGGACATGGGCTAACTGGAAAGGAGCTGTGTAATGTGATTGGTTTGGAGAACATAGTTGGCTTTCTCTGGTTGGGTTCTAAGACTGGAGGTAAACCCAGCAGTCATTGACCAGCAGAGGCTATGGGTCAGAGCTCTATTGTCATATATGGCCTGGCCATTGTCCGGTGGCATAATCAGTCTCTTAAACATAATTTTTAAAACTAATGTTTTCTGGTATATGTTCATTGTAAAAAAAATGGGAAGTATTTTTAAAATTTAAAACCATATATAACCCTAACACACACACACGGAAACAAATAATGCCCCGTTTAAAATAACTGAGATTATGTCCATTTTTGTAACCTCCTTGCTCCCTAATATCATGTGCCAGCATTTTCGTTTCAAACTCTTTGTTATGACTGCATAATGATGGATGCTGATTTATCGTAAGCAACCATTCTTTAGGACATTTGTTTCCATTTTTTACAGTTTTAGTATTTGTGCAGTGTAAACTAATGCACAAATAATAAATCTGTTTGTTAATTTTTTTTTAGGATAGAAAAGCCCGATTGCTTTCCAGAATACTTATTCCATTTTTGACGATTCTACCAGCATTCAAAAGGAAGGTACATCTCTCACCACATCCTTTCCAGGATTCGGTATTATAATAAAATTTTTTAAAAAGTTTTTTTGTATTAAAGGCAAGAAAAAAAAAAGGGGGTTATGTTTATTGCATTTCTTTGCAAGGGAAACTGAACATGTTTTCGTGTCAGGGACCTGTGAAAGTCTTGACTGCCTGGGGTTAAGGTCCCAGCTGACGGGGTGCTATATTCCTCTCTGCCCAGAGCGGTCTTGCTTCTCCACCTTCCAGAGTGAGGTCGGAGTGGGGCTTCCTCCGTGGGCTGCAGGAGGGACTGGCTTCTCGTTTGCAGCGGCCTCCTCCGCCTCCGCCTCCCGGAAGCAGGGGCTGGTGAGCTTCGCCTGTTTCCCAGGATGCTCGGCTCTCCGGCCCTCCGGGCTCTGACCCTCTCAGTCCAGATTCTTGTGAAAATCCCAACCACGGACCTGGGGGCATGTGGGCCGGGGCGGGTAGGCCCCCTCCATCTCCTCGTCTGCGCCTTGAAGAAGCTGCTGGAACGGGGTGGGCCAAGGCTGCAGGCCTGCGCTTGTACCTTCCATCTTCCCGTCCAGCCCGAAAGCAAACGCTGGCTTAGAAAGACAAGGGAACTGGCCGCGGATCACACAGCGAGTCGGTGACTTGCGCGAAACACCAAAAGACCCGACTCCGCAACTGAGACGAAGACCCGGCCCCCTCGCGGGGTTGAGAACCACCGAGACGGAGCCGCGGGCTAGACGGGCCGGCGCGCGGGCCGGAGGCCGTGGGGTGGGGCTGGAACGGGCCGGCGCGCGGCGCGCGTGCGCACACGTACGCTAGGCGGCGACGGAGGCCGCGATGGCGCCGCCTCAGCGCGTTCGGGTTCTTCGCTGCTACTCCTGCCGCCTCTTCCAGGCGGACCAGGTGGGGCGGGCGCCGCCTCCTGCGGTGACGGGGTGCGCCTGGGGCCCGGAGAAGTGACAGTGACCAGGGCTGAGGCCCGGCTTTCGTTGGTGTCGCTTCCTCTTAACGTTGTTCTGGGCTTTCTAGTGTCTCTTTCACTCGGTGGTTTTACGAAATGTGGAAACCAGAGGGTCCTCGGGTTTCCGCGGAGGCGGCCCGCCGTGAGTTCCAGCGGAGAGCTGGGAGCTAGGTTGAGGACAGCCTCCTGTACCAGAGCCGCGTCCCCAGAGTGGCTCCTTCGCGCTCTAAGGGAGCTGGCAGTTTTTAAAACTGACAGGAAAAGAAAGCGCGGTGGTGCGGTCGAGGCTTACTGGTCGAGGCCGGGCGCCGCCTGGTGTCACGCTTGGCCCTGACGCCGTCGTCATCCGCGTGGGGAGGGACTCGACGCCTGGTTTCCAAAGCAGGAACAGAGGGTTCCGTGGGTGTTTTGAACAAGATTAATAGTTACGTCTCATTCGTATTTGCCTCCCTGGCTTTCAAGAAGCAAGGTGGGGATGGGGGTCATTTAAGGAGCGCCGTTTAGCACCCAGGCCTGGTTCCCTGCTGCCCATCACCTAACACCGCTGTCTGTAAAGCATCTGGTAGTCCTATCCTCCTGGTTATCTGCTTCTCTCTCCTTTACCCCAAAAATAGGATAGCAGCAAACTTATTTTAAATGTATGTTAAGAAGTCATGTTGGGTGGAAACAGTGACCCATGATGTTCTGGGGTTAAGGAGAAGGAAAAACAGGGAAGCGGATGCGGCTCAAGTGATTGGGCACCAGCCTACCATATGGGAGGCCTTGGGCTCGATTCCTGAGGCCTCTTGGTGAAGGCAAGCTGGCCTGGGCAGCTCAGATAGCTGAGTGCAGACAGCAAGTGCAAACAACAAGGGAGGGGCGGGCTAAAGTAAAAAGTAAATCTTTAGAAAAAAAAGGGAGAGGAAAAAACAGTTGTAATAGGGGGGCATTTTGGGGACTTGGGAATCATCTTGAATGACATTACAATGACAGATGCAGGATATTAAATATGCAGCCATAAGGTACAGAGTCAGATGGCAGAGAGTATAAACTAAATGTAAACTGTAATATGTGCTTAGTGGCAATGCTCCAAAATGTGTTTATCAATTGCAGTGAATGTACCACCCTAATGAAAGATGTTGCTGATGAGGTGTGGAGAGCAGGGCATATGGGAATCCCCTATATATTCTCTGTAACATTTATGTAATTGTAGTATCTTTTAAAAAATAAAGTGGAAAAAAAAAGTTATGTTAGATTGTATATATGGTAACAGGATTAAAAAAAAAACTACTTGGAACTACACTTCACAGTGAACCCTAAGTTAAACCATGGGCTTTAATTAATAATGCAATTATAAAAATGTACATCATCAACTATGACAAATGTTCTGCATCAGAGCAAGGTGTTGATGATGGGGGTGGTGTACGGGAATCCTGTATTTTATGCATGATTTTTTTTGTAAACCTACAAGCTCCTCTAATAAAAAGAAAAAAATTTAAGTCATGTAAGGTGTTAAATTTGCACCTGGAAGCATACATTTAATGCTGAAACTTCAGGGATGCAAAAACTGATTTTACCTATTTCCTTTTTTTGAACTGTTCTCTAGGAATTGAGGATAAGTGGAAATAATTTACATTTTAAAAATACATACACAAACTAGTGCATGTTCTTGTCATTTTCAGTTCTATGAAAAATGGTTTGAAACCAAAGGGGAAGGGGGGGAAGGAAGTTAGTTTCATTGCAGGTCTTTTGTGTACCAGGCAGTTCCACACATCTCATTTAACTTTAATAATCTATGGGTTAGATATCATTGCCATTTCAGAGATGAGGAAACGAAAACCAGAGAAAGCAAGTGATTTCTCAACCTAAAAAATGGCAGAGCTAGGGTTGTGCAATTGCAACAACAACAAAAAAAGTTACATTAGCTCTCTCCAGTGTCCCAGAGCTGGCCAGTTACTAGTTACTGAGTGTTATTCCAGACCTTTTTTTTTTTTTTTTAAATGCATTTCTTACTTGCATGTGTACCCAGAGAAAATCCAGAGCATTTTAATGGTGTTTTAAGGTTGATGCTGAGAAGTAGAATTGTTGGGTTATAGAATATACCCACTTAAATTTTTAGTAGATGTTGCTTGTCCTCCTTGGAATCCTTTTGGTTAGTTCTCCCAAAAACTTGGTGGTATTTGTATTAGGATCATATTCTATTAATTCATAGGAATCAGCTTCACTGTTTCATGACATTTAGTATGATATTTTGTTCCATTTCTTCAAGCTGTCTTCGGTTTCTCTTGGAAACATTTTCTTTTTTGCTCTTATAAACGGACTCTTTTCTTCCATCATCTCTTCTAACTAGATGTTTGCTTTTATAAAGGCTATATTAATATTTGAAGTTATATTAATTGTGTACCCAGGAACTGTACAGAATTATTATTGGATTTTCTTGATGTTTTTAGTAGTTTTTCATTTATTTGCTTGGGTTTTCAGGTTAAAAAAAAATCTATCTATAAATAATCATAGTGCTTATTCCCCTCTCTTTTCTAATTCCATTGGCTAGTACATCTAGAAAAAATGTAAAATAATAGTGGGCATCCTTATCTTGGTCCCAGCTTTCATGGGAATGCTTATAGGGATTCTCCAGATTTAGGGCTGATTTCAAGTCGTTTTATCATATTGAGAGGACCCATCTAGTGAGTTTATCAGGAACCAAAATTAAATGTTAAGAAATTTTTTTTGAGACCTCTAGTTGTAGAGATATAACTTGATTTTGTTCCCTATGGATGGCCAGTTTTCCTGGTATCACTTATTAAGGTGTTTGTTCTTTCCTCACTCTTAAAATGCCACCTTTATAATATGCTGAATTTTCATATATTTCTTAGTTTATTTCTGTACTCTGTATTCTTTTCCGTGGGTCTTTTATTATAACTTCTGCTCTACTTTCACTTTTCTTAAATAATCATCCAAGCTATTTTTCTACAATTCTCTTGTAGGTGAAAAAAAGTCCCAAATGGACATGCAAAGCTTGTGGAGAGAAGCAGTCCTTTTTGCGGGTGAGTTCTGAGAAACGGGGTGTCTAATGCTTTGTCCAGAAAGCAGGTGGAACCCAGCACTGCAAAAGGGTGTTTCTCTGGGAATCCCAGCATCCCACATTTGGGTTCATTTTCTACCGCACAAAGCTCACTACATAGTAAGTCCTGGTCCCTACATTTGTGTTCCTTCAGGAAGCAAAATGGCTGGTGCAGTGCCTAGAAAGTTACTTTCATTTGTTTATTCATTCAGCAAATTTATCAAGCACCTTCTGTGTGCTAGGTGCACAGGGCAAACAATGGAAAAATAAAATCATTGTTTTTGCCCTCAAGATCTGCTGGTGCAGGAGGGAAAAGAAGCTAATACCAGCGTGTACACACATGCACATGTGTAATTTCACACTAGATTGAGCACAATGAAAAGAAAGTGCATGGGGCTGTATGAAGATAACAGGAGAATCAGACTCAGTTGGAGATGGGGAGGTGGTGTGGGTGGATGACGGAGAGTGTGCAAGAGTGGGGCTAAGCTGCCAGGGCAGTCGGGGAGCATATAAATTGAAGGGAGCATGTTATAAATGCTTTTCTTTGGCGTGCTTTTTTTCACCTAGCTTCATGGACATCTTTTCAAGTCCAAACTTATGAATGTTCCTAATCTTCTTATTTTTTTATTTTTATTTTTATTTTTTTTTTAAAGATTATTTATTTCTCTCCCCTCCCCCTCCTCCCCCCACCCCGGTTGTCTGTTCTCTGTGTCTATTTGCTGCGTCTTTGTCCGCTTCTGTTGTTGTCAGCGGCATGGGAATCTGTGTTTCTTTTTGTTGCATCATCTTGCTGTGTCAGCTCTCCGTGTGTGCGGCACCACTCCTGGGCAAACTGCACCTTCTTTTCGCGCTGAGCAGCTCTCCTTACGGGGCACACTCCTTGCGCGTGGGGCTCCCCTACATGGGGGACACCCCTGTGTGGCAGGGCACTCCTTGCGCATCAGCACTGCGCGTGGGCCAGCTCCACACAGGTCAAGGCAGCCCGGGGTTTGAACCGCGGACCTCCCATATGGTAGACAGACGCCCCAACCACTGGGCCAAGTCTGCCGCCTTATTTTTTTTTAAGACTTATTTATTTCTCTCCCCTTCCCGCTCCCCCCTTGCCCCCCTTTGTCTGTTCTCTGTGTCCGTTCACTGTGAGTTCTTCTGCATCTGCTTGCAATGTCAGGTGGCACTGGTAAACTGCGTCTCTTTTTGTTGCATCATCTTGCTGCATCAGCTCTCCATGTGTGCGGTGCCACTCCTGGGCAGGCTGCACTTTTTGCACACGGGGCAGCTCTCCTTATGGGGTTTGCTCCTTGCACGTGGGGCACCCCTACACGGGGGCGCCCCTGCGTGGCATGGGACTCCTTGCGTGCGACAGCACTGCACATTGGCCAGCTCACCACACAGGTCAGGAGGCCTGGGCATCGAACCTTGGACCCTCCATATGGTAGGTGGATGCTCTTATCAGTTGTGCCACATCCGCTTCCCACTAATCTTTTTAAAACCACAAACTTTCCCACATCCTGAGCTTTGGTGAACCACTCCCTCACATGATCCGTACTTTGCCAGCCTCTCCAACCTCATCTTATCCTTCTTCTCCTTCAGCCACAATGACTTTTCTTGTTGACTGTGAAACAATCCAAATCCACTTCCCTCTTAGAGCCTTTGTGCTCTTTGTTGGGGCTTCCCCTAGCTCTTCTTATGATCCTGATTATGTATTAAGGGCTTTCTCTGAGTATTGGTCCACCTCTCAACCTTGCTGTGAGTTCCACAAGAGCAGGAGCTTTGTCTGTTTGATCTACTCAGACACCTTCTCAGTAACTAGCATACTGTCAGTACTCAATAAGTATTTGTTAAATGAGTAAGTAACCAGTCCCACATTGATGAACATTGGGTTGTTTTAACTTTCCCTATTATCAACGTTTCTGCAATAAAGCTGCTTTTTTTTTTTTTTTTTTATGTACCAGGAGCCAGGGAAGGAACATCCAGGACCTTGTATGTGGGAAGCTGGCAGCTGGCACTCAACCACTGAGCCACATCGGCTTCCCAGAGTTGTTTTGTTTTGCTTGTTGTTTATTTTTGTTTTTGGGGGGAGTCACCGGGAACCAAGCCTGGGACCTCCCATGTGGGATGCGGGCACTCAGTCATTTGAGCCACATCCACTTCCTGAAGCTTCTTATAAACACCTCTTTGTTCACTTGACCAGTTATTTCCTTGGGATAAATTCCTAGAAGTTGAGTTGCTTTATTAGAGGATCTAGTTCAATCGAGATTCTTGTAGTGGCAAATAATAGGAAAAATATATAAAACACTTCGGAAGGGCTTCATCAAAATGAGGAAAAAATGTACTGGCTAGGTAATGGGGACTCCAAAGGCAGAACTTCATCCCTAACCCCTTAAGAAATTGGCCCTGAGAACTGGGCAGCTGTCCGGGCATCCTTTTTTCCTCCCCTTCCCCTCTCCTGCATCCAGTTTCTCCCTCCATCTTCTTTCTCCCCTTCCTTTTCTTTTCTTCCCTTCCTCTTTCTGCCCAGAGAGTTCGCAATAACATAACTCTGCTCTCAGTCTATAGAATCTCATTTCAGGCAAACTGAAATAGCTAAGTACCAATTGTAAATTCCTGGAAAGAACATTTGGCTGGTTCAGATTGATTCAGAAGTCCCCCTTTGGCCTAGTCAGTCGGAATGGGGACGGGGACAAGGGGTGATGAGGTCATCAGTCAGCAGGCATCGCTACTTAAACCCACACAGAGATGAAGTCCTACAAGACGGGGGCTGGCTCGTCAGCTCAGCAGAAACCCCACCGCAGCTACTACCAAAGGCATGCACATTGTAGATGTCAACTCGTATTTCCAAATTCTCCTTGAGGAATTCTGCAGCTTCCTCACAGTCCTTCCATCCCTGTGCAGTGGTGCGTACCTGGGACTGACAGGCTGCAGAAATTGTAGCAGCTTAACAAATCAAGATTTTATCTATTCTACTTGAGCAGTCATGTGTGGATGTCAGGGTCAGCTGGGAAGCTGTCCTTGGTGTGGTCATTCAGGGACCCGGCTCCTGTCACCTTGAGCCTCCGTTTCTTATCTTCCTCTGCCTCCAACCCCTGAAAGAGGCAAGAGTGTGCAAGAGCCGGCTGAGGAGGTTGTTAGGAGGCAGGCCTGGGAGTAGTTCACATTCCATTAGAAAGAACCTATTCTCATGGCTATGCCTGACCCCGAGGAAAACTGGAAAGTGTAGTGTAGTCTTCTGCCCAGACAAGGGGAAATGAATTTTAGTGATAAACTCAGTCTAGGCCATGTGTAGCCCACACTGGTTGTGCCAGTCCTAGATTATCAGTCTTTTTAAACTTTGCCATTCACCTCTCCAGTTCCTTTCTATCATTCTCACTTGAACTTGATCCCAAAAGGACTTCACTCTCCACTAAAATTGCTCATATCAAAGTCAGCAGTGATCTCCATGTTGCTAAAATCAGCTCAGTCAGACTTGGATTATTGGCAGCATTTGACACAGTTTATCACTTCCTCCTCCTCGAAGCATTTTATTCATTGGGCCTCCAGGCCACCCTGTCCTAGTTTTCCTCCTCTCTCCCTGGCCACTGTTTCTCAACCCTCTTTGCTAGTTTTCCCCCCGTCTCCCCAACTTCTAAACATCAGAGGGCCCTAGAATTCGGTCTGTAGACCTCTTCACCATCTACACTCATTCCCTTCGTGATCTGAGATAAGACCTTCTGACAACTCTCAAATTTATATCTCGAATCCCAAACCTCCCTTCAGCATGGGTACAGAACCAGCCACTCCGCTCTTTACATGGATATCTCATCGGCACCTCAAACTGAAAACGTTAAATGGAGGCCCTTATCTAGCACCCCACAGCTTCCCTGTCTCTTCCATGGCTAGTCCTCCTTTGTAGTTATCAGGTAAAAACCCTGCAGTCATTTTTGACTCCTGTTATTCTCTCACACTCCTCATCCAATCCATCAGCAAACTGTCAGTTCTATTTTCAGAATACACCCAGGACATGACAGCTTTGTGCCACCCTTATTGTTACTACACTGGGCCAAGCCCCCGTTGTTTCTTGCCCTGGTGTTTGTAGTCGCCTCTATCTGATTGGCCTGTCTCTGCCGTACAGCAGCCAGAAGGGTCCTGGTAAAGCCTGTGCCAGACCTTGTCACTCCTGTGCTCAGAGCCTGCCAGGGCCTCCCATCTCACACCACAATCCCTCATCCCAGAGACAGGGCCGGCTCCATCATCTTTGCAGGCCCCAGTGCAAAATGAAAAGGTCCTCCTTGTTCAAAAAGCAGGAAAATGGGCTCCTTGTTCAAAAAGCAGGAAAAAATTTCTGATAAAGGTACTAAAATATAAAGGTTTTTCCTTTCCTTTGTGTTCGCTCTCTTGAATTGTCATGGTGTTTTTTACTTGCTACTTAACATATTCCTAGTGTAGAAAAACTACATTTTAAATTATTAGCATAAATTTTACCATTCACCTTTATATTGTGCAATGTCAGTTTTAAATGTGAACAGAAGAACATTTAATGCATATGTGGAATCACTTGAATTACACAATTTGTATTTTGCAGCTCATACGTACATATCTCTTTTCATTCTTACCACAAATGTCAAAATGCTACACAAAATTAAAGCAACTTTTTATTTCACTTCTTTTTGTTTTGTTTTTTGTTATTTTTAGGAGGCACCAGGAACTGAACCCAGGACCTCCCATATGGGAAGCAGGCGCTCAACCAGTTGTGCCACATCTGCTCCCCTTATTTCACTTCTTTCTTTTTTTTTTATTTCTCTCCCCTTCTCCCCTCCCCCCAGTTGTCTGCTCTCTGTGTCCATTCGTTGTGTGTTCTTCTGTGTCTGCTTATATTGTTGTTGGTGGCACCAGTAATCTGTGTCTCTTTTTGTTGTGTCATCTTGCTGCGTCAGCTCTCTGTGTGTGCGGCGCCACTCCTGGGCAGGCTGCACTTTTTTCGCATAGAGCAGCTCTCCTTACAGGGCTCCCCTACGTGGGGGACGCCCCTGCGTGGCACAGCGCTCGTTGCACGTACCAGCACTGCACGTGGGCCAGCTCACCAACATGGGTCAGGAGGCCCTGGGTTTGAACCCTGGACCTCCCATGTGGTAGGCAGACCCTCTATCCCTTGAGCCAAATCCACTTCCCTTATTTCAGTTCTTGATACACACACATCTTATCAACACTCTCTACCTTCGGCTTTTCTAATGAGTAAAGAAGGACTGAAAGGAAAAGAAACTATGGGTTACCCTATCTTCTCCTTTCCTTCTATATCATCATTTTCAGTGTAAGTGGTTGGCTAATACAGGGATGTAACACAAATAAATGATATAATAAGGTTCCTTGGTTGTTCGTGTCTCTTAGAACACCATTGCCTTCTTCCCATGTTCAAAGCAAGATCTGTTTCAAATGGTCAGAGTGGCCTTTCAAGGCTATCAGTACCCCCACTTCCTCACTCATAAACCTAACACTCCACCTGTACTCTTTGAGTGTCATTGAACACCCATGCATGGTGAGTCCACAGGACTTCTGTGCTCATGGGGCATTGATAATGCTATCTGCAAATAGGGTAGCAAGGAATGGCAAACACGCATATTGTGTGAAATCTCCTCTGCTCATAAGCACACTCCATTGTCCCATCCAGCTTCACTTGTAAAACACATGGTCAAAGATAAAATTACTAAGAATTTCAAGACCACGTCAGCAGATCGGGTCACATGCCCATGAAGCTGGCCCTGCCTACAGGGGGCCTATACTCTCAAATTTATCTCCAGCCATTTTCCTCCAGGCCACTCAGCTCCAGGCACAATAGCCTCCTCACTCTTCCTCCAGAAGTCAGACTCAGGGTCTTTGCACTCATTGCTACTGTTAGAATGCTCTTCCTCAGATATTTATTTGGCTTCTTCTCACATCTCTCTGTTTTTTTGCGTCACGTCACCTCAGTGATCCATTTCTTGACCACCCTATATAAAAATGTAAACTTTCTTTCCCACCCTCTCCTACCCCCTTGTGTTTCCTTCTTTTCTTCAAAAACTTTTGTCACCATCAGATAGTCCATATGTGTTACTTATTTGTTTATTGTCTGCTCTTACTGGAATGGGAGCTCCATAAGGACAGTGATTTTTATCCACTGCTGTATCCTCAACACCTAGACCAGGACCTGGCAAATAATAGTTGGTAGATAAATATTTACTGAATGAAAGAGTGACTGTTAATTGAAAAAGAGTATATAATTTTCTTTTGTATTTCTTTGATTATCAGCAAGGGGGTAGGTGTCATTTCATATGGGTTTATTTCAATTTGTGTTACTTCTCTTGTGAACTTTTTTTTTAAAGATTTGTTTTTTCATTTATTTCTCTTCCCTTCACCCCCTCCACCCGCCCCACCATTGTCTACTCTCTGTGTCCATTTGCTGTGTGTTCTTCTGTGTCCTTTTGCATTCTTGTCAGGCAGCACCAGGAATCTCTGTCTCTTTTTGTTGCATCATTTTACTGTATCAGCTCTCCGTCTGTGTGGCGCCACTCCTGGGCGGGCTGCACTTTTCATGTGGGGCGGCTCTCCTTGTGGGGCACACTCCTTGCACATGGGGCTTCCCTAAGTGGGGGACATCCCTGAGTGGCACGGCACTCCTTGTGCACGGCAGCACGGCACATGGGCCAGCTCACCACACGGGTCAGGAGGCCCTGGGTAGAACCCTGGACCCTCCATATGGTAGGTGGACACTCCATCAGTTGAGCCACAGCTGCTTCCCGTCTTGTGAATGATTGCTGCTAATTAATCATTTTAGGTAGGTCTTTGGGTTGAGTTAGGATTTTTTTTGTAGCGTTCACATGCTATTGAGACAACCAAATAGACTTAAATCGTTAGTTCCTGAGACTGTTAGTTTGCAAATCACTCTAGAACTAGCAGTCAGTCGTTAGGATACCTACATAGTGCTTCAGGTATCTTTGAGCCTTGCCAAGTACAGCTTTGTCCACCTTGAGGTATACCTGTAATAGATCTGTTTTTTAGCATTCTGCCAATACTTTTCAAACTTAATATTTTGTTTGTTTGTTTGTTTCTTAGGCTTATGGTGAGGGTTCTGGTGCTGACTGTAGACGCCATGTCCAAAAATTAAATCTGCTGCAGGGACAGGTTTCAGAGATATCACTCAGGTATAGTGGTTTGAAAGTGGCCAGGTTTTCTTGCCATGTTTTCATCTTGAGTGGGTAGTGGAAGTGTACAGTGGAGAAATCCCTTAAATTTTCATGTCTTACAATAGGGTGGATTAGATACCCTGAATAATCCTTACGTAGAAAATAATTAAAAATACTGGATATTAAGTTTTTTTAAATGCACTGGTGAGCTGACAAGAAAGTAACTTTCAGGGAACTTTCAGGAAGATGGAGAATTAGAAAGACACACAAGACTCACTTCTCCCCCAGAAAAATAGCTAGAAAACAGACAGAAACAGCCTGGAAAATAATGTTCTAGGACTTAGAATACCAAGGGAAGGCTGGACACTACTCAGAAGAGAGAGGCAAAGGAAAAGAATCTTGACAGGAAAACTCTTTGAGTAAAAACTATAGTTTCCAGTGCCCGTCTCCCACCCTCAGAGCCGACAGCATTGAGCCCTCTGGCCTCTGGCCAGTGGCTATGGACAGACGGGCCACAGGAGGCCACTTCCACAGGAAAGGGGGAGAAAAAGGGATGCAGCCTAAGGCTGATTCAGCTTTTGGCCAACAAATTTGGTCTGCTGTGTCCCACATGGCCTTTCAGTCGAGGGCAGTGCCATTTTTGCCCTGAGAGCCAGCAAGGGACTAAAGAGATCCGACCCTCTCAAACACCCTCCCTACTGACGAGGACTGCTTGTTGAGGGTGCAGAGGGAAGTGGAATTATTTCCTACTCAGGAAAAGGGAAGGGGCTGCTGGCAAAGGTTGGAGAACAGCTTCTGAGAAAGTGTGATATCCGAGGCTCTGAATAGCCCTGAGGCAGGAACCTCTGTCACATTGTTATGGTCAGTGTTAGAGCGAACACATTCCTGCGAGTGTTGGAGCTGAGAGGCCTGCAGAAGCTTGCCATCTGCTGGTCGACCAAGGAAGTGCATGCAAAGAAACTAAAATAAGTAAGTTTTTACGTCTTTATAGCCTCCCTCCCCAAGGCCCTTGGAATGGGTCTGCAACTCATTACTAGGTCTGTGGCCTGGATTTGAGGAACTAAACAGAACAGTCCTAAGGAGCTGAAGCAGGTTAAATCAAGAATCAAAGAATGACAGTAACACACAGCCTCCTGCCACTAAATTCCTACTCAAGAGAGAGAGTGAGCATCAGAGTAAACTCACTACCATAACCAGATACCTAAATATCAGCAAAAATTACAAGCCATACTAAGAAAAAGGAAAATATACCTCAAGCAAAGGAATATATCAAAGTACCAGGAGAGACACAGGATTTGAGACAACTAATCAACAAGGTTCATACAACAGATCTAAATCAAATCACTGAATTGAAAGACAATATGGTGAAAGAGAAAGGACATCAAGAAGACATTGCAGGGAAGTGGATTTGGTTCAATGGATAGAGCATCTGCCTACCACATGGGAGGTCCCAGGTTCAAACCCAGGGCCTCCTGACCTGTGTGATCAGCTGGCCCATGCGCAGTGCTGATGTGCACAAGGAGTGCCCTGCCACATGGGTGTCCCCCGTGTAGGGGAGTCCCACGTGCAAGGAGTGTGCCCTGTAAGGAGAACTGCCCAGTGCGATAAAAGTGCAGCCTGCCCAGGAGTGGCGCCACACACACGGAGAGCTGACAGAGCTGATGCAACAAAAAGAGAGACACAGATTCCCAGTGCCGGTGGCAAGAATATAAATGGACACAGAGAGCAGACAACTGAGGGGACGGGGAGGGCAGGAAGGGGAGAGAAATAAAAATCTTTTAAAAAAAGAAGACATTGCAATAACAAACAAAATAAGATGGCACTGAGCAAATTGATTGTATACTCAGAATGCCTTATATGATATGTGAATATATCACAATAAAAGTGCTTTAAGAGAAAAAACACTGGGTAAGCACAAAGAAGAATTTGAAAACCTGAATGGAAAAATAACAGAGCTTATGGGGATGAAAGCCACAATAGGTGAGATTAAAAAACACGGTAGAGGGAAGCGGATTCAGCTCAACTTATAGAGTGTTGGGAAGTGGACTTGGCCCAATGGATAGGGTGTCCGCCTACCACATGAGAGGTCCAAGGTTCAAACCCCGGGCCTCCTTTACCCACGTGGAGCTGGCCCATGTGCAGTGCTGATGTGCACAAGGAGTGCCATGCCATGCAGGGGTGTCCCCTGCTTAGGGGAGCCCCACGTGCAAGGAGTGGACCCCGTAAAGAGAGCCGCCCAGCATGAAAGAAAGTGCAGCCTGCCCAAGAATGGCCCCGCACACATGGAGAGCTGACACAAGAAGATGATGCAACATAAAGAAACACAGATTCCTGGTGCTGCTGAAAAGTATAGAAGTGGTCACAGAAGAACACACAGCGAATGGACACAGAGAGCAGACAACCAAGGGGCGCGGTAAAGGGAAAGAAATAAATTTTTTTAAAAAATCTTTATAGAGTGTCCATCTACCATATGGGAGCTCCAGGGTTCAAACCCAGGGCCTCCGGACCCATGTGGTGAGCTGGCCCATGCGCAGTGCTGATGTGCACAAGGAATGCCGTGCCACGCAGTGGTGTCCCCCGCATGAGGAGTGTGCCCCGTAAGGAGAGCCGCCCAGCATGAAAAAAGTGCAGTCTGCCCAGGAATGGTGCCGCACACACGGAGAGTGACACAGCAAGGTGACGCAACAAAATTAGACACAGATTCTGGGTGCTGCTGACAAGCATGCAGGTGGACACAGAAGAACACACAGTGAATAGAAACAGAGAGCGGACAACTGGGGGGGGTGGGTAGGGAAGGGGAGAGAAATAAAAAATAAGTCTTTAACAAAAAAAGGCACGTTAGAGACGTAAAACAGTAGGCTTGAAATGATAGACGAAAGAAAAAGTAATGCAGAAAATAACTGGAATTTAAGAGAAAAGAACAGGAAAAAGAGTGGAAAAAATTGAGCAGGGGGCTCTAGGAGTTGAATGATAACACAAAGTAAAACAAAATATGTATCATGAGAATTCCAGAAGGAGAAGAGAAGGGAAAAGATGCAGAAAGAGTATTTGAGGAAATAATGGCTGAAAATGTCCCAACTCTCATGAAAAAAATGAACTTACATATCCAAGAAGCACAGCATACCCCAGTCAGAATAAATCCAAATAGACCTACTCCACGACACATACTAGTCAGGTTGTCAAATGCCCAAGATAAAGAGAAGTGTTCTGAAAGTAGTGAGGGAGAAGCCAGCCATCACATACAATGGACGCCCAGTAAGACTTAGTGTGGATTTCTCATCAGAAACCATGGAAGCAAGAAGAGAGTGGTATGATAGAATTAGGATATTGAAAGAGAAAAATTGCCAGCCAAGAATTCTTTATCTGGCAAATTGTCCTTCAGATATGAAGATGAGTTTAAGGTATTCACAAATTAACAGAAACTAAGAGAGGTCATAAAGAAGAATCCACCTCTGCAGGAAGTTCTGATGGGAGCCCTACAGCCCAAAAGGAAAAGACAGCAGGGAGAGTCGTGGAGGAGAGTGTTGTAGGGAAGACCATCCGAAAGAATAACCGAAAAGAGTAGAAGAGATAAAAATAAGATGGGACATATGAAAGGCAAAGAATAAAAGGGTAAAAGTAAGTAATGCATTTATAGTAATATCATTGAATGTGAATGGATTAAACTCCCCAGTCAAAAGATATAGGCTGGGAAGCGGATGTGACTCAACCAGTCGAGCACCTGCCTACCACATGCAAGGTCCCAGGTTTGGGTCCTGGTGCTTCCTAAAGACAAGCAGATGTTGTCCCCACAGAATGAGCTAGACACTGCTCCCCCAGGCCAGGGTTAGCAGATATGGCTCAGACCATTGGGCACTCAGTCTCTCGTGTGGGAGGTCCTGGGTTTAGTTCCCGGTGCCTCCTAGAGAAGGTGAGCAGACAATGAGCAGTCAGATGAGAGAACCATCTGGGGGAGGGGGGGATAAATAAAAAATAAATAAATCTTTAAAATATATATATATATATAGGGAAGTGGATGTGGTTCAAGTGATAGGCCTTCTGCCTACCATATGGCAGGACCTGAATTCAATCCCTGGGTCCTCCTGTTGAAAAAGAAGAGAAAGTGTGCCTGTGTGGCAAGCCACTGCCTGCATTGTGAGCCAAGTGCCCACGTGGTGAGCCAAGTGCCCACACGGCGAGCTGAGGCCCATGCAACAAGCCGAGTGCCTGTGCAGTGAGCCAATGCCTACACAAGTGAGTCACCCAGCAAGATGATGATGCAACAGAATCGAAGGGGAGGGTCAAGGTGAAGCGCAACAGAAAACAGGAACTGAGATGGTGCAGCTGACAGGAAACCTCTCTCCACATCAGAGGTCCCCAGGATTGAATCCTGGTGAATCCTAGAGGAGAAAGACGAGAAGACAGAAAGAAATAGAGAAGACCACACAGCAAATGGACACAGACAGCAAAAACAGCAGGGCAGGGGAGGGAGAGAGGGAGAGGAAAGGGAAGGAAAAATAATAAAATGTTTTTTTTTAAAGTACATGCTATATACTTCCATTTATATTCTTATTACATTTTAGAACACACAAAATTAATTTATAGTGACAGAAAGTAGATCAGTGGTTTCCTGGGCGGGATCGGTGGGGAGTTGCCTGCTAAATCACACAAGGGAACTTTTTGTTGTGATGAAGTTCTTCAATATCTTGATTTGGGGGATGGCTACAAGAGTATGGCAATGCAAATTTATCAAAACTCATCAAAGAAATGGGGTGCATTTCGTGTATATAAATTATGCCTCAATAAAGTTAATTTTAAAAGTAAAGGGGAAAAAAGAATCTGTCCTTATATACAACATAATGACATTGCAGAACATGGAAGACAAAAGGCTCGGAGCTGAAAAGTCGCCAGAGA
Source organism: Dasypus novemcinctus (assembly GCF_030445035.2). NCBI lineage: Eukaryota > Metazoa > Chordata > Mammalia > Cingulata > Dasypodidae > Dasypus > Dasypus novemcinctus. The sequence continues at coordinate 190,482,833 of NC_080674.1, forward strand.
GAAGAGCAATCACAAAGGAACAACAGACACACAACCCAGGGGTAACGTTAGAAGTCAGGAGACAACTGTATCTTCAGAGTGCTCAGAGATTTCCTTTTGTGGCTAGAGCTGAGTTTCTGAATCCTAGAAAGGTGAGCAGAATTCTGGAGTACAACACTGCTCAGCTGAATTTTTGAGTATCGACAATGTGGCAGAGAGGTGTTTTCACACACACAATCGCCTTTCCTCTCCATTATAGCTCTATGAGGCTTATTGGCTTGTTACAGATAAACTGAGGTAGGAGTGCCGAAAATGATAGTCTTTGGCTCTTGTGCATCACTACAGAGCCTTCCAGTTTGATCGTGTGAGGTAACAACTCTGTTTGAAGAGGATGTGGCCTTCGGCTCTAGCCACCAGCACTTGCATAATAAATATTTTCACTGGCCCCACTGGAGACTGCAACGCCTCTGGCCTCTCACTGTCTGTGCTGTTGTGAAAGAGTCCTGCTGTCCCCTGGAAAGCTGGATGAAGTCCAGTATGACAAATCAAGCTCAGTAACATTCCTTCTCCCCTGTGGTGGTAGAGATAAAGTACAATTGTAAAAACTCTGGTCTTATGTATGCTCTTTCCCTCAGGTCTCTGGAAGAATCTGTAAATGCCAAGGAAGGAGAAAATGCAGGTCATCAACAGGCTGAGAATGTGAGTCTATATTTAAGCCATCAGCATTTTTCTCAACCCCGCCCCATGGTTCCATGTAACTAAGGGGTTAATTCCTTATTCGTTCAGGAAATATTTATTGGTGCCATAGAATGACAGGTGTTTGACTTGAAGCTGCAGGGAACACAAAAATAAATAAATGCATCTCTTCTGTCAGGGCAGAGACAGGCATCCATAGGAATAATTACAGTCCTCTGTGAAAAGGAAGGCCGCTGGGTCTCCTTCCTCTCCAGACCATGAGCTTCTTGAGAGTGGGATGGCACCCAGTAGTTCTCAGTCCCCTGCACCTCCTTAACTTTGGGTGGGCAGGATAGATAAGCGCTCGCATGGTAGAGAAAGAGGGAGTGGCAGGCACCATTAGACAGAGCCTCCCTTGGCGGAGGACAGAGTCCTGCCTCTGCTCACTAAATGATATTGGCAGCATCCTCTCTGCTCTTTTCTTGATCTCTGTATTGTAAGCGGCATGGAAATGCTCCTACACACACCACTTTAAACGCAGCTCTTTTATCTTTGCTTCCAATTTTCCTCCATTTACAGACTTCACTTTACATCGTTCCTCTTATAAGAAATACTTCTTTGCATTCTGAAGCTTCTACTTTCTCCCATGTTGCTCTACAGTTTTTGTGATTTCAATTTTTAAGAACTATCACTTTTAATTAGTGAAGTTACCTATATTTAATCCCTTTTGGGGGGAATTTAGGTTGCTTCAGTTTTTTACTATTATTCCTAACACTTTGATCAGCATCTACGTGCCTTCTCTCTTCTTGAATCTCTGGGTCAGGGAACATGGGCATTTTTAAGATTCTCAGTGAGTTGTACGCTGCTGCTTTCCCAAAGTCTGTGCTAGAGTGCACCGTTCCTCATGGCATCTTAGGGCATCAGTTTCCCCACTACCTTCCAGCCAAATCCCTTTCCTGAATGATGAGTCTTAAAGTCCTTAGACCTAAGAATTGGACTGGGGATTTTTGATAAAAGTGCCTGGCGTCCAACTCTGAGAATAAACTCATTTTCCAATCCTGCAGGCAAGATCACAGCCCTCAGAGAACCGCTGGCTGAAGTATCTGGAAAAGGACTCCAAAGAACTGGAGCCGGCTGAAGGAGGAGTGTACTCCAACATGCAGCCCTCACTCCAAAAGGAGGAACCGGACCCTCCCTTCAGTAAACACCTACCTAGGAAAAGGTGCTGGGCCTCACCTCGTGCCAGTGCCCCCCTTCTCTCATGGAGTGGGGGGCACTGGCAAGCGCTTCTAAGGGCAGCAAAGTGGGTGAGGCCTGAGTGACAGGAGCTGGCATGTGGGACACCCAGGGCAGCAGCAGTCTGTCCAGCCTTCCTCGGTGCAGCTGGGCGCTGCCAGTACAGAGGTGACAGGACACCAGGGTGGGCCCCTTTTCATTCTAACCAGCGAATTCTGAATCTCTCAGACTGTACTGACCTAAGGAAAGAACTTTTTTTAAGGGCAGGGTAGATGAAGTAAAGTGTGGCCACGGTAGAGTTGCAAGGCCTGGACCTTTACCCCAGAGAGGAAGAGACCCCAGATTTCTCTGGAAGACTTCTTTTCTTTCAGACTCACTCTGTGCATTTTAATCCATTTCCTGGACACAGTGCATTACGCCAAGGACCCAGGATTGCTCTAGTGGGGAGGTGACTTTGGGAGGTAGATTTCTATTTCATATCAAATCAGCCCTTTTCAAACAACTTTAAGCTCTTGCGATGGACTGCCTTGAGTAGAGTTGTGCAGCCTGTTACTTGAAGTGGAGCAGAAACTGAGCAGCCACCTGGAGAGCCAAAAGGGACGAGAAGGTGCCTGCCTGTGCTGGGGCGTTGGGCCTGGTACTGTTTGATGATCGAACTGCACTAACTTTCCCTCCAACCAGGAAATGGGGCCTGAGCACGATCCACCCTCCAGGCAGCCCTGATGCCGGGGACTCGGGGACAAGAGAAGGCAGCTCCAAGGTCACCTTGCAGCCCCAGGAGGTCAGTGATGAAGGACAGTACTGCTTTTCCGGTCCCAGTGACCCATGAGGTTTTTTTTTTTCTTGTTTTCTTTTTGTTGACAATTTAAGTATGAGGCTCACCACCCACAGAAAGCCCAGCTTTTGTGTGTTGTCTTTTTGTCTTAAACCAGCTTCTTTTTCTGGCCTCTACCCCACTTCCCTCCCACACTCATCCTCTGTCTAGTGACATTAACTCATGGTCAACAGGACCCTCAACGCCTTGAGTTAACAGAGTTGCTAGTAGGGACCATTTTCTTCATTCTGCACAGGGCGAGCGATCTGTCAAGAGACTGCAAAACGGAAATGGGGCTTTAGCAGTTGAGCATTGACTTCCCACGTACGAGGTCCTGGGTTCAATCCCCAGCCCCGGTGCCTCAAAAAAAGACTGCAAACCACGGGATTTGTCCTGAATTTCTAAGGAAGCCTCCCCAGCCTGTCCTGTTCTACACGTGAGGCCCTCCAGTCACTCAGTACACACTCTTGTTCTTTAATGCTTCAGACCTCACTGACACCACACCATGCTCAGTGCTGCAGAATGCTGGTTCCTCAGTATCACCGCCCATTTGGTTTTACCCTGTCAGGAGCCACAGGCCCTGAGGCAGACAACTCCACATTGGCACAGCCCTGATTTGGGCCAAGGTCGGCCTCGGCCAGCTTCACAGGCTGTAGCGCAGAGCACTGGCTCCAAGCTGAGGCAGACTTCCAACTGTGGTTTTGCCACTAACTGGCTTTGTGACCCCAGGTGTGTGTGGCCCTGAAATTCCGAATAGAATAGGAACAGGTGTTTCATCTTCACCATGTGCCAGTCCTTGGGCTAAGCAGTTATACTGCTTTATGTGTAAGCCTCCCACAAACCTGTCATTTCCTGTTTTGAAGGTGAGGAGCTAAGGCTTGCAAAGCTTCAGTGACTCCATTGAGGTCACTGCTAATTCTGGGGCAGAGCTGGCATCTCATCATTATGGTCAGAGCCTCTTCATGTTGCCTGGTGGTGAGGTTGCAGGCACCCCCACTGTGTCAGTGCTTCCCTAATTGCTTTGTAAGCAATACGACCCAATTTTTCATGCATTTTTGGTTACAGAGGTGGAAGGACAGAGCCCAGGTCCCAGCTTCGTCGTCGTATCCCATGGGGCTCCTGTAGTCACTCCCACAGCTCCAAAACCCGCAGTGTTCTGGAGAGCCATTCCCACCTGACCGTGGGTCTACTTCCAACCCTTCTGATGACCTCAGAGCCCTTCCAGCACCCTCCTCTTTTCAGACACCCCCTATCTGAGCTCCCCATAAAATGGATTGCCTGATTACAAGAGAATGGCTTGTTTGGAAAACCCGGTCATGGAATTTAATGGAGGACTTGGGGGTAGGCGTAGGTGGCATTTATTCCCGTTGCCTTGATGAACCTCAAAACCAAATCTCCTTAGCCTGCCAACCTGAGAACTAGTAAGTTGGAACAGAATAGAAGTCTAAATAAGGCTCTAGAACCCAGAGGTTCAGATGAGGAGACTGCAGTATAGGCATGCAGGTGGCACTCTTCTCTCCCGCGCTCAGGCCCAGCTTCGCCGCTGGAGCCCAGCTTTCAGAGCGACCAGACATCATCTGCTCTTACTTCTTTTCAGGGTTACAGTGGCCTGACAGCAAGAGTCAAAGGAGAAAGCAGTGGCTGCCTCCAGAACTCTGAACACTGGAAATCGCCGAGTCCTGCCCAGGAGGTTAAATTGCCATCTTCTAAATGGGAACGATTTCTTGTGTCACCTGCAGACACAGAGCTGCCAAGACCGCTGCAGACAGGCCCGAGGCCAGCCAGTCCAGGAGGCCACCCAAGCAGACCCCCAGCAGTCCTCCAGCTTCCCCAGGCCACATGTGCTCCCCCACCTGGGCCTAAGAAGCCCTGCAGGAAGACCACTGAACCATCAGGGGGCCCAGGGACTATTCAGGCAGAGGGTGGGCATTCAGTCCACGTAGAAGAGAAGGCCCCACCCGTGCTACTGTGTGATCTCTTTTCAACTGGCGAGGACTTTGACGATGATCTGTGAGCTGGGCCAGGTATGTTACTTTGATAATTTGTCACCTGAGTCCCACTCTGAATGCTACTCCAAAAGCCAGTTGTTCATGGTGACTTCTCTACCACTAGAAATGGGGTTCCCCAAAGCTGCTTTTAAATAGAAGACTGATTATAATTTAGGGAAACAACTAAAAGCTAACAATAAACTAAGTATTTCACAGATTGTTTCTCCCAATGACAATGACAGCGAAGGCAACAGCTTTGATTAAAGTGCTTATACCATTTAATTATAGATGTTTACAAATATGAGACTGGCTACAAAGGGATTTTCTTATTTTAAAAGCGGTTTGACATTTGGAAATGAAAGAACGAGTGGTTATGAAACAAGGAGGCAATACTCCGTGACAGCCAACCTCTCACACTTCCCTTTATCAGCCTCCTTTATTCCCCAGCAGCAGACCCAGTCCTTGGGCTTTCCTCTCCCAACCTCCTTTCTGTCCCCCAGCGCTTGCTCCAAGACGACCCCCTCCATTCCTTGAGGAAATAAATACTGGTTGTTCGCTCTCCAAGATCACAATATATCTGGTTTCTAGCAGATAATCAACTTAAAATGTCAGCGCACTATTATTAGTCATGTAAAAAACATGAAAAAGCAGGTCATTAGGCAAGCTATTCTGGACTGCTGGTATAATCCTGGCGGGGAGGGGAGCCTGGAACATGACGCAGTGTGCGCTTGGGGCCCCCCCAGCCAGGGCAAGGCCGGCTTCCCCAGGCAGGAAGCTGCAGCGACCTCGGTGCTGGGGTCCAGCGCGGCTGGGGAGAGCCAGGCCAGGAGGGAAGCTGGTTTTGTTTCTTCAAATGGCACCCGCATACTCGGAAGTGCCGCTTCGTGTCCCCTGTTCTACTGCCCTAAACGGCTTCATGCACCCCACCGCCCAGATTCTGGAAGAAGAATGCAGAGAAACTGGCCTAGAGAAGCCCTGCTGGTCTATTCTAGCTCAACACAAGTATGAGACAGGAAAGGAGGACAACACAGGAGGCTGGCAGCATTGTCACAACGGCAGTGGGTGCTTTGAATACTGGATGGTGTCCAGGGCAGCCCCGATGTCATAGTCCTTGGTCTGCAGGAGCCTGGTGAGCCAGCCGCCTTCGTCCGAGAAGCCCATGGACAGCATCTGCGACAGCGACTCTATCAGCCGCGGATCAGCTTCTGCCGGAGAGAGGAAGGAGGCCGTGAGGGAGAGCAGTCACAGGGCCAGAGGGGGCCCCGGGCTTCAGCAGCTCCATGCCTCAGCTGGCAAGTGTGGGTGCCTACCAAAGCCAGACCCACTCGTGCTCCCCTCAACCTTCACAGAAGCCCCTTGGGAAAGGGCTGGCTTATTTGGGGGGGGGGGATCAGGTGGCAAATATTTTAGGCTCAGTAGGCTATACAGTCTCTGTCACAACTACTCAATCCTGCCGTTGTTGCAACCGGACAGAATACTTGAGCAAATGGCATGGCTGTACCCCAACAAAACTTCTATTTGTGGACACTGAAAATCTGCATTTCATATAATTTGCACAGGTCATGAAATAATATTCTTCTTTTGATCCCGCCCCCCCCTCGCCCAACCATTTAAAAATGTGAAAGTCATTCTTGGCCCCATAGGCTGCAGTTTGCTGTCCCTGCTTTAAGGCAGAGAGGATCTGTACAGCAGCCTAAGGGCCAAATTTGGCCAACATTGGGTTTTCTTTCACTTAAACAGTTTGAGAAATGACTGCCACGTGACAACAGTGAACCAGAGTGAAGTTATCAATTGCTGGGCTTCCACAGTCTCCACCCTACTCTATTAGCTTACACCACTCACATCACATGTATCTCCTGCCTGGCTCCTCTGGGGTCCTTGGCCACAAGCCCTGCTCTAGGGTCAGCACGCTCCATGAGGAGTCGGTGCAGATGGACACCAAGTCCACCTTCAGGACAAGGCAGTGTTCTACATCACATCAGCCTTCTTAATTCTTGGTGTGGGAGTTAAATTTAGAAATTACTAAAATTAGCCGAGCTTACTATCGGTCAGTATGGATGCACGAGAACAAACCATCCCCTAACTTCCCTCGTGGCAGTAGACCTGCCCAAGTAGGAATCAGCACATTCTCCTGTAGTGCAAAATGCAGAATATGACAGAACGCTCTGAAAGGGAGGAAAATTCACAACTGCTCAAAACCACTTGCCTGGTGGAAGATGTGGGTATAAGGCAGCTTCCTTCAGCCCTGTAGGTCCTTCCTGGGAAGGGTCCAGAGAGTTTGGCCCTTCCGATTCGGGCATTTGTAAGGACTGGAGTTCGCCTGTAGATGGGTCCACTTCTTTTGAAGACAGATGAGTCCAGTCATCATCGCCTCCTGAACAGTTATCAGACTCCATCTGTTCCTGGAAAACAAACTCACTGTGAGCACAGAGGGTGCATGAATACCAGGCCGGAAGGGAGTTGGGTAGAGTGGGGGAGCGCGTGTGTGTGCACATGATGGACGGGCGCTATGAGCGATCAGGGAGCCACTCACAAAGACCAAGAGTACTTTACAAAGTTCTGCAATGACTTCAATGCCACAGGCTAACCCTGGGACAGAGAGGGGTCCCTCTGTCTGCAGTGCTGGGGAAGGGCTGGGGGCTGCATTTCAGTTACCCGGGAGAGCAGGCTTGCCTCGGGCTGCCACTCGGCCTCCAGGGTTATCTTCTCCATTTGCTTTGCCAGAGACTGCTCTGCACCTTCCGTGTTCCCATCAGGTTTGTTGGGGTCGGAGGAGCAGCTGCTTGGCTGAGAGCTACCCTTCTCTTCTGTGCTGGAACTCTCTGGAGAGACAGAGGCCAGACGGCTTCTCTTCCCTCCATGTTCCACATCTATATCAACTTCAATGCCTAGATGCCAAGAAGGAAACAAACCTAGTCAGTGTTTCAGAGAAAGACCTACACAGTACACAGCTGGAGGTAAGGTGTCAGCACGCTGTGGGAGCTGCAGGCCTCTGAAGCTCCTCCGGTCAGTGCTGGCAGGCCCCCGAGGAGTCGGGATGGCAGCCCTCAACACATGGACACAGCCAGGGGCGTTCACAGAACTCAAGCCCCAGGTCCCAACCAGAGCGGGGCAGGGCCAGCACGCGGCCCCAGGAGCCAGAAGGCCTATCTTTAGAACTTAATGGTCCTCAGGGCTGAACTGCAGCTCCCAACATCCAAGCCTCAGATCTTCTCAGATTTATTACTTGGTTTCTAGAAAAAAGCCCTCCTGACGTGTGCATCATATGATCCCCTTCTCTTCCTCCAACTTAGCAAAACATTCATCTCAGCTAGCACCTAGTGGTCAGCTTCTGAGCCAGAAAGCTAGAAAAAGGCCTTGTCTTCCTATCCCTGATGAAGCCTCCAGAGGAGGATGACTGAAGAGCCTCTCTGTCCACGTGCCCTCAGGGAGGCCTACTTGTGCTCCAGGGCTGTGCTGGACACTGGCAAGCTAGAGACTCAAGACACGGCAGCTTCACGAGCAGGCAAGTGTTAGGGCACCCGCAAGGAGCCAGCTGTGGACACGTGCCACAGGAAACAGGAGAGTAGGACTTGATGGTACCTTGAGGGAGAGGAGAATGGACTCTGGGCAGGCAGGCAGTGAGGAACAGCAGGGCATGAGGGTTTGGAGGAGGCAGAGGAGTAGAGTGGAGAGGACACAGCAGGGGTGAAAGTGAAGAAGCAGGTCCCAACTTCGGAAGGCCAAGCCAGGTCCAAGCTTTTGCAAACTGGGAGCTCACGGGACTGCGAGCAAAGGTGGAGTGTTACATGCTGTTTAGAAATACTGCTCTAAGGCAGAATGGAAGCGTGGGGTCAGAGGCAGCTGAGGCACAAGGGACTCCTCCTCCAGCTCAGAGTCCACGAGAAGTTACCCTTCAGGCAGGGCCAGGCCCTGCAGACAGGGTGAGGGCCAGATACTACTAGGGGCCCAAAGTCCCGACCGCCATGCTCAAGAGCACATGACACATCTGACTTGCGTGTATGGCCTGCAAAGATGCACCTGAAAGCAGCTCTCGAGCACACATGACACATCTGACTTGGCACGTATGGTCTGCAAAGATGCACTGAAAGCAGCTCTCTCCTTTCATCTTGACACCTCCCTTTGTCTGTCACGCGTGGTGGGGCACCTGTTTCCTGGAACATCTGTTCCTCATTCTGGGTTTACTCCAGAACCTTGGCCTAACGGAGGTGGTGAAGGTCAAGCCGAGGTGTTTATTAAGAGCCTGCACGCCTGGAAACTTGTTCTGCCCTCATCCTCGATCATTTTAGCTGGGTATACAATTGTAGGCTGAAAAGCCACCTAACCCCAGGATGCTGAAGTCCGTGGTGGGTGTTCTACTGTCTTCTACCTTCTGATGATGATGTGCTGCTTGTACCCCAAGCCTCTAGTGTAACTTGCAGTGTTTTAGGAGCCTCTTGATCCCCAGGTTTCTGAAACTTGACCGTGGTAAAGTTTTGATGCAGGCACTTTTTTGTCATTTTAGGCATTTGAGGGTCCCTTTTAACCTAGAGTCTCATGTCCTTCAGGTCCCAGAAATTGGCTTATTTGCTAAGTTCTTCCCTCTTTACTTTTCTCTGTTGTCTTTCTAGAGTTCCTATTCAGCCTATATTGGGCCTCTGGGCAGGCTCCTCTAATTTTCTCATCTTTTCTCTCCTGCTACCTCTATTTGTTCTGCTTCTAGAAGATTTCCTTGAGATGATGTGAGAATTGAAGTCTTGTCTTGAAGCTTTCCTTTTGCTGCTATTAATTCCAAGAACTATCTTATTCCATTCCTTTTTGGGGGATCCTTTTTATGGCATTCTATTCTATTTTCTTCTCTCTGAGATATTAACATTATGTTCCTCCTCAGTCCATCTCTAAGCTCCTTTCCCACATGAGGGGGTTTTCAGGTGGTTGGTGATCTGTGGCTATCTGTGCATACGAAGAAAAGGCGGATCAGGAGCACTCCCTGTGGGGCAGGGTCATCATCAGCTCCCCATCTGCAGGGTGATGGGTGCCAGGCCAAGCCTCAGGGGAGCCCAGATGGCAGGAGCTATGGGACCCTTCCTTGAGGTACACCTGCCTCTCCTGAACAAGGACTCCCAATCTCCTGCCTGCCTGGGGGTGCCCACTTCCCGTCGCGTACCTTGCCTCGCCCACCCTGTGCCACACCGGGTATCCCTGCAGAAGCTTCCCTGGGTCAGGTGCTCCAGGAGTTAAACATCAACTCTCCTGCAAGGTTTGGCAGGAGCTCCTGTCTGGCCCTGGAGTCTTAATGGAGGTTTCCAACCAGTCCCCTTGTTCCCTGTCCCGTATGACTCCCACCTCTCACTTTTCCTGTGCCTCTCCCTCTTCCTCAGTAGACTGTGGTCTCTTGCCAGTCATCCCGGGCAGGCGCCCAGGTTTCTGACACCTCCACTCTGTATGTTACCACCCTCCATCCATTTCCTGTCTGCCAGCATTTAATGACATCTCCTATCCTCTGCTACTTTCTTTCTTGGTCCACATTGCCTTATACTGTTTATCCATTTCCTGTTATTTTAGTGGGCTTGGGGGTGGGGAAGGAGCAGAAATAAGTGCAGGTTTAACTGCTAGCCCCTCCAGGTGCAGTATTTTTATAATTTTTCTTCATGAAAAGATACAGGCAAACAGAAAAGTTGAAAGAACAGTACAGCAAACTTCCAGCATACTTTCTCATTCTTTTTTAAATGAATGACTGAGTTGACTTCTGTAAATGGATCAGAAAGTTAAGTTAGAACTGGGTGATTCCAGGGCTTACAGACTGCCCTGGTCTGTGACCTGCTGCCCCGAAGCCTCTGGGTGTGTGGGTGTTTATCAGAGATACTGGGTTGGGAAGCGGATTTGACTCAACTGACAGAGCGTCCGCCTACCACATGGGAGGTCCAGGGTTCAAACCCAGGGCCTCCTGGCCCGTGTGATGAGCTGGCCCATGTGCAGTGCTGATGCACAAAAGGAGTGCCCTGCCATGCAGGGGTGTCCCCCGCATAGGGGATCCCCATGCGCAAGGAGCGCGCCCCATAAGGAGAGCTGCCCCATGAGAAAAAAGTGCAGCCTGCCCAGGAATGGCGCCGCCCACACAGAGAGCTGATACAACAAGGTGACGCGACAAAGAGACACAGATTCCTGTGCCACTGACAAGAATCCAAGTGGACACAGAAGAACACACACAGCAAATGGACACAAAAAGCAGACAATGGGAGCAACGGGGGGTGGGCGGGGGGAGAGGATAAAAAAATAAATGCTTAAAAAAAAAAAAAAAAGATCCTGGGCTAAGGACAGACCCTGCGGCTTTGTGTTCTGGATGTCAGCGACCATGACCTCCCAGCTAGGAACAAGGCTGGGCCTGGGCGAGGGTCCGCTCAGCTGGGTTTCAAGGGACCTGCCAAAAGGCCTACCTCTTCCCTGGACAGTCACTGACCCACTGCACGCACCCTCTTCTGGGAAGTTGTCACGACTTGTTCCCTCTGGGCCCTTGCTCTGGGAACTGCCCTTCTAAGGCAGCCAATGGGTGAGTCATCCTCTCAAAGAAAAAAAGGGGAATACAGCTCTTAGTGACAGAGTATAAGGAATTCCTCGAATGGGTCTCCTCGACTGAAACCACTCAAAGCTCAAAAGCAGGTTTTCTTGGAACTTCCCTTGTCCTGCAGACTCGACTCCTCCCTATTTAGGAAAAAGCAACTCCACCTGCTTTAAGAGCCCTGACGAGGTCTTCCCCCTTATCCCAAAGGACCTCTAAGCAGTCCCAAAAGTATTCCCATGTGGCCTCGACAGGAAATCCAGTCAGTGCTGAAACACTCCACGGACATCAAATGTGACCCAAAATCACCTGGGAAGCCCTCAAGAGACCCCAGACCCCACCCACGGCCCACTTCACTAGGCTCGAGGAAGGTGGTACCTAGAAACCTCCCTTGTCTTAACGTGCACCCCCACCCCCAAACCCAGACTCGGGTTTTGACTTCCCAGGGTGTATTCTTTTAGTGAAGAACTTCATTTTGTAAAATAATTTTAAGTTTCCACACGCCAAAATATAAAGTCCCCCTCCCCCAAAAAAAACAACCTTTATTGGCAATTCTGATGCTTGGCCAGACTGACCAACCACTGTCCCATTTACTCTGTCTTCCAAAGAAAAGCTTTCCCAAGCCCCTGAACAACAGGCCAGTAGATGACCATCCCTTAAATGTCATCCTCAGTCTTTCAAACCCTTACCGTATGGTGAGTGGCAGGCAGGGTTTAGGCTCAGCTTGTCTCCCAGTTATAATCTCATCTCTACTGCAGTAAATCTCCTGGGAAAACATTAGGCTAGCAATTCCTTTTTTCCATTCTCTCAAGAGCCTTTAGCTTGGGTGCCAAACCACAAAGGGGTCTGAGTTACTGGGTCTTAGTGGGAATGCTGAGCTGGCATGGCTGCTTCAGAGCCACATCCTGGGGCAGCACTGCTGTGCGTAGAAATGGCCCCGGGTGGGCGGAGATGCCAAGTGGACCCTACGAGGCACCGAGTAGGGTGGTGGGCAGGGTTGAACACCCCATCTTACCAGTATTCTTTCAATTATTTGACCCAACCTTTGGGCAGCTGCGTAGATACCTCCTGTGACTGCGGGTAGAAAGATGAGCTAGAAAGATGAGCTGTCTTCTATTTAGACATCACAGATCCATCTCAATCTTGACTGGGAAGTCACCTTTCTTAGGTGACTCTGTCATACACAGCCTAGCCTGCAGCACCCACATCCGGGTATTAGATGCAGCCGACACTTTCTGAGGCCACAGCAAGTGCACTTCATGGGCTGACACCACTGAGGGGGGCAGCAGACCCACTCTGGATCTGAGGCACTGGAAAGGCATCATACATGTGGCCTTTCTCCAGGGTTCCCCTGCCAGCCCCAGCACTCAGGAAGCACCCAGAGAAGGTTGCAGGGTTGCAAACAAAAAGAGATGGAAAGGTAAACAGCAGCTCGATTAAACCCGCACTCAAGACCTTGAGTAAATCCTGAGGCTCACGTTACAGGAAAACAGATTGTCCTTCCCCCAGAAAGGGACACGCAGTAGGAAGCTGACAGGCCAACCCTTCCACCAAAACCTGGACACCCTCCCTCTTGGAACTGTCCCAGCCAAACACTGGCTGACACCACCTCCCTCCCTGTGGTAAGCTCCAGCATTTGTCAGGAAACTTACCTTTGAGCCGCCTGTGACCCAGCACACTTGGCAAAGACTGACCTGAGGTAATAAATACCCGACAGGCTCAAGGACACAGAAGTTACTCATTCCTCAGTGGTATCTGAAGTCTCAAAAAGGCCACATTTGCACGGAGTCACCAAAACACTCAAGGACAAAAAGCCCACTTACCCAAGGGGCTGAGTGCAGCCGCCACACTTTCTCCTACATTCTTCAGGAAATGGACACTGGGATCCTCTGATGAGCCAGCAGCTTTGATGTTTTAAGAGAAAGAAGGGAGACAGGCTTAATTCAAACCCTACTTCCTGAGGACTGTGACACCTGCTATGGTCCTATCCCCTTCACCCCAAGGCCACTGTTGCCCCAGGTGGCTCCACCTCCCAGGACACCTTGTCCTGGCAGCCTAGACCCTCGGTGCTCTCTCCTCCCCCACTCCCACGGGACTCATCCTGGACCCTTCACCCCCAGAACCACGCCCCCTCCTCCATCTCATCCCTGCTGCTCCCTCTCCCAGCAGGGGCTCGGTGCAGGCCACCCGGAACACTGGCTGCACCCCTAGCTGTGGCATGTCCTCAAAGACCAGACACCCCCATCTTTGTAATCAGAGGAGATGGTAAGATGAATAAAACCAGAAGAAAAACAGAATGCCAACGACGTGTAAATTTCTAACTCTGTGGCTATGTTTTAAAAAGACTTGAGCAAATTTGGCTGGATCTCCTGACAGCGAAGACAAAAGAGGAGAACAGAGTACGGTCTAGAGATCCAGAGGCCAGAGCAGCTGCACGCCCGCACCTCAGGAGGCCCCTGAGAAGGGCGCCAAGGGAGGCGGGAAGGACTCCGAGGTCGCCCGCCGGGGCTGGGTCTCGGGCTTACTGCTGGTCAGACCCCTGCACCTCAGTTTCCCCACCTTGGCAGGGTTCTTGTGAGGACTACAGGCCGTGAATTGCTGTGAAAACGCCTGGCCCAGTCACAGGATAGCAAGCTCAATACACAGGCAGAACTTAGGCAATGATGAAGAACAAAATGACCCAACAGAGAGGGCCCTGGGGACATCCCCACGCCACGGGAGGCCAGCCAGCCTCAGGAATCAAGCCCCTCTGCGAGCGCTAGGGAAAGCCAGTTCCCCGTACAGCACGGTTTCACACGTAGGTATAAATCCCCTAATCACGATTCTTCTCCTCTTATTTGAACTTATAATTTTCAATTTACTTGTTAAGTACATGTCTCAGACGTAAAAGCCCCTGGACTGTTCCTATGCCAGTGATGCCCCGAAACCCAGCAGACACGTGGCCAACTCCTCCTCCCCAGCTCTTCGGGTCTGCCCTGGACGACTAACAAAACGACGATGACAGACCAGGCCAGCGCAGGAGTCTCTGCACCTGCAAGCCGAACAGCTCCACGCCTCGGCCCGTAATTTCTACGTCCCTTCTCAGCCCGGAACAGTCAGAGCAGACATCATCCCAAATCCTTCAAGATTGAGGGAAGGACAAAAAAAGGGGGGCGGGGAGCATAACTGCTGACCAAGCAGATTTATTGTAATTGTAGCTGTTGTCCTGTGTTAACTGAGAACATGTAACGTTACAAAAATAATTAAATGAGAAAAAAAAAAATGGACCCAACAGCACACCCGTGGGAAGGGCTGCCCAGCTCTCTCTCTCCACAGGCCAAAGCAGCAGCCCACCGGGAGCCTCACCTGATTCTGTCCCGGAACCCGGGTGGGCCTCCCCGCCGCCTCGAGGAGGGCGTGGGCTCCAGTTGCCTGGTGGGCCCATCTCCCAGCCGGGCCACCCGAAGTGCCCGTGCTTCAGCTTCCGGAGCCAGCGGCTGTGCGAGAAGCCCTGCGGAGAGAGCAGCACGGGGCGGCGTGGGGTCGGGGCTCCCTGCCTCCCGGGCGCCCACCCCAGGCCCGCCGAGGGGCGCTGCGCACCTCCGAGAGGGGCCCGAAGGGGCTGGGGAAGGCGAGCTTGCTGTGCTCGCGGTGCAGGCCCTTCTCCTCGCAGGCCGCACACAGGTCGTAGTCCGGGCAGACGCTGCACTTGTAGCGGGTCCCCACCACGGGCCCATTGCAGCCGTCGCAGATCACGTTGGGGTGCACCAGGCTGCGGGGCGCCTCCTGCGCACATGGGGGCCGGTGGTCCCGCCGGCACTCCCTCTTCTCTGCAGGGAAGGAGAGACGCCAGGAGGGTCAGGTCCCCAAAACCCTCCACTCCACGGCCACCGCAGGACTGTGCCACCAAGTTGGGCACACACTTCAGGGGCTCGGGTGACAGCGACAGGGGAAACTGAGACCCCGCTGGATGCCCGGCCCTGGGCCCTGGCAGCTGAGGAGCAGGGAACTGGGTCTGCACGCCTTTGGCCTTGACTCCTCAGATGAGTCCCCCACAGCACCCCAAAGGGCCTTGCTCGCAGGCCCCACACGATGACACAGACTGAGCCTCCTTTCTGAGGCTAAACACAGCATCGGTTCTGGCCCTGCCCCAAACAGGCCCTGCCCCAAACAGCCGTCGGAACTTTCATAACCTCAAGGCCTGCGTTTGCACTCAGCCGGGCGCCCCGGCTTCGGGCAGCCCAGAGCAGCCCTTACCCTTAATGTACACGCGGAAGATCTCGTCCTTCACGTAGGACATGGCCATCGACAGCTCCTCGTCGCTGGAGAAGGCAACCAAGTCCCCGTCCTCATCTAGATTGTTCAAAAGACAGTACGTGAGAACCGGGGACCCGGGGACTCGAGCTGCCGCGACAGCCTGAGGCCAGTGCTAATGGGGCATTCAGCCCCAGCCGTGTGACCCAGGGAGCAGCAGGGGAAGGGTGCAGCCTGGCCATTCACTGTGACGCTCTCCAGAAGGGGAGTCCACCTCCAGCGCCCTGGCCCAGGGGCTCCGGGTGGGAGGCGGCTATCAGCCTGCAGGGGCCACCCACTCTGCCGCGGCCCAGCCCACCTTCACCTGTGGGAAACCCCACCTATTACGGGGTCCTGGGGCACTCAGGTCCTCCAGAGGCCTTGGGCTTAAGAAAGTAAGGGAGACGAGCCCAACTGCCTTGCCTCCCCTGGGTGAAGCTAAAAATACGTTTTTGTACATAATCTCTAATTTTTCACTGTTGGCTCAAATGGTTTTAAAACACCAGCTGCACACTGGACCGGCTCATAGGCCGCCAGACTGCAACATCTACTGTATGCTGAACCTTTCAAGAGCAGGGGCCTTGCCAAAAGGTGGGGCAGGTAGAAACAGCCCAGGACACAACGTGGTATATGCACACAATGGAGTATTATTTGGCCATATGAAAGAAGGTCTGATACCTGCTACAGTGTGGACAAACCTCAAACACACTACGTTACGTGAAAAAAGCCAGCCCAAAGGGCCAGATATTACCCAGTTATATTTATACGAAATGGTCAGAACAGGCAACTCTGTACAGCCAGAAAGGAGATGGGCTGTCACGTAGGGCTGGGGAAAGAGTGTGCGTGTTTACAGGGGATGGGGGGTGAGTTAAAGGGTAGTTTCTGTTTAGGGTGAGGATGAAAACATCCTAAAGCTGATTGTGACCTTGCCGGCACAAACCCGTGGATATGCTAAAACCACTGAATCGTGCTCGGTGTGAGTGAATTGTATCACAGGACAATTATACGCCAATTAAGTCGTTACCACACAATAAACAGGAGCGCTGAGCGGCCACCTCCGGGGGCTGTCCCTGGCTGCCCCCCCCAACCCCACCCCCAGCAGTCGCCCGCCCCTCAGACCACTGCAGCAGGAGCTGAGACAGCTCCGGATTCACCCAGCCTCCAGAAACTTCCAGTCCCTCCCCGGAAGAAGGCTCCGGCCTGGCCCCCTCCCGCCAGGGGGCTGACCTCTGAGCTCGGCGGGGCCTCGGCGCTCCGTGGGCTGGCCCTGACCTCTCCCGCCCCCACCCCCTTCCGACCAGGGGCCCGTCTCCCGCCCCGGCGACCCCTCCTCCGAGGGCGACCCCTCCTCCGCGGCCGCCCGGCCTCGGCTCTCCGCGGGCAGGAGCTGCACCCACCCCCTGGCGCGAGCGGCGCGTCGGCGGGAGCCGTGTAACCTGAGCGCCCGCCGCGAGCGCGGCGCGTCCTCGCCAGGATCTGCAACATCATGGCCGGAGGGGGGCGGGGAGGCATCTCACACCCCCCCGGGCAGCCTGGCAGCCCCGGTGCCCGGGAAGGAGCAGGTGCTGGGCGGCTAGGACCGGCCGGGGTCGGACCTCGGTGTCCGCTCCTGGTAGCAGGCTGGCACGAGGCCACCTGGGCACCTGGACCCCCCGCCACCCCACCCCACCCCCCAGAGCACTCCCGCCCCCAACCCGGCACGGAGACGAGGCCGGGGGCGGCCCCCTGCCCCCCGGGCCCCGCCCCAGCCGCCCCCCACGCGAGGGCGCCCGGGCCGGCTCACCGCGGTAGTGCGCCAGGAAGCCCGCGGGCCGCAGCCCCGGGAACAGGGCGGCCACCCGGCTCAGCAGCCGCTCGCAGGGCCCCGGGCCGGCCTCGGCCTCCGCCTCGGGCTCGGGGCTGAAGCAGAAGCTGAAGCGGCGGATCTCGCGGGCCGCCTCCTCCTTGCCCAGCAGGTAGGCCTTGACCGTGAGCGACGCCATCGCCGCCGTGCGCGCGCAGGAGCCGAGCCGGGCGGCTGCGCGCGCCGCTTTTGTAGGCCCGCGAGGCCCCGCCCCCGCCCTGCCTCCTGGGGGCGGGGCCTCCCCGCGCCCGCGCCGCGCTCGCGAGCCGCCCTGCCGGGGCCCCCGGCCCACTGCCCCAGGCGACCCCCCAGCCCCTCAGGGTCTCCACGGCCCCCTCCTTGCTGGTCCCCGCCCTCACTGCCCCCAAGTGCTTTGGGAGACCCCAAGAAGCCGGTCCCTGCAGTCCCACGTCTAGGCCTGGGCTCTCGCTCGGCTCCTGGGGGAAGGGGCAGACGAGGGGTCCCGCCCCGGGCCCCTCCCAGACCTGGGCCTGGCAGTGACTCAGCAGCGCAGTCTCCAGGTTGTCCGGGGATGCCCAGCGTGATTGGGGGGTGGGGTGCCCAGAGGCCCGATGCCAGGAGGCGCCTGGGCCGCTCGGTGGGCACGGCCGGCCCCCAGAAACAAGCAGACCCCCCGGGTCCGCGTGACTGGGTTCGACGGACCCTGGCCAACTCAGGCCTGGCCCCCAAGGAGCCCCCAATTCAGCTGAGAGATGTTGGAAGAGCACAGGGGGTCTCCAGCCCTCATCTTGTCGTCACCAAGTGTTCAGTGCAGCCCAAGACCCCCCCCCCCAGGTGCCCCCACACCCACCTATCAGCTCGGGGTTCAATTCAGCAGGTGTCCCCGAGGCCTGGGGCGGTTCCCCAGCCTCCTGGCCCCTTGGGCTGGGGGGTGGGGGGTGGAGATCAACAGCCCTCGCGCTGCAAACCCAGGTACACGACACCCCTGACCAAAGTGACCTGTTGCCAAGACGTGGGGGAGCCTCTCAGAGGGGGCTGGGGAGGGGCGGGGGGTCTGGAAGGAGCTGGGCGGGACGGGCGCGTCGCCCTTTGGAGACGCCCAGGCAGGGTCCGTGAGTAGATGGGATCTGCTGAATTAAACAACCCCTTTCGCGCGGGGCTTTGAGGGAACAAGTAAAACCAAGGAGGACCAAGGAAGTTAGGTTGGGGTGGGGGGAGAAGAGGGAGGCCAGGAGATTTGCCCGTGGGCACCCAGCAGGGGGCTTGTCCTCAGGTGGGGCTGACCCTCCCAGGGGGCTTGCAGAGGCCTGGCGGGAGCGAGCAGGTCCTCCCCGCTGTCCCTGAACAGCCCCACAGGAAAGGACGGTCGCCTCGCAGCCGCCTTCCTGCGCCTCTGCCGTGAGCCTGGGAAAGTGACCCTCGCCGCCGGGGACCGGCCTGCGGGGGCAGGGCGCGGGGCAGAGGCTGCGGGGGGCGGGCCGCGCCCAGGTGCGGCGCGCGCGTGACTCAGCAGCGGGGCCTGGCCGCGCGGCGGGCCTCCGCGTCGCGGTCCGAGAGGGGCCGGGGCGCGCAGGGAAAGCCGTCCGGCTCGGGGGGAGGGCAGGGGAAGGCCGCTGTGGGGGGCGAAAACCCCCGGCCCGGCCGCTGCGGGGACGAGCAGCGGGAACCCCGAGGACCCCCTGGCTCTCCTCTGCGTTCTCGTTGGAGACCACGGCGGGCTGGCGGGGGAGGGTCAGGGGGAAGGGGTGGCCTGAAATGGAGCCCTGGGGGGCGGCCCTGGGGACCCCCGCCGCGCAGAAGCCCCGAGCGCAGGCCCCTCCCCGCATGCCCTGCTGCCCGGCGCGGCCCTCGGCCTCGGCTCCCGCAACCCCCACCCCCGGCCCCGCAGAAAGAGGTAAACAAGGCGGCGGCCCCGGGGAACCCCCTGGCGGGGCCCTCTCAGCGCGCGGCCGGGCGGACAGGGTCAGGTGGTCCGGCTGTGAGTCAGCGTCCCATGACCGTGTAATCAGGCAGGGGATCCCCGGCCCCCAGGGCCATCCCCTCTTGGTTGACATCTCAACCAGGCGGCCCGGGGCACAGAACTGGCAGAGGGGAGGCCCGAGCTAGCCAGACCCCTCCCATGACCTGATGCCCCCTTCCGAGGGCTGCTTTTCTCCACCTCTCGTGGGAGGCAGGGACCCGCCCCCGCCCCATCCCAACTATGTGCCTCCTGACCCCCCACCCACCCATCTTCCAGGGCCCAGGTGCGCTAGCTATTGTCCCGCTGCCTTTGGGTGTGCAAGCTGATGGGGCAGGGGACTACAGCTGGGGGGGGCGGTTAAAGGGGTAAAAGAGGGAAGCGGACTTGGCCCAGTGGATAGAGCATCAGTCTACCACATGGGAGGTCCGCAGTTCAAACCCTGGGCCTCCTTGGGTGCAGCTGGCCCACGCACAGTGCTGATGCGCGCAAGGAGTGCCCTGCCACGCAGGGGTGTCCCCGTGTAGGGGAGCCCCATGTGCAAGGAGTGCCCCCCGTAAGGAGAGCCACCCAGTGCGAAACAAAGTGCAGCCTGCCCAGGAATGGTGACGTACACAAGGAGAGCTGACACAGCAAGATGACACAACAAAAAGAAACTCAGATTCCCGTGCAGCTGATAAGGATAGAAAAGGTCACAGAAGAACACACAGCGAATGGACACAGAGAGCAGACAACTGGGCGAGGGGGGAAGGGGAGAGAAATAAATAAATAATAAATCTTAAAAAAAAAAAAAAGAGGTAAAAGAGTGTGGAGTGCAGAAGAGACCCGAGTTAAGGGGGTACGGGAGATTACAAGGAAGGCTGATGTGGTTTATTGCCTGTAACCTCCTCCGTTCCGCCCCCAACCCCCACCTTCACCATAACCCCACCCCTTGACAATGGTTTTCTTAAGGTTTTGTGTGTTTCCTTTGGGGTATGGCATCCAGCTCCAGGTGGATGCTGGGGTCTAGAGCCGGGACAGCTAGAAACAAGACCACCGTGGGATTCAGGCCAAGCTGCTCTGGTTAACGGATGACCACCCCGGATGAGGCCCCCACCCCAGCCCTAGGCCCAAGGGGCGAGTCTCTCTGGGAGGAAAGGGGTTTACAGGTGCTGAGGTCTCTGCCACTCCCGTCCACCCACTCGAAGGGACATGCCCCTGCCCTTTCCCCTATCTGCCAACTCATTCCACAGGTGAGCCTCTAGCTCTGCCCCAGCCGGCTACCTCCCGCCCCAAATGTCTCCTCCTCAGCTGGACCGTCCCCGACCACCCCCTCGGAAAAGTCCTCGGGCACTGGCCATCACCTCGTTTTAGCCCCTACGGAAGGGCCCACAGCCCAGCCAAGAGGCAGGTGCTGGAGTCATGGGGGGGAGGGGGGCAAGGGAGTGAATGAGGTCTGGAAAGATCTTTCTCAAGAAAAAGGGGCTCAGGGCATCCAGAAAAGGGGAATGACAGCCCTGACAAGCCGCAGTTGAAGTTAGGTGTTGCCCAGTGTGGGCCCGGCCTGGGGATGGCAGGGCCCTCCTGCGCCACTCCGGGAGGGCAGAAGCAGCCACTGGGGGTGGGGGCAGGAGGGCCGTGGGCCCTAGATGAACGGGGGTGGGGTGGGGTGGGACGCCTGGGCCACCGGGGTTAGAGGAGGGACACTGACTCAGAGGGCCATCGCAGGTGACATTTCCAAGCCATGCCCGCGGGGCCATGGGAACGGGTCTCCCTGACGTCGCATGGGTGGAAAGAGAGGTAGCCCGAGGCCTAAGGCTGGAGTCCCGGCTGTAAAAACCCAGCAGAAGGGCCCTGCGTCCTAGGGCAGCACCAGCGCTAAGGTGGACGCGCCCCCCTCTGCTGGGACCCAAGCCCTTGGCTCCTGGCCCGGAAGAACGTGAGCCCAGGGGAGGGGCTCGGCCCGGGTCGGCCCCTGGAGGGGGCAGCCTGGGAGCAGGACAGGCCGGGCCGGATTCCGTCCCCAACCGGCCCCGTGCTGGCGCTTGCACAACAGCGGGGACCCGCAGGCGCTTCCGTGTCGCTGCAGCGACAGGGGGACAGGAGAGCGCGCTCCAGGCCGCGGCGGGAGCCGCCCCCTCAGGCTGTTTATTAGGTGAAATCGGTCGTTCCCACCCCGCTCCCCCCGCGGTCCGGTGCGCCCCTGTCGCTGCGCGCACGGGACTCCGGGGAGGGTCGGAACCGGGGAGCCGATGGCCACGCCCCCTCGCCGGCCTCTCCCTTCCTCGGTCACCCGGTGGCCCGAGGTATTACCCGGGGACAGGTACTGCTAGGCTCCCCCCACCCTAAACAGAGAGGGTCAGCCTGTGCGCGGAAGATTCTGGAAAAACAAAGGAGGAGCCACGAGGTGCGGAGGAGGGGACTGGGCCGAGGCGGCGCCATCCTGAGGCCCGAGCCCCGCGGAGGCCCCGCGGGACGGGTGACAGGCGCTCCCGGCCGCGGGGCGAAGGGTGCGCGGGCGGGGCGGGGCTGGGGAGGGGTCGGAGGGGCATTCCAGGGAGTGCCAGTCCCAGACCCAGCGGGGGGGGGGGGGGGCGGCCGAGCCAGGAGTGTGGGGGCAAGGGGAGGGAGAGGGCGCGGGCGCGTGAAGAGGCCCGGGGGTCGTTGCGGGTAGGGTCAGGCTGCACCCACCGCCGAGCACCGTTCCTCCCCCCACCCAAAAGAAAAAGCTTTCCCGAAAAGTTATCGGGCTTTGAGGATCGAGCTCTTGCGGGACCCCAAAGTCTACGTGCCCGACCACCCGTCCCCGGGCTCCCCCCACCGCCGCCTCTCGCCACCCCCCAGGAGCCCCGGGCCCCTCTTTCCGCTTCATCTACGGCCCTGCGCCGCAGTGCCTGGGGGCGCGTGGGCGCGAGGCGTGCCACTGGAGCCCCCGAGCCTGGAACAGGGCATCCTAGCCGCGGCGTTCACAGCGAAGGGGCGGCGTGGCCGACACCCCCCCCCCCCCCCAATACACACACAGTGCTCAGCCGTGGGAAGCGAGCAGCTTGGCAGGAGCTGATGGGGTTCCCGCCCAGAGCCTCACCGCCGGAGAGGGCACCCCACCAGAAACGGGGCGACTGTCGAGGCCAGATGTGGGCGTCTGAGGCTGGGAAGTCCCCCAGGGCCAGGCTGGGTCTCCATCACGCAGGCTGGAGCCTCCGTGAGGCCGAAGGTGGCGGGATGCTGCCCCCGGCCCGGCATGTTACTGACCAGAGGTTGGGGCAGGGCACAGCTACCCCCACTGACCTCTGGGGACCCACCCTCCCCCCTCAGGCCCTGCCCACCTGGAGGAGGCCCTCCAGTGTCCGTGGACAGGAATTCCAGGTGCCAGTGCTCACGGATTTTATATGCTCTGGG
Source organism: Dasypus novemcinctus (assembly GCF_030445035.2). Taxonomy (NCBI): domain Eukaryota; kingdom Metazoa; phylum Chordata; class Mammalia; order Cingulata; family Dasypodidae; genus Dasypus; species Dasypus novemcinctus. Next base: position 190,505,474 of record NC_080674.1, read on the forward strand.
CATTCCCAGTGACTTGCGCTATTTCCATCCATTTTGTGGGTAGAAATTTTCCTTTGGGGACTCACTTCTCTCCTGCCATTGGGAATGAGGTGGGGCAGCTTGGCTCATCAGAACATTTGTAGGCCCACTGGGTCAGAGGTGAACATGTGGTCCACTGGGACCACCTGCTCTGCCTGAGAGGGCTGGACCCACACTGAGCAGGAGTTCAAAGCGTGGCTTCAGCATTTGAGCTTCTGAATCCCATCAGGATTGATGCTGGATTGTGACATGGCTTAAATCAACTGATTTTGGTTGGGGTCCTCTCCAGAGGACCAACCCTCCTCCTCCCACCCCCTGTGCCTGCTCCAGGGTTCCAGGCACTTTCTGGGGGTCAGCTTGAACATGCCTTCTCCCTCAAACCACCAGCAACTCCTGTTGTTTGTATTTCCTGATAAATAATAATAGTAGCAGTGATAACATCCACGTATCCCCTCTTTTGTCCCAGGAGGCACTGGAACACTTTATATATATAAGCTCACTGGCTACCTTAAGGTGAGACTCTTGATTAGTTCTGGCCAAGGACCTTAGACAGATGGGCCATGTATCACATATAGACCAAATCATTTATTTGCCCATGTCAGAGCTTCTAGAGATTTCTTTCCTTCTGCTAAGGAAAATTGGCAGTGTTCAAGATCAGGATCACAATTATTTCTGCAGCCAGGGTCCCAGAATCCCCAGGCGAGTATCTCTTTTGGAGAGATGTACTTGTCTTAAAACACAGAAATGTGGGATTGTTATAGCAGCATGCCTTAACCTATCCTGACTATTGTCTCCCATTTTACCCAGGGCAAAGGGCAAGAAAGAGTTAAGGACCATGCCCCAAGTCCCAGCTAATAAGTGGTCCATGCCCTTGCCTCAGTGGTAGACAATCTCTACTTCTCATCCTCTCCAATCCCCCCATTCCAGACCGCCTGCCTCCTAGAGGCCTACGACAGCCCCTCCCTGATCTCCCTGCTTCCTCTCTTAATCTCTCCTGACCCCTTCGCCACCCCAAGAGGATGATGATCCCAAGGGATTATTTCCAAATGCAAAGATGATTATGTCAATTCCACCCCAGCCCCCACCCCTCCCTGCTTTGGGCCTTTTGATTTTATTCCTTACCCACAACTCCAAGGGTAAAAGACCCAAATCCCTGACAAGGTATGCAGGTCCAGTCTGCTCAGCCCCTGTCCCACCCCTCCAGCCCCCCTCTCCCCCTGGGCTCTCTGTCCTCACCTGTCTCGGGATTGGACTCAGCACGGGGAATTTGCATATGCTTATTTGTCAGGCCACCTAAGTGGAGGCAACTCCTCCTCTCCCCTGGCGTGAATTGCTAACCTCACCCGCCCAGGGAGGTCCACAGTAATTCCCCCCTCATCAGTTTTCTGAGCCCCTCCAATCTCACCTTCACAGCCTGGGCTGTGGTGGCTGCAGGGGAGGGCACGCTAACCATAGTTACAATGAAAAAGGCAAGGAGGCGACTAATGACCTGAGCAGCCTGGCCTGGGGGCTGGAATGAAGGAGGGTGTAGGGCAGAGGTTCTGAACTCCTCCCGTGCCAGGAGCACCCTGAGCGCCTGCAGGAGACAAGCACTTTCTTAGGACTCGATTTTGAAACGCATAAAATAAAGCCAATGTGGCTCAGTGGTGGAGTACTGGCCTCCCACATACGAGGTCCCAGGGTCAACCCCTGGCCCCTGAACCTCACATACATACATACATACATACATACATACATACATAAATAAATAAATAAATAAATAAATAAATAAATAAAAACGGATTGCATTACAAGGAAGACCAATAATATGTAAATATGAGGATCAAAATATCTTTTTATTTATTTTTATTTTTTAAGATTTATTTTTATTTACTTCTCCCCCCTCCCTCCATTGTCTGCTCTCTGTGCCCTTTCGCTGTGTGTTCTTCTGTGTCTGCTTGTCTTCTCATTAGGCGGCTCCAGGAACCAAACCTGGGACCTTCCAGAGTGGGAGAGAGGCGATCATTTTCTTGCGCCACCTCAGCTCCCTGGTCTGCTGTGTCTCTTACTGTCTCTCCTCTGTGTCTCTTTTTGTTGTGTCATCTTGCTGCGCCACCTCTCCACGCGGGCCAGCACTCCTGCATGGGGCAGCACCCCGCATGGGCCAGCTTGTCCTCACCAGGAGGCCCTGGGCATTGAACCCTGGACCTCCTATACAGTAGTCGGGAGCTCAGTTGCTTGAGCCACATCCGCTTCCCCTTGAAATATCTTTTTAAAACCACACAAATTTGTGATCTAGAAAATTCTTTAAAAATCTGAAGGCACAACTCATAAGTACCAGGAGTATGACCTAGTAGTGAATGTAAATACTATTTTTTAAAAAAGAAGTACCAGGAATTGAACTCAGGACCTCATGCATGTGAAGCATGTGCTCAACCACTGAGCTCCACCCACTCCTGTAAATGCTATTTTGAGGCGTCTGTGACAACTGCCGCGCAGTCTGCAAATGAATGAAACGGGCACAGGTGCTGCGAATCCTGCTGGGGTTTGTTGCCCCCCCCCCCTTTTTTTGGTCCACTTCTGTCGCCACTTCTGTTGTTGTCAGCTGCACGGGAATTTGTGTTTCTTTTTGTTGCATCATCTTGTTGTGTCAGCTCTCCGTGTGTGTGGCGCCATTCCTGGGCAGGCTGCACTTTCTTTCGCGCTGGGCGGCTTTCCTTACGGGGCGCACTCCTTGCATGTGGGGCTCCCTTACACGGGGACACCCTTGCATGGCAGGGCACTCCTTGGGTGCATCAGCACTGCACATGGGCCAGCTCCACTCGGGTCAAGGAGGCCCGGGGTTTGAACCGCGGACCTCCCATGTGGTAGACGGACGCCCTAACCACTGGGCCAAGTCCGCTCCCCAGCCTCCCTTTATAATCTAAGGAAATTCCAAATTTCGGTTAGAGGTTAGTGAAAATAAAGGTGGATTTTTTCTTTTCTCAGCTCAGCTCAGGGGCCTCCTGATTTCTGAGTCCCTGGACTGATCACGGATTAAGAAACCTCGTGGTGAAGGACAAAAGGAGAGGCCACCTCCAAGGGCTGTCCCAGAAAATCTTCAGGAAGGCAAAGAGGAATGGCACACAAAGGGCATTTTCGGGAGTGGGTGTAGCTCACTGGTTGAGCGCCTGCTTCATGTGTATGAGGTCCAGGAAGCAAGAAGAACAGCCTGGGGTTCAGAGACAAGGGGTTCAGAGAGAAGGGGTTCAGAGGCCTGGCCTTGGCTCCGTCTTACCCTGCGAGGTGGTCCCCAGGCTTCATGCGCTGGAGGTTTGAACCCTTGGGCAGCAGCCCTCGCCTGCTGGGAGTGCTCCCCAGGGAGTTTGCCTGGCAGGAGGGACCTGAAGAATTAATTACCGCCAGGCCCCAAAAAGCAGCGGAAAACGGAAAACTGGAAGGCAGCCAGGCAGTGGCGGTTCCTGTTTTCCAAAGGGAGAAAGTTGGGGATGGAGAAGCTACAGCGAAGGGAGGCAGGCCCTGGGGCAGGAGAAACGCATGAATTTTTCCATCCCAGAACGAATGAATGCATGAACTTTGGGACTTCCCTCACTGCCCTCGCATCGCCTGCCCCTACTCCCCCCACCCATTTCAGGATTCAGCCCTCTTTCCCACCCCAGGTCCACCCCCTTCTGGAGGTTTGTTTCTTTGTTTTGCTTTTTCTTTTTAGTTTTAGAATAGCTGCAAATTTACAGAGTCTTCAGTCTCGTTCAGATTAACGTTTTGCACAAGTGTGGTACATTTGTTACAACTGTTGAATCTGTATTCTACTTAGATGATTAGCGGTAGTCCATAGTTTACATTGGGGTTCACGCGTTGCCTTGCACAGGCCTGTGGGTTCCTGGTTTGATTTTCTTTTTTTCAAATTTATTTATTTATCCTCACCCCTGTTGTCTGCTCTCTGTGTCCATTCACTGTGTGCTCTTCCGTGTCCGTTTGCATTCTTGTCAGGTGACACGGGAATCTGTGTTTCTTTTTGTTGCATCATCTTGCTGCATCAGCTCTCCGTGTGTGTGGCGCCATTCCTGGGCAGGCTGCACTTCCTTTTGTGCTGGGCGGCTCTCCTTACGGGGCGCACTCCTTGCACGTGGTGCTCCCCTACGTGGGGGACACCCCTGCGTGGCAGGGCACTCCTTGTGCACATCAGCACTGTGCATGGGCCAGCTCCACACGGACCAGGAGGCCCTGGGCATCGAACCCCGGGCCCCCTAAATGGTAGGTGGACACTCTATCAGTTGAGCCCCATCTGCTTCCCCCTGGTTTGGTTTTCTCTGGGGACGTTCCTTCGCTCCCTGTTTTAGTCGGCTAGTAGCTATAGCTACATACCCAAAATGGGTTGGCTTTTACAGTGGGGGCTTATTATCTTATAAGCTTAGTTCCAAGGCTGAGAAAAATGTCCACATTGAGGTGTCAGGGGACTCTTGTCACGTGGCAGGGCACAACAGCACTGCCTGCTGTCTCCCTTCTCCTCCGGTATCTCACTGTTTTTTAATTAATTAATTAATTTCTCACTACCCCCTCATTGTTTGCACTTGTTGTGTCTGTTCATCTTTCTTGTTTCTTTCGGAGGACTCGGGAACTGAACCCAGGACCTCTGATACGGGAGGGAGGAGCCTAATCACTTGAGCCACCTCTGTTCCCTGCTTTGTGGTGTGTCCTGTGTTTTTCTTCTTGTATCTTTCCTTGCCTCATCTTGTTGCTGCGCCTGCCTGTTGCGTCAGCAACCTGTCCAACTCGTCCTCTTTAGGAGGCTCCAGCAACCTCTGCTCCCTGCTTTGTTGTGTCTCTCACCATGTTTTCCTTCCAGTGTCCCTTGTGTCAGCTTGCCTTGCCTGCCGGTCATGCCAACTTGCTGTCGTCTTTAGGAGGCACCGGAAACTGACCCAGGGACCTCCTGTGTGGTAGGCGGGAGCTCAGTCACTTGAGCCACATCCGCTTCCCTTCCCTGATTCCTGCTGCTGGCTTCCAGGACTTTTTCACCCGGCTTTTGGGGCTCTCGCTCTATCTTTGTGGCTCTCTTTCTCCATCTCTGTCCCATTCATAAAGGACTCCAGGGAGAGCATGAAGACCTGCCCTGGGTCACCCCTACTGAAGTCATCGAGCCCCTGTTCCCACGGGGGCTAGGTTCACACCCACAGGCACGCGTTAGGCTCTAAGGAGATGATTTTTTCTTGGAGTCCACCAACGCCTCAAACTACCACGCTCCCTCGGGGTACAAGGCTGGCAGACCCCGTCCCCTCGGCCAGGCGGTGAGGTTGTGCCCCTGACGGGGCCCCATGGGCTCCCCGCCACCCCCCAACTGCGGCAGTGGGGAGCAGGTGAGATGGCCCAGGGATCTGGAAAGCCCACCTCGGGCCCCTCTACTCGGCCCGTGGACGATCCGCCTTCCGCCCCCACCCCCAGCGGCCAGGGCTGGCTGGTGGCCCCCTCCGCCACTCTTCCCCTCTGGGCTGCCTCCTCAGGTCCCTCCAGACTGCCTTCCAGACCTCACACCTTCCAAGTCCCCACTCCCCCCCCTCCCCCCGGCGGTCCCATTTCTGGCAGAAGCCCTGTGCTCCCCAGACATAGGCGGAAATCCCCCCTCCCCATTCCTGGACCCCCCTCCCACAGCCCCCCCCTCCTCTCCCTCCTCTGCCCTGAAAGCCCCAGGGAGGGACCCGGAGGCAGGATTTGGATGAGCTTCCCAGCCTTTCCTCACCCATAGGCCAGCTCCTTGATTTTTTTTTAAACCAGCTTAATATTCATTGAAATCAACCCACTTTGAAACTTAAATACACTTTTTTTTTTTGGAAAAGTTGTGAGTTAGAACAATCACGCGTACCCTATAGGACTCCCATACATCGTGGAGCACCAACACTTACATTGCTGCGACACATTTGCTGCAGATGATGCAAGGACAACTTCAGAATATGACTGCTCTCTATAGATGTACACTTAATTTTTTTAAAAGCCCTTTAAATCACAACCCAAATGAAAAACGTGTTATCCCTTGCCACAAATAGAAGGCGCCTGTGAAATCACAAGCACACAAAACAAGACAGCAGCCGCCCGAAGTCCCCGAGCAGGGCCCAGTGCCCAGCTCCGAAGTTCATTGGCAAGTAGGTACTTGCTGCCAGTGGCGCCCACCAGGCGGGCAGGAGAACGGAGGCACCCAGTTGCGTGCAGAATGGGGTCCTGTCACTCCCCAGCCCTGCCCGCAGCGGCTGCCCCTGCCTCCCAGCCTCCCCTGCTCCTGGCATAAACACTCGGGCAGGTTCAACTCCCCAGTCCCCTGCCCCGGGCTCCAGCGCTTCCACCGTGGCCTCCCAGATGTGCGCCTGGGGTGGACGCTCAAGGCCAATCCCCAGCGCACTCCCCATCTGAACCCGTCCCCGGGAAGCCTCCCCCACGCGGGGGAGTGGGTGGGACGGGGAGGGCCTCGCAGCCGGGGATGGGAACCTCAGCAGAGGTGGGCCCGGGGGCCTCAATCGCCTGGACCCCTCCCTTAATTATTGGAACCTGCACGGGACCGCGGAGGACGGGGAAAGTCTGCCGCTGAATAAAGGGGTCAGCGCCCAGCAGCGGAGGGCGAGGAGCTGCTGGGCCGTTAGGGACCAGTCACCCCGCGGGCCTGCCTCCCGCCCACGCCGCGCCTGGCAGGAAGCGAGCCCCGCTGGGGGGGGGGGTCACGGCGCTCAACACCCACCGTCCGCGGCTCGTGAACTCCTGAAAAGGTCCCGCGTGTCCGTCTCCTACACACCAGGAGCGCGGCCCCCTTCGCGCCCCCGTGCGCTGAGCTCCTGGGAAGGGAAGTGGCCTGCAGGGCCGGGCAAGGCAGCGGTCACCCGGGAGGGGGCAACGCCGGCTCCAGCCAGGCCCGACCCCCGCACCCCCCAGACCCAGGGGCGGGGGCCTGCGGGCCCGGGAGAAAATGATCGGGATCTGGGGGTGCAGAGGGGATCGTTCTGGAGATAACCATGGACCGGGGGGCTCGAAGCCCACCCCCCGTCCACGCGCGCCGCTTCCACCGCCCGTCCCCCCCGCCCCGCACCAGCCGAGCCCGAGGCCGGGGCCCGCCGGGGGCAGCCCGCGTGGGCGCCGGCCCCCCACCCCGCCCCCTCGCGGCGAGGGCGGCGGCGGCGGGCGCTGCGGCCCCTTTAAATGCGGGCCGCCCCGCCCCGCGCGGCCGACTCCGCCGCGGCCCCAGCTCCAGGCCCGGCCGCGGCTCCCGCCGCCCCAGCCCCGCCCGGCCCCGCCGCGCCCCGCGCCCGCGCCCGCGCCCCGCGCCCCCGCCCGCCGCCGCCGCCGCCGCCCGGCCCCGGGCCCGCCGCGCCACGCCCGCCCCGGGGCCGGGGCCCCCCGCTGCCGCCGCCCCCGGCCCCCGCGCCCCGGGCCATGCGGCCTCGGCCCCGCCGGCGCCCGCCGCGCTCCCGGGGAGATGAGGCTCCGCAGCGGCACCTTCCTCACGCTGCTGCTCTTCTGCCTGTGCGCCCTCCTCTCGCTCTCCTGGTACGCGGCGCTCAGCGGCCAGAAAGGTGAGCCCCCCCCCGCCCGCAGCCCCCCGCCCGGCGCCGCCCCCGGCCCCGCGCCGCCCCCCGCCCCGCGCGCCCCCCGCCCCGCGCGCCCCCGGGCGCCGGCGGCCCGAGCGGGGTCCGGGCAGTGGCCGCGGGGAGGCGGCCGGAAGCCGACGCGGGCGCCCCTTCCCCGTCCGGGCGGCGCGGGAGGACGCCCCTCCCCTCCTCGCGCCCCACTTGTTTGCTGCTGGAATAACCGGCTTCTCCTCCGGCCTGGACCCGGCGGCCGCCCCGGAGCTGTCGCCGGCGCTGCCGGGGCGGAGGCGCGGGGTTCCGGCCTCCGTGGGTTCAGTTATGTCGCTGCCAGGCGGGGTGCGGGGTGGGGCCGCTCCCGCCGGCCAGCCGAGGACCCCCGGAGTTCTCAGAGAGGGGCAGGGACACAAGGTCACAGAGGCGGCCGTGCCCCGGGGGTCCCCAGGGCGCCAGCTGCGGGCACCGGGGCAGGATCCGATCCAGGGTTGCTGAACCAGGCGTGAAGGGACAGCCTGAGTGATCCAGGGACCCCCTCCCCGCATCCAACCCGCACCCTTCCATCCCTCTACTACACCTGTTGTTGGCTGGGGCCCCAGCCCGGGGCTGGCCCTCACAGCTGCCCCACGGCTTCCCTCCTGGAACCTGGATGCCAGGCCAGCCTTTCTGGGCTCACAGCGGGTGGGGACAGGGGTGTGCTGCAGGGACCGTCAGCCGGCCCGGTCCCCAGTAATTTCCGGAGTGTGGTCTGATTGGGCCCCCACCCCCAGCTCGAAGCTTGGGGCAAGCTGGCCAGCACCCTTAGAGATGCTTGGTGCTGGGAGAAGCCGAGTGGGCCTCGGCCCTCAAAGGCCCTTGTCCACCCGGCATGGAGCCCAGGAGGCTCCGGGAAAGCTGCTTCCTTCCTACCTCCTGGACTTCCTGCAGGAGGCCTAAGCGGGATCAGCCTGAGACCAGCTGACCCTCTGTCCCCCCTCCTCCCCCGGCCACCTCCTGCCTCCTCCATCCCCCAGCCCCACACTAACGGAGGGGGCCGAGGAGGAGCTGGAGCCTTCTGAAACTTCTGTGCCCCAGTGGCCGCCCGGGGTCCTGCCAGCCCAGCCTGTGGCCGGCCCGTGTGGGGGGAGGCCAGAGTCAAAGCCCCGGGGGCCCCCAAGAGACTTCGCTAGGGTCGGGTACACGAAGGCAGAGCGAGGACCGAGGCTCAGTGGGTGGCCTACGTCATCCGGGGAGGGTGCTTTGGGCCCTGGGGAGAGCGGCCACGTAAGCAGGCTGGCACGGGGGAGGTGGCACTGGGGCCTGGGACAGAAGGGCTGGTACACAACTGCCCAGGGGCGGGTGGGGGGTAACCCTGAACACCCCATCTGCAGCAGCACACGCCTTCAGCCTCATGTCAAGGACCACCAAGCAGGCCCCCCACCCCACCAGGCCGCCTTGCTCTCCCGAGGAAGGCCAGTCTTTAGGAGAAGGGAAGCGGAGGGAATGCCAGTGGTTCCATCCAGGGCCCACTATACCCGAGGAGGGCTCTGGGTAACGGACGCCCAGGAACCTGTGAGGGGCTGCGTGAGCCTTCTCTGTCAAGGGGCTAAGGCCTGCGGGGCCAGGTCTGGAGAGGCCTCAAGAAAAACCAGCATTATTTGTCTACATGGAATTAGAAATAATTTGATAATTTGATATGTAGAAATGTTCAAAAGTGCAGATGGATGCAATGGTCCTAAATCAGGATTCATCTGCTTTACAGCACTGTATTAGTCAGCTATTGCTACAATAAAGCTGCATAACAAACTAAAAAAAACAAACAAGAAAACCCAGCAATCTGGCTGTTATATGAATCTTGTTGCTTCTGACATGTGCATGAAGCCTGGGGTAAAGCCAGACCAAGCCGGTCCAAGGTCAGATGGGACCCTGGCTTCCAGTTTGCAGCAGGTGGGGTTTCAGGCTAGGGCTGGTCCAGCCGCCAGTTTCTAGAGGAAGGACAGGGGACTCAAAATCTGCAGGAGAGGGAGGAGGTGGGCCAGGAGCCAGAGAGGAAGGGGACACCAGGAAGAAAAGGCAGAGACCAGAGGGCACCCCAGGGTCAAGGTCCAGGCAGGACTCTTAGGTCTTGGCAAGAGGGATGCAAGTTTAGGGCCCAGTCCCCCACTCCAGCCTTGGCCACGTTTGTGAAACAGCCTGGCTCGGGGTCAAACTGTTGTAGCCCTTAAGCAAACACCTACTCTCAAGGCCGTCCCCGTGAGGGCCGGCTCTGGGCCCCATCCCCCAGCTCTCCCCACCCCACCCCCATGTCTGGACTGTCCCCTCCCCTAGACCTGACCCAAGTTCACGCACACCAGGCAGCCTGAACTGCAGGCTGGACTCCCGGGAGGATGCAAATCCTAGAGAGGAGGCGCACAGCTGACGCTCCCTCTGCCTCCGCCGTGCTCCACCTGCAGACAGCCAGCGGCTGGATTCAGGAGCCGTGCGGGTGGAGGAGCTGGCACCTGCCCCTCTGAGCCTGGCTGTTCACCCTTGCCTACGGCCAAGGCACAAGGATCCTGCAGCAGCTTGGCTCCTGATCGGGAGGGGCAGCCAAGAGGGAACCAGGGTGAAGACTGGTTTGTGGGCCTTGGGGTGTCCTGATGGCAAAGCCACTGGGGAACGGGGAGAGAATGCCTCCAGGCCCCCCTCCTGCAGCGTAGCTTCTAAGAGAGTGCCCACAACTGCGGGTCTTCCCCGGGGCCAGCTCCACCCAGGGCCACCCCCCCCCACCCCCCAAGGGAGGGAGAACTGAGGTTCCTTGAGCCCCTGCTCCTGGGAACCTCTGCCCTGCCCAGCCCAGCGAGACCAGGGGCTACCAGGCCCTTTGCTGGCCCCCGCACCCTTCATTCCGGCGCCCCAGCCACATGCAGGCTGCCGGGCGCCAGGAGGGCCTGGCAGAGCCCACGCGCCAGGCCCAGCCCCCAGGAAGGCAGGCACAGAGTTGGGTTTCTGGCGCGGACGGCCAAAGACCGAGTGGGCCCGGGACCAGGGAAGCCAGGGCTGGGGTCAAGCAGCAGGGTGGGAGCAGGGACGGATCTGCTGTGGGGGAGGGCCTGCAGTGTTCAGGAAATGACCCAGAGGCCGGTGTGCACTTGGCCGTGGTCCTGACTTTTTGCGCACGCAGCTGTGGGGGAGTAGCCTTCCAGCCCCCGCTGCTGCCTGGGGGCTGTGAACCTACCCGGGAGCAAAGAATGGAAGCGCCGCCTGGGGATGGGTGGGGAGGGGGCTTCTAGAGGCTTCCTCGGTGTGGGCAGGAGCCAGGCTCTGGCACCCCAAGGGCCCAACACCTTCGAATAAATAGGACCTGTGGGTGGTTGGAGGAGGCCCTGGGGAAGCGAAACCAGCGGTAGGGAGTGGCCCGGGTGACAGGGCAGCAGCAGTGCCCACCACTGCCCACCCAGCCTGTCCACCTGGGGCTCCTTAAAGAGCAGAAAAGGACACGGGGGCATTTTGGGGACAGTGGCAGAGTCAGAGGTGGGCGAGCCCTTCTCGTTCCCCTCCTCCCCTCCTGGGAGTGACCGTGGTCCCCGGGCTGCCCCAGCAGGGACTCCGCCCACCAGTGGGCACCGGGTGGGGACACACCTGCCAGGTCCCTCCCACGGGGCTCAGGGATCTCAGCACCCCCAGCCCCCTGTTCGGCTGCGAGAGGAGGGCCCTTCCCGAGCCTGGCTACCACCTGTGCTGGGCTGGTGAGCGGTGGGGGTGGGGTGGGGGTGGCCGGGTTCTTGGCTCAAGGGGTCAGGTTTCCAGGGTAACCCGGCCTCTCGCAGCCACGCGGCCCTGGAGCCTCAGGGATCCTGTAACCTGACTCCTCTCCTCCCCTCGCAGGGCCGACCCGTGCTCGGCGGGGGCAGGGTGTGGGGAGGCTTGGGGGAGGGGGCCTCTGGGTGAGGAGCTGCACCTGCTTGGGTTTGAGGGATGGGGTGCCCCTGGGAGGATGCCTTTGGTTTCCCTTCCTGTCCAACTCCCACCCCCAGCACGCTCCCCCCACCCCCCTCCCGGCCGTCTCCAACTTCTCCCTCCCACCTCCCACCACCCAGGACCTAGTCCTCTGCCCCTGCTGCAGAAGGGGGGCGTGTCCGGGCTTTGCCTGGGTGCTGGCTTTTGGTGCACACCGCCACGACGGAGGGGAAGCAAAGCCCTCTCAGAGCCCACAGGCCATCAGGGGGGCTGAGAACCTTGGGGGGATCAAAGAATGGAAGGGCTGCCTGGGAGGATGGGAGGGGGGCTTCCTAGACGCAAAGGCTTTGAAACTAAACCTTAAAGGCTGAGGACCTACGTTTGCATCAGGCCCAGAAAAGAAAAGGGAGTCCCCAGCAGAAGACACAGCATGTGCAAAGAACATCGAGATTGGATAAGGAAGAGGAATTGCGTGGGATGGCCGAGAAAGGAGGCAAAAGGGAGAGTCAGAAAGGCCTCGGGTGCAGAGCGCTGGCGGGAGGCTGTTTATCTCATTGTGGCTCTTGCGGGAATGGCTGACTCCTGCTAGACTAGCAGAGCCAGGTGCTTGGCGCCCCGGGGACCTCTCTCAGTGCCACGCAGTCCCCTGGGCATCCTGCTGGGGGCGGGGGTGGGGGTGGTGAGGACACCACCTGCCCCACCTGTGCGCTGCCCGCAGAGCGTAGTCTTGGCTGCTCCTGGCTGACCCCCACGCCCATGGCCCAGCGGGAAGTTCCGAGCCGGGTCTCAGACCCCTTGAGATGGCCCAGCCTAGCACTGGTCTCTGGAGGCAGCCGTCAGATCCCCGGGCCCCTCTCTGCCCCGGATCCACTAGTCTCGGCACTCCCTTCACTTATCTGAGACACAGGGACAGCAGCCCATCCCACCCCGCAGTGGATGGGACACCAAAAGATAACTCAGAGCTCGATGTCCACTGTATAATGAGCACCCAGTGATAGCGATGAAGGACGGACAGCCCCGTGCACACTGTCAGATGCTCCCGGAGGCTGCAGGAGTCCAGGGAGGCGCCGGGCCTTGGAGATGGGGAGGGTGGTCAGAGTTCAGAAGGGGTGGCCCCCTGGAGGAAAGAGCAGACCCTGTGTTCTGGATAAGACACACGTGGTCCACCCTCCCTGGAAGGAGCTGGCGCTGCCAGGAGGAGCAGAGGGGGCTCCCGCTAAATATGCCTCCTCCAAGGAGAAAATAACCCAGGTGGGACCACCGGAGGCAGGCCAGTCCCCCTAGTGGGGCTTTTCTCCCTCCAGAGCCAGGGTGGGTGTGACTTTCGAGTGATCCTTCTGCAACCCCGAATACACGCGTGGATACACAGTGGGGTACGCACGAGAACAGAGGTAGATGGGCCGTCGGGCTGTCGCCAGATGGCCACTTTGATGTGCGTGGGGCACAGGGTTGGCTCCACGCCGCCCCCTGGTGACGGCGTGCGCGCCGCCCGCAGGAGACGTGGTGGACGTGTACCAGCGGGAGTTCCTGGCGCTGCGCGACCGGTTGCACGCGGCTGAGCAGGAGAGCCTCAAGCGCTCCAAGGAGCTCAACTTGGTGCTGGACGAGATCAAGAGGGCGGTGTCGGAGAGGCAGGCGCTGCGCGGCGGAGACGGCAATCGCACCTGGAGCCGCCTCGCAGGTGAGCGCCGGGCGGCACGCGAAGTGGAAGGGGCGTCGCGCCCTGGGGGACGCGGGCCGGGCCATTCCGCGCTGTCCGACCGGCCCCGTTCCCCACCCCCCCAGAGGACCCGCGGCTGAAGCCGTGGAACGGCTCCCACAAGCACGTGCTGCACCTGCCCACCGTCTTCCACCACCTCCCGCACCTGCTGGCCAAGGAGAGCAGCCTGCAGCCCGCGGTGCGCGTGGGCCAGGGCCGCACCGGAGGTAGGAGGCGGGGCGGGCCCGGGGGGCGGGGCCTGACGGGGGCGGGCCGGGCAGTGGGCGGGGCGCCGACAGGGCGGGGCGGGCCCGGGCAGTGGGCGGGGCGCCGACGGGGCGGGGCGGGGCCTGGCGGGCCAGGGGCCCGAGCAGTGGGCGGGGCGCCGACAGGGCGGGGCGGGGCCTGGCAGGCCGGGGGCCGGGCAGTGGGCGGGGCGCCGACGGGGTGGGGCGGGGGCTCGGGCAGTGGGCGGGGCTGGGGCCGGGCCCTGGCAGTGGGCGTGGCCCCGACGGGGCGGAGCAGTAGGCGTGGCCCCGACGGGGCGGGGCGGGGGCGGGCCCGGCGGGCTCCGGGCGCAGTGCCACCCCTCCGCGCCCTTGCAGTGTCGGTGGTGATGGGCCTCCCCAGCGTGCGGCGCGAGGTGCACTCGTACCTGACCGACACGCTGCACTCGCTCATCTCCGAGCTGAGCCCGCAGGAGAAGGAGGACTCGGTCATCGTGGTGCTGATCGCCGAGGCGAGTGCGCGGGGGGCCCGGGGGTGCGGGGCGGACACTTAGGGAGAGACGCATCCGGCGCCAGATAACCGAAAGGAGAAACAAAGCTCACAAAGCTCCCAGACGTCCGACCCTCGGGTTCATTCACAAACCGATCCCGGCGCTTTAGCGGCCCCTGGTGGCCCCGCCTGGTCCAGCTCTGCGCCCACCCACCACGGGTTTTTTCTGAGGCACCCGTGGTCCCCAGAGACCCAGGTCCTGCCCTCCCTAGACCCTGGCGTGGGGGGCTCGCCCCGTGGGTCGGGGGTCTCCGCAGACTGCACCTCTGCCCCAACCCTGTCTTCCCAGGCCGTTTGGGGTGGCGGGCGGCTTAGAGTACTTGGTCTCCCCGTAGACTGACCCCCAGTACACCTCGGTGGTGACAGAGAACATCAAGGCCTTGTGAGTACCCATGGCCCCCCCAGGCTGCTGGAGGGGGGCTCTCTGCCCGAGGATGGGCAGGCGGGTGTCTGCCTCCCCCATAAGACAGTGCCTTCCCTTGCTGGGGTGGGGGGGATACTCCCGTTGGTTGAAAAGGGGTGGGTGTAGAGGTGGCGCAGCCCCTGTCTGGAATGGTGTGGGGGAGTGTCTGCCCCGGGAGCCCCGGAAAAGGCTCGGGGCCTGGCTGGCTTGGCCCCACCTCCTTCAGCCCCTGGAGGCTGCACACCCACCCGCCTCCCTGTCCGCAGGTTCCCCACGGAGATCCATTCCGGGCTCCTGGAGGTCATCTCCCCTTCCCCCCACTTCTACCCTGACTTCTCTCGCCTCCGCGAGTCCTTCGGCGACCCCAAAGAGAGAGTCAGGTACTGGCGCTCCCCCCTCCCCCAGCAGCCCGCCCACTGACGTCTCCCGACGGCCCTGCGGTGCCTACGTCTCCCCACTGGAGGACCCCTGCGTGGTGGGGCCAGGTCCCTCCTGGGCAGTGGCCTCCGAGAAGCCCCCCCCCACGCCGGGCCAGGTGCTGGGAGCCCCTCTGGAGGGAGAGGGGCCCCGTGAGGTCTGAGCCCCTGGGGCCCTTGGCCCCTGGCCCCCCGACAGGTGGAGGACCAAACAGAACCTCGATTACTGCTTCCTCATGATGTACGCGCAGTCCAAAGGCATCTACTACGTGCAGGTCAGTGCTGACCCCGGGGCCTTCCCGGCCCTGTCCCCATGCCTGGCCCCTGGGCCTTCCCGCCCCGTCCCCATGCCTCGCCCTCGGGCCTTCCCGGGCAGTCCTGGCCTTCCCGGCCCCGCACCCGGGCCTTCCTGGCCCCGCCCCCGGCCTCCCCGGCCCCGCCCCCGGGCTTCCCGGCCCCGCCCCCCGGGCTTCCCGGCCCCGCCCCCGGCCTTCCCGGCCCCGCCCCCGGGCTTCCCGGCCCCGCCCCTGGTCTTCCCAGCCCCGCCCCCGGCCTCCCCGGGTCCTGGCCGCCGCTGAGCCCCGCCCCCGGCCTCCCCGGCCCCGCCCCCGGCCTTCCCGGCCCCGCCCCCGGCCTTCCCGGCCCGGCCTCCCCGGCCTTCCCGGCCCTGCCCCCCGCCTCCCCAGGCCCGCCCCCGGCCTCCCCGGGCCCGCCCCCGGCCTTCCCGGCCCCGCCTCCGGCCTCCCCGGCCCCGCCCCCCGGGCTTCCCGGCCCCGCCCCTGGCCTCCCCGGGTCCTGGCCGCCGCTGAGCCCCGCCCCCGGCCTCCCCGGGCCCGCCCCCGGCCTTCCCGGCCCCACCCCCGGCCTCCCCGGCCCCGCCCCCGGCCTCCCCGGCCCCGCCCCCGGCCTCCCTGGCCCCGCCCCCGGCCTTCCCGGCCCCGCCTCCGGCCTCCCCGGCCCCGCCCCCGGCCTCCCCGGGCCCGCCCCCGGCCTCCCCGGGCCCGCCCCCCGGGCTTCCAGGCCCCGCCCCCGGCCTTCCCGGCCCCGCCCCCGGCCTCCCCGGGCCCGCCCCCGGCCTCCCCGGGCCCTGGCCGCGCTGAGCCCGCCCGCCCGCGCAGCTGGAGGACGACATCATCGCCAAGCCCAACTACCTGAGCACCATGAAGAACTTCGCGCTGCAGCAGCCCTCGGAGGACTGGATGATCCTCGAGTTCTCCCAGCTCGGCTTCATCGGTGCGCGCCCCGCGCCCCGCCCGGGCCCCCTCACCCCCAGGCAGGGGCACGCGCGACCCCCAGCCTCGGCGGGGGCCACGGCTGCAGCCCCCCGGCCCGCCCCTCGCCTTCCTCCCCGGCCTGGTGGTCGGGGTCCACCAGCCCCACCCGGCCCCTGGGGCCCGCACCTGCCCGCTCTGGGCTGCTTGGTACATCCCCCCCCCACCCCCCAGGGAAGATGTTCAAGTCCCTGGACCTGAGTCTGATCGTGGAGTTCATCCTCATGTTCTACCGCGATAAGCCCATCGACTGGCTGCTGGACCACATCCTGTGGGTGAAGGTCTGCAACCCCGAGAAGGACGCGGTAAGCGGGGGGCGGCGCGGGGGGCCGCCGCCCGGGCTGGAGCACGGCCCGTGTCCTCTGTCGGGTGCCGCGGAGGGGGGCCCCGCCGCCCCCGGGGAGCCCTGCCCGGGAGGCGGGAGGAGCTCGAGGTGTCGCTCCGTCCGCAGAAGCACTGCGACCGCCAGAAGGCCAACCTGCGGGTCCGCTTCAAGCCCTCCCTCTTCCAGCACGTGGGCACCCACTCCTCGCTGGCCGGCAAGATCCAGAAGCTGAAGGTGGGCCGCGCCCGCCGCCCGCTCCCCACGCGTGTCCAGGCCGAGCCCGGGCTGGGGCGGGGGCAGGGGCCCCTCGCCCACGCTAGGACCTGGCTGTCCCCCCCCCCCCACGGCGGCAGGACAAGGACTTCGGGAAGCAGGCGCTGCGGAAGGAGCACGTGAACCCCCCGGCCGAGGTGAGCACGAGCCTCAAGACGTACCAGCACTTCTCGCTGGAGAAGGCCTACCTGCGCGAGGACTTCTTCTGGGCCTTCACGCCGGCCGCCGGCGACTTCATCCGCTTCCGCTTCTTCCAGCCGCTGCGCCTGGAGCGGTCAGTGCCGGCGCCCCCCCCCCCCCGGGGCAGGGCGGAACACGGGGGGCTGACCGCACCCCCAGCTTCGTGGGCCTTTAGGCGCTCCCGCCGACACATTACCGAACCTCACCCACCGTGCCTCAGTTTCCCTATCTAAAACAGGGGACTCCCCTAGGAGCTCAGTAACGTTATTTGCCGCCCCCGTTCCCGTGAGCGAGAACCGGTGGCGCCCAGCGCAGCCCACCAGCTGCCCACGGCAGGGCCCAGCCTCCCCCTACACCCTGGGCCCGGCCCGGCCTGGGGGCGCTTCCCCCCCTCACCAGCCCCAGCTCACCAGCCCCGCGGGCCGCAGGTTCTTCTTCCGCAGTGGGAACATCGAGCACCCGGAGGACAAGCTCTTCAACACGTCGGTGGAAGTGCTGCCCTTCGACGTGAGTGCGGTGGGAGGGGGCGTGCCCTGAGGCCCAGCCCTCCCCCGGCCCGGTGGTCCAATCCCTGGCTTGTGCCCCCCAGAACCCCCAGTCCGACAAAGAGGCTCTGCAGGAGGGCCGAGCGGCCACTCTGCGGTACCCACGGAGCCCTGACGGCTACCTCCAGATCGGTGAGTGGGGGCGGGCCAGGCGGGGCGGGGGGCTGGGCGCAGCAGGCAGGACCCGCCCGGCCTGGGGTGTCCCGGCACCCTCTCCACCCTGCCCTCCTCTCCCAGGCTCCTTCTACAAAGGTGTGGCGGAGGGTGAGGTGGACCCGGCCTTCGGGCCCCTGGAAGCGCTGCGCCTCTCCATCCAGACAGACTCGCCCGTGTGGGTCATTCTGAGCGAGGTGAGGCAGGGCAGCGGGAGCTGGGCACGTGCCAGCGGCTGCGCGACCCCCCACTCCCCACCTCCTGACGCCGAGCTGCCTTCTTCCAGATCTTCCTGAAAAAGGCCGACTAAGTGGCGCGCTTCTGCCAGTGTGCCACCCACTGGCTCTGGGGACCCCACCCAAGGGATCGGGGATGTCGTCGCGGCTGCCCCCGGAGGACCAGGCGCCGCAGCCCCAGCCCGGAGGCTCCCCTGCCTAGTGCACGGGCCCCGGGGCCGGCCTGGGGTCCACCGCTGGCCCGGAGGCCCCCAGGAGCTGGTGCTGTCCCGCTCCCCGGGCCGCGGGGAGGAGGCAGGCGGCCCCCACACTGTGCCTGAGGGCCGGCCCGCGCCGCCCGGAACCGTTCGCACCCGGCCAGCTGGAGCCAGGCCGTTTTCCAAGAGCTTTTTGGGTTGGTTTTCCCGGGCGCCAGGCGTCTCCGGCGCGAACACTGGAATGCATCTACTACTTTCTGTGCGGTGTTTTTTATCCTTGGATACATTTGATTTTTTTTCACCTAAGTCCCCATATACTTCTCCAAGAGCGTGACTTGTAATAAAGGGTTAATGAAGCGCGGGCGTCCCAGGTGCGCGCTGCGGGCTCCCGGCGCGGCTGGCGCGCTCCCGGGGTAGAACGCGGGATCCGGAGCTGCTGAGCGAACCGCGGCGGGAAGGGGCATTCGGGGTGGGGGCGGCCCTGCGGGGGTTCCGCGGGTGGCCTCAGGGGCTGTGAGCAGAGCCAGGAAAGGATCCAGTCGCAGGGTCGGCGCCCAGTCGTCTCCCAGGCTCGCCTTGGGTCCCGTCCTCCCGCTGCTGAGCGCCTACCCCTGCCGCCTCCGGGAAGCCCTCCCGGCCGCTCCGGCCCCCTGGCTGAGCCAATTCAGGCCCCACCGCCCGCGGCGCGCGACTCCCTCCGACCCAGAGAACACATGCAAGGTCAAGTCCAGGGGAAGTTTAATGATAGACAGCGGCCTGCACAGGTGCGCACTCTTCCCCCGTCGTCCGGGAGGCTCCGGCTCGTCCCCAGCCCGGCGGTGCTGTGTCCTCTGTCTCAGGCCCCGGGCAGCAGCGTCCGGAGCCGCCCGAGGCGCGCGGCGGGGACGAAGTGGCCGAGGAGGCCGAGCGCCGCCAGCGCCACCAGCAGCCAGATGGCGCGCGCGCTCGCGTACAGCGGGGACAGCCTGGGGGCGGTGCGCAGCGGCTCGGGCACCAGCCCCGAGCAGAGCTTGTCCCCCAGAAGGGACCCGCGCCCACTGACCGCCTGGTCCTCGCCCGCCCCGCCGTCCCCCGCTTTCCCGCCCGGGAACCCAGACCCGCGTCTCACCTGTGCTGCGGGCAGCGCGCGTAGCCCTGGAAGTAGCGGAGGCGCGCGAACAGGTAGACCAGGCCGCACAGGGCCGCCGCCCCTGCGGGGGGGAGGAGGCGGGCGGCCGAGCTGAGCGCGCCCCGGCCGCGGGGACCCGCCCGGCCCCGGGGCGCGCGCCCCCGCCTCCCCCCGGGTACGAACCTTCGTGAAAGAAGATGCCGGCGACCCAGAGCGTGGCGAGGAAGAGCGGGAAGTACTCGCTGCAGTTCACCCTGCGGCGAGGTGGGGGTTGGGGTGCGGGTGAGGGCGGGGTGGGGCCTCGGGCACCCCGCCGCGCCCCCGCGCCCGGTCCGCGCCCGCGCCTCACTGCGCTCGGTAGACGCGCTGGAACTCGGGTGGACCCGTGGTGGTCGGCGGCGGCACGTGGAAGGCCCTGCGCGCCGAGATCACCTGCAGGGAGAAGTAGACTGGGGGTGCGGGGGTGCGGGGGTGGACGCACCCGAGTCAGGTCTGGAGGCCCGCACCGCCGCCTCGCAGCCCATCCCCGCGGCCCCCGCCTTCCATCTGGCCCCGCACCTGCCCCGTTCCCTTCCCTTCTCCACGCTGAATTCATCACGACTCTCAAGACCTTGCGGGGGGGGGGGGGGGGGGGCCTCCCGCCGGCCCGCGTCTCCGGGCCAACTGGGTCCCCCGTGGCCCCGTTGCTCCCTGGGGGGCAGGGAGCCCCCGGCCCGGCAAGTGTACAGGGGGAGGGGTGATGCGAGCACCGGGACACCTGCCCACGGGAGAGGCCACACAGGACTTTGCACGAGAATCATTTGACTTGCAAATCACAGGCAAATGCACAGCGTGGACTCTCCAGGGGCGTGGACCTTGCCTTTGGGGTCCCTGGACAGGAAGTGCCACTAGGGCCTCAGGTCAGAGCTGCTGGGCCCTCGAGGTGCAGGGGGAGCACATACCCTGCGGCTAAAAGCCCTGGGTCCCGCCCTGTGGAGCCCACCAGAAGGGATCTCCAGGGTTCCAACTTGAATTCCTGGGATCCAAAAACCGTGGCATGGCTCCTGCCTCCATTTCCTTGTTCTGCTGTCCTGGACCCTGGCCTAAAGGTGACACTCCCCCCCCCCCAACCTACACAGGTGACTGCAGCTGGGACTCCCCTGGTCAGCCCCAGGGTCCCGAGGCCCTGCCACCCTCCATGCCAGCATGGGTGGGTGCAGAGGGTGGACTGGCCCTAGAAGGTTCTCTGCAAGCCAGGCCAGGTCCCCCCACCACACACCTCAGCCTTTGGGACCAGGCCTTCGGACACACCCATCCCAGGTGCGCCGTAGGGGCCGGGGGTGGGGTGGGGTGATGGCCATGACCGCAGCTGGTAGGACTTGGAGGCAGGACCCTGTCCGGGCGGCGGACCAGGTTTGCTAGCGCAGCAAGCCCAAGTCTGTCTGCCTGCTCAGCCCCTCCCGGCTCCCCACCCCAGGCTGTGCCTTGTCCTGTCCCGTGGGGTGACGGTGCCCCAAGCAGCAGGGATCGCTGGCCCACAGCTGTGTCCACCAGGGCCAGTCCGAGGAGGCCACCGCATAGGTGACTGTGGGTGTGGACGCGGTAGAGGTTGTGGCGAGAGCGCCAACCTCGCCTGCTGCCACATGGCCCCAGCCCGGAAAGAGCGTCCTACAGGGGCATCTGGGGAAGGAGAGCTGGAGAGCACAGGGTGGCCGGAGCAGGGCTGTGCCAGGCCGTGGCTGCCCCGCTTCTGCGCCACCCGCCAGCGCACCCTACATCTTGGTACCCTTCCCCCACCGTCTGACAGGTCCCCTACAGCCCCTCCTGCCTCCCTGAATCCCCCTCTCCAGCTCCAGGGATCCCCCTGCTGGCCAAGGGGACTCCCCCTCCTTCCCCCAAACCAGGCACCCGGCCTGTCCCCCTCGATCGTCCCTCAGGGCCACGGCCTGTGTCCACTCAGCTGCTGACCACTTGGTGAGCTCCCCGTCCACCACTCGCAGCCTCGGACCCCGGGCCAGCGTTCCCGGGGTTCGCCCTGCACACGCCCCTCAGGCTTCCCTCCTCCCAGCTCCAGGGGAAAATGCGAGTCCCTCACCTGGGGCTCGGACCTGGGGGCACCCCAGCCTCCCGCGGGGCCGCCGAACCTTGGCCCTTGGCGCCGGGCTAACCCCCCACCCCTGCCCCTCAGCTTCCTCCCCGGGGCCTGCTGGACAGAAAGCCAACAGCAGGAGCTGAGCCCACCCCGCCTGCCAGCCAGGAGGCAGCCCACCTTGGAGCAGGACTCCCAGGAGGGTGACGGTGGCCAGCAGAGCCACGTCCTCTTTCATGGCGCCGGCAGCTCCAGCGGGTCCGGGGGGACAGCGAGCTACAGAGCTCCTGTGAGCCCAGAAAGCTGCCGGGAGGCTGGGCTGGGGGAGGACAATCGGCCTCGGCGCTTTCCCCGCCCCTTCTCTGTGGCGGTGGCGGGGGAGGAAAGGGTGAGGGGTGTGACCATGGCCAAGCAGACCTGACCAGCGGGCGGAAACCGGGGCCAGACAGCGCTGGACAGGGAGGGCAGCAGCTGGGGACAGCCCGGCCACTTCTTCCCGGGCGTTCTGGGCTGGCAGAGCCCGAGCCTGTCCACTCAGGGTCCCTCGGCCGCGGGGTGTCCCCAGGCTGCCCCGGGGCCATCAGCTCCGTGTGCCCCAGCCCCTGCGTTCTCAGCAGCTCCCAGCTCTCGCTTTGTCCCGGGCGCCCTGCAGCCCCCTCCCCCTCCCCTTCGCTCCCAGACCCCTCGCTTTGCCCGCGCCCCCCAGTGGGGCCAGCTCCAAGCCCCGTCCTAGTCACGGCTTCCCTGCGCGCTGGCCACCGCCTCCCAGCCCTCCACCCCCCACCACACTTACGCTCTCTCCTCACCCCCGCCCCCCACGCCACGCTGAGGCAGCCCTCCCCTTGGAAACCTTCCTCGCTCCCCTTCGCCCTGGCGGGGAGTCGGAGCACCCCCAGTCCACCCTGCATCCAGCCGGGTTCTTGCCCCCTTCCAGGAAACCTTCTGGAGCCTTCCGGTCCCACGGCCTCCGTGGGCACTGCGCACACAGGCCAACAGGAGGGGGCTACGGATCCCAGGTAACTGGCCAGACAGACCTACTGGAGTCTGTGCGGCACAGTTCTGGAAGCTTCTTTAGAACTCGGGGACAGGGAGCCTCGAGCAGGGACAGCGACTGCCTGACAGCTGCCAGAGGCCACTTCGTCACCCAGGGGCGGAGCTGAAGTGTCGCCCAAGCCCCAGGACCCGCCGTGCCCAGCACGCCCGCCTGGGCGGCTCGGGCTCCCTAGTGAGTGAGAGCGCCACTTCTCCTTTTGGCTCAAGCTGGTTGGAGGAGGGTTTTGGTCAGACTGAACAGGACACGTGTTGGCGAGGACGTGGGGAAACTGGAGCCGTCGTATGTGGCTGGGGGGAATGTGCAGCCACTGTGGAAAGCAGTCTGGGAGCGCCTCAAAAAGAAAAACAAATAGAAAAAAATTTTAAAATTAAGAAAAAGAATTGCCAGGGGACCCGAGAATTCCACTCTTAGAGATAAACTAAAGGTGGTCACACAAAACCCTGTGCATGAGGCCACAAGACCTGGAAGAGAAGCAGATGCCACTTGTGCCTCGCCACATGGCAGGAGTCCAGGATCGCCAGCAGCCGGCCTCGGGTGAGACAGCGTCTCCGATGATGCCTTGATTTGGACATTTTCACAGCCTCAGAACCATTAGTTTTGTTTTGTTTCAGGGAAGCAGGTGCTCAACCACCGAGAGGAACTACATCTGTTCCCCTCGTCTATCTGCTCACTGTTTGCTCGCCTTCTCCAGGAGGCAGCGGAAACTGAACCCAGGACCTCCCACAGGGGAGGCAAGTGCCCAACACCTGAGCCACATCTGCTCCCTGGCCCCCCAGAAGTTTTTTTCTTTTATACCCCCCCTTGTGACTTGCTTGCTGTCTGCTCTCTGTGTCCATTCGCTGTGCGTTCTCCTGTGTCTGTATTTTTATTTATTCCCCCCGCCTTTACAGCTTGCTTGTTGTCTGCTGTCTGGGTCCACTTGCTGCGCGCTCTTCTGGGTTTTCACCTGCCTCCCTTTTTATTGCGTCACCTTGCTGAGTCGGCTCTCCATGGCGCCCGGGCCAGTGGCTCTCCCCAGCGCGCGGGCAAGCCTGCCTTTCCAAGGAGGCCCCAGGACGCGAACCCAGGGCCCCCCATATGGTAGACGGGGGCCCAGCTGATGGAGCCACAGCCGCTGCCCCCCATAAGCTTTGAACCTGAGAAACCTCCATGATCAAAGCGAAACCATTTCTGGTATATAGTTCCCAGTGGCTGTTAGTAAACTAAGGCAAACGGTTAAAAAAAATGTTACTCAATAACAGTAAAATTTGGGGCCACGATGCAAGGGCGAAATGGCATATTTGGAGATTGAAGAACTCCAGGTCTGAAGGTACGGAGGCGGAGGGGTCCCTGTAGGACCCTGGAAGGGGGTTGTCTGAGCTCTAAAGCGGGTGGCTCCCGGGCAGCCTGGCCGGGCACGTTCATGTCCCCTCCATGTGTTGCCACCTGCCACCTCTGTCAGACGGAAGACTGCCCTCTCCCCCAGCCACTCCCGGCAGGGAAGACGGAGAGGCACGAGGGCTGTGTCTTAGTTGGCCACAGGGCTGCCGATGCAAAGCACCAGAGATGGGTGGACTTGTATAAAGGGCATTTTAATTTAAGGTAAAAGCTTACAGCTCCCAGGCTGTGAAATGCCCAGATGAAAGCACCATCAGAGATGCTTCCTCAGCAAAGTCAGCCACGAGTGATCCTGGGGTCCTGCCACCGGGTGAAGATGGCCACGATCTCTGCCAAGGACCCTGCCTTCGCCTCCAGAATCTTCCATCTCCCGGAGCTCAGCTGCGGGCCCCCCCCGCACAGGGCTTGTCTCCTTCCGGGCCTCCTCCCTCGGTCTTGGCCGCTCCGCTGAGTTCAGCGGTCAGGCACGTGGCTCGCCTCTCCAGCCTTGAGCTGCTCCGTGGGCGCAGCCCCTTGGGGGCTTCGTGCCCTGTCTTTGGCTGCCGGCGATCCTGAGTCCTCTCCCGCACGCCGTGGTCATGGAGGGCAGCGTCCTCTCTCTGTGTCTAGGTCCCCGTTTATCTAAAGCTCCAGGGCTCCAGGAAGAGGGCAGAGACCCAACCTGAGTCGTGCCTCACTGACCCGGCCCCATCCACACAGCCCCCGACCGACAGGCTCGGCTTGGTTCAACAACACAGTCTTCTTCTTTTGGAGATTCACGAAAGAAGTTCAGACTCTCGCAGGTTGCGAGGCAAGGAAGAGCTGAGAGGAGCCAGGGGTGCCGGGTCAAGGCCAGAGCCGGGCGAGGTGGAGCGTGGGCTGGAGGCGGGCACGGATCAGGAGCGAGACCTGCCGTCAGACCTCCGTGCTGATTTCCTCGCCTAGAAAGAGCCGGGTGGTGGTAAGAATGTCAACAGCCCGGCGAGACTGAGGCACCAAGAAGGGGGCGGCGTCGCTTCCATGGCCATCTTGCCCAAAGTGAAGAACTCAGGGCTGGCAGCTCTTGGAGCCTGGCCAGCCTCTCCCCACGCCCACTGCCTCCACCCACCGCCCGGCTCCCCTCACGGCAGCGGGCTGCGTCCCTGGTGGTGGCCGCCGCTGACCGGCGCGGCCGGCCCCACAGCTGGGTGAAGGAACTCCAGAGCCGAACGTGGGCTGCTCAGGGCGCCACCTCCTCTTTCTCCGTATTTCAAAGTACAGTATGGTGGGAAGCGGATGTGGCTCAAGCGATTGGGCTCCCCTCTACATATGGGAGGTCTTGGGTTCGATTCCCGGGGCTTCCCGGTGAAGGCGAGCTGGCCCCCGGGGAGTGCTGGCCCGCACGGTGAGCTGGCTGGAGCAGAGAGCTGGCGCAGCAAGACGACACCACAAAAAGGGACACAGAGGGGAGAGGATGTAGCTCAGTGGTTAAGCATGTACGAGGTCCTGGGCTCAACCCCTGGTACCTCCTAAAAATAATAATAATAAAAAGAGACTCAGAGGAAAGACAATAAGAGATGCAGCAGACCAGGGAGCTGAGGTGGCACAAGAGATTGAGCACCTCTCCCATTCCAGAAGGTCCCAGCATCAGTTCCTGGTACAGCCCAAAGAGAAGCCAAGCTGACACAATAGGACGCACAGTGAATGGACGCAGAGAGCAGACAATGGTGGGTGGGGGTGGGGGAGAAATAAATAAATACATCTTAAAAAGAAAACGCAAAGTATGGTATGGCCCAGTGCAAGGCTGCCCTCCGCCACACACGCACAACTTCCGAGGCTGGGAGTAAATCCATTGTAAACTTTATCTTTCGGGTAGAGGCATCAGAGCTTGCACAAGTTCTCCCGAAAAAGTCAAGATAAATGACATCATCCTGATTGCTCGCAATACCATTGAGAAATTCCTCCCCTGTGACATCCATGGCAGAAAGGCAGACACGCTTGAAGGACCATGTGTTTGCACATTCAGAAAATTCACAATAGTGCTGCCCCGAAGGGTGAGGAAGACTCTCAGGCTGCACCGAAGACTGCAGCATTTACAGGTAACCGACAGTCATCGACGTTGCCAGCAGAATTTAATTATACGTCAAAAATCAGCCTGAACATATCATCCAGACCTAAAATAAAGTTTTCTGGCACTGCTGACATTAAAAATGAATTCCTGAGAAACAGATGTGGCTCAAGCAGTTGAGCTCCTGTCTACCATATAGGAGGTCCAGGGTTCGATGCCCAGGGCCTCCTGGTGAGGGCAAGCTGGCCTGTGTGGCGAGCTGGCCCACACAGAGTGCCGGTCCATGCAGGAGTGCTGGCCGACGCAGAGAGCTGGTCAACAGGATGACGCAACAAGAGACAGAGAGGAAGATGTAGCAGAACAGGGAGCTGAGGTGGCACAAGAGAGTGATCACCTCTCTCCTACTCCGGAAGGTCCCAGGATCGGTTCCGGGAGCCGCCTAATGAGAATACAAGCAGACACAGAAGAACGAAGAGCAAATGGACACGGAGAGCAGACAAATGGGGGGGGGGGAAGGGGGAGAAACAAATAAATCTTTAAAAAAATAAAAATGAATTCCTGGGAAGTGGATGTGGCTCAAGTGATTGAGCTCTCGCCTCCCACATGGGAGGTCCAGGTTCAGTTCCTGGTACTTCCTGGAGAAGACAAGTAAACAGCGAGCTGGCATGATGGGAAGGCGTGACGACCTGATGCAACAAGATGACCCAACAAAGAGACACAAAGAGGAAAGACAATGAGAGACGCAACAAAGCAGGGAGCCGAGGTGGCTCAAGCAATAGAGCACTTTCTCCTATGTGGAAGGTCGCAGATTTGGTTCCTGGTGCCTCTGAAGAGAATACGAGCAGACATAGAGAGCACACAGTGAATGGGCACAGGGAGCAGACAGTGAGTGCTAACAATGAGGGGGGCAATAAATAAATAAAATAAATCTTTTTAAAAAGTGAATTCCTGCTCTTTTTTAAAAAATAATTAATTAATTAAAAATTTTTAGGAGATGCTGGGGATTGAACCCAGGACCTCATACATGCAAAGCAGGTGCTCAACCACTGAGCTTCACCTGCTCCATTTTTTTTTTTAGATGCCTCACAAACATTTCTCACTTTGATAGGTGATTGGGAAAGAACCATGGATATTTTCATTTTACTTTACTTTTATTTTTTGGCTTTCAGCTCTTGAACAATGCCTCTAACACCACAGTGTTTAGTGAGGAAGTGAAGCACATTTTTGAGAAACAGGAATGGCAGAGAAGCTTGTCAAAATACAATAGAAGGGAAGCAGATATGGCTTACGCAGTTGGGCACCCACCTCCCACATGGGAGGTCCTGGGTTTGGTTCCTGGTGCCTCCTAAAGAAGACAAGCAAGAGAGTGAGGTGATGCAAAGGGCTGGCACAACGAGCTGACACAACAAGATGACACGGTGAGATGATGCAATGAAGAGACACAGCGAGGAAACACAATGAGGGCCACAATAAGCAGTGGCTCGAGCTATTGGGTGCCTCCCTCCCACATGGGAGGTCCTGGGTTTGATTCCTAAAAAGAAGAACAGAGAGGAGACAGCAAGTGCAAACAATGAGGGGGTGGGGAGAAATAAATAAAATAAACCTTTTAAAAAAAACAACAAAAAAAAGCAGGGGAGCAGGAGTGGGTGTAGCTCAGTGGTTTGAGTGACTGCTTCCCATGTTTGAGGTCCCAGGTTCAATCCCCAGTTCCTCTTAAAAACAAACAACAACACAATAGAACAAAATAGAAGCAACAGTGGAACCGAAATTAGACCACCTCTTGTTGCACCTTTTGGACAGGTGTGTATCTTATGTCCAGGTGGAAAGCGGAGAATTTGATTGCCAGTTATGATGCCTGTTGCACCCAAAATGGTAACGGTGAATTTGAAAAGCAAAGGTCTGCCGCTATTGCAGAAGTTGCAATGAGCAAAGAAACCAAGGCATTCAGAGGAAGCGGTGGTGGTGCTGGAAGCAAACCTCAGAACCAGCTCTCTGCATCGGCTGGCACTCTGCACAGGGTGGCACTCCCGTGTGGGGCGGCATTCCCGCATGGGGTGACACTTCCGCGTGGGCTGGCACTCCGCGTAGGCCAGCTCGCCATGTGGGCCAACTTTCCATGCGGGCCAGCTTGCCCACACCAGGAGGCTCTGAGCACCAAGCCCTGGACCTCGTATATGGGAAACAGGAGCCCAACTGCTTGAGCCACATCCAATTCCTACGATTTCTTAATTTAATCACTATATCATGTTTATATAAGATTAGCCTTTTTTTACTGTGGCACTTTCATGTGTTCAGTTCAGTGATATTACTTACATTCACAATGCTGTGTTACCAACACCATTGTCTAGCATCAAAACATTTGCATCACCTCAAACAAAAACTTTGTACCCATTAAGTAATGGCTCTGCATTTCCCTGGCACACATGCACCCAGCTCCTGATAACCTGTAATCTACTTTTGGTCTCTATGAATTTACCTACCCTAGTTATTCACATAAATGAAATCATAATTTATTCATCAGTTGTTCTCTAGGGAAACAGAATCAACAGGAGAGACCTGTAAATAGAATGAGATTTTATAAAACTACCTCATTCATGGGATTGTAGGGATGGACAAATCCCAAATTTTGTAGGGCAGGCTGCAAGCTGGGAATTCTGATGGAGGTTTTTTTTTTCCTCATTGTCTGCTCATTGTTTTTCTCATTTTTTTGCTGTTGTATGCTCGGTTTTTTTGCTCTTCATCTCCTTATTTTTTCTTGTTTTTTGCTCTTCATCTCCTTATTTTTTCTTGATGTCTGCTTGTTGTTTTTGCTCAATGTCTATTCATTGCTTGTTTTCTTTAGGAGGCACCAGAAACTGATCCTGGGACTTCCCATGTGGGAGGCAGTTGCCAACTGCTTGAGCCACTTCTGCTCCCTGCTCGTTTTTGCTTGTTGTTTTCTCATTGTCTGCTTGTGGTGGTTTTTGTGTGGGTTGTCTGCTCATTGTTTTTTCTTTGGGACACTCTAGGAACGGAACCCAAGACCTCCCATGTGGGAGGTGGCACTCAGCCGCCTGAGCCATGTCTGCTCCCCACTCGTGTATTACTTTTGCAACTTTTTGGAAGTGAAATCATTTCAGAATAAAAAGCTTCCCTGAGTAAAGCTGAGGCTCTGAGTGGTTGCGTTTAGTCTAGATATCCTCTTGTCCCGAAGTTGTCATTTCTTCTCCACATGATGGGTCCCCTGGCCCCTCCCCTTCTCAGGGGTCCCGGGTGAGCCTGGCAAGTGGAAAGCTCCTCGGGGTCCCGGGAGGCGCTACCCCAGCCTCCTGACTCACCGCGGGTGCAGCCAGGCGCCTGTTCTCCCCCGTGCTGTCGGTGCCTCCAGGTGGGAAGGAGGCAGGTGTCCCTGCCTGGGGAGGCCACGGGCAGGACCTGCTGGCAGTCTGCGCAGGGACTCAAGCGCCCGGGGAAGCTCGGGAGGGCGGGGGTCGGGGGCCGGGGGTCCTGGGACGGCCCCGGGGGCTGAGGGAGGGGCTGGGCCATCTGCCTCGGGACTTCCTTAGAAGTTGCTGAGGTCAGGCTTCTGCTCCCTGGTGCCAGGGCAGAGCAGGGGAGCTTGCACGGGGCGTGTCCAGATGCAGAGGAAACGAGAGCTCAGCAGAGAGGAGCGGCTCGACGTGTGCAAAGACCCTGGGCAGGCTCGGGCTGGGGCTGAGCTCAGAGATGCCCCCAAGCCTGGGGCGCGCAGCCGCGGCCACCGACGGCGCAGACACACACGCGTCGCGCGGCGAGCCCGCACCTGCCCAGGGCCCCGACAGGGCCGGCCGGGGCTGGAAAGGCGGTGGGACAGGAGCACCGTCCTCCAAGCAGGTTCCCGGGAGCAGGGGCGCTGCATGGGCAAAGCGAGGGCCCCGCGCCGGGGCTGCTTGCTCCCTCGCGCCCCCGTGTCTCTTTGTCAGGGCTTCTAGCTTCCATTTCTTTCTTTTTTTTTTTTAGGTTTATTTTATTTATTTCTCTCCCCCACCCCCCCAGCTGTCTGCTCTCTGTGTCCATTCGCTGTGTGTTTTTCTGTGTCTGCTTGCATCCTTGTCAGTGGCACCCGGAATCTGTGTTTCTCTTTGTTGCGTCACCTTGCTGTGTCAGCTCTCCGTGTGTGCGGCGCCACTCCTGGGCAGGCTGTGCTTTCTTCACCCGGGGTAGCTCTCCTTGCACTCCTTGTGCACGGGGCTCCCCTACGCGGGGGACCCCCCTGCATGGCACAGCACTCCTTGCGCGCATCAGCACTGCGCATGGGCCAGCTGCACACGGGTCAAGGAGGCCGGGGGTTGGAACCGCGGACCTCCCGTGTGGTAGACGGACGCCCTAACCACTGGGCCAAGTCCGCTTCCCTTATCTTCCATTTCTGAGCACCTCTTTCTGCCACTGTCAGGTCCTGGTGCAGAGCTGGGGACGGAGCCAGAGACGCTGCTGCTCTCCAGCCCCGCCGGCCGTGCCCACCCTAAGGCGCTCACAGAACCCCTAGCTGGGCAGCACTGACGTGGAGGGAGTGATATGCCCCAAGGGCCTGGGGCGTTGGCCAAGCGATGATTCGAGATGGGGCTCGGGAGGAGACCAGCAGGCAACAAAACCCTCCGTGTGGAACTCGGATTTCAGGGCAGCAAGGAAAGAGCCTGGGCAGGGGCAACGGGCAGAGCGCCCACGATCAAACACCCTGACCTGGCAACTCCCCCAGAGTGACCAGGACTTATTATGGGATACCCAAGGTAGTGCAGGGACTAGGGTCCCACCTATGGGTGGCACCCCATGTGGCCCAGGACCCAGTTTCAGGAAGTTAAATTGGAGTTCATCAAAATGTAAAACTTTTGTGCCTCCAAGGATACGATCAAGAAAGCAAAAAGGCGGGAAGCGGATGGGGCTCAAGCAGCTGGGTGCCCACCTCCCACATGGGAGGCCCCGGGTATGTTTCCTGGTGCCGCCTAAAGAAGATGAGTAGACACAACGAGTGGACACAATGATCAGACACCGGGAGCAGACAAGGAGCAAATAGAAGAAGGAGTCATCTCGGAGGGGAAGCATTAAAAAAAAAGTTAAAAAAAAAAAGCAAAAAGATGTCCTCCAGAGTGGGAGAAAATCTTTATAAATCTTATATCTAATAAAGGACTTGTATCAAGATATATATAGGCGGCCTCCTTGACCCGTGTGGAGCTGGCCCATGCGCAGTGCTGATGCACGCAAGGAGTGCCGTGCCAAGCAGGGGTGTCCCCGCGTAGGGGAGCCCCACGCGCAAGGAGTGCGCCCCATAAGAAGAGCCACCCAGTGTGAAAGAAAGTGCAGCCTGCCCAGGAATGACGCCGCACACACGGAGAGCTGACACAACAAGATGACGCAACAAAAAGAAACACAGATTCCTGTGCTGCTGACAACAGAAGCGGACAAAGAAGACACAGCAAATAGACACAGAGAACAGACAACCAGGGGGGGGGGAGGGGAGAGAAATAAATAAATCTTAAAAAAAAAAGATATATATAAAAAAATCTTTACAACTTGATAAGGAAAAGACAAATAACCCAATTTAAAAAATGGGCAAAGATGGGAAGCGGACTTGGCCCAGCGGTTAGGGCGTCCATCTACCACATGGGAGGTCCACGGTTCAAACCCTGGGCCTCCTTGACCTGTGTGGAACTGGCCCATGCGCAGTGCTGATGCACGCAAGGAGTGCCGTGCCATGCAGGGGTGTCTCCCGCGTAGGGGAGCCCCACGCGCAAGGAGTGCGCCCCGTAAGGAGAGCCGCCCAGCGCGAAAGAAAGTGCAGCCTGCCCAGGAATGGCACCGCACACACGGAGAGCTGACACAACAAGATGATGCAACAAAAAGAGACACAGATTCCCGTGCTACTGAGAAGAACATAAGTGGACAAGGAAGAACACACAGTGAATGGACACAAAGCAGACAACTTGGAGAAGGGGGTGGTGGGGAAGAGGAGAGAAATAAAATAAATAAATCTTAAAAAAAAATGGGCAAAGGATCCAGATAGATATTTCTCCAAGAAAGGTATTCAAATGGCCAATGGGCACATGCAGCAATGCTCCACATCTTGGCCGATGCTCCACATCAGGCAAATGCTAATCAAACCAGAGTGAAATTCTACCGATGCCCATGGGATGGCTAGAATCCCAAAGTCAGATAATCACAAGTGTCAGGGAGGATGTGGAAAAGCGGGAACTCTCGTCCATACTGGTGGAAAGGTAAAATGGCACAGGCACTCTGGAAAACACAAAGGCAGTTCTTCCAATGCTTTGTTTTTTATGGTGTCAGGGTCGGGGATTGAACCTGGGACCTCCAACGTGGGAGGTCGGCGCTCAGCCCCTTGAGCCACATCCGCTTCCTTCTTCAAATGGCTTATCCTAGAGTTTACCATATGACCAAATCTACCCCCATCGCAGCTGCGCCAGGACCCCCTTCCCTCCCGCGTTGCCTTCTAAGCTGGACCCCTTGTCCATGCTGGACCCGCCTTCATGGGTACTCAGGAAGCATCCACTCCCCGTTCTCCCCTTCCCCAAGCCCCCGACAATCACCACTGCTTTCTCTATGGACTTGCCTCCCATTTGCCGTTTCCCTGCCTCAAGTTCTCCGCTCTACCGCCCTGTTCCCAAGCGCACACCCCTCGTCTTGTTACTGCCCACTTTATAAACGCTCTCCCCTACCCCGTAGCCCCTCCAGCCTTCTGCCCAGTTCTCCACGGCTCTTCAAAGTCGTTCCCGCTTCCTCCACCTCCCGCTCTCTCCTCAACCTGCTCCAACTGAACTTCGGTTTCCCGGCATTCCAAGGACATGGCTCTTAGAAAGTTCCAGACGCCTACCAAGCCAAGGGCCAGTTCTCTGCCCTCGTTTTACTCAAGTGTTCCTAGCCCCTGAGCTGAGCTCCACCTCCTCCTGGAAGCGCCTGCTCTGGAAGGCTCCTGCCGTCCTCCCCCTCCTGCCCCTGGCCCCGGGCCTCTCACTGTCCAGCGGGCACTCTGTCCTGCCGCTGCTCTCCCACGACAAGCTCTGCCTGCAGGGGCTCATCCAGCCAGTGCTTCTGTATACTCTCCAGTTCCAAAACCGAAAACGTCTGAAAGCGGCAAGTATTTCCAGAACTTACTGAGCAGGCAAACCAGACGTGAACTCCTCTGAGACTCTTTACAATCCTTTTGCATCCCCCTTGGGAATGACACCGCACGTTTTGCTGCAAACATTCGGTGAGCGTGCTTACAGGGGGCTGCTCCGGACCCGCCGGCCGTGCTATGAGGTGTGCAGTATGTGATTCATAGCACCTTCCTGACACGTGAAACCTTCTCCATTTCACAATTTATGTGGACACTGGGAAAAAGAAGAGCGATCTAGACCTAAAAGCGAGCAGAAAGAAAGGACTAATTAAAAAAAAAAGATGATTCTTTGAAAAGACTCACAAAACTGACAAACCTTTAGCTAGACTGACCAAAATATAAAAATAAAAAATAAAAAGGGAGAGCGAGAGAAGGACGGCTCAAATTATGGGAAGCAGAGGTGAAAGGTGGATGGTGGTGATGGTGGTATAACTCTGTGAAAGGAATTAACAGCCCTGAGTTATACATGTGGATGGGGTTATAAGGGGAAAGTTTAGGTTGTGTTTATGGTACTAGAAGAAAAATTTTAATAAAAACAACATAGGACTCCAACACAGTGCGCTCTCTTGTAAACGATAGACTGTAATTAATAGCACAGTAATAAAACTCTCCTTTTATGAGTTATAACAAATATCCACACACATGCAAGGTGTGAATCATAGGGGGTCGGCATGACCACAGCAGATGCGCTCATCCAAGAGACAAGTACTTGTGGAGTCCTGCCCACGCACTGGGTGGCATTGTAGGCAGTGGGGACAGAGCTGGGTACAAGAGGGACAAAATAATAATAATAATAATAATAGGGTGGTATAGGGGTACTCTGTATTTTGGATATTTTATGCATCATTTTTCTGTAAACCTATAACTTCTGTAATTAAAAAAAAAAAGCAAAATGGGCCATTACTACTGACTTTACAGAAATAAAAATGATTATAAAGGAATACTATGAACAATTATATGCCAATAAATTAGATAACTTAGATGAAAGGGACACATACCTTGAAAGACCCAACCTACCAAAACTGAATCAGAAAGAAACAGGTTTGAAAAGCCCTATATCAAGTAAAGAGATTGAATAAGTAATTATTAATTAAAAAAAGAACTACTCACACAGAAAAGACCAAGCCAAAATGGCTTCACCTACTACATTCTGCCAAACATTTAAAGAAGAATTAATACCAGTTCTTCACAAACTCTTCCAAAAAATAGGAGGGTACACTTCCCATTTAATTTTAAAAGGCCAGGGGAGCGGATTTGGCTCAACTGATAGAGCGTCTGCCTACCACATGGGAGGTCCGCGGTTCAAACCCCGGGCCCCCTGACCCCTGTGGAGCTGGCCCACATGCAGTGCTGATGCGTCCTGGCACCTCCTTGTGAAGGCAGCTCGCCCACACGCTGCGGAGCGCCACCCAGCCCACAAGTGCTGCGGAGAGCTGACTCAGCAAGGTGACACAACCAAAAGCGAGACAAGCAAAAATGCAGAAGGGACACAGCAAAGGGACACAGAGAGCAGACAGCATGCAAAAAGCCACAAGGAGAGGGGGGGGAGATAATAAAAAAATAGACTATGAAGGGAAGCGGGTATAGCTCAAGTAATTGGATCTTGCCTACCACATGGGAGGCCCCGGCTTCAGTTCCTGGTGCCTCCTGGAGAAGATGAGCAAGACAGTGAGCTGGCGTGACAGGCAGGCACAGTGAGCTGATGCAACAAGGTGATGCAACAAGGAGACATAAAGAGGAAACACAATGAGAGACACAACAAAGCAGGGAGTGGAGGTGGCTCAACTGATTGAGCGCCTCTCTCCCACATGGGACGTCCCAGGTTCACTTCCTGGTGCCTCCTAAAGAGAAGACGAGCAGACACAGAGAGCAGACAGTGAGTGCAAACAACAAGGGGGAAGGATAATGAAAAAATAAAATCAATCTTAAAAAAAAAAGACTATGAAGATAAAATTGGGAGGACTATGAACAAATCCTCAATACCAAACTAGCAGAACAGTATGACTCTTTTGAGAAATTCACACATGATCGGATTATGTGATGATATGGGACAAGGCCAACAAGCTACATGTCCTGAAGTTTTCTTGCATATCTGAGGACCAGGTTTGACCTCAAGAGATGGCAGTTGTACACTTTTTGCAACTGGTTTGAAATCACATTTCAGCTCCAACTTTGCCTCCTGAGAACACCTAACAGTTTCTGCAGGTCCATTTTATACAACTTGAAAGACCCTGAAACTTTCTGGTTGCCACAAGTGTATCTTTCTTTCCTGCTCATCCAGTAAACAGCTGTGCCCCACGGTGATAGATTTTTCAAACAAGAAACCTGGAGCAGCAGTTTAGCAAAATAGGCGGTCAGCAGCACTCAACAGATGGAGTTTCCCCAAGCACAGTTCTGTAAGAAGGGTGTGTGAGGGTGTGCATGTATGCGTATTTTAAGTTATTATCTGTACTGTGCAAATTTTTTGGTCTTGAGTATTCTGGCTGTGAATTTGATGCACAACAATTATGGCTAAAAACTTTTGCTTGGTCAACAGAAGATCTTTAATGTTTTGTGGCCAAATTAAGTTGTAACAGTGGATTGTTTTACGTGCAGATGTTATTGTTAAATACAGGGACTGTTTCCAGGCACAGAATATGAATCGCAAGTTAGGATGGACGTTAGATGTGATTATGATGACATAGCGAAGGTCTGCAAATGTGTGGTGAGGAATTAAACTGGAGACCGGCCATTTGACACATGGCCTCTACTTAGCCGTGGTAGAAAAATCCTTTGACTTCCAGCCTTCAATACCCACGTGGAGTCTGCGCGCACCTCATTCATGCAAAGAGTTCCCTGGACACTGAACATCTCCAGGAAAGAGTCGCCCCTTTAGGGCCAACCCGTGACACAGCACAGGCGAGCACAGGGCAGTGCCAGGCCCGGTGGCACTGCCACGTGGGCAGACTTGGGGTCCTTCCGTCAGGTTTCCCCAGATTCTTTTAACAGGTGTCCACGTTGAATGGCTTGAGCTTTGTTTTGGCAAACCTCTGCCTGAGGTTGCTTTCAGGTGGTTCTTCACTTTGTTTCCAAGGCCGAGGAAAAGAAAGTAGCCTGTTTTGAGGAGGTAGAAGTTAAATACACTTTTATTTTTTAATGTGACTTGTTCAGGACTACTCTTTACAAATGCCTTGTTTCACTTATTATTGTTTCTGGAAAGGAAAGCTCATTAAAATTGTTTTAGTTTAATATAGAACAGCTTTGTTCATTAGGGCTTATTTGGAAAAATTCTGAATTTGATTCAAAGGTACACCAATGCCTTCCAAAGTAAGGTAATCATCACAGTTGTTCTGATCAGATAGGTCAGAGAAATTTCTGGAATATTTACATTCGAAGATTCCCTATTAATGAATGTCTTTGACTTAAATCTAACCAAAACTGGCAACATTATTCTTTGTACATTTTCATTATATAGTGTTACCAAGTTTAGTTGCAGACAAATAAAACACGTAAGCTATTTGTTTACCTTACCAAAAAAGAAAGAAATTAAGAAAACTTAATTTACAACAGTATCAAAAAGTAAAATACTTAGGAATAAATTTAACAAAAGAAATTCAAAACATCTATTTTGAGAACTACAAAACAATGTTGAAAGAAATTTTAAAAGACCTAAATAAATAGAAAGATATGCCATGATCATGGATCAGAAAACTTAATATTGATAAGATGATTATAGCTGTGTGCTATATTGATGAATTCTAAAAAGAAATATTGGATTATGTAACTGGTCTTTTCCTCGAGCATATTAGATTATGTTGGATTCCTAGGTTTACTTGATTAAGTAATTATGTCAACCGCTTTGTCAATAGGTGTTGAGTCCCTGCCCTTTGACATGGAAAAGGCGTGGCAAGGGACAGAGTCGAGGGGTTTTGATGTTGGAGTTTGATGCCGAAGCCTTAAGCTGGAGCCCCAGGAAGAGAGGAACCCTGAACCCAGAAAGAAGCAAGACCCTGGAAGGGAGGAACCCAGGAAGCCTGAACCCTCATAGATGTCGGCAGCCATCCTGCTCTAACACGTGAAAAGAGACTTTGGTGAGAGAAGTAACTTATGCTTTATGGCCTGGTATCTGTAAGCTCCTACCCCAAATAAATACTTTATAAAAGCCAACCAATTTCTGGTATTTTGTATCGGCACCCCTTTGGCTGACTAATACAATGATGTTTTAGTTTGCTAAAAGCTGCCAATGCAAAATACCAGAAATGGGTTGGCTTTTTTTTTTTAGGAACCGGGGACCAGAAATTGAACCCAGGAACTCACACGTAGGAAACTGGCGCCCAACCACCGAGCACATTGGCCACCTGAGTTGTTTTTTTCTGTTTGTTTTGCTAGTTTTTGTTGTTGTTTCTGTTCTTTTCTAGGACTCATCGGAACTGAACCCAGGACCTCCTGTGTGGGAAGCAGGCGCTCAGTCTCGTGCCACCTCAGCTCCCTGGTCTGCTGTCTCTTACTGTCTCTCCTGTGTCTCTTCTTGTTGCGTCATCTTGCTGCGTCAGCTCTCTGCACAGGCCAAGCTTGCCTTCACCAGGAGGCCCTGGGAATTGAACCCTGGACCTCCTATGTGGTAGACGGGAGCCCAATCGCTCACCTGGGTTGCCTTTATAGTGGGAATTTATTAGGGTAAGAGCTTACAGTTCTGAGGCTGAGTGTCCAAATCAAGGCATCGTGAGAGCTGCTGTCCCACCAGAGGTCAACTGCTGGGGCCTCTGACTCCTGCCATGTGCTCAGGCAAAAGCGGCCGGTCTCTCTCTTCTCCAGGCTCCCTTGCTCCAAGTTCAGCTGTGGGCCATCAGCCATATGACTCCTCCCTGGGCCTTATCTCTTCCGCTTCGGGCAGCCCTGCTGATTCCAGCCTCCGTTCTCTCAGCCTCGTGGGGTTTCTCTGTCTTTCTGAGGCTGTAGGCAGTCTTGGGGAGTCCTCTCTCACATGGCAGAGTAAAAACAGCAGCTCTCTTTCTCTGAGCTCTGATTATACAGGACCCCAGAAAAGGACTAAGATGCACCCTGGGCCCTGGAATCTAACCAAAGACCTTTAACTGGAGCGATCTAATCAAAGGATTGATTGGATCTAACCAAAAAGTCCCACGTAAATAGGTTTACATGCCCAGCAATGAGTTAGTTTAAGAACATGATTTTCTGGGGTCCACAAAAGACTCAAACCAGTACAGATGGCGATACTCACCAAACTGATTTTTGGATAAAACACCACCTCTACCAGAATCCCAGCCGGCTTCTTTGTGCCAAGTGCCGAGCTGCTTCTAAAATTTATGTGGAATTATAAGGGACCCAGAAGAGCCAAAACAATCATCAAAAAGAACAAAGTAGGAGGCATCATACTTTTTTTCCTTCCCTGCCCTCGCCCCCACCCTGCTGTTTTTGCTGTCTGTGCCCATTTGCTCTGTGATCTTCGGTATCTGTTTCTCTTTTTGTCTTCTCGTCTCCTCTTTCTCTTCTGGGATTCACTTGGATTCGATCCCAGGGACCTCTGATGGGGAGAGAGGGTCCCTGTCAGTTACCCCACCTCAGTTTCTGGTCTCTGCTGCGCTTCACCTCGACTCTCCCCTTCGTCTCTCTTGTGTCGCGTCATCATCTTGCTGCGTGATTCACTTGCGCAGGCACCAGCTCACTGCATGGGCACTTGGCTGTCCATGCGGGCATTCACGTGTGCACTTGGCTTGCCGCGTGGGTACTCTCGCAGGCACTTGGCTCACCGCTTGGGCATGGGCTCGCTTTGTGGGCACACTTTCTCTTTCTTTTTCTTAACCAGGAGGCCCCAGGGACCAAACCCAGGTCATCCCATATGGTTAGGCGGAAGCCTTATCACTTGAGCCACATCCACTTCCCTATACTTCTTTTTTTTTCTTTTAAGTGTTAAATTAAAAAAATATGAGATCCCCATATACTCCCCACCCCACCCACCCCACCCCTCCCACATCAACAACCTCTTCCATCATTGTGGCACATCCACTGCACCCGGCGAATACATTCTGGAGCACCGCTGCACCACATGGACAGTGATCCACATTGTAGTCCACACTCTCCCCCAGTCCACCCAGTGGGCAACGACAGGACACACAACGTCCAGCATCCATCCCTGCAGCACCACCCAGGACAACTCCAAATCCTGAAAATGCCCCCACACCATATCTCTTCTTCCCTCTCCCAACCATCAGCAGCCACCGTGGCCACCCTCTCCACATCACTACTACAATTTCTTCCCTTACTAATCACAACAGTTCTCCAGCAGAACACTAGTAAGTCCACTCTGATCCATACTCTATTCCTCCATCCTGTGGACCCTGGGATGGCTATGTCCAGTCCCCCTCTACATCAAGAGGGGGCTTAGATTCCACATGGATGATGGCTGTGATTCTCCTGCTTGCAGTTGTAGGCACTCTTGGCTCCCTGGTGTGGTGGTTGACCTTCTTCACCTCCCTGTTAGCTGGCCAGGGTAAGTCCAAGAAACCAGAGGGTAGGAGCCGCAAGTCTGCTGAGGCCCAGGGCCTGGCCATCACATGGACAGTCCAGAGATTCAGGTCTCCTGAGTATACACCAACCCAAATGCCAACCACAGGTCTGGTAAAAGTAACAGAAGAGGCATGTGTAGAAAGGTCATAACCTTTCTATTAACTCCATCACACTCAGGAACACAAATTCCGAAGTCGGGCCAACTGACGTGGCCCTGAACCCCAGAGCCATCTGCCAAGACCATAGAACCTGTGGGTCTCTGCAGCCCTCATACTTCTTGATTTTAAATCTTGTTACAAAGCAAAAGTAATCAAGACACTGGTACTGGCAGAAATAAAACCATGTGCCATGGTTAACTGATTTCAACGAGGGTACCAAGACCACTCAGTGGAGGAAAAATAGTTTTTTCAACAAATGGTGCTGGGACAACTGGATAGCCACAGGCAAAGGAGGCAAGTTGGATCCTTACCTCATGTCATGTACAGAAATTAACTCAAAGGGGATCAAAGGCCTAAATGGATGAGTTAAACTGTAAAGTTCTCAGAAGGAAACATAAGAGGCAAATCTTTGTGACTTCAGATTTGGCAAAGGATTCTTAGAGATGACACCAAAAGTGGGAACAACAGAATGGTAGAAAATATCTTCAAATTATATATCGGATAAGGGTCTAGTATCCAGAATATATAAAGAACCCTTACAACTCAATAATAAAAAGATAACTCACTTTAAAAATGGGGAAGCATATGAATAGACATTTCTCCAAGGAAGATAAACAAATGGCCAATAAGCACATGAAAAGATGCTCAATCTCATTAGTCCTCAGAGAAATGTAAATCAAAACCACGGTAAGATATCCTCTCACGACACAGATTCCCAGTACCACGGACAATAATACAAGTGGACACAGAAGAACACACAGCGAATGGACACAGAGAGCAGACAACTGGGGCGGGGGGAGGGATATCTTAAAAAAAATAGATATCTTCTCATACCTACAATTAAAAACTCAGATAATCATAAGTGCTGACAAGGATGTGAAGAAAATGGAACCCTCATACACACTGGCAGGAAAGTAAAGTGGTTTAGTCACCATGGAAAACTGTCTACCAGTTCTTCAACCAATTAAACATAGTCATATTCTCTAGCAATTCCATCCTACATATATACCCAGGGAAAATATATGTCCACAACCCTTGTACACAAATATTTATGACAGCATTTTTCATAG
The DNA here is from genome assembly GCF_030445035.2 of Dasypus novemcinctus. Lineage (NCBI taxonomy): Eukaryota > Metazoa > Chordata > Mammalia > Cingulata > Dasypodidae > Dasypus > Dasypus novemcinctus. The sequence goes on from NC_080674.1 coordinate 190,545,917, forward strand.
GAGCCAAAAGGTGGAAATAATCCAACTGTCCACCAACTGAAGAATGGATAGACGTGGTATAGCTGTACAACGGAATGATATTCAGCCATAAAAAGGACTGAAATACTGACACATGCTACAACGCGGAGGAAACTTGAAAACATTAAGCAAAGGAAAGATGCCAGGCACAAAGGACCACATATATGATTCCATTTAAATGAAGTGTACAGAATAGGGATCTCTATACCAACAGAAAGTAGATTAATGCTTGTAGGGTGTGATAGCTAAAGGGTATGGGGTGTCTTTTTTGAATGATAAACATGTCCTAAAATCAATTATGGTGATGGCTTCACAACTCTGTGAAAATAGTAAAAACTGCTGAATTGTAAACTTTAAATGGATGAATTGGATGGCATGTGAATTATATTTCAATAAAGCTGTTAAATGGGGGGGTGGGGGTGGGAATTGGCCCAGGATTTCAATTTAGGTACTGTGGACCTGTATAGTCTCCCAATCTAACTTGTTTTCCTTAGTCCCTTCCTGTGTCTTTTGAAGCACAGAAGCTTAATTTAACTGTATCGAGTTTATCAATGTTTTACCTTGTGGGTAATGCTCTTTTTGTGTCTTAAGAAACTCTCTCCTATCCTGAAGTCATAAAGATGGTCTCCCATGTTATCTGAAGTCATAAAGATGGTCTCCTCTATTATCCGGGCCATTTGCATTTGGGTCTTTAATCCACTTGCAATTAATTTGCTTATGGTGTAAGCCAGGGGTTACATGTTTCCCAAAACTTTTTGTTTTTGGCATAATTTCAGAATAAAAGAAAATTGACAAGAACAGTACAAACAATTGCACCCTGTTTCCTATAATTTTACTATACTTGCTTTATCATTCTGTCTCT